>NC_061782.1:12673671-13278671 GCF_022458985.1 Mugil cephalus
CACTAGAGGAACAGCAAAAGCGAGCTCTACAAGAGGAAAGGCAAAGAAGAGCAGCACAAGAGGAACAGCAAAGGAGAGCTGCACAAGAGGAACAGCAAAGGAGAGCAGCACAAGAGGAACAGCAAAGGAGAGCCGCACTAGAGGAACAACAAAAGCAAGCTCTACAAGAGGAAAAGCAAAGAAGGGTAGCAAAAGAACTGCAAATGAGAGTTGCCAAAGAAGAGCAGGAAAGGAGAGCCATAGAAGTGGAGCAGCAAAGGAGGGTCATAGAAGAGGAGCAGCAAAGAGCAGAACAGCAAAAGAGAGCTGCACAAGTGGAGCAACAGAGAGCAGCAAAAGAGGAACAGCAAAGGAGAGCCCTTGAAGATCAACAGAGAGCTGCATATGAAGAGCAGCAAAGAAGAGCTGCAGAAGAGGAGCAGCAAAGGAACGCTGCACAAGAGGAACAGCAAAGGAGAGCTGTAAAGCAAGAGCAGCAAAGGAGGACCGCTCTGATTGAGGAGCAAAGGAGGGCTAAACAAATTGAGGAGAAGGTACTTGCTGATATTGAGGAGGAAAATAAAAGAAAGGAGAGAGAAGAGAGAGCTGCTCATGCTTTAGAAAAGGAGAGGATGAAGCAGATCCTTGAACAAGAGGAGAAGGGTGGAATGCATAAAAAAGAGGATTGGATGAGAACTCAAAAAGAGGAGGCAGGGGAAGGGCAAGAGAAAAGGGACAGGGCTGGAATACCTAAGGAGAGTAAAGCTGCACTGAAAGAGGAGAAGAGAGCAGTTCAAGAGCGACTGCTCGCTCAAAGAGAGGATAGGGTCCAGGCTAAAAAGAGAGAAGAAGAAAAGGTAGCAGCTCAGAGGGAAATGTTGAGAGCAGCACAAAACGATTCTCTCCAGTATTATGCCATCACCTCAACAGAATCAGATAGGAAATCCAGAGAAAGGCAACTATGCTCCCCCTCACCTTCCCAACAAAGAAATCAATCAGGACTTGAGTCAGCCAGTGACTCAGCATCCCACCCTAGGTTGTATAGGCCTCATGCCCCTGCATCTCCAGCTCCATCTCTGCCCCGTTCTAACACTTCCTCTCCTGCTCTAGGAGGCAAGCCCTTAATGTTCAGGGTGAAGGATAACACCATGAAAGGTTCCTCTTTGACCAAGTCAGTCAAGCCACGCTTCCATAAGAACTATGGAGACGATTTTTGGCTGGGTTCACCCACCGACCGGGGGGAGGAAGAGCAGGATTTTATGAGACGCAGTGCTGGAACACCTGTCTATCCTGACACAGGGTTAAACAGGCTTTCTGCTATCAGTGAGTCCTCCACCTTCCATTCAACATCTTCATCACAAGATTACTCAACCCCCACCCCTCATTACAGGCCCTATTCCAGGAGAAGCATTGTTCTGGATGAAGACGACTCCCGCTCTATTGTCAGCAACATGTCAGAGGATGTGGAGAGTTTTGCCACCAGTACAACCGACCTGGCTGACATACGAGGTCTGTATGACTATGACAGACCAGAATCAGCCTGCAGCTTTAGCAGCGATGTGTCCCGTTCTTTGGGGAGGCCTCCTGTTGTTCCCCCTAAAAGTGAGAAGGCCTTGCGCAGAGCCAAAAGGTTAGCCACTCGGAGGATAAAGAAAGAGTTGTCCAAAACTGCAGTAGACAGCCCTGCTGGAGTTGAGAAGGAAGTATCCAGTGTCCCTTTTTCCTCCTCCTCCACTGAGGTACGGTCCTCCAACCGCCATGCTGTGGCTTCCCCGCATTTTTCCCCACCCGTCTCCCTTGCTCACACTCCAGCGCTGGAATCTAGCTTGCCTTCTTCACATACAGAGCACCAATCTTCTCACCGCTCTTTCCACGCTTCCCCTCATGCCACTGGTCCCATCTCACTCCCAGCTTCCTCGCATAATGCTGCTGCTGCTGCTTCCACCCATACTGCTCCTAAGATAGTTGACCATGTTCCTTCTTCTCCCACTTTCCATCATGTCACCCATCCAGCTCCAGTGACACAGTACCAGGTAGAATCAAGCTATCCCCAGTCCTATCCAGTCACCCAGCGCAAGGTGCTGCAAGATCTCGGCTCTGGTCAGTATTTTGTAGTGGACATGCCCGTTCCAGTGAAAACAAAGACGTTCTTTGATCCAGAGACTGGAAAGTATGTTCAGCTGAATGTGCGCGAGTCTGGTCAGAGTATCCCGCAACATAACACCCAACAAACGTTTCCACAGCCCCAGATGAAGCCTCAACAACAGCCCCTCTCCCATGCCCATCCAGCAGGCAAACCCTTTTATCAAGGCTATCATGGTTATCCCCAAGACTACCAACCTGCACCCCAGAGGTCATCAGTTCCTGCAACCCTACCCCAGGACCCACAACCTGCCAGGGAGAGCAACAGCTATGGACATCCAGCCACTCAAACAGGACAGATCTCTGAAGGGCATCGCTACAGCCCAGAGAAAACTCCATACATGGACACAGTTAATGATATAGACAAAACACATAACACAGTTTACAGCACACATGGCTCACATGAGTCGTTCCCAGAGTGTGACACAAACAGCCAGCTTGCAGGAAGCTCAGTTTGCGAAAATGATAACTCAGCCCACTCACGATATCAGCACCGTGATATAATTACCATGAGTGAACTGGAGGACTTCATGGAGGTGTCTGACTGGTGATAACAAATGCTGGCATGTTATGAATTAGTCATAATGTGCACGTGTGTAAATGACTTTTTCAACTGACAATTGTCTCACAGTGTTTTGGTTTTTAGTTTTGAAAAGATCCCTGTGACATGCTGTTAATTTGCTGCTGTTGATGCATTTATTGTTTTACAGAGTTCACCATTCCATTTGACTTTTGAATGTGAGAAGCTAAGTTATATTTCTTGTGCAAACGGTATGATTGGTACCCCATTGCCTCTAAAACCTAGACGAATGTCGACCTACATCAAACAGTGTGACAAAAGGGTTTAGTTGGTTGGAGAAATATTTGTTTCTGCTATAAACACAGACAGGCTTGCTTACGTTTTTTTTCTTCTTCCTCTGCTTGTGAAATCCTATTTCTGATGCATGAAATATTGTGAAACCCAAAGTTTTTTCAGACAGAGTAAAGCATAGTTTGTGTATTCAGCCACTGTATCAGAGTGAACAGACGGTGATTGTTTCATTTCATACGATGGTTAGCTGTTGTTGTTGTTGTTTTTTTTTAAAGCTGAGAGTCTCTCTCTGTGTTGCTGTGACATGGACTTATTCAGACAATACAAACACTTCAATCAAAAGAACTATTTCTCATGACAATGCTTGTTTTTCATGTTACCTTGTAAAGATAATTAAACAGAAATGAAAAATAAGTATTATAAATGCCACCTTGTACCGACTCTTTTTTCAAACTGACTGAGTTAAGAGGTTTCAATGAGAAAATTCAAAACGAGAAAGTAACATCCGTTGTTGTTTTTTTTTAGCCGTATGACTCAATCTAAATAATATTTGCCTACTATACGTATGGGATTCTGATAATAGAAATAATGCAGTGTGTAAATGTATTTTCTTTGATTTCTTTAACCTGAAGTGTTGATACCCTGGGAAGCAGTGACCTGCTTTGTCCACTGTGGGGCAGAGGAGAGCGATTCCTCCATTGGAGCAAAGACTTGACCTTAATAGTTAGGTAAAGCAAAAGTTGAGGAAAATAAGAGATTTAGTTAAGAAGATATAATATTCATCCACATCAAATCTAGCATTTTAGCACATTTACACATGACCCTCTGCTCATAAAACTTGCTACTGTAAAGCCATTTAAATTAAAACAAAAATATGAAAAGGATTTTGTCATGGTTAGAAAAGACAGAGCCACCTCTTAAACCCAGTCAGTACTTTATTTCCCCCACTGAATTCATGCTTTTCAAGAGAATCCTAAATACAGCTTGAAGGGGTTAAATCTTGTTGTGTAATTCCATTTGGCTTTGGCAGAGCTCAAAGCGCCAGCAGAAGCCCTGCCTCAGCAGTTTAGCCTGCCCAATAAAGCAGCAGGCTTCATACCACTGGGACAGCCTGACAACCACAGCCAGAGACAAGCCCATGCCACTCTGTCCAGCAGCTAGACAGGGAGAGGTCCCAGCTCACACAGACGCATGCACATCTGCGGAAATGCATACAGACACAAAAATACACAGCTCAAACATCAGCGTATGTCTTTGTAAGCCTTACTGGGAGACGCAAGATGACTATTATCCCCTCATTGTTAGAGTAACGTAGATGATGGAAATGCATGTTCAGCACTTTGGTGCATATGCTCAGCGTGACTGACGCACACACACACACTGACCATGAGACCTGATCATCTCTTTTAGAGCTCTGGGGTTTTGGGCCACGGTCCAAAACTCACTCACAGAAATACAGGAAATGACATTTCCTACGTTTTGCAGGACACACAGAGAAAAAGAGAGAGAGAGAGAGAGACAGTCAGGGGGAGAGTGAGAGCACTGGGAGAGAGTGGGAGTTTCTAAGTGAGAACAGAGCCTTTACTGTTTCATATTACACAGAAAAGAGGAGAAAGAGGAGAAGAGTTAATGGTGGGTAAGGGCTCTGGTGGGCTGTGCAGTCAGGCTCTGTTTTGAATGTAGCTGCTTGTGTAAGTGCTGTGCAGTTGTCTGGGTTTATGGATTCGCTGACTGTGGAAAATGTACTTCTCTATAGTGGTCCTTGTCCTGACTAAGGCTCTGGTTACAGGTAAGTTTACCTTGTTTACCACAGTATCTACTAACAACAAAACAAACAGGCAAGACAGAAAGAACGTCTTGCGAGAATTAACGCAGTCAGCCAGATATTAGAGGTTTTAATTTGTTATTGAACTTTAGCACTTAAGTAAAGTTACGTATACAAGAACAACGCCTCTTTGTCATTATCATTGTTCGCCAACATTTGCAAGTGCATTCATTGTTATATTACTGGAAACCTTTGTTTAAAATCCAACCAGTTGTTAAGTTAAGTAAGTTTGTTCTCTGTGATCAGGGGAAAACTCAGTGTAATTTGCGTTCTATAAACTGCCATATAATAAACCAACAACTCATCTCTCCTGCCCTATAATCTTTTTGTCATGTTCGGCTGTGGGTTATGTTCATTTCAGTTGCTTTTGTAGTCACAATAAATAGAGTAGGACAGAGCCTAGAGACCCTGAGGGAGATTCCCCAACTAGCACAACAACAAACAAAAAAAGAAAGAAAAAAAAAACAGCTAGGCAGCATGGGAGACCAGATGGTCCCTGTTATCTTGTTGTGTTTCTCTTTGCCGGAGTCGGGTTGTACCGTGCTGAGGACGGATGTTTCCCACCTGTAGCTTCTCCTCGCCTGTCTAATCACACATATTGTGTCCAGACTTCACATCTCTTTTAGGTTTTTTTTTTATTCTTCCCTGCAGAAACAGACTGAATTCCCATCTCATGATGGAAGGACACATGGAGTCGGTGATAGTTTGAGCTCTGACAGCACAAATCCAAGCAGCCACTGTGGATGTGCACATAAACTTGCTTTGTCTAAATTCTACAATTGTGTTTAATTGGCAGGAAATCAAACATCTTGTAAAGATGAACTCAGACTTTTCCATGTGTGGCACATGACCAACTCAAGTTAATTACTAATTTAAAAAAAAACAACAGGGAGGAGTCACACAAGTTAGCAGATCATAGCTTTCTGTGAGTGGACATAAAAAAGCTATGTTTTGGAGTTAAAAAAAAAGATGGAATACACATTTGCGCTGTATGTGCATGCAAAACAACACATCAAATAAAATAAACTACGTTAATAACATGTACCGTTTGTGCTTTTTGTCAACAGAGGTATGTTACGCCCTGAATGTGACAGTCACCCCTGGGCCTGTTCTCATTGTAACAGAGAAAGACAACTTGACGTTGTCCTGCCTGGTATCTCAAAGGAAGAGAAGCAACAGCGTCCTCATCCTTCGCTGGTTCTTTTCTCCCCTTGCCGCTCCTACTCTCGCGCCTCCTCCGTCCTTTCCACTGCCCTCTCCACCTGCGCCCGTGCCCCCCCAGTTTCTGATTGTGAAGATTGGCATAAAAAAACTGAA
Source organism: Mugil cephalus (assembly GCF_022458985.1). Classification (NCBI taxonomy): domain Eukaryota; kingdom Metazoa; phylum Chordata; class Actinopteri; order Mugiliformes; family Mugilidae; genus Mugil; species Mugil cephalus. The sequence goes on from NC_061782.1 coordinate 12,679,746, forward strand.
GATGTACGGGAACTACACCCGCCGGTTCCCCCAGCCAAAGTTCCGTCTGCACGAGGAAACCGAGGGCGAGGTGTACCGTTTGCGGATTTTTAATGTGATGGGGATGGACCAGGGCTTTTACACCTGTAAAGTTCAGGAGATCCGCAAACACAGAAACACGTGGAGAGCATCCTCCAATGGCACCAGCACCACGCAGCTGACAGGTAACTAGAGGTGCACTCTAAATCCCTCTCCTCTCCATATCTATTTGGCTGATTTCTCACTAGTTAAAGGTTTCAGACCCTTTCTCAAACATCCTAGACTGTCCTTCCATAAGCAAGTTGTCAAAGCAAAGCGTCCCCTGGTGAGAGAAAGCCAAAAGATGATTTCTAGTGGAGTCAGACAGCATTAATATTTTAGTCTTTTGTCAGCTCATTACAACATAATTTATTACCATCAGTTTTAACCTTCACTTTGTTAAGGCAGGCAAGTAAAGAGGCCATTTGCCACAATTACATGGCGAAAAAAGCAAAATTGCACACACACAGAACTTTCCTTTTAAAGCTTTTTCACAACACTCATGTTTTCCACGGAATTCCGTTGCAGCCGCATTCGTGCAACTGAGTCACGCTGTCGATGTTATCTGGCAATGAAACCCCCCAGATACAAGAGGCAAAAGTTTTCACAAAAGAATACAGATCAAATGGAAAGGCGTTGCGTGCATTTTCGGACTCTGTCTGAACTGCACGCATTAGGTAGCGCCTGTGTGCTTGAGAGTGACCCCAATCTTCTGGCATTTCCATGTCAAAACAATGAGCTCACACAGCCAAACCGCACTCAACAATATCACCCTCTGTGTAAGGAGTAGAAGGTAGAGCGTTGCTGAGCTGGCAACGTTCATAAACTTCGAAATACGTGACGTCAGCATTCTGGGTTTGCTTTTATGCGAGCCTCAGGAGGAAATTTACTGGAGAATTCAGTTGCAAACTGTTTAGTCTGCGCCGAGGTTCCTGCAGAAATCAACAGCAAACGTGGCGAAAAACGAATCTGCAATCACAAACACTTCTTTGGATGAGTACAAGTCTTTGCTGATTGACTGATGGTCAGCGGGACGTGCCGCAAGGTTCTCTAGAGACACATGATGCTGCTGTACTGTGCTTTGATGTGGCTGCCCATTTCCCAGTTTACCTTTTCACTGGCTTTATGGAAGAAGAAGAAAAAAAATGCAATTTTAAGTCAAACAGAGCCATATGACAACGCCCTGCCCTGCACTCAGGGCAAGGTCCCACTAAGGAAGCCACACAACCTCAGGCATCTCCGACATGCATTGACCACAGAACCAGAAACACAAGAGCTGACATTATATAGTAAGGGTAAACAAAGAGGGAAAAAATGTAATCTAGGGAACCCCTCACTCTGCACATTTCACAGAGTATTTTTACTTAAAAGATTTTGCATAAACACACACGCACACACATACACATCTCTAAATCCTAACTATAGTTGTTTACATGTAAGGTCTGAGTGCTTTCTGCTGCTTATCTGAATTGGTAACATGAGCTGTACTTTAAAATGAAAAATTATTAGATACAGGTGATTTGCAGCTTCAGGTTCACAACCTTGCCGGTGTCAGTGGGTTGCCATTTTTTCCAGGTCAAGATCTTAAAAGCAGATGATCCTAAATCTGTACCTGATGGTTTTCAGCTCATGAAAAGCAGTGCACAGACGGTCGGTCTACAGAGCATGTGTACATCCAGTAACACCCCAACGGCCAACCTGATGACCTCGAGCTAGTTGCAATGATCAAATGTTGGGTTTGATTGAGGTTAACCACAGTGAGTCTAGTCAGAAGTGAGGTTTTCTTCCATTAGCTTGAATGTTAACAGCTCCCATTACGAAGAGATGCCCACTAAATGTAGCCTGTCGTCTTGCCTTCCACCGTCTGTCTTGTTGTATTTTTCTTAGGTTGTCGTTATTTGTTCGTTTCTGGTTAAAAGTGGGTAGACCACATAAGAACAAATAATTTAAAGAAGCCAAAAACAGAACCAAAACATAATCAGATCGGCTCTAATTTGGGCGATTACCACAGGATTGAATTATATCTTTATGACAATGCCAACAAAAGACAAAATCTAATTGAGCAGATCACTGACACACATGAGACCGTTTTGATCCATTTCAAAACAGTTTTTCGTGTTTGGTCACAACACTAAAAGCCATTTGTTGCCTCCACATTAATTATGAGGCACTGAGAGACACATCTGACAGTTTAGCAGGCAGTGCAGTGGTCTCGAAACGGGCTAGAAGTCAATTAGAGCTGATATCGCATCATGTCTTATTAATATATATCAACCTATGAGTAAATGACATATTAAAATCTCATTATGGTGAGCGGAGACAACGTAATGCGTCCTCAACCTCTTCCTAAATAACCCTGACCCACACAAGCCACAGCAACTTCCTTATTTGTTTTCTTTTTTTCTCGCTAGTAAGAACACAAAGTAAACTGTTGCATTAAGACAGCTGTGAAGTTGCCAAAAAAAAAAAAAAAAAAAAAGAGGCGGACGGGAACCCCCCAATCACTGCCCAAGAACAACAATGCTGCCAGGCCTGTGTGTACATGTGTGTGTGTGTGGCAGGTTTGGCTGATGCCACAGCAGACTCTCCCTTCATGACAGTGGTTTGGATATTTCTGGGAACCACTGATGCCGTCTGCTGTGTTTGGTCAGTGCCCTCAGACACAAGTAATTTAAGAAGATGCTTAGTCTGGGCACAGTTTTCTATCCTTCTTGTAACGTTTGTGCTGATGTTTTTTTTTTCTTCTTTCCTTTAACAATCGTTTCTCCAGTGCACTTTACCCCTGAGGAGAGTAGCGGTGACGGACTGTGGCTTTTATTCGCAGGTACTGTTTTTAATTATAAACTTCTGCCAGATAACTGTACATCAGTCCCGATTTCATATTAGTTGATGCTTTTATGCTGGTCCGTCTTTAGATGTGTACCTGTGCGCCGTGTTAATCTGCTCGTTGGGCTTGCTGTCCATCTTCATGTTCACGCTTGTCCTAACGTGCCAGTATTTCCACAGAAGACACAGACTCAAAGGTGAAGTCGTCATTTGTCTTTTTCCATTAAACACATTTTTTTCCAAAGCAAGCTTATTAAGCCAACATGTCCTTTGTTCTCATTTTCCCCACAGCCAGTTACCTTCTAGTCAAGTGTCCAGAAAGCAGGTACTAGTATGTCTCTTTTTGTTTTATTAAACATTATCACCTTAAATGTGAGGATTTGCTGCTGATTTGTTTTAAAATAACTTGTTAAATAAACATATTTAGTGTTGTATTGTTAGACTGTTAGCTGAAGCCCTAATTAAAATGCAATATCTTTTATCCATGCAGCTCAGGAGAGACAGTAACTAGCTCTGGAAGTTCCTCCAGTTCCTCCCCGAGAGCACAAAGGAGAATCACAAAACAGAAAATGGACAGAAGAGTACCAGTGACTCCACCTAAACTACCTGAAGAGCCACCACTGCACATACCACCCAAAGGTAAAGACATATTCTGAGAGCTGGATGGTGGCAGATATCACTCCCCGATGACTGCTCATGACTTCGTTAATCAGTCTGAGAATTTAACAACCTGAAAACCTGATATATTGTCAAATACAATGAACACGGACAGAAAGCGGGAAACAGCAGAGCAGATCTCTTCCTTCTGTTCTAAACAACACCTCAGTTACCTTTAATATAAATCGGTCGTGAAGGAAAATTTCGACTTCAACCACACAATCATGTTTGCCGGTTCATCTCTCCCGGCTGCTGTTTTGACTCAATTAAGCTCGTCTCTTTTTCTCAGTGCCCGTTGCTGCAAAGAGACCGCAGAAGCCCAGAAGGTTGAAGACTCAGCCAAGGAGATCTGCAACCGTAAGTCTGGTTCTCACCCATCTGACAAGAACGTGACCTAAAGTGCATCCACTACTGCTGCTATAAAAGTCATGTATGACACATAGCAACTTAATACCTTCAGAATTTATTTGTTAATGTTTTGAAAACATTTTTTTTTTAATTTTTTTTTTTTCCATGAGCAGATTTGTTATTGGGATACATGCAAGGGGGAATTTGTTTCACGACTGTGTGATTGTCTACAGGAGTTTATTGCCGTCTCTTCATTCAGTTATGAGCTTGATAATTCTATTTAGCTTTATTGCTTCTGAAACACAATTATTTATTTAGAGTGCTTCATTGGTTTTATATCTACAATAAAAGTGTCAAACAAGTACATACAGAGGAAAACTGCTCGAACTGAGGATAATCAGTGTTTCTACCAGTGCCGTTCTTGTGATTTTGTGGTGAAGCAAGGCTCTGGAGATTGAAGCGCTTCTTTTGCACAAACATATTGATTGGATTAGTGCAACTAGGAGGATCTAAGCATGTTGGATAGGGCTGCTATTGTACCACATGTTTTTCCAAGTAAACTCAATGTTCCGAGAGTCCCCGTAAACACATAGTTTCTGCTGCCGAGTAGCAATGAAGTGATGTTTACCAGGACGAGAGAAACAAAACTACTTAATTTTGATACTGACAAAATAGTTTCTCTCCATGTATCTTTTACATGTAATAAAATTTATAGTGTCTTTCTCAATATATGTGTGCAACACTTTTTCCGACACCTTATCTGCCTAGCTAAATTCTTCAGAGTTCATCTCCCTTCTTTGTCCCTCCTCTAGCCTCGAGTATCACAAGAAGATAGCCTGACATATGCAGAGCTGGAGCTGGTCAGACCGAGGCCGGAGCCCCCCACCGCCTCCAGCCCCGACCCCGCACCCTCCAGCCCAGACACTGTGTACGCTCAGATCCTTTTCCAGGAGAAACAGCTGTAAACATGAAAACTTGGTGTGTCAAGATGAAGGCAGAGATTCAGCCCTCCAAACTGAAACGGGACTATATTTATGAACTATCCATATTTAGCATTGTTTTCTGGATCTAACTATGCCACATCTGTTGATGAATGTGGGTTTGTGTTTGCTCTGTGTAGATTCATTCCAGCACAGCAGTTTTTGGGTCTTATAATTCTGTTATTTTGTTTGCTGGCATCGCTGGCCTGCGAGCCAGATGTTTGTAGAATGCTCTTACAATTAACTATTCAGTATAAACTCAGGAGATTGTGTGGAAGCAAACTGTGGTCCAGGTTCTCTAACTGCAGTGTCAGAAGGCACTGTAACACGCAGCTTTACATTATGCATTTACAACAGTACATTATACAGTACTAATACATCATATAATAAATATCCCAGGGTATGACATTCAAAGACTGTAGCCTTTGATTTACGTAAATGCAATTTTTAACTATCCATCGATTTAAAGTGGACTTAGAAGCCTTGGTCGTAATAACCTAATATTACAAACCGTTTTACTGCTTTTAGCATATGATAAGAATGCTAAGCAGGACATGAAGGGGTAAAAGAAACTATGAGATTTTGAAATTCACTTCTTTGTGTCTGTGACATAGACAGTATAAATATGGATGGTCAATCTCCTCCTCAAATGTGAAGTCGAAGCAAGTAGAGCTCCCCCTGCTGTCTGGCTGCATATAAATATGTGTTGGTCATAAGCTCCACCTACTCCATGTTAGTGGATGAGACTTTTTTTGGATGGTTTCAGTCATTTTAGATAGTCAATATGTTTATTGTTTATTTATGTTATTTATAAGTGGGAAAGTTCCGTTTTAGTTAGCTATAGGATGTGACATAATGGCAATCATCAACTGCCATGCCAACCACTCCGTAAGGCAGAACCGTGCCACTGTGAGAGTTGGAATTTTAAAAAATAAATACAATGTATAATCCAACATTTCCCAGTCCAAAATCGCAACATGGCGCCACCCATATCCCCGGGAAATGTCAATTTGGCCAATGCAAGGAAGTGGGGCCACATTGTCCATATTTATATACAGTCTATGTTCTGTGATATATATATATAGATACATATATATATATGTGGAGCTTAGTTTAGCATCATAAAAAAAAAGAAAAACACAGAACATAACAAGCCTTAAGCCTGAAGTTAATTAACACATTTTAGCATTTTTACTTCATCAGTACAAATAAAGCATAAAATGGGGCAGTTTTATGTTTCTCTGTTGAGAACACTAACTTCCCGAAATCTTGTGGATCAGTTGAAAATCTTTTCTGACAAAACAGATTAAATAGAACATGTGAAGTGATGGCAGCATTTGTTTTCTGACATCCTTCAAAGAAAGGGTAGCAATTTTCTGTACTTTATGCTAAGCTAAGCTAACCTAACTGGCAGCTAGCTTAATGTTTACCAGAGAGATATGGCAGTGGAGTCAATCTTCTCCTCCAACTCTCAGCAAGAAAGTGAATGCAGTCATTTCCAAGTGATTTTAATTTTCTAACAGAAGACCAGGAGTTATAGAGGTGGCACAAAGAATGTGCTTCTGATTTCTCTCTCTGATTAATGCGGCAGAAAAAGCAAATATAAATCCTGGATGCCGCAGACTTCACACCTAGGAAAAGGTGAAGGGTGTGGGCCATTTCGTGAAGGTCAGTGTGTGAAAAATGGGATGAAGATGGAGGTGAGTGGAGAAGAGAATGATGCACATCCACACCTTTCCCTTTGGCGAGTGGGAGAGATCGAGAGCGAGAGACCATCCTCCCCCACAGTTCATACTCACTGACTGGGATGAACCTGCTAATGACTACATTTATTCAAATTAGACTAATTGTAATCATGGTTAATAATTAGCTTTACAGTGCATTATAATTGGGTTAGGCTACAAGATGGTTCTGCCTAGGTGCAATAATTTATTTGATTTAATTATTCTGAGGAACCCAGTGGTTTGACATTTCATATCATAAAACCAGCGGTGTAGAGAGAATGGAGATGGCCGTTGTCTTTAGAGAAGGTCATTGCTCGCTCTCTGGGAAAATTATGAGGACTATTTTCCACTCTATTAAGCTACTCCACTTAGCACAATTAGCCACACACACAAAGGTTAAAGAGAGAGACCTCTTCCTTTATGATACAGAGGAGTGGTGCATGTGCATAGGAGAGCAAGCAGGAGAAAGAAAATGAACAAGCTTCCACTATTTCCACAATATAGCATTATTTATTATAAGGTGTGTGCACTATTTTAAGAGTGTCTATAATTTATGTCAGTGATTACACACTGAACACTGTGTTGCTAAAATGGCATCTCTCTCCTCAGGTAACCATAAACACATGCAAAAAAACAAAACAAAACTGTTATAAGCAGAAAAAATACCTCAACAAACACAAAAACATTTTACATCACCCACAACACACATAATTTACATGATCACATTAAACTGAGGGACGATTATGGTACAAGAAAGCACTCAATGCCACATTACAAAGCAAATTGAAAACACATTGTGACAAACAACAAAGGCCTATAAACGATTCACATCTAACTAAACATCCTGGGTTGTCCACGCCACAAACATTCACCAAAGCCAAACATTACAGTCCTCACAGCATAGTATGCTGACATGTGTACATGCCATATGCTTTACGATAGTGGATGCATGGTGTGCACATCCAGGGAAATAAACTCTGTAATATTATCAAAAGCTGTAAAGGAAACGTTGGCTGAGTTTGCATGCTTCTCACGATTTACTCTTGCTTTCACTTTAAATGGCTGTACAAATGAATGTTTTCCTCTCATTCAGTAGTTTATTCAACTTTAAGCCAGTCTCCTGTTCACCTTTAGTTCCCCTCAGTGGCTTTAGATCAAATCTTGACCGACTAAGTTCCCAGTTATAATTAAAGGAGAGTCACAGGGCAGGATTTAGGCAAATATCAATAATTTTATTCAAGTGTGTTCAAATTCATTATTTACACAAGAGTACAGAATTAAATATTCATGTAGGAGGTAAATATTGTACTTTGAATGTACCAAATATTGTAACATTGTTCTTCTGTGAATGTCCAGACAAATGTGCTGAATTAAAGCACGCCTTGCTGTTTAGCTCAGTTAGGACTGAGCATCTGTCAGAGGATAAAGTAAGGACTGAAATAGTGTCTAGAGGTATGATTTGTGCTCAAACTCTGCCCCTCTCACTCACAGACCCAGGTGAAAACTCTGCCCCAGGCATCTCCTGCCAAAAGAGTGGCATGAGTCCTGCAAAGAGGATGGAAACGTAAATGAATTTTGTTGTAAAAGCCTCCAATAATATTCATACACAATCCATGTAACTCAGACTCATCTCAAATTCAATTAATCAGTTATTAATCATGAATCTCAACTCTGTCATGCGTGCATGATATTTACTGTACCTGGACATGGCCAGTGCTGTGATGGCTGGATTATTTTTGGCGCGGCGTTGTGACACATACTGGTTTCTGTTCAGCTCTTGACATAACACCAGACGTCTCTCCCAGCTTTTAACCCGACATGAGCTGCTCACTGTGAATTCGTCATGACAATACGTTAACATCCATTTCCTACTGATAAGTTGCCTCTAAGATATGACCTCAAAGGCGAACACACACACACAGAAAAAAAACAATAAACTAAATCACGCATTAACACAGTGTTCATCTGCAGTCAGTAGGCTGTAAAAAGGCAAAAAAATCCCTCAAATATAAATTCTTCCGCGTTACGTAAAGACTTGTCTCAATGTAATTGGAAAGCATAATACTCCTATGAGGTGACGCGAGGCTGTAACCAACGTATGCCAAATTGGATCTGGGTATTATTGCTTTCTAAATTATACACGCACACACACGTCAGCAGAATTACTCATCAGTGTTTACTGCCTCTATGTTTAATAACTTTATAACAACATAATTTCTGCTAGCCCTAATGCTAGTGAGGGATAGGGTAAGAATTACAAGCTCTCATCTGGAAAGCCTGGTGTCTAGCTCTGAGATGAGCGGTTAAAAATAATCATCTCACACTTAAGGACTTATCTAATTAGATAGCAGTGTTTGTTTTTTTTTTAACACTAAAAACAGGGCATCATGTCTTTTTGCACGGTTGCCTTCACAGTTTTGTCACTGTCAGCCACTCTCATCATCTTAGCTGTTATACATACAACATCTACATGCATATCCTGTCCTACAGCGGGTAACATTACCGTCTCTCTCTGCTTGGTCTTGCCCTGGGGACACGGGCTCTTCTGGAGGGCCAGGTAATTGTGTTTTGGTGTACTCTGTCCTCCATATCTATATGAGAGACACATAACGAGTAGCAAAATCATAGACATAATTCAACATAATAACAAACACACTCACATACGCACCCGGCGCGCGCACACACCCCACACACACTCAGCGTAATAATAAAGTAATGATAGCGTTTGTGTGTGAGCACGGGCACCCATTCCCAAGGGAAGCACAATTCAGAGTTTACAGCTTTGATTGCAAAGAGGCAACATATGCTTATATTAATTCTAAGCAAAAACAGTCACACACAAAACCCATATGCTCATATTAATAGCTTGATGGACATCCAAGCTGGTACCTATGAGGCTAATATCAAAGTAATGACTGCCACAGCTGAATACTGTACAAACTGTATAAAAACAAAGCAAAAACTCTTCCACTACCAGGAGCTGCCATCAAACAACTCCAAGACAGGCATTGTTATTTCCGTTATTATTATACAAAAAAAAAACCTCACCCGTATGATGCCGTCCGCGCAGCCCGTGACAACAACGTTCCTGTTGTCCCACACGTGCCACTGTGTGAAGCGAACACACAGGATGTCAGCCTGAGGGCCGCAGGAAGTGTCAGTGCAGGCCACCAGCTGGCCCTTCATGGTCCACAGGTACAGCAGAGGTCCCGAACATGACACAATGTCTCCCTTGGACAGAGTAACATAGTGTTTACGCTCAAAAGTGGAGCACAAAAAAAAAAAAAAGAAAAAAAAAAGAGGATATGCAGGTTGTCAGCAGTGAGAATCCTCCCTTCCTCGTGTTGTGTTGCCGAGTAAAGGTGAACAACGTGATGACAGGAAGACAAAAAACATATACGACAGAGGAAAGACAGGTTTAGCGAATAGATCATAGATCTTCGACAGGGAGTCCGCGCCCCCTAGGGGGTCCGTGGAGGTACTACAGGGGGGGTTGCAAAATATTTAGTTGATTAGACATTTTTATACGTTTTTTAAAAAATGTGTAACTACTGTTGCAGATGTTTGAAATAAAAACCTTTGTGTTATTTTAATAGCTTAATATTGAATGCAAAATGATAATAAAAATATATATTTATAAATAGCACTAGGCTGAGTTTAATACAGAGCACATATAATAGGTAGGGGGTCCCTATTTAATCTCTCTGTCAGTTTGGGGTCCTTGGCCTGAAAAATGTTGGAGAAAAAGAAGAAGAAGAAGAAGAAGAAGAAGAAAGACATTAATAAACAAGATGAACTTACAGTCACTTCGTTGATAGTCAGTGCAGAGACGCTGGTTGTGTGTCCCACTAACTGGGTGATGTAACTCAACTCCTCCAAGTCCCACAGGATGCAGGTGAGGTCACGGGAGCCACTCACCATTACGCTGTGGACCTCAGACACAGCCAGGCACGTCACTGCGTCTGTGTGACCGTACAACGGCTGAGAACAATCGCGGGGTCAGTGGTGGGGTCAGTGCGGTTAAGTCTCCAGAGCAGACAAAACATGCAGACACACTAACCTGTCTGAGTTTCATGTGGGTGAGTTTGTCCTTGGTGACTGCGACGTCCCACACACAAACCACAGTGCTGCTCCCTGCGGTGACGATGGTCGTAGGGTTGGGGCAGGCGGCGCACAACGTCTCGCCCCAGTCGCACAAACTCTCACACACTGCAAAGATCTACAGATGGACATGTGTGCGTCAGTCATAATTACGCAGTGGTAATGCGCCTATTAGTGACTTTCAATCCTTTTGTAAAAATATCTGACATCAGACATTTTTAATGCAGAAAAAGAGGATTCAGACTAATTAAAGAACAATGAGTTAGCACTGCTTGAACTAAATGCTCCATTTAATGGGCTTTCATCAGATCATATGATGCAATTGTGGCTGTTAAACTATTGTGCTACTGAATTTGAAAGTACTTTAAATCTAAATTAAAGAAAGTTCATAATAACACCGTTATTTTTAAGTTTCTTTATTCTCAAATGAAAAAAATAAATAATCTTATATGCCCAATAATTTTGTTGGAATAGAATTTTGCTTAATTTTTATTTAATTTATGCAACTGGAAAGTTGTCAGATAATGCAATAAACTCATTTACTCAATATCCCCATATACAAACCTTTTCTTTGGCATAGTTCCCAAAGGCACAGCTGTTGTCCGGGAATCCCCAGCTGAAGAAGCAGCCCATCTGAGGGGACAGGAGGAGCCGGTTTCTCTCCAGGACCAGGACCTCTTTCTCCAGGCACAGAATCTGACCGACCGGGCCTCTCTGCAGCTCTGCAGCAAGGTGGAGAGCAGTGATCGGAGGGTTATTAAAAAATAAAAATAAAAAGCGTCAGTCAGACCTTATGCACACAAAAGGGGTGACCTCATTCTGCATTTATGTTCCCGCATAAACCTGCCCGGCCAAATAAAGATAATGACTCTTCAGAAAACATCACATTAAAGAGTTTGGCAGCTCTGTAAACTTATAAAGAATTTCATTAAACTGACCACAGAAAACTGGGCAATTAAAATGGTTATTCCCAGGTTACAATAAGGAAGCTGAGCCTTAGTCCTAGGAGGACACCTGCATCCTGGACAGTATAAAGGTTTAAATATCCGAGTTTATACGAGGGCGAGGCAGTGAGAGGGAGAGGCTGTAATTGCACCTGTAATTGACCTATTCATGCAGGAACAGGCAAAAATCATTACATCCCATTGCCAGTTCTGCTTCTAAAATCCCCAGAAAGAAGTTCTGTCTGCATTAGTCTTAGCCTTCTTCCTCCTATTCATCTCTATCTGCTTATTGATCAGATCAGACACTCTAAGATTTAATATGAAATGTAATATGCAGGAATCTCTCCCTGAGCATTCGCAGATTCATCTCCTCTCCCTCAGTGGGCCTGTAGGGATATTCAGATTATTAAGTAGGGCTCAGCGGAAGAGTCATCTCCATATTGTAGCTCTAACAGATAGCTCCTTCTACCCCTCTGTAGTGTAAATTAAACTATGGACATTTTCACTCCGCTTCAACCATTCCCTTGAGACCTGGGTACAAAATGTGTATAATAATTGACATCAAATGCTATAAAATAAAACAAAAGAGCAACAACGCAAAATAGTAGGTGACTATAATTAATTACATTTAGTTTAGTCAGCAGAAAATATTAATCGTTATTCAGTCGTTTGGAAATATATATCTCACTTACAAGGCTACATTATATTAAGGTTTTATTCTATTTTACTTTAGAGGAATAGTCTGAACAACTGAGCTGTGAGTTCACTAAATGTGAAGCTATGGCCTGCAGCCAATTAGCAGGATCTGTCTAATGAAAGGAAAAAAAAATCATTGAGACCACTGCCAAAATTAGCTCAATTCCATGTTATACGTGATTAGTTCCAGTAAACCAGTTTTAGGGGAGGTGCACAATTTCAGTTTATAAAACTCTATATTTATGAAAAGAGCTGACAATGGTTTATATCTTTTCATTTAACCCCAAAATGAAAAACATTTACCATCAACATATCTTAAACACTGTCTGAGCTTCTTTTTATACTATAGCTGTACCTCTGAATGGCTGTGCAGTAGACTTCAGTTTATCCAGTCTGAAAAAAAATGGAGTCGGGTGGGATGGCGGTGACCCTTCTTTCTTAGAGCCACTGCGAGGCGGATGGGGCTTGGTGAAGAGCTATAGTGAAGACATCGAAAATTCACCCAAGAGTGATTATTTATTAAAAACAATGAGATGCTCCTACATGCAAGAATCAGCTATTTGCACGATCTTTTTACCTGTTTGGGAACCTGCCCAAAGTTGCTGACATATCCCAAGATCGTGCTCTTGATGACAGGGTCCTTAGCATGCTGTCGGCTACTCTGGGCGTAGAAGTAAGGGTGGAACGTGTTCACACTTTCCACGGCAGCCGGACCTTGTTGTCGGAATCCAAAAATAAGGTCGATCCACAGGTGGATGTGGGAGTTCACGTATTCGCTTTCCAGGGCCTAACACGAAACAAGCAGGAAGTTGTTCCACAAACTAAACCCAACAAGTCAAGTAATGCGGCAAAATTCCTCAACGCGGTATGTGCAGCACATGTTGTTATTATAGTCGGCCCAAAACCATTAGTCACGCTGTTAATATGAGAGTTTAGAGTACACAAAACTTCTCTGAGACCGCACGGCCTATCAAATTATTCAGGTAGTACAGGATATCTTCCAAAAGTCAATTTAGAAGTCTAGAACAGCAGGAAGGTGAACAGCTGTGTTATGAGCCCATCCCCACGTTAGAATTAAAGAAAGATTTGGGTAGAATTAGCCAGAGATTGGTTTTGAAGAGTTAATGAGGAAAAGTGGGCATTATGACCAGCTATATATCCTAGTACCAAATCTTAATAAACCCATCCCAGAAGAACAGAAACCTGAAAACAGTATAACAAGGATATATTGTCCTCAGTTAATTTGACCGTGGAAGAAAAAAAACAATCTTCTGAAGTCACTAATTTTATGAGAATGGTAGACAATATGAGTGGTTCAGTAGATTACAGAGTGATAACCATCACAGATGCCCCAGGAGTGGGAAAGGGGAGGGTCACACTGAAGAAATCAGACTAACAGTGAGAAAGGGGAGAAATATACAATAACCCCACAGAGGAAAAGAGAAGAAAGAGCTGAGAATAGAGAGAATATTCAACTCATAAACAACAGAAAAAAATGGCATTATGAAAAAGAGAAAGTCTGTTAAATGGGCTTGTTGTTCTTCAGTGTCTGTCATCTCAGCATCAGATACAAGCCTTTTCATGCATTTATTGATAAGGAAAACAAATGTTCATTATATTTGGAAACAGTTAGTACCAAATGAATGTAACTGAACCAAACTCCGTGAGACAAACACGGCCTTCAGAAAGAACCTGATGAATAAGACACTCACTGTGGTAAAGAGAATGAACGTGAACTAATGGCAGTCAACACTACTGCAGTGAGATGTGTACACTGGATGTTTGTTTGGAAATACAAAGACAGTGCATCTTCTGTATGCATACATGCATCTGCAAGTATTGACAAACATTATTAAGCCTTATGGGAAAAGGCGGTGAATGTGACAAACCGAGGCGGCCAATTGGAACAGACTTGATCGGGTTCAGGAGTCACTGACCTCTCGATGGACTCTAATGAACTCCTGGGGGTCACCTTTCGCCCACGGAGGCAGCTCGACATCTCCCAGAGCAGTACCATCCTCCATACGTCCTGCAAAGACACATATGCAGAGCGACATGAGTTCGAAGAAGAGGAGGAGGAGGGACAAGTGGAGTACGAACAAAAGGAAGAGCAAGGTCAATGGTTTATGAAGGGGGAATTTCACATATACCTAAAAAAAATAAAACTGCTAGTAAATATATTTGTATTAAAAACAACAATACATGATATAGGTTTTTATTTGCAATTCTACTGTAACAGCAGTAGCTAATATAATTAGCATACACACACCTCCATTAACACCCAACAAACACACAAACAAACCGTAATGTTTCAGTGTGCGATATGCTCCCTAATTACCATGAACATGGGCACATTTATGCAGCAAGGTAACCTCAACTTCAATCAGACGCAACTGTTCATGAATTAAAAAGTGGTTCCTCTTAATTAAGCAAATTAGCTCATTAATTAAACCAGGTTCAAATTAATTACCAAAGAATTTAAAACAACATGGTCGTCTATATATTCTCCACACTGTACACTGGATCAGTTTGAATTTATTTATGCGGAAAGGTGCTCCAGTGTCTAATCAGATGGCAACATGACGAGTTAATGAAGGATATCCTCATGTACCGTGGTGGCGGGATACAAAAATATCTGACAGTATAGTGTATATCGGAGACTAAATTTTAATCTTGCAGAAACAGGTAGGCTGGTAGGTGAGAGCAGCAGAAAGGGTGGAGAAGTTTGAAAGTACTGAGAGGCAGGTTGACACCAATCATTTCCTTTGAGCACATAAATAAGACATTTGCATGTACACGGCAAATATCTTTACAGGAAATACATACTCCCAGTCATTAATTTAGGGCAGGGGTCTCAACTCTTTTAAGGCCAAGGACCCCCAAGTTGATGGAGAGATTAAGTAGGGACCCTCTACCTATTATATGTGTTCTATATTAAATTTGGCCTACTGCTTTTTATGAATATGCATTACTATTATTATTGTTTTGCATTAATATTAAGGTATCCCTTATCCCTATTAAAATATGTTAGATTCATGTTAAAAAAAAAAAAAGAAGAAAAAGAAAAGAAAAAAGTCCAATCAACCAAAGATTTTGCAACCCCCCTGCAGTACCTTTGCAGACCCCCTAGGGGTTGCGGATCCCCCTGTTGAAGACCTATGATTTAGGCGATTTAAAAAGAGTTGTGTGTCTGACCCAGCTGGATGTGGTTGGAGTTGAGCAGGAAGTCGGGCAGATAGAAGAACTCTGGGATCAGCTCTCTGACGTCTCCCATGTTGTCTTTGGAAGCAGACTCCCACTCCTTCTTTATGCTGTAGAACATCCTCTCTGGGATATCAAACCCTCCCTGTGGGGAAACCAGACACAACACGGTCAGTCCGCTGGCACACTGTTCAACCAAACTTTGCAACAGGCATATTAATAAAGTAGTCTGCCTGATTCAGTAGAGCAAATCATATTTTATATTCTTCATTGTATTACATAAGCAGGAAATATTTGCAATTATTAGAAGGAAGCTTTTCATCTTTCTGCAAAATTCCATAATCTATGATGGAAATCTCATGAGAATGAATGTAATTTAGAGTAAAACAATTACTTCAATGAATGAAAATAGCATATATAGCGGTAAACTTGGTTAGAGATGTAAATTCAGTTACGGTTATTACTACACACCCGTTATGTGCTTCAGAAGACAAAAAGGCCTCCTACTTCAACAGACTAACATGTTTATTGCTTTATTCCGACTATCAAATATGCATGCCTTTTCATTATAATCAACTGGATGCTGCATTGCAAATTGGTAACATCTGTGGCTATTTGCATTGGCTTCTTTTAGACGCTTTCTGTAATTATTTGCATATATATTAAAATCTCCCTATAATCTGCTTTCATACCCAAAACAGCACTGGAGCATGGTCTGGAGTGCAGAAAATAGCTCACATTAGGCTAATATTATTAGTAAGACTATGTGTGAAAATAAACAAAAATACAAAATTTGAAGAAGAGCTTGTGGAAAACTTACTTGCAGGATTTGACATGCAAGACTGTTTGTCATCATATTTATGTGAACCTGCAAAATCCTTCCCATGATACAGGCTGTAACATGCAACTTGAATTCATGCAGTCACAAGCTTGGTGATGTAGCCGTTAGATATTTACTCAGTCATCCGGTCAGAAACAATTCAGGCCCATTTAAGGAAGAATTTAATTTAAAACCAACTTCATAATTTTAAGGATTTTGTTACATTTCCTGGCGTTCACAGCCTCACCTGCAGTGTCTGGAAGGTGTGTGAAAATGGCTCCATCCTGACCAGGAAGGAGGCCACAATGATGGCTGAGGAGTAGTGTGTACAGTAGTGGCATCGGGCTGACAGGTCTGTTACGGAGGGAACCATGTTATAGGGAGAAATAACACTGGAAATGGTACATAATGCACAAAAAATTAACTGAGCAGATACCTTCGCCCTCATTCTCCACTTCTTCATATCTTTGGATGAACATCTGTTTCCTCTTCTCCGTCTGAGCTCCCATCGGCTTGGACAAATCACGGAAAGTCGCAGGACTGGACAGGTCAAGCGTCTTGTCGAGGGGAGGGATTGAATTAAACATGTAGCATTTTACATGAGACATGTTCGAGACATGGGTGTCATGTGTGAGCTTCTACCTCTGACTGATAGTCAGCCAAGACCCAGGGGAAAACTGGATACTGCATCAAGTCATTGTACGTCCTCCCAGCGATGGTGTTCAAATGCATCAGGTACTCGAAGTTACTTATCTCCCCTTTCTGGAAGAGAAGCAAGTAATGCAGAAACACAGCTATGAACAACCTTTAAACTGGATTAGCATTATCACAGTCAGTCACTGGTGTTGTTGAAGGAGGAAGTACTGAATCAGTGAGCACAAACACATCTGACAAAATGAAGTGGATGAAGAGTCGTGTTTATTGCATTACCTGCCATTTAACAAGGGCTGTCTTTTCAACCACAGGAGTCTTTCTAAGGCACAATAAAAGCAAATGCCTTGGATTAGCAACAGAGCCTGATCACTGAACAGAGGTTTTTCTCTCTTCTTCTTTTTTTTTTGCTTGGTTTGTTGCCTAGCAACCACAGTTGAAGCAACACAGCAGAGTTCAAGAAGCAGCAGAGTGGAGGTGAGTGAGTGACTCAGGAAACAGAAATTATGTGTACACAGCTGTAGGAGCAGTTAGGGACCGAGGTGAGCTACAGTATGTAGCATGAAAAATGCGAAGAGACGTGGAGGATGTAGCACACGGTGCCAACTGTAGGTTGAAAGGAAACATGGCTTGAGTTCGAAGTGTAAGTTGTCTGCATCAGAAAACTGAGGCACAGTACTTCCTTGTCCGGTGATGTTTTTATTGCTTTGACATGTGGCTCCGATTTCCATAACAGAGGTTCATGATTACTAGTCAAACAGGAACAACACCATTCTGTCAAATTACTTGAAGATTTCCTGCCGCGTAGTTAAGACAAACAACAATTCATTATCTGACTAATGCTAGCTATTTCTTCATTTGGTTAGGAGTGCTGTGTGGTGGTGATCAAATGGACCACAACAAATCTGTGTAAAGTGCAAAGTTCGTTCAATTAAAATACCAAATTGTAATTGCAAATACTTGTTTACAATTAACATGTGATTATTAAACAAAACATCTAAACGACAATGTTAGTGAACATTTCATTAACATTGTACTCATGGAACGGCTCTCTAAACATGATTAAACTAGGAAAGTGATCAACCGCTCCTGAAATCTCCTTTCCCTCCGTAGAGCAGTAACATGACAATAAAAATCCTGGCGCCAAGCACCACAGTTGCTAAGTAACACTGTTAAACAAGAGGAACTTGACTTTCCCTGCGTGGTGACGGGAGGCAAGGCAAAGGTTGATACAAACACAAACTGCGCATTCCTGATCTTTCCTCTCAACACCAGAGAAGGAAACGCCAGGTTTTAGTAGTACAACTCATGCTGACCGAACTGTAAATTAGCTTTAAGGTGTTTTATGTTTTTTAAGTGTAGTATTTCTTGTGTTTTTAAACAGGGGTGAGAGGCTTCGAGATGAGAGGCTGGTTCAGAGGAGCTAAAGCTGTTGTCATGTTTCTAAAACTGAGGAAATCACTCGATTATTGATCAGCCCAGGAATAAAGACGATAAAATATGGTGAGTACACATCATTTAAAGTAAATACGTTGGATTATTTTGAGAAGGAAACAATAGGATACACAACCTAAAAAATATAGAGGCAATATTAAGTGTATCCAATTTCTAACACCAATAACTCCTGACCAAATTATTTTGTAAAACTACACTAAATCAATCATTGCATTTGGCCCAGAATGTGTTATCTAATTGCAGGCAATAATTTCATGCAATAGTTTTCTATAGGAGGTTATAATGGAACAAGCACCAGTGGATAACCTCTCTCATCCTGAGGATGATGAATGAGGCGAGAGAGGGCCTTGGGGTGTAACACAGACACAAACAGACACACACCTTGCTCTTTTAGACAGGGAGGGGAGAAGAGCGAAGCCCTCATTACACTCTCAACACTCCCCAACTATCATTTATCAAAGTCCTGATTTGACTCTTTGTGCACACACACACACACACACACACACACACATACTGTAGTACAGTACATCCATGTCTGTCAACACACTTGCACGTGGATATCCGACACACACACACACACACACACACACACACACACACACACACCTTTCTCGCCGGAAAAGAGCCAAACAACTCAATCAGTTAAATGGTGAGGGAGAATCAGCACTCATTTGTTGTTGCTGTATTACCCAGTGTCGCCTCTCTCCTTTTGTTCCTCAGCATTAGCCTTAATTAGAGAGTCGTGCTCTTAAATACCCCCATGGGCAACACGGGGTGAGCACGCACTAGTGCAGACACAACACCACGACACACATACTCACCGAGACACACACACGCTGCTCAAGCTCTCATTCCTCAGAGAGTACGCTTTCCCCGCTGCCTCGGGCCATACATAAGCCTTTGTATCTGAATAAATCACATCAGCCTTACACGCACATATTTACACATAAAGATACACACAACACATCTATTTGCTATGATGCTGTGCGCTGGTGGAGATTAGATAAATTATTGTAAAATCAGCCTCTTGGGGAAACTGTCACAAAAGTGGAGGCTGAGCTGAAACCTTAAACTGAACTGTTCCTCACTTCTCTGTGTGTTGTAGAACCATGCCCAAAGGAAAGGGAAAGGGAGCCAAAGGGACAAAGGTGACCCTCAAGACTGCCAAGAAGGCAATACGGATGACCCCCGATGGACGACACAGGCTGACCCTTAGCAACATGGGTATAACCATCTTCCCAAAGTGTCTCCTCAAACTCACCAACATAGACGAGTTAGACCTCAGCCGCAACCAGATACAGAAACTCCCCGACAACATCGGGAACTTTCAGTCACTCAGATGGCTGGATCTCCATAGCAACAAGATAGAGTCTGTGCCCGAGTCCATCGGCAACCTGGTGGGACTGACCCACCTCAACCTCTCCAACAACCGCCTTACCTCCATGGGCTTACCCTCCACACTGGGTTCCCTCACCAGCCTGAAGACTCTGAATCTTGGGATGAACCAGCTGGATGCCCTGCCTCACACTATGGCGACCTTACATAGCCTCCAAGAGTTAGGTCTGTTCGATAACCTCTTCATCACGTTACCAGAGTTTGTGAAAGTGCTGCGCAGCCATAGTAAGGTGAATGTGAAACGTAATCCCATATGGTATGCCCAAGGGGATGGTCAGAGCAAGTCAGAGCTAGAGGAAGATCTGTACCTGGTCCATGAGAGCAGCCTGTGTAAGACATGCCTTAAGAGATGCAAAGCGCAGAAGGATAGGGTTATAAAAGGAGGAGGAGGAGGAAGAAGAGGAGGTGATGGTATATTTGAGGAGAAAAGGATAAGAACTTATCCTGGACTGATGGCACCACACTCAGTGGCAACAGTCAATCAGGATGTATGGAGGATACGAGAAACGGGGGACTACAAGAAAATCAAATGACCAAACAGTGGCTGATATGGAAATAAAAATGTTGGAATGGATGTAATTTTAAAGCAGCCAAACAAAGAGTAAAATACATGTACGAGTGATACGTTGCACAGCTGCTGTTTATGCAATTCACTGATAAAATAAAAACTCTCCAGATATTGTTGGTTGACTGTTACACACTGATGACACTTACTTTGCATTAGCGATGACCTCAGCAACCCCTCTGCCTTTTAATGCTGGCACGACAGTGGTCAACCTGCAGGAAGAAGAAGAGCATAGGGATCAGAATTGGGATGATAAAAACAATATATAAATATATAAAAAATGTAAATATGGTACCTTTTATATGCAGAGACATGATCTTTGTTCAGAAATACCAGGAAGGTTGAGTGTCCATTTTTCATGAAAATCTCCATGGCATTGTCCTTAGAGCAAGTGAAAGGCAAAGAAGCTTTTTAGCAACTCAAATGCAAAGATATTTATTTACAGTACAGACTCCTTTACCAGTCAGATCTCATTTAAATTTGGATGCATCTTGATCCTGAGCACAATCACAAATCAGATTTGCGATGCAATTTTTTTTGGTTCTTCCATCTCCATTAACTAATTCTGCATGACCCTTAAAGGGACTAATTTTATCATCAAATCTTGTTAGATCCCAACTAATTCCTGCATAGACACAATACAAATACAAGATGCATGCTAATTCTGAGTATCTGGGGGAGCGTTTGGTTGTCTGACCTCTAAAAGGAAACGCATGAACCGAGCCTCCTTGATATCCTCGTAGAGAGAGCGTCTGCATCTGGCGGGTGGCAGCTCTTTACTCAGCATGGTGGAAATAAAGGAATCTCTCACACTGGCAGAGAGGAACATGATAATGATGATGAAAAACGGAACAATATCTGAGCAGCATTACAAGCTTTACTGTAACTGCAAACAACCTGCTGGGATGGTGTTTCCTGCAGCAAACATCACCGTTAGGACCGAGAGTGAATCCTTCGCAGAACAGCAGGCTCTCCTTCCCAAACAGCAGCAAACCCTCTGTGACTCTGAGGCCGCTCACCATCACTACACACATCTTGGCCTTTACCTACAGACAGAGAGGAAAGAAAAGGAGATACATTAAGCCCCATGCAAGAGGTGCAATTCACATTTCTCTCTCAGGACATGACATGGCAGCAACACAGGCACTTCAGGCTTTACTTGATTGATCATTTTAATCACATATTTTAATCATTATTAAAAAGACACAGTTGAACACTTCATTATCAGAGCTGATTGATGGGGATGGGAAGGCCCGGCCCCTTTTTGCAGCAGTGTGTGTTCCATGCGGCGGTAAAGTGAACCCACATGCTGCTATCAGCGGCGGCTGTAGCTAATGCTAACTGCATTGTGATAATGCGTGGCTAATTCTATTGTTTCCCCTCATTTCACAACGAGTGTGTGCACCTGGCTGTCTCCCTGCGCTGGCCTCCCTCGCAGGCCCTCTGGGACACAGCGCCCAAAAACCATATGGGGCCCCAACATACCCGCAGGCCCCCCACAATTTATACTAATCAAATCAGACTCCCGACCGCCAGACACGGAGTCACACACTTGGTGGAAGAGGAGACGCCGCCTGGCCATTATTAGGAGAATTAATCACTGCCACACACACAATAGGAAACCTGATAAGTGATCAGAACCCTCTCGTCTGAATGCGCACACACACACAGGGACGTGCTGTGATGGATAATATGACGTGAACATGTTTAAGAAGAGTCAAGGTTGATCATGGTCAGATATTATGACGATTTACATCCTTGATTACAGAGCGGCTTCAGGGCAAAAGTCGCTAACAGTGAGTAAACTTTAATAAAAAAAAAAATGTTCTATTTATTATTATCAAAGATAAAATACACAAAAACCAACTTGTTTTCTTATCTCCTTATTGTGCTGTGGACAGATATGCGTTATCAGTCTGAGGGCGATTTAGCTGATGATGGGAAGAAGGAGAGAAAAGGAGGACTTTTATTGACTGAGAGCCTAATGTCAGACCATTGATTTCTCCCCACACACATTATTGTCATAATCACACTATTGGCGCTGGCAAGCTAATTATGAGTGGGTCTCCCTTTGTGTGCTGCTGCATGAGTGTGTGTGCTGGCCCGTGAGTGTGTGTGCATTTTTCAGAGCTAATGACTGTGTTCATTTGACAGGAAGCTCAGCAGGACTCATGCACTGAACTGCTGCAAGACAACAGGACACACTTGCGCACATCACACACTTACTAAGCGGATGTAAGACAGCCTGCATCACCTCCTACTGTTTTTATTAATACTTCTGTCAGAAACATTAAAAGCCGCGGCTGGTTGCCGGAGCGATGAGAGTCCCTGTCAACATGTGCACTGGTTTTTAACTCACTGTAAGAATGAGAAGAGCTGTGCTGGGCCTCAACATTAAAACATTAAACTAATGAGGAAAGATGAAATTCTGATAGCAGCGCTGGGCTACTGGAATCCCTTAGTCTACATCAGATAATTATGACTGTGAATATTAGTGGGGTGGGAAGGAGCCGTGTTTGTATTTGGGAATGCTGTATTCGGGGCAGCACGCTAGCGCAGCCTCCTGTCCCACAGTACCTCCTCTCCAGGGTGCAGCTCCTGCAGGATGACGCGTATGTCGGGGCAGTCTTGTGTGTGGGAGCAGGGTTCAGGGGCGGAGGATTCGGGAAGACCCTCAGCGACAGCAGGCGTCTCATTCAGAATCGGGAAGAAAGTCAGACGGTCACAAGACTGCCCTTCATCGTCTTCATCTTCCTTAGCCTCTGCGCCAACTTCACACAAGATCTTGGGCTCTGTCACGAATTAAAAAAAAAATATATAAAAAATGTTACTGCTGAGAAACCAACAACCAAATTTGGATTAACGTCAATTAAAAAAAATATTATAAATGAAAATCTTTACCCGTTTCATCATCCGTTTTATTTTTGTTTTCTTCAGGAATACCAGACCTTAAACCGAGACACATTGTACCTAGCACCTGTTTGAAATACACAAAAGGTTAAGACTGTGTGTAATACAAAGCTCTGAAATAAACAGAGGCTGCATTAAAATAAAAAGCTAAAAAGCTCTACCCGTTTGGATCGTCTCAGAGCCTTTCTGCGGATGCGTGATCTGGTGCGGTTGGGTCCTTCTGCGGCGTCTTGCACCCAGTCTCGGCTCAACACCACCCCTGGGCCGGGGCCGAACACAGCTCTCTCCCTCAGCAGCTCGGCCTCCACACGCAGCCACATGGCGCTCACACTTTCCCACTCGCTAGCTCGTAACTGCAATGCAGAAACAAGCCGAGACAAAGATTCACATTACTACAAATCAAATTATGTCTCTTAAGCGCAGTTTACTTTCGCATATTTATGTGAAAATGTCTGTCGCACCTGTAAATTGTTTGTCTGCATGTTCTCAAACATGCTGTGGCCCCTCTGTCGATGTGACTCCATGTAGGACAGAAACTCCTGCGAACAGACAAGAGTAACCTGATGGGTGCAAATGAAAAGCGGGGCAGCACAATCGCTCTTCCCTCAGCTCGTATTGTACACACAACAGACATCACGTTCCAGAAATTGTATATGCATAATGGTATTGTTGTTTCCTCATGCAATTACAATGCATTCATACAATTACATCTGTTCTAAATTGCATTCACTGGGCAAAATAAGCTAGTGGCTACAGTCTTACAATAACCCTGTCTGGAAATGTAATCATTTGTTGGTGTGATCAAATTAACATAAACATTAATATCACTGAGCCACACCAGAGTCGAGGACAAGGTAAGTGTGTGTCTACCCCTTTATTGTATGTAAGTCGGTGTTTATGCGTCGATTAAAAGAGGAAAGAAATTAAAAAACTGAAAAACCCAAAACCGAGCTGTGTTGAGACTGCAGGATGCTCGTGTTGAGCAGACACACTGGGATCATATTCTGACTGTTAACTGCTTCATTAAGCCCATCATCACAGCAGTGCTCGCTGAGAGACTAGTGAAACAACATGTGTCCATCTTCACAGCTGACCCAGGAAAGCCATTTAACTGACTGAATGAACATGCACTAACTCTTTATATCGAGTCTTATTTACACATGGCAATTTTACGTTTTGCACTATAAACTCACGCCTGGAATAATTGATTTCAAGAGCAGTAAAAAGAAATCTGCTGCTTGTGCATTACAAAAGACGCCAAGACATTTGAGATGAGAATAAATCCATGCGTAAAAGTTGACGTCAAACTTTGACAAGCCGCTTCCGAGGGAATGGAAACGGTTTTTCTAAGTGACTGGCTGCCTACCCAAATGAGAAGTTGTGCAGAAAAAGAAATAAAGCGGTAATTCGAGCGGAGATTATAGAAATATTACAGACAGAAAAGAGAGTAATAATGAAGTTTGCAAACCAGAGCCGTGTTGAGACAGATAAACAGCATGTTGGCGTCATCATTTCCTAATTTCATTCCTTCATTTGGACAAACATAAGTAATATATAGCATTAATTACCCTATTTAGCAGATAGGAACCTCATTGGCTTTTTAAATGCTGCATTAAATACATAACTCATCTCTTCCCTCTGCAATTAACATCAGAACATCACACTCATTTCCATTTTAATGACTTCCCAACAATACGCCACCTTTGATGATAAGGCAACATAATGTCAACTTCATTCTGAGCTGGCAGTGAATGTGTAATGAACTTAACGTGATCATTAGTGCTGTTAATTATCTTTCTAATATGAGGACACAGATATGATTATGGAAACTGCATTCGCTGATGAAATAAATCTCTGAAAGGATTGCACTGAAGCTTGACTGAGGACACAGTCTGCCTATCAGTCTCTACATTCTCATTCATTACCTACAGCCGGCTTTAAAACTCTACTCTGGATCCATAGTAATGCAAAATATGCGCTACATTACTATGGATCCAGCGAAAACTGAAAACAGTCCCACTCATGACTCATGACTTGCCAAAGAAAGGCCATAAGTTGATGATCCGGTAATTAATTAATGACTCTTCACGAGGATGGATGGAAAAATGACCATAACTGAGTATTTAAATATCTTTTTTTTTTTTTTTCGAATGTTGCAACCTCTTCAAAGTGCAATGTTGCAACACAACGCAGAAAGAATATCCCTCCCTCTTCTTCTTCTCTGCCTCTCAGATGGAAAAACAATTCATCACCCTCTCTGATAGCCTGTCAGAGACTGATATGATAAAGAATAACATCAAATGAATAATGTTTTCATCAGATTGGTACCACTATAATTGCCAACCCGATTTCTGTGGGCAAGGGACGTGCACAAACAAGAACACACACACACACTTTGCGGGTGTGAGACAGACACACAGACGCGGTAATTTCATGCCTGTGTGCCTGAGTAATATGTCCCTGCTCCCTGCTCCAGATGGCTCAACGTCTTAAGCGTTGTGGGGGAACTAATGATGTGGGCCACGTGTTTCGGGGGGAAAAACAACAATAAACGCGTCTTTAACCTTCAGCAGCAAACAGTGTGTTGTAGTGAGTGTTCCCATGGATAAGCCTAACAGATATCAATTACAATGCCCACTCAGGGGCAATCAGCTGTGATAATCCAAATCTATTTAAAGAAATAATCAAACACCCCCACAGGGCTGGACGGCCCAGAGCACAAGCACAGTGGTGACTTTGGGATGAGTGTTTGGCACAGAGCTCTGGGACACCTGAGAGAAGGTAACTCCATGCACACTTCTCAAAGGGGACAGTTTTGTCTCGTGCAGAAGAACAAATAAAATAATGGAGGAATGTTTTGGATTTACCTCCACGGTTACCGAGTGTTGGTCTGGTTTGCCCAAAGCTGCACGAAGAACGCTGCTGATCATATCAAACTTCTTCTGAGAGCTGCTGGCCACCTTCCTCTTCTGACAGTCTGAGGAGATGGTGCGAAGACAAAATTATAAGATAACACCGCTCACATTCAAACATATTCTCAAACTGCAGTTATTAGCATAGCTACCTGTGTGTAGCAGCCAGGCTTTGTGCGCCATCTCCTCCCATAGAGGACTGACGCTAGTCATGCTAGCAGGCCCCGCCTCAGCTTTGTGGCACACTGAGATCTCCATCTTACAGTTTTCTTCAAGCATATGCTGTCTCTCTAGCAGGACCTTTGACCAGCAGGCCTCTGCTAGGGACACAAGCTGTCTTTCCTCTGGAACACACATCCACACATTTATTGGGACATGCAACGACCCAGCAAACCCCTGCAGACTTGATAAATGTAAATAAACTCCCACATGCGAGGCCCCGTACCTGTCGTGATGTCCGCTCCATTGGCGAGAAATGATGAATGTCTGGTTTTGGCAGGCAGCAGACCGGGCGACGTTTGCTTGGTCACACATCCAAAACCTTCAGGGTAGCTATTTAAAAAAAAAACAAAAAAAAAAACAGTGTGATTGTGTTAATCACCACTAAATCCATATTTGTGCGCATCTGCGAGCGAGTTTTGGTTTCGCCATTACCTGCCAGACCGTATCAGTAACAGACAGTGCAGGAGGCAAGTAATGAAGTTCACATTTGCATTGTAAGTTGCCATGGCAACGTCCCATCGTTTCATGAAGGTTTGTAATGCCCTAATGACCGCTTCTTTTTCTTCTTGGGAATGTCGCGGTTGAGACAAGAAATAAAGCAGGACTTTGTTGGTGCAGGAGTACAGGGAAGACAACGTCTTCTCTTTCTGACTTTGTCCTTTCTCCAGAGCCTAGAAGTATGAAACAAATGTATTTATTAACAGTTAGAGCAAAAAATAAATGAAATTATTAATTGACAGATTTTACAGTTTCACTTTCCATATTCTACCGATTTATAAAGAATGCCTAAATTACCAATTTACTTAATTCGCAGGTTTATTTAATACAAATATTCAAATTTTTATTGAAAACTCCTTTTTCTTTTCCAGGTGTTGTTATGCATTTGTCTCACCACCACAATCTGATCTGCGAAGAAATTGAGCAAACTCTCAGAGTCTCCCAGGAACGTTCCACCGTACAGTTTGTGCAGCACATTTTCACTGAAAAGCACCACATTCTCCATCAACGTCACCATCTGTCCTTCAGGCGTTTGATCCTTTGAGTCTGCAATTTAAAACAAAAACAAGTGAATTCAGATGATTTGTTTTTGCAAAGAAGTGTTCAGCTCCGTTTAAAATTTTACCTTGTGAGATGAGATGGGTGCAGCTGTCGTCTTCATAGTTGAGCATGTGGATGATGTTCATAACCAACTCCAGCAGCTCTGTCTGGAAACTCTGCTTCTGCTCCAGTGATGCACCATCAGGGGAAAACTGCAAAATTTAAGCATTTTAGTTCAGTTATCAAAATAATAATTATAATTTAAAAAACAGATGTACATATTATAAATGTGCTTTTTTTTGTTTGTTTGTTTTATGCCTGATAGTGAGCAGAATGCTACGCCTAAAGCGTGTGT
Organism: Mugil cephalus; assembly: GCF_022458985.1. Taxonomy (NCBI): domain Eukaryota; kingdom Metazoa; phylum Chordata; class Actinopteri; order Mugiliformes; family Mugilidae; genus Mugil; species Mugil cephalus. The sequence goes on from NC_061782.1 coordinate 12,707,603, forward strand.
GCGTGCATGTAAGTTTATCCTGAGTAGGTGAAAACACTTGGCCTCTTGGTGTTTTCTCCCTCCTAGTGGTGAATGATTTCATCAGCAGTACCCGATACTGCCTGGTTTAGTAACTGAGCATAGAGTGGCACCTTCTGGGGAAATCAGAGTTTTGCACTATCATAGTGAACTGAAGTATTTTTCAGTGGAAATGCATTTTGCCGCTAATGTTTATGTGTTGTACGCATGTTGACTTTACACTATGAGCTGTGACCTAAATGAATACTGCAAATAGTAGCTTGTGCTTATTTGTGTGAATTCACCTCCAGCAGCAGAATAAAAGGATGCGTGTTGGAGTTAGCAGACACATTAAGAAGACTGTCCATTAGGAGAATACGCATGAAGTCCAACACCGGCTTCCTGCTTGGATGACTCTTGTCCACACCTTCGCTTTTTATGCAAGGCTCCCCGATGCACTGAAAGAATAGAACAAACAAACAAATAAGAACAGATAGACTAAAGAGTTTTATAAAACTAGAGTAACACACAAACCTTTGAAACGTCCCGAGGGTACACAACACCAGCGAGTGCATGTAGGAACGTGGGTGATGCCCACAGTGGATCTCTTGGGCGGAGGTTATGGAGGAGACAAAGGAACTGCATCACACTTGCTGGGAGCTGCACGTCCCATGACACGTCAGAGTCTGACACGTGCTTAGTTGGAGAAACAGGCTGTTTGAACATAAAACAAAGTGTATTAGACATTGAGTTTCCTTAAGAAAGCAATCTAAGCTTTTGACCGTCTTACCTGCGTGATGACAACTTTGACCAAGTCCAGCAGTATCGTGGCAGCTTCTACACAGAGCTGCTGAGCAGGAGAATCTGTTTGGCCGTCGATGAATGACTGAAGCATATCATCCAGATGCACCTAAGTGTGACATAAAATTAGATCACTGCGGCAGAGATTATAAGGAAAACTAAACTGAATGAAAACATGGCCCACCTTTGCCTCTGTTGTGTGACTGATTGTCTTCCCCAGCAGCAGAGCAGCCAGAGCTTCATACACCTGAGGCAGGTGGGTGTGTCTGATCAGCAGCCCTCGCAGGACATCAAAGCCTGGACAGGTGGTGCTGCGGCACTCGTAAGACCAAGAATGAGCTCGAAGGTTGTCTAAAAACAAGACAAGAAAGTAATGACAGATTTAGGACGAAATGCTGAGACACAGCAATATCTTCAGTATCGCATCACAAAATGATGGTCTAAGATATAAATGGTCAAATATACACTGAACAACAATTTAATGTTATTGTATCAGTATTTACATATAATACAAGACCCTCTTTCTCTGGCTTAATCATTAAGATGGATCCAAATAATGACTTCAGAGGCAAAGAGGCAAAACACTGAACTATGAGACTTCATTTTAAAGAAATTATTATGCACCCATGACAGCGAACGGTTCCTCCATGCTCTCTATTAGCGATCCTGGGAGCACCCCATCTCTGAAGCTGCTCTGCTGACTGGGACTCAATAAGAAATGCGTGAGCAGGATGAGACCCAGTTTTAAGGTGGAAGGGTGAAGGTGAGGCTGAAGGAAGAGCAGGAACCAGTCACTGCCCAGGGAATCCAGCACCGTATTTCGCTGGCTATTATGGGAAACAAATAAAAAGACACAACAATTCAGTCAATGTTTCTGTTATGACAATATGTGTGTACATATATAAGAAAATGGGAAACTGTTTTTGTCACGTACTCTGTGGTTAGAAGGCTGTCTGAGCTGAGGATTTCACAAAGCACATGTAGCATCTGATTGCGTTTCCAGATGAGGTTGGCTGGACCACAACTCTGAGCTGGACGAAGAAGAAGATGAGCCTGAGTCAGTACTAGTAACATGTGTCACATAGTAGACATTTATAGCAAAAGTAAATGCATGGGATATGGTAGCATAGTGATATAGTGTACCTAACAAATCCAGCGAAAGATCACCGTCATATATCTCACTGCCTTCAGTCACGTTACCAGATGGAGGGAGTGTGTAGACCAGGAAGAGTCCAAGTCTAATCAGATAAAAAGGACATTATTTGAAACCATTTTGACACATACACGACTACAAATCATTACTGTATTATTCTTTACCGTGCACTGGTTCTAGTGTATACACGTTACTGTGTTTAAGCATGGGGTAGCAACTATAAAAATTCACTACATCCAGTAATTACTGTACAAAGAAAGCAAAAGAATCATTCATAAGGTTGGATACCTAGAATACACCAATTCACTGTTTATAAGGTCAAGACTGGTCATGGGCATTGCTGAACTGCAAACAGCACAAATAATGTACAAGGCCAAAAATAATTAATTACCACCTACGATAATCATTTAAAAATGATAACGCATCGAAGGAAATTTTCATTTTAAAAGAATAAAGAGCTTTTGTGTTTCACAGTGTGGTGTTCAATTACTGGATTGATCACAGATAGACCTGAATCAATGCTCAGACCTGATGAAATTTAAATAAAACATATAATACTCAGTAGATATGTTGATGAAGCAGGAAGCATCACACTAAATTAGGAATTACTGCCTTAACTTGTTGGTTGCTGCTGTTATTGTTCTGTTTTTGTTTATCTTTTGTTATATCACTAAAGTACCGTATGTCAAAGAAACCGGTTTCTTGTAATGTTTTATGTTTTTAAATATGTGAAGCACTTTCGGCTGCTTTTTTGGTAGTAAAAAGTACTGTATAAATAAAGTTTGATTGAGTTTGATTGAAGAAACTGATAGAGAACTGGTTGGACTATATAAGTTTTACTTCCTCCTACTTCTTTTCAAATATATTGCATGCTTCCTTCTTCTATTTTTTTAACTTATCCTTTTCTTTTTAATATATTTGAAATAAATAAGGCTCAAACTTAAATTTTGGGACATTGTATGACAAAAGTACTCCCCAACTTTACCTGCTTATGTCCACCGGGCTGAAGTAAGCCTTAAGTAGGGATGTGACGATGCAAGAAATAATCTTAACTTTCTCAAAGGTCACAGTCAGATCAGAAAATTCAAATAGCAGCTTCGGTAGCAGGCCCATTCTGTGCATGGCCGTTGCATCACTGCTGTCACTGTGGAGGTTACAAAGAGAGAAAAACTAAGAAAGCTATAATATCAATCACAATCTGTTCTCACAGACTGAAAATCTAATCTAGCAATCCATGCACACGATCAGTCTTCTCTTGAGCCTGCAGGACTGATTCTGTTGAACGTTCCCTTGACTATTTCTGTTGTACAATTCCATGATATTGATGACGACCTGTGGCAAATGTTGACAGAACAGCCGATAGAGTCTGTCGCCAAACCTGAACAAGAGGCCGTTTGTTGTGTTACACAACTGGTCGTCATGTGAGTTAATAATAAATTAGATTAGAGCTACGAGATATTTGGTGAGGTTTGGTCTCACGCTGGTAACAGTGGAAATTACTTGGAGGATTTCAGGATTTCAGCAAAGTAGTTGAGAACCGAAAGGTCCAGATGGTCTGATGTGTTCTGCCACACCTGGAGAGAAAAAGAGAGCAAGAGCAAAAGATTTTAACAAGTGGCTTGCTGATTATGTTACAGGGTCAAGAAAAGTTTCACTCTTTTATGGAGCAATTTGGATTCTTACCTCCAGGTCACAAAGCAGAGCTTGAAAAGCAGACGTGTTCTGTAGACAACCAGCTCCAGAGCTCAGCTCCACTGAGCTCCAGAGACACTGTAGCAGCTGAAAGGTTCGGTGGCTCACCAGGCTGCTCTTCATCTTGAGCAGGAAAGCTAGAAGCTACAAGCAGAATGAATCATATTTAAGATCAGAAGACAATTGCGAGGAGGCAGATTTTAATGTCTGTATTATTTAAATTATTTAAAATGACCTTACAGACCTTGTATCCATTGATGCGGTTCATTTCTTGCTGCATGGCAGGGTTGGTCTCGAGCACTGAAAGAAGAACTTTCACAGCCGCATACAAAGAGCCATCGTCCGGCGCCATTGCAACTAGACTGAGAACAACGGCAGGCCCACCGACAAACAGAAAGCCATTGGATGCAGAGCTGGGGTTGAATGTACGCACACCTAGAGGGAAGAGGCCATAATGGGGAGCTCAGCAGATGTGGTTGTAAGTGGCAACTAAACAGCAAAGAAACTTTTTTTAAACAAAATAAAATTATTTACCAAAACGTCCAACCAGCGCTGCTCCTATGGTGCGGGCGGTACCACTCAGGTGCTGGCTGATGTTTCGTGCAAGGAATACAGGGGTGGAGTGATCCCGAGACGCTATCCCCATCTGTAATTAGATACTGCAATTGGTACTGTGTGTCAAAATAACTAACAAATAGGCTCAATTTGGAATAACTGTGCACTTTCCTCTTTGGCAATCAGTCTGCAATCAACTTCATTGTAATCTTCTCTGATTTGTGCAACAGTTGTTAATGTAGAAATTGCTGGGTTGATGCCAAACGAGATCCTCTCCTCAGGAACCAGCCTGAGAGGGACAGACTCGGTGTCTGTATCACGGGCAGAACACGAGAGCAGAGGTGAGACACAGGCAGGTTAATATTTAGATTTTCATGTGACATAAATGTGTTAAAATGCAAAGTATTACAGCACTGTAAAGGCACTGTAACTCTTGGGCAACATGTAATGGCATGTTGCCCAAGAGCTTGTGACTAACCTGTGTTGTGCAGAGCCAGAAAGTTTCCCAGGTACGTGGTGCCCTGGGTGTACATAACACCCACAGCCTCAGGGCTCAAAGCCTCTTCAAAAAGGTAAGAAGGACCCACTCGCCACACTAGAGCAGCATGCTCCTTCCAGGGAGCAGGTGTCCCTATCAGCCCATACACATCAATCACCGCCGTGGGGTCCATGGATACATACTGACCAGGGAACGGCTGAATATACTTCATCTGACAGAAAATGGAGAGGCTATGATCATAAATACATAAATGCTACATTAGGGCTTGAATCAGATCAATCACAAACTCCTCATTCTCTCTCCTTTCGTCATACCTTTCCTGTCCCCACTGCCTTGCCGTTGAAGTAGGCCGAGGTCAGACAGCTCTTCTTCACATCTTTGGCCATGACTACAACCAGGTGGTGCCATTGGCCAGGGACCAGAATGCTGGAGCACCGGAACCTCAGCGATGCAGTCAAAGAAGTGGGAGTGCAAACTTCTGGCTCCATCATATCTGTAGATCAGACATGAAGAAAGACAGTTTCCATAGAAACATTGACTTCAAATGCAACTGATAAGAAACGGCCTGGTGAGAAATAAGAAAAGTCAACAAAAGCGATAAAGTTTATCAGGAGGAAATGCTGACCACAACTTAATGACTCTTACCCAGATATGTAAATGCTTCCTCCTCAGTGGAGATAACCAGACATCCGTCGTAGGCCGAGAAGGAGATTGACAGACAAATGTACTGTTGTTCAGTCCGGGACATGTGGCGGACCACGGACAGTAGACGGATTGGGTGGGAATCACAGGCTGAACTGAATCTGTTGATCTGGAACCAGCAGGAAAACGAGAGACCAGCTGCAGGTGGAAAACCTCTGCAGTCTGAAATACAAAACGGAAGATCGTCAGAGTTATGCACAACTACATGAATATTAAATATTTAGACTTATGACTAACCTCCTCCGATTCCACCTGTGGAGATGGAATCAGCAGCGACTCCTTTTACTGTGGCCAGAGAGGGCAGGAAAAGACAGCTGCAAAACATAGCATGATAAGAAATTAGTGAATTAATAATGTTCTTTATTTTGTTATTATTTAGTCAAAATATGGAATTTAGGTATTTTGCAGCAGGTTTCTAGTGTGATTATATTATATATATAACAAAAAATGTCCTAAAGAAGAATTTACTGTGGCACATCAGTTCTGAATAGAGAGAAACTAAACAAGAACTCACCCATATCCACTCTCACTCATGTCAAACTCTACAAATGCAGGCGAGGAGGAGAGCCTGTGTGGTCTGAAGGTGCGTGGCGACGTCATGGAGACCAGACTGATGATCTGGTGGACAGGGATGGCAGAACCGAGAGAGGCTGTGGACCGTAACAAGCTGAAGGTGCGTTTCAGTGTCCTCTGTGAAGATCCGGCATCTGTGTGTGTACTCTGACCTGGTTTAGAAAACATAACCAAAATCTAATGCGTGACATGCTTCATGTCTGTGGACTGAACTTAATGCGTATTGTAAAAATCAAACATAGAATTATTATAAAAATAAAAACGTACCATTTGAAAAAGGTGCTTTGACTTGTGGGTCGCATTCGAGCTGCTTGACTGTTTTATCTAACAAGCACATGAGAGGATCCCCTAAACAAAGGAACTTTCTGAGGAGGAAACAGTAACAAACATGTCAACAACAGAATATCACTAAAACATTGATAGCACATTTTAGCATCAACATCTTTAGCAAAATAAAAACATCCAAACTTCAGAGACTGCATATGTCTGACCTGAAGTCTAAATGTGTGATGGCTTGAGAAGAGAGCTTCTCCAAGATTCGTGTAACCGGTAGATGTAGCGGGTGATTTGGTGACAGCAGTATGCTCTGACATTGAGCCAGTAGTGTAGAGACCAGCCGCCCTTCGCACATGATCTGGCGGTTTCGCTCAGATTTCACCAAACCCTGGATGTGGTGTGCCAGTGAGAACTGGACCTCCATAGACAGCTGGGAAAGAGGGAAAGAAGTTTGACTCATACTGTGGCCTTTTTGTGTATTAAATGGTGAGCAATATTAGAGATGGTAAAATATTTACTGTAGAAAAAGTACTACCTGAGGGTCCTCTGGAGTAAAGACGGATGGAAGGAGAGTCATCATCACTCGGATCGCTCCTGGATGAAGAATAATCGGATCAAAGGTGAATCTACTACAAGTCAGGAAAAAAAAGGTTTTCGGTTAATCCATTCATCACCACATACATGTATGTAGCTTTCGTGAGTTTCCCACCGCCTCTAAATGGTTACAAATATTCACCTGTACTGAAACTCTGAGCAGAATGTGGAGCTACTGAGTCCTCTATTTCTGGAGTTTCCTAGTTTGTCCTCCATGGAAGGTGGGCCTGAACCCGAGTGGAGAAGAGGAGATCCTGAATGCACTCCTTCATACCCCGCTGGTCTATTTAGTTTATCTTTATCTCCATCACACCGTTCCTCAGGCTCCAGTCCCATGTTTAACTCCTGAGAGGAGAAGGTCCCTGTGGCGAACTGGTCGAGATAGGAGAGCAGCCTTAAGCACGTCCGAAGTGTGACGGGCAAAACAGGACATTGTGTGGAGGTGGGAGCAGGGGGAGCTTTGGGAGCTTCTGCTAACTCAACAAACTGGTGGAAGCTCTTTCCGGAAGGACTGTCCTGCAGACTCTTGGGTCCAAAGCACTCTCCATCCCACATTTCTCTATCAAGGCTCACAGTGTGGAAGCAGCCCAGGTGGAGCAGAGCCTCGGCCAGCCTTTCATAGAAGCCACCAGTCTCAAAATGATGTGCATTTACTGTGTGAAGATGCACCGCCAAGGCCAGGATGTGCAGAGTGAGGAGGAGGAGGTCCAGCAGTGGTTGATGCCCCAAGAACGTCCAAACTTGTCCCTTTGGGTGGTCAGACAGAGCTCCTTCCATGTCAATCACCAGGGAGAGCAGTCCGGTGAAGCCCCCCGCCCTTCTGAAGGCGTCCCAACTGTTGGGGCTCTCCAGCACCCTCAGCACAGACTGCGATACAGAGAGAGGAGCAGACAATTTAGATGGAGAGCATGTGGGCTCAAACACACTTAAGCCTAATAACACATGTGACAAAGCAGATTCTGCTTCCCACACTAGCTTTGCTCAGCCTTTGCTTTTAGACAATCTTCCTAGTCAATTAAAAGAATGTCATGAAAAATAGATGAAACATATAGATAAATCATAAATCATTTCTGGTAACTAGTTTTTGGAGGTGAACTAAATCACATTAGCTTTATTCAATTTAGAGAGCTAATCCATCAGGTAGGTAATGTGTGAGACACAACGCAGAGGAAAATGTGATTAACTGAAACTGGAGTAATCACAATGGCTCTCAACACTTGCCAACCGAGGTCGCACCCAATCTGATTGCCACCTGCTATAACCATGTTAGCACAACGAACACGCAGGCACACACGCCTGCCTGCATGCGTGCACAAACAAGCACAAATGCACACACACCGAGTACACAAAATATCAGCAAGTAAGTGCTCTTCTTGCTGCCATCTATAAAAATGGACACATACAGTAGGTGTGTAACTTAGTTAGGCTTAATCAGATCTCTGTCCCATTCACTGATCCAATAGAGGTGGTAATCTTCAGAGTGCCACAGCACAAGGCTGCTGGCCTAATCACATCAGTCCAGCGCGAACAGCTAAACCAGTTTTAGCAAATCAATCTGCATTTGTATATAATTTAATCAGAGTCCCACATGCTAAGAAAATAAATTCACTAGCTTATTATGTTTTAAGTGCATTACAATTTGTTGTGATTTGATGTAGGGCATTACTGCATTTAAAGCTCAGCTGAGATCACTACATATCTGAGTGTTTCTGGATGTATGTATGTGTGTATGTGTGTGTGTGTGTGTGTGTGTGTGTGTGTGTGTGCATGCGCATTGCTGCCTGTGACTGTGGCCGCATGTGCAAGGTAAGTACCTGCAAAAGGTCCAGCTTCAACCCAAGCTCTTGCTGCGTGGAGGAGCAGAGCGCTCCAATAGCTGTGCTCATGAATTCTTCAGGGTTAATTTCTGCTAGCTGCTCCAAAATGCTCAGAGCCGGACCTCGATACTGATCCTCATCCAAGAAGATCTTTATATAAGGAACCATACCAAGATCTCGCACTGAAACTGCAACAGACGTAAAATTAGCTGTGCATTGTAAAATTCAAGACACATTAAAGAAATAGTAACAGCAGAAGTGTCCGTATATACCTGTGTTTTTGATTGAACGCAAAGTAAGAGTTGACACAACTTGAAGCATACAGGTAGTGAGCAGCTTGTCACTGTCCTCCACACTTGTCACCTGCTGAGAATCTAAAAAGAACAGGAAAATTACAGATTCAGAAGGACTTTGAAGTCAGCTGCTGAGACACACTTGCAGGCCCAAGTACAAATTTTATTTTCCCTTACTTTGACACTGAATCTTGACCAAGCGCGTTACTCAATCCCAAATTTGTCGTAATCGTGTGTGCAATATCAAACAGTCACACTCTGTCTGCACGGAGTTGTACAATCGTGATTACATAAAAAGTTACAAATGAGTTCATTCATACTTATTTTAGAGGAAGACACAACTCCTGCCTTCCTAAGAATCTTAGCTCTCCTGCGCAGTTCCCCAAGCAGAAGCTCCAGCAGACCCCAGTCGCTTAGCACGTCAGCTAGCATACCACTGTGCACAGTCATTCTACAGAGCACATTAAGGAAACAATTAAGAAAAAACAGTTACCATCTACAGTATTATGGTATAATGACATTATGCTGTCTTAGCTTATCTGTGCATGTCTCTATCTAAAAAGAATAACCAAACTATCTCAGTAAAAGATGCACTGCTCACCTGTGGAAACATGTGAGCGCCACCACTCCAAATTCTATCCCTGCCATTCCAACAGCCACTGTCCCAGCCCAGCTTTGCTTCAACACACTCAGCAGGGCCCGCAAGGTCTCATGGGGGATGTAGTTCAACTTAAATACCACCTGTAAGAAACCAAGCATTTAATCAAATACTGTGTGCATTCTGCATTAAACAAACCAAAAAAAAAACGCACAATGACTTTGCTCTCCAAATTTACCATCTCAAGCAGAGAAAAGAATATTTTCTGAGCAGGCACCGGTTTCCGCCACACGCAGGGAGCTAGCTGAGCCATCGACTGGACAGACCACTCCAAGAGGAAGAAATTGGCCGGGTCCCTCTCCCATATTGTTTGTAGTGTTCGAAGAAGCTGACAGCAGAACAGAGAATCCTGAGAACGCAGCAAAGAAGCCTGCAGCAGGTGGAACGCGGGCAGGTTCTTTACAGCTAAACCTGAACACAAAAAGAGTCAATAGACTTTAACTTTTCCAATAAGGTTTCAGCACTTTATAACTATTCATATTAAATTAAATAAATCTAGATGGGTCTCAAATACCTTTGTTGTCATGCTACTCTTCAAAACACTATCAACTTAGGTTTAATTTAGCCAACGGATGCTTTCAATTTAAAACTTGATTTATCAGATTTTTCACTGGCAAGGTCAAACAGTCAGTTATAGAATAACAAACAAATCACAAACAACCTTTAATATAGAGCACAACATGAACCTCACACGCCAATTGAGTTACAAGGCATCGCACAGGCCGAAAAACAAACAACATTACAAGCATGAATGCAAAAGAAAAGCAGCATAATCTGCCTTGATGGAGTTTGTTTGCTGCATTGTCAAAATATTTATTGGAGGTCTTAGATTTGGGTGCCAAAAAACAACGCACGTTTCTTATGAATAAATATGAAGCTGGTTAGTAATAGGATTTATATTCACGCTTAATCAAAATCGCATCAGAACCAAATGAGGTCAATACAAAACAGTGCCCCGTCCCTCCGCTGGAAACAGATCTACTCCTTGATGTGATAGATGGGTGATAAGTGTGCGTCTGTGTGTATGTTTGGGTGACTACGTGTGTGTTTAGTATAGACACTCTATTTATGAGTGGTGGGTAGAGGTGTGTGCGCATCTATGATAGATGACTGGATGCTGTAGGCCAGTGGTGAATGAATGTGGGGCATCCTAACAGAGTTAGAGGGGGAGCCACCACTTCATCATCCCAGACATAATCACCTCAGCTTCCTGTTAACCTGAGGGGTGTTGTGCACTGCAGCGGGATAGCAGTAGGGGAGTGGGGAGTCTGGGTATGTGGGAAATCAGGGAAACGGGGGGGCGGTGTGGTTTGAGCGGGTTATATGAGGGCAAAAGTGCAAAAGAGGGATGAACTGTGTGGTCCTCTTGGGGGAGGGCATTCCCTTCAGCAGTCTACGGCTGCTGATCCATGCAAGTAATACTAATTAGATAATTTGGGGTGTGCATTTGTGCGGGGTGGTTCAGGGTGAAATCTCATGACGCAATCAACTGTTAAGAGATAATTAGGGAGAGGTGGTCAGAGACTAACATTCCAGTATTTTCTGAGAAGATTTGACCTACCTTTGGTGAGCGCCGGGTCAAACTTGAAGCCTGGAGGCTGAGGGTTAGTGATACAAAGAGCCACTTTCAGCTCAGTTTTCCCAAGCAGAGTGAAAGAGGCAATGAGAGCGAGCAACTCCTCCACAGGTTGAAACTCATCCAAGGACACACCTTCTTCGCAGCTTACAATCAAACGACGACAACAAAAAAGGGTACGGTAAGTAAATAGCGTTGTGCAGAATAAAAGAGCAGACAAATCACATTTATATGAATCATTGCTCCTTTTGTAGAGGCTATAGACCATGAAATAAAAGGCTCCACTTAAAAAACATGAAAACAATCCTCTCTAATCACACATTTTGACTTTAATTTATTCCAGATCCCATTCCACTCATTTTCTGTCTTTAATCTCACCGTTTGAGGATGTTCTCAAGGGCCTTGTAGCCGTTGTTGGCGTCAAATTCGGCGAAGAGGGTTGGATTGAGGTGGTACGTGTCTCTGATGAAGCTAAACACAGCCACGGCCACCTCAGCTAGCAGTGGTCCTGAGACATCAGTACTGATGTGCAGTAAGTTCTGGATGCAGAGCCGCACACAGTTCTTGCCTAATAAGGAAAAGGCAATATCCATGGTTAGGGAAGTGGTAATTACTTATTATAATAAGTACCTCAGTGCAATAATCAGGAAGTATCCAACTCAAGTTTTATTATTTTTTGTAATCAAATAATACCACACTAACCCCGACCTTCTTTAAAACAATTTTTCAGTGACATGGTAGAACAATGTCCGTCAGTCTTTCACCAGATCTAACAAACCACTATAGAATTATTCCACAGCGAAGAGGTGCACTGTCAAGAGAGTGAATCACCATGTTGGAAAATGATGATCACCTCTCGACGAATCTAAGAAACTTGTGATAACAGGAACATTTGAGTGAATTATCTGGTCTGACCATGTGAAAGATAAATGAAGTATGCCTCTCTCCTCGGATGTGTGGTCATGTGTCTCTGCATAATCCAATCATTTCTGGAAAATATCTGTCTGCACGAATAACTTTCCAGAATAAAATCTAATTATACCGTGCTGCCTGTTTCCTGGTAGGCTTAGTTCTTACTTCTTTTCCTCTGCTCAATCTCATCGGCAGAACACAGTCAAGAAGGACAACAATGAAATGGATTAAAGGCTAATGGAAGCAGGTTCCTCGTTAGGTGTGAGGCTCCTCACCTAGCAAGCTCGGGACAGTGTTGCTTGTCGCTACAGCAGAGACCGCTTTGAGGACGCGGGAGGCCTGGTGCCTCCAGGAAGCACTGGACTGATCCCATAGTGATGTGAGGCCAATGATAAGACACTGCAGCTCCTGAGTCTCTACCAGTCCCTCCGCATTGTTTGGATGCCTACAGAGCTGAAGCAGAACCTAAAAGAGGCAGAGGGAAGTATAAATACAAAATGCATAATTATATTTTATTTCTACTAACATAGCCCATTAAACCAAAACACTGGACGTTTAAAAGATTATTATTTACCTGTGTTAGTGGCTCCTGAAAGGTCTCTTCTATTGCTATGTTTTCCTTTTTAGCTGGAAGGCACACGAGCAGGTACAAACATTTCACCAAGGCAGCAGGGAGTCCTGGGTTTATCGAGGACAATATATCCTGCAGACACAAAAAAAAGCAACATTCACACTCTGAGGTAACGCTGTGTCATTTCGTTCTAAATGTAATTATATTATTAATGAGTTTAACCGTTCTTGCAACCACAAATAAGTAGAGGGGTTTCTGAAATGAACTTCTCTATAAAAGCTGTCAGTTATCACTCACTGAGCTGTCAGCTGTGAGCAGCAAAAGAGACTTTAACAGCAGCCACCCTTGGCTTTCTTTTATTTCACAGTCTGCGTCCTCATCTGGTCTTTGGAAGAACCGCACCACCTCCTGACGAGCGCCCTCTGGAACCACAAAAACGGATTCAGTGATCCAAGGGCAACGCTGACCAAAACCATCATAAACAAGTACAAATCATCGAGTCAAACATAGCAACTCTTTAACTACAGTCTAAAGCATTTAAATCTAAATTCAGTTAACACTAAATTTTCATGATTTTTTTCTGTAGGCAAATTCTGAACAGTATGTTTCTATGTTAAGAGGGTTTACTTGGCCAGCAGTGTCTGCTACTCTCACATCAAGAAGAAGTTACACGTTTTAGATGTAAATTCATATGTAAATACGAAAAGGCGTCGTTACTAAAATCCACAAAAAGACTGCATCTAAAACCAGAAGTATCTACTTCCCTAATTAACTTTCTCTTTCGTAGCAAAAGAAAAAATAATTTTTTAATGTAAACAGCCTGTGGTGTTTGTGCAACAGGAGCAGCAGAAACTTGACAGAAGATCAGATTAGATTAGTCTGGGAAGGTTCTCAGTCATCTCCATCATGGTAATCCAAAAGGTGTTTAAAAAAGGCAACTGGACTTGTATAGTTTCTTGGAGACGTTTCGCCGCTTATCCAGGTAGATTCTTCAGTTCTAAGGGACTTGTGGGAAGTTTGAGTTTTAAATAGGAAAGTCTGTGGGTAAAACTTATTTAGACCTATTGGAACGTCTTCAAGAAACTCCAGGCTGGGTGACTTTTTTTAAACGCCTTTTGGATTAGATTAGATTAGATACATTCCTCACACAGATAATAGGTATTTCCCAAACTTCACAAATCAATACCTCAAAAAAGCATAAGTAGCCCGAGGGGGTAAAAAGTCTGTCTGTATAAATCTGTATCCACTGACACATGTATTTGCTCGTACCTGCAGGTCTTCCTTCCAGTCTGCTGTGGATGTTATGAATGACACTGTCGGCAGTGAGAGCTGCAAGTCTCTTTACGTCCAAACTTTCCAATCTGCCACCATCTTCACAGACCTGAGATCAGAGGCGAGACAAGACATGTAATGAGATGTTAGAATTCTGCAGAAGTTTATTCTGATGATCTGTGTGAATAATGTTTCAGCAAAAAATGAAAGATAATGTAACATGTACTTAATACCATTAAATGTCACTTTTTTGTCTTGGTTGTATAAATCATTGTGTTAGTGTAAAGACCTCAAGTAGTCAGGACCACATTGTAGTTGGATGTCTTTACTAATGCACTACACTATAAATAATGAAAGTCAAAGCATACAACATGCTCTTTTCAGTTCCATAAGAGGATATCGCATTTCACTGAGTTTGCTGCTCTTAAGTGAGGCCCTGCGTTCTGGTCAAATCTCTGGTCATGAGGCTTTTACCTGCGCACACACACACACACACTGCAGAGCCACACGCCAAAGAGTGATTACGTGTGCAGCTCTAAGTCCAGTCACTAGTTTTATATATACACACACACATATATATATATATATATATATCCACACACACACACACACACACAGATTAGGAATTGGCAGTGTGCACACAGAAAGATGACAATGACAAGTAAGACACAGAGATTTATAAATTCCTCTTTTTATATTTAAACTAAGTGAGGTCTGAAAGGCACTATTGTATTTCAGTGTAAAACTTGACAGAGAGAAACAGGAGCGGAGGTGTGCCTGATGCATTATGGGAGGTCCCCCCAGCAGTATAGTCCGGTAGCAGCATGAAGGTATCAAATTAGCATCAGTAAGATTCAACCATTTCACCACCACCACCTTATATTGTCACAGTTGTTTATTTGTGCAGTTCTGAATCTACCTTTAACCCTTATAAAGTTTGTATATTTTAGAATCGTGGCTCCGCTTTAACTTATTATCCAATATATTTCTGCAATATTGGTTACTGTAAAGAAACAGCACAGCTCTTAAAATAAAGAGTGTGTGAACAGTGGGATATTGTTGTCCCAGGGGTCCTTACCTGTATGTAGAGCGGCAGGATTTTGGCCAGATGTTTCCTTTTCTGCTCGAAAGGAACATGGTCAGTTCTGTGGTCAGGGCTCGAGACTGTGTGAATTCCCAGCTCCTGTAGCTGTTCCTTGAGCACTTGAGAGAGTTGCGGATTCATACAAGAGCCCTCCACCTTCAACTCCACAGAGACAGATAACTCCCCTGAAGCACTCAGCTCTCCAGTTTCCTTATTGATCCTCTCATGTTTTAGAGTCGGGTTCTGGAGAGGGCGAAAAAAAAAAAAAAAAGAAGTATTGAGAGTGTTTGGTCTTTTTTTAGACATCATGAGGATATATAATCTCCACAGTATTGCTTAATCACATTTCCTTAGTTTGTCTCACTTCTGTAGATAAATTAGTCCCAGACCAAATCTTCTCTCCCGCCTCCTTCCCTGAAGATATTTATTATCTGCACTAGTGAAATCACCAGACAGGAGAGCGGAACCACTGGCAGTCATGTGCCATTCACGTTAACAGGCTGTGTAAGAGGCCAGCTTCAAAAGAGGGAAACATATGATTCCAAAACAGTCACCTTCAATGGTTCAAATTCACTACTAGCAACGCAGGCTTCAGTCACAGAGTAGCTGTGCAGCAGTATTCGCAGATATGGAAATTAAAGCCAAAAACATCCAAGTTCCAAACTCACATCTAAATTATTACCCCAAGTAGATATAATCTAATAGATAGAGTTCTAACAATGTGTGACAATGTAATGTATGTGATGCCAACGTGAGAAAGAGGTGCGGTGATGAGGAGTCCTGCTGCCAAACAGATGTTATTGCATGACTGAGGATTGATTAGCAAATTGTTTCCTCATTACATTACCTTGGGCAAATACCTTTCGCAGACAGGCGCTCAGTATGAACGGTGGAAATATTTCGAGAAAGACTCCTTAGCTGCTAAGCTAGAGGCAGTAGATTAAATTATGGTATATTATGGTGGTAAAGTAAGTAGAGGGGAACCAAAACTTTGACGCTGTCCCATGTGAGAATGTTCTGTCAGCACCGAAAGCTGCAACGCCTACCACTGTGGCCACACTATCCCAGGTACAGTATCACTTCTCCGACATTTCGGAAAGGAAATATTCGCGAAAGGACAGATAAATCTTCATATTCTTACCTGCACTTCTGTGAGAGCCATATGGGAGTTGCCAGGTTCTAACGAAACGCTGTCATCTGTGTTACTGTGTTATTCCAGCTAAGTGAGTGGCCTGCCTCTGTGGCCATGTCAGGAGGAAAAGACAAGCAGAGACCTGCTGAGACATGAGTGTACAGTGCAGACCCTTCTGAAAAACTCCCCCTTACTAATCTGCACCAAGCACACTGAACTTTGAACAAGCTTTGAACACAGCAACTCACATCAGCTGGTCCAGGTCATGTGCTTTCTAACTTCCTTAGAGAAGCAGAAGTGAAACACTGTTGTTGAGCTGGTTGGATGGGGCCCACCCACTGCAACTCAAAGAAGCCCTTTTCTTTTTTTAGGCACGTCACACCAGGCTGTGATGATATGAATCACAGTGACAGGAGAGCATGATTCGGCCAAGAGATCTGCAAACACAAGTAAATACAGGTTGACGCGGCTTTGACACATTGGTGAAACAATTACAGACGGCTAATAACTGGAATGACAGACTTGACTAATCAACTGATTCGCGTAAATAATATATCTATATAATAAATAATATACAAAATAAGTAAGAAAATCTAAACCATAATCCACCCATAATCTCATAATCTGGGAGAGAAAATGACGAAGCATTTAAAAACCAACATGTCAACCAACCCAACCAGTTTAGCAGATTAATTTAGAAGCTGGTGTCATAAAGACTAAAAGCAGATTTAACGTAGCTAAATGGCGCCATCTCGTGGGATACATAAAAATAGCAGCCAGATAAAGCAGGAATGATTTGTAGTCAGTAGCATTGATTTTTCAATGAAAATAATTGTAAGCAGTGATTTAATGATGCTGACAGTATTAGTGTCGTGTTTCCCGGTTACATTACTTTTTTAGACGCTAAAAACAAACATTTTAATGTGACCAATTACAAGAATGCTTGCAGTAAATGGGGACCGCAAACAAAACACTGGCACTCTTTCTTCACTCAGGAGCTCAATATAGCACATTAAGTATTTAGACACAATTTAAGTCGATATATTGTTGCTCCTTTCAAGAACTAACCTTATGGAGTTGACAACATGCGCAATGGATACAGTTTCCCTCCCGAGTTTCCACAACCGGACTCTCATTTCAGGTCGTGTCCCAAACGCATGTCATATGTGAATACTGCAGGTCAAAGTCTCATATACTATTATTATAATTATAGTGCACCGCACTGCTAAATTATACACTGACAATTGTGCAGGGAAAGCAAATAATTACAGCATATTAAATTTAGTGTCACACATTCAGTGTCTACACTTCAAATAGAGCCAAACTCCGTGAACAAACCCCTCTTAGCTCAGTGCATCACTAGCTCAACCGTGAGGCAGCTGTATTTATACTAACCACGTGTTTGGGTGACGTGATGACATCACAGTCCATGTGACCACATCCGACCAATGGAGGCGTTCAGGGCGTGGCCTGGCTCAATCACTTTAGCACAATGAAAGGTCCCCTTCCGTTAGCAGCGAAACATGATCTCCCTCCTCAATTTACATTATGATGTTGTAGCGCATCGTCCCAGCAGCTGATTCTGTTTCACTGTTCCTGTTTTCCTCGCGGCGGAAATAGTAGAAGGCCGCCTTCCTGCAACACAACATAATGCATCCGATGCCTGTGTGCTCCGTGAGCGGTGGAGACATATTTGATTGTATACAGAGAGGAAATATTGAGCAGTGTATACACTTGATACAAAATGATCGATCTATCCTCAAGCAAAAAGGTAAGGCTTTTCAAATAATGCTGTCTAATCTGTGTTTGTCTTTTATCTACAGAGGCTACAGCTTTATTGTGTGTTAATGACAGCAGTGTTTGGCCTCTTCCTGATGGTATTTCCTGATTTTTTTTTTTAATCTATAAGAGAACTGCAAACAAGGTTGTTTACAAAGATAACGACCATTTAGTACGTCATATAAGCTTATTACCCCCATTTAGAACCATCATCGGGCTAAATTGTAACATAAGTTATTATGAATTTGAATATTCAACAGAGTCTTCTCATGTGATTTTGTCACAATGCCAAGGGGGTTACCTGACCCTGGTGCAGCTCCTGTGTGAGATGCTCTGGCACAGATCCTGTGATGGAGAGGTGGACAGATCCAGTGACAACAAGACACAAAGTCACATTGTGCAAATCAAAGGCTAACCTGCAACTCCAGCAGCTGATAACGACCAACAGGCTTACAGACTGTGCATTTGTGTCAGGGTTATATTGTTAGTATAACTGCAAATGAGTTTGAAGGTCGGCATCTTCAAACCCGACTGTAACGTGCATGTGTTTACCTTCATCCAGGCTGGGGGGGTTTCACCCCGCTCCATTATGCTGCCCTCCATGGTAACCGTGCCCTGGTTGACCTTTTCCTTAGTTCTGGAGCTGATCCCAACATGACGTGTGATGCAGGACAGACGGCCTTTCATTTTGCTTGCAGGTAGTTTCATATTTATGTCATGCCTGCACTCTTGAAATAATAGTGTGACTTCACAGTTTGTGTTTTGTTTTGTTCTTGATTCTGAATAATAACAGTTTGTGCTCATATCAGGCAAGGGAACATCTACATCATACATCAAATGATGCAGTATGGAGCTGACTTGCGCCTCATAGATCTTCAAGGCAAGACGTCACTGCATCATGCAGTTACTGGGGGCAGCATGTAAGTAGAGAGAACATCACACCACAAAATTAGTTGTCACACACTTTGTGCGTGAACTAACTCTTAGTTATCCTCCCCAGTGTTGCAGTGCACTTCCTGTGGGAGACAGGAATGTTCCGGTTCTCGGACACAGACATGTATCAGGTGACACCCCTTCACCTGGCTGCATCCACAGGCAACACAGAGGTGGTCCGATATTTGCTCAGAGAGCAGGTATGCTAATGTCTTTGCTGTTTCACCCAATCACAAGCTTTAGCTTAGTAAACAGACTTACAGCCAATCACTGTATGGTTTCATTTCCAGTAATCATTCTCATAAAACTGTTGTTCAGTGTAGTGCAATTTATAATAAGCTTAGATTAATTTGATAACTGTACACATCACAATGAAACGGTAATATCTGCTGAAAATTTCCTTTTGCATCGGTACCCCAAACAGGTGATAATGTCCTCTTCGGAAATGTGTCATCTTTGTGATGACAGGGGATGGTGATCTTCTTCCTTCTGTTTTGTTCCTCTTCCCTGTCCTTTTCCTGTCCCGGAACAGGATTACCATGACCTGGATGACTGAGAACCTTCACAGACACATCTTTGGGATATTAATGTTACTTATCAGTTTTAAGATTACTCTGTGACTCATCAACAGCCATAACAACCTAGTAAACCAAAAGTTTATGAGATCTGTTTTGTTTCTTCTCGCTAATAATGATACGTTTCCGAGGGCCTCTTCATAAAAAGGAAAAAGTCATGTACGGTGTACGATTCATGCAATTAGCTACAAGTGCCATTGTACAGAAAGCTCTGCTATCATAATGTTGATTCAAGCCTGTGATTTTTTAGTGGCTGTGGTGCTGTGTAATCATATTCAGGTATATTAACAGATTCTGTAATATTTTCACAGTGGTTCACTTAAGAAGTTCATTCCAACCACATTAATGTAACCAGGGCCCAGAGTACCAAATAATAATAACAATAATGCTCAGTATAACAACGTGAGAAAAAGATTAGTTTCAAATGTTATGTGAAAACAACGGCCAGTGCAAATTTTTCAGGATGTGAGAAACATTTCAGCTGCTGTGCACCTCACCCTGCAGCTTGTGTTACAGAGGTGTGCCGTGGACGCAGTTGACCAGCAGGGAGCGACAGCACTTCACGTTGCAGCAGAGAGGGGCGGAGTGGAGGTGTGCTGGACACTGCTGCAGAGGACAGGATGCAGGATGCTCCATCAGAAAAATCACAGTGGCCTCACTCCTCTGGATCTCAGCAAACAGGGGAAAACATTCAGGTGAATATGCTGAATGTTCTCCGGGGACGTCTGGAAAAGCACTGACTAGCGGGCGACTGCTTGGGAGAATAACATGCTTTTAAAATATATAATATGTTTGCTTTCCATGTTTTTTTTCTCTTGGGATTATGATGCTGATTAATACTTTGCTGTATTTTTTTCAAGACATCAGCAACTCACCAAACTACTGAGTCGATACATTAATGAGCCAATACACCACAAGCCCACAGAGTCTCATGGTAAATACATCTCAGTAGTTTTCACTATTCATTTAGTAAAAACAAGGGCAGTGATATATTAACAGTGTTACTGTTAAAAAAAGGCACATTAAAAGTTCTCCATGTGTTTAATGTACTCACGTGCATTTGTGTTATGTGTTGTCTGAAACCAGTTTTATACTACTGGACACTGTTTTTTCCAACTCTGAGCGGAGCAGCCATCCTGCTGATAGCGGCCATGCTGGGAGGCTACGGGGGGCTAATCTGTGGTTTGCTCTTCCCCTGGCTCGCCAGAAGCATTTTCACACAGTACCACCGCATGACCACATACCAAAGGTTTGACACAAATTGGAGTGAAATGTTTAGCAGGAATTTAACTGTTTGTTATACCCCTCTGTTGAAAGAGCATCTGTGTTATTTCTAGGTTGCCTAACCCGATCTACCTGGGAACTCTTCTGGCTGGTATGGTTCATTCCCTGCTCTGCTTCTATGGGAGAATAATGCCTAATATCCTTAACAGAGAGAGAGAGAGAGATAACACAGGAGGAGTCTTTTGACTGCGCATATTATGTGATTATTTGACCTTATTTTCCCCTTCTGCAGTGGTGGCATAGCCTACTGTTGGTCTGTAAGATCACATTGCCTCAATTAATGTTTGATTACCAAATATTTCGGTCTATAATGAAATGGGAGCCCATCTGGGAACTCATCGGCAATTATCTGATTTGTTTCTGGTCTTCTAGATAAGTGTGTCTTTTCAGTTCGCTGGTCTTTGATTATAGTCCATCTAGCAGTAATCCAGGGATTTTATATTAAAATGACGTGTGCTCTTCCTTAACTTCGTGAACGCGTGTGGCCAACCAGTGCTCTGGCCCAGGTGGCCGTGTTCCACTTCTCCATACTCTTCGGACTGTTCTGTAAGGTTCTGACTCAGGACCCCGGGGCACTGGACAAAGCAGACGCAGATCCTCGATTCTGTTGCATCGCTGACCTGGTGGAGAACAACCAGAGCCCTCACAGGTTCTGCCCATACTGTGAGGTAATACATTCACAGCGATCACGACTAAGAGAGTCACAAGGCCGTATATATATATACAGACATCCTGCTTAGGTCTAGAAATGTACACAAATACTGAACATGAATTATATATTGTAATATTCGAATATTTGTTCATTCTTATCCTATAATGTAAGCAACATTTAAAAGTAGCTTGCACTTTTACCAAACCATTGTTTGCTTTACACAAATTTGTTGGATAACTTCTTCCTAGTATGTTGCTCTCTGTCCCACAAATGTCTTCGTTTTTTCCTCACAGCTGTTTCAGCCTGACTACACTAAACACTGCAAGCTGTGTGATGTGTGCATTGAAGACTACGACCATCACTGCCTTTTCCTCAACCGCTGCGTCGGCCGAGGTAACCACCGCCTGTTCCTCTTCTTCATCCTCTCCATGGCGGTTGCCCACTTTCTCTTCGTTGCCATAGCGACAACTTACCTGTACGGCAAGATGCCCGCCGGCGATCGCAGCCTGTCGTCGTGGCTCGCGTTGGCGGGGGAGGAGTTCTGGGTCGTGGCCATGGTGATTATGAACGCAATGACGCTCTTCTGGGAGGTGTGGCTTCTGGTTGAGCAGTTCGATGCCGTCGCCACGGGAACCACTACGTACTTCAGACAGTGTGAAAACGCAGCGCGACAGAGGTCACTGGGACAGCGATGGGTCATGGTGCTGTCGTTCTTGCTGGAGGGTCGAAGGCGAGTGGGCAGCGGACAAACGAGAGAGGACAAAACTGCCATAGACATTTAAAGCCATCAGTTTGTCCCGTCACTCACATTCTCAGTTTACAGAGTCCTTGGTGTGCTTCAGTGAATTTTGTGATAATGTCCTCTTTTTATTCAGTTCATCTCAAATGCCGCAAGACATCTTGCACTTGAATGTAAAATTCTGCTATTTATTAATAATATATTTTAATAGTGAATATGTTTTAGAGTAGATTATCCATTATCCACAATGGCAGATGTGTCCAGAAAGTGGTTTGCAGGCTAAATATCACTAAGAGAATTAAATGTTCACATAGTTTTTAGAGAGAATGCTTTTAGAAGAACTGTGCATTTAATTGTTGGTTTACATAATTTTGTGTGAAATACTGGATATTTCTGGAACTATTTTAGCCGGGAGCACCTCTGATAACACACTTTTAACACTTGTTTTTTTTATATTCCACATCACTATACTTTTTTAATCTTATCCTTAAATAAAATGTTGTCATGCCGTGGTGTAAATCACACAGTAGACCAAGGATCAAGTCCTGTGATTAGCTAGTGTTAATGATTAACAGAGAGGGGCACTGAAAAATTTAGTTCCTAGCGTAATGTCGTTACCTCTCCAACCTGCTCCCAGTCATCTGCGTCATGACACTTCCTCTGCTCACGCTAATGGGACATGTTCTTTTCATGCCTTCAATTACACACTCTCATTTCCTATGTGTCCCTCAGGACCATATTTCTCTATTATAGATGATGTATCCCACACCCCTCGGAGGCTGGCGGGCCTGGATTGTGCGAGCAGCTACGTCATGTGATGTCAATTACCGTCTTCTGTACTGCTTGTTGTGCATATGAAGTAGTTAAGTTGAGCACATCTAAACCTGTGGAACTGAGTGCTGTCACTATTTCTCTCTGTCCTTGAATCAGTGTTATTGTATTTACCTGGCTGGTCACCTGTCGACACCCCGATATATTTTGCTAATGGACAGTATTTTATCTATGGTGACACGGTTCCTTTTTATTTCAAAGATGATACCGCGGTTGTGCCATATTGTTTTTATCCTGTAGAGACAGAAGTTTAATAAAGAGATACATTGTCATTTATTTTTTAAACAAAGTGTATTCCTTCCATTTCATGTCGATGTAAAGATACAAGGGCAAAGCGTGCGACTTTCCCTCTTGATTTACACAGGCAAATTACTAACCGTCTGAGGATTGGTTTTGCTCTATAGAAAGCAACAGTTTACCATATTAACTTCTAAATGAGAAACTCACAATATTTTTTTTATACAGATGTCAGCAGTTTTCACTTCTCCATCGAGACAGCTCACTTCCTGAGTGAGAGACAGACTTAAAATTCAGAAGAGGAGAACGGCAGGAAAGCATCCCACAGCTGGGTTTTTATTCCTTTCTAAATCAGTACCTATCAGAGAAGTGGCTCAGGACTGTGTCATGCTTGCTCGAGCAGCGTAGGGAGCCTGGCTCCAGCCCAACAGTCGTCTGGTCTGCCCATCCGATATGACATGGCAAGTAATACTCTCATGACTGTCTCCATTTCCTTCCTTCTATCAGAGTCTGTTCAGATCAGCATTCCTCAGGCGTTTGTCATTGGTGTTTATGATCGCAACTATAGCAGTCCCTTCTCTGTGGGTATGCGAATGTCATTGGATTAGCTTGTTGCCGATTGCCTCTTCAGTATTGTCATTGTTTACATCCCAAGTGTGCCTCTGTGTGTGTGTTGTGGCTGTAGAGATGGCCCCAGTGGAGAAGGACACAGACGTGTTCGGTATCATGAAACCATCCAGGACTCCTCAGATCAGTAACAAACCACGGGAACCGCCAGGTAAAGCTCAGATTTAATTTATTTGGTCACTTACTTACTTACTTACTTGAGTGACTTACTTACGTGAGCTCTAATGTTAAGATCTTGTTTTTGTGACTTTTGGGTTTAACTGTAGAGATGCACAGATATCACTATCTGAATCAGACCTGGTGCAAGTTCTTCTAATATTTAGAAGTTGCTTTCTGATTTTAACATAACGAAACACAACATGATGCTGTTGAACACCTTATTTAAAAGTAACCAGTAATCATTTTGTGGATTTCAAGACCACACAACTCGCAACTGAAGCAGGACATTTTCTGAAATGGGCACGTGTCTGTGAAGATTTTTTTCTGATGAGTTAGGAACGAGTTCTTTCTGATAAAACGAAACTTCTTTGCACGATCAGGTTTGCTTGTGTCCGTTGACGCTGCTGAGCTAAACAGTCTTTCACTTTCCACTTTGCTGTGTGATGTGATGCTGAGAGGTATCTGCGTGACATGTGGGTGAGAGGGGGAATTTGCCCTTCGTTAATCCCCCAGTAGTCCGGCGGTTTGTCCCTTTCAGACGCCGTGGTCTGTCAAGGCGTGTCTCTAGCTGATTGGCACTACTCACTGGTGTGCTGCTCAGCAATGCAGATGCATGCTTATCTGCTTTTTCAGCGATCACAGTGTCCAAACTGCTGGTGCTGCTGTCTGGGGTATTGCATAGTTTTTTTGGAAGGTGCTTCCACCAGACACTCCCGCTTGCCTTCTGCAACTCCAGCGTCGTCATCTGTTTGGCCTCTTCTGGAAAGTAAACGAATCTAAGAAGATAGCGTTCAAGCCGGTAAAAGAGGCAGAATTGTCAGAATGAATGACTGCATTGCCTTACGAACACTTCACCTTAGGCAGAGTACAGCTGCAATGCAGTGGAGTGAAAGTTTTTGTGTCGGTGAAGCATTTTTTTGACAGCTGCAGTCAAGTTTTCCTCCATAGTGTTAAATGTCAGAAGAGCTTGAAGCACCTTGACAGCAACAACTACATCAGATGCCAAAGTATCCCTGGAGCTCTCTTTACTAAGGGAGTGTCTCAGTGAAAAACTGTAGCCCGTAGTGTGTCTCCAAGACGCGTGCAGGCCGAGGTGGAATGTTTAAAATGTCTGACCATTATACGTCTGACTGCCACCACATCTGCAACATCTGCAATGCTCCTCTGGGCCAAAAGACCCAGCTGGAGGGCGTGAGCGACACACGGCAGGCGTCCGGGATCACTCATCGTGCCTTGATTGTGTGTCTGAAGTTGTCCCGGAGTGCAGTGTGAGCAGAACTGTTCGGAATGTCCCGCGTCTGAAGCACATCATCACAGGAACTGGCTCGATGAGTGTTGCTGTAGATGTTTACACTGATTCCGTCTCTGCGGTACACATGCCGTTTTCCGTGATGATTATTCAGGATGTCTAATGTATTGGACCGACATCAATGCATCCACATGTATTTCATGTATACATGTATACAGTATTTCTCAGTACTTCTTTGTGTTATCTGATATATGAGCTGTTTCTATGTAGCTATAATAATCATGTTTATGTAAATATATATTCCAAATTGGCTTCTTTTTCAGGAAGTGTGCAGTTTCTACCAGTTGTTATCATGTGATATGTGACATTACATGCGAGCTGAAAACCCTTGATGAGCCCATCCTTGCAGTAGTGTCTCTACACTGTGTGTGTGTGTGCGTTCTCCTCCAGCCTCTTGAACTGCAGCATGTGTCTGCTTTATCACATCCACTGCAATCAGACTTGACTAGGAACGAGAACATCACACCCTTGAGTGTTGTGGCTTTTAACAGACATATTACACTGACTGAGCGCTGTGGCATTTGCGCTCACGCTATAAATCTTAGCCTGAAATGATTCAGGATACCAAATATGAGTGGTGCTCGAGTTTTGTCCGACTGTCCTCCCAAACATACGTACATCTGCAATGGATTTTACAGTTGGAAGCACATGTTAGGGCGCCCCCCAGGGCAAATTACATATTTTGTGGATTTTTTAAATAAATTTTTTAAAAAACAACAACAACATTGCAGCAGATTTTAAAGGGGAAGCTCTTCTTCACGTTGCACTTATTTTGATTTCATGAACATGAAATGAGACAAAAAAAAATTAGTTTGTGGTAGAAACATTTGGGACCCAAATCATTCAGTTCCCCTGTAACACCCTCGTCGTCAGTATCTCAAATGTTGCAAATGTTTTTTGCTGGAACCTAAAAAACTTTCCATTGATTTTAAGAATTTTCACTTTCTCCTGCTGACTGATCAAGTTCTTTTCAAGGTCTGACACGTCTTGTTGTTCATGTTCGCGGGTGATTGTGAGGCTCTTTCCAAAAGAATGAGGTAGTTCCTCGTGAGCTTTAGAGTCTGTTTTAGATAAATGTATTCTGCATACACCGAAGGACCCTTTGCTCATGAAATATTGCCACTTCTACAGTATAAAGCAGAACTAAATATTATTTGAAATACTATTTCTGATTACTTTTCCATGGAACCAATGCATTAGTGTTAAACAATTCCCCACCCCTCGCCTGTGGCAGCTAATCCTATTGGCCCTTTGGAGCATTACGGTGGTTTGGCCTTGCTGCCGTACAGAGAGTTGCGTCTAAAGGGTGTTTTTTGTGCTTTCAGATCTGGTTTCAACTTCCCCAGAAATTGCATGCAGATTACATTGTGTTTAGATCTCTTTTTTCTGGCCTTCATCTTGTCTGTGAGCGTCATTTAGCTTCATTTTCAGATCCTCAGTCTGTTTCTACGGGTAGCACCGTGAATTTATTTATTTTTTTTTAAGTGCCACCACAAATTCTGTCATCAGCTTGTGACAGGCCCTCGTGATGACTGACAAGTTAAACGTAAAAGGGTGCCCACATTGTTTTGTTATTGTTGTTCCTCTTTCCACCGCTGAATATTGTTATTCAAATATTTTTATTGACTTTTGAAACTGCAGACACATACAATACAACAGTGGCATCGTTAGGCCTGTCTGAAATATTCTTAAGCCCCCCCTAAATAGTTTGAAAAAAAAATTAATAAAATAATACTGACAAATTCAATATAAAGCCAGCAAATCAGTTTAAATAAATAATCATATAACCTGTCATCAAGGACTTAAATGTGATCATAAATCTGTCAGTTTCCCTTCACTTCGTAGTGTACGGTAGAGTGAGCCCCTTTAGTGCGTCCTTATCCAATCCGCTTCAAGTAATTAAGTAATATTTTTCAGGGCTTGAAACTTAAAACTTCAAAATATTTGAGAGCAAACAATTATTGTGTGGTGAGCGAAAGTACAATATCAATGCAATCAACAACAAGGGCGCACATAGTCACAAAATATATGAAAATAAAGCAGCAATAACATACACATAGAACAGAAAAACCTTTAAAAAAGAAAGACAAATTCTAATACATTACAGAGATTGTGAGTCAATTAAGTATTAGTCTCAGTGTCTCTAGGGGGGAATTCCAAGTTGAAGTAGTTCAAAAATGTCTGCCAGACATTGTAAAACCTCTGGGTTGATCCCCTGACTGGGTGTTTAGACTCCTCAAGCTTTAAATGCACCATTACATCCCCGACCCAGCGCCCTCTGCGTGGGAGGCTGATTTCCAGTTAGACAAATTAAGACGGCAGACTAGCAGGAATGAAAAGGCGATGGGATCCGACTGTGGCCCAGATAACACCACCTCAGATGGGACGACACCAAATAATGCAATTTCGGGCGCGGGCCTTATCTCTTTGTCATAGATAGAAGAGAATGTGTCAAAAACTGAGGACCAAAACTGTACCAACTTACTGTGGGTATACAGCATAATGCCATGTCCAGTTGCTCTGAATCAAATGTTTAATGGTGGGAACGGTGTCGGTTGAATCCAATGCATTGATCTGAGGTTGTGCTACAGGTACAGATGAGACCATAATCAAATCTCCATGAGCAGCTGGAGGGACTGCGAAGACTGTGGGGCAGTGGTATAAAGAAATGGGCTATAAACTGGAGGACACACGGCCAGACATATTTATAGACAGTGAGAAACTGATACTGAGAGTGTGCAGCAGAAGGCAGAGGGACAGACACAGAGAGAGAGAGAGGGAAAGAAAGACAGAGGGAGAGAGAGAGTGGGCAGGGCTCTAGGTATGTGAGAACAACAGCACGCTGGGCCAGTGGGACAGAGAGGGGGAGTCAGACGAAAGGGAAGGGGACAGGAAGAGGAGAGTGCGTGGCTAAGTGCCTGTAAGTGTGTGCATGTGTGTGCGCGTGTGAAATCAGACCGACCCCAAGTGCAAGAGTGTGATCAAGAGAGGGAGAGAGATGCTCGAAGAGGATGAGGAGTAGCAGGGCGAGGCAACAGCGAGGCGGCGATGAGAGTGTGAGTGTGTGAGTGTGTGTGTGTGTGTGACAGGGATATTGTGTTAAAACAGAGGGATGCAGTCATGTCTCTGTGAGAGGGAGCAGCACAGCAACGGTAACCATGCTGAGCCCCAAGATAAAACAGGCACGCCGGGGTAAGCACAGTCCCTCCTCCCTCTTTCTTTCCCATCTGTGCTTCATTTCTCTTTTGCTGTCTTTCCACGCGGTCTCTTTCTTTGCCTCACTCGTCTCTGCAGGGCTCATCCGTCTGCTCGTCTTTGTGGACGGTGTGTCATCAATAGTGTTGCCAGTGACATTAAAGAGGTGTGACAGTGCCACGCTAGAGTAAAATCTGAGCGCCGGTGTCAATCTGTGTCCCAGTCACCGTCGACACCAGTGATTCACTGGAGTTATCGTCAATGATCCGAGCCTTTAGCTGCTGTGTCCGGCGAGAGTTAAACAGCCCTGCCGGAGGATGATGTAATCTGTCACTTCACCCTGAAGTGATCAACCATCCCCAATCCTAGAAGACCGGTTCGATGCTGTGGGTCGTAGTAAACATGGCCGCCGGAAAGATGATTCGCCCCTCCAGTGATGACACTCTGCATCCTGACATGTTCACACCTGAGCACATGGCTCCATCTGTGTTTGTTCAAGGTTTAACCCCAGCTATTTGGTTGCGGGTTTGGCAGGTGGCAGATTCGAGACGGGAGGAACGCCTGACTACCCGACTCCCGTATCACAACAGCTGACTGTCAAACATAGTTCCTCTAATGCAGGGCAAAATCCTTTTCTGACCACTGCAGTCGGGATGCCGTGTATGCATGCCTCTCACATGACTGCGCGAAGATGAATATGGAAGCTGTAAATCGCAAGAATAGCACTTTCCATTGAGGTTACTGGGATGCAGAGTATAAATACTTGTTGTGCTCTTTTATAGCAGGTGGTTGCTTGATAACTGGCGCGTGCTGTTTGAGGCTGTTTGGGGAGTTTTTGCCACTTTGTCTCGGGGGGGACATTGGTAATTATTGTTTCGGCGTTATTTCCAAGTCGACAGCCAATGCAGCTGAGCTTAATTTCACACCGAATGAAAATGGCAATAACAGACCAAAATGCTAGCTCAACTCTTCTTTAAGAAGGCTTACATTTTTATGTCTTCAGGCAGGGATGTGGCTTCATTTCTCCCCTGGCAGTTGTTGACTTATCCTAGACCAGCCGTAAAAAAAAAAAAAAGCTCATAAAAGATGATGGGAAGGGGAAGGAGAAGTGCCTCTTCTTTCTCC
This sequence comes from Mugil cephalus, assembly GCF_022458985.1. Taxonomy (NCBI): domain Eukaryota; kingdom Metazoa; phylum Chordata; class Actinopteri; order Mugiliformes; family Mugilidae; genus Mugil; species Mugil cephalus. The sequence continues at coordinate 12,737,205 of NC_061782.1, forward strand.
TTCACGGACGCAGTTGGAGAGTGCAGTATCCACTTCGGTGTGCTTGCCACGTCTTGTGCGCTTGCCATCTCTCATTTGCTGTAATGGTATTCTCCTTTGATTAGATTCCCAGCTCTGCTCTCCTCTGACCCTTTTATGCAACATCATTCAAACAGCATCACAGAGCTGGAGTTCAGAAGATATCATATCTGGGTCCTAAGCAGTGAAGGGGTGTAGAGTTATATATGGAGATGTTATTGGGACAACATTAGCCACGGTATGAAATAGCATAGAAAGACCTTATTTTGATGTTTTCTCACCATTACACTAATGAGACCTACTATCTAGCTCTATGTCGGTTATAATAATCAATAAAAACATCATCTTGGTCTAATTTATTTGTTAATAATAAGTCAATTATGTGTGACAATTACACAAAAACGTATTTCCTTTGTGCATTTGTTACATTTATTAGTACAGAATAGAAGTATAATTTGAATATTTCCATTTTATGCTACTTAACATTTTTGCATCACTACATTTTAGAGGCAAACCCTTTACTTTATACTTAAAACTCAACTTTGATTGGACAGATGTAGATATTTTAGATTATGTAGTGATAATGGTCGAAGTTTATTAGCTCAAAATGTGATGCATTCCAATAGATTAAACTATGCAACTAAGCCTAACAGCATAATGCTACAGGCGTGCATCATCAATATTTAATGCAAAACCGACATGTGAATGTGGCACAGTGTTTTCAGATACGATAAGCACATTTACTTCCAATACTTCCTCCGTGCAGCAAAGCATATTTATCCAAGTAACAATAATAAAGTGCATACAGTATTTCACACACAGGAAATATTGTTACTTAGATTAACAGATTAAGATTTAATATTAAAAGCATGTGATCATTTCCTAAAATACCATGCATGGTTACGTAAAATTACTCCAAAGTAGTTCAAATGGATGCAGACGTTTTACATAATTGAATACTTATTTATTTAATATGTTGTGATCTGGCTACTTCAGCTTAAGTGAAGGATCTGAATATTCCTTTACCCTACTGATAATTACCAGTAAGCCCATAAGACAGCTCATTAGTAACATAAATGTTCTTGTCCATCATGTCCCTAATGGACATGCACTTTAAGTGCATGTACTGATAAGATAACCATTTTGCCCCGGTACACTAATAGTTCTTTGCTGGCAGTAGATAAAAAAAAAAAAATCTGTTCCTCCTTGAGGATTTCGGTTTCTTTTGTGAGGACGTACAAGATGTCACTTTTTATTTATGGGTCCTGCTCTGCCTGCTACTGCTGTCTGCGTACAGTATTGTTAATGGCTGCTTTACGTGGTCACTCCAATAGTCCTCCCCATTCCCAGCAATCATGACTCTGCAAAGGAAGGACATCCAAACAAGGAGAGAAATAAAATGAAGAGTCCATACGTAGAGCTGATAAGCGAGAGTGCGAAGGAGAGGAGACAGAAGAGGGAAACTGAAAGAGAGATTTCAGTCCAGCCCCTTACAGATACCTTCTCTGCTGTCCTCAGCAGAAAGCAGGATGCAATTAACAGAAAAAAAGACACCATTGATTTCTCTCTTCTCCCACTCTCCACCCTCTGTTTACCTCCCTCACCTTTCTCTCTCTCTCTCTTCGATTCCCCAGGGACCGCTGCCACAGTTTTTGCTCCATACCATACACATGCTGATGTATAATCCATACTTGTAATCAGCCTGTCGCAGGTAAAGCGTAGCCTGATCTGAAGCAAAACACCTTTCTGTGCGGTCAAATGTAAATAATAGGTGGATATTAATATCTGAAACTTATGAGAAAATGTCCTTGGAGAGACAGATGGATTTCATCTAAAAGCAGGATGTCACTGCTGCAAAATGGAGGCCTTGCCTCAGTAGATTGATTTAAGAGGAAATCTGGACGCATGGTCTGTCAAGCCCGCGAGCTTAGCTGCACCCGAGGGAGGCTCCTGCGAATAACGATTGTCCTCTGGTGAATTTGTATACTAGTAGCAAAACCGCGAAGGAAGTAACTCCCGTAACGACATGCGCGGCCTGTCCATATGTAACCCCTCAATGTGTGTGTCCTCGCAGCGCGATCCAAAAGCATGGTGCTCGGGGAGCTGACGCGGCTCTCCAGGCCATGTTCGCCTCTGGACCAGGAGAAAGCGCTGAAGGCGGGCTGGCTGAAGAGGCAGCGGAGCATCATGAAAAACTGGCAGCTGCGTTGGTTCGTCCTGAGGACCGAGGCTCTGTATTACTACAAGGACCAGGATGAAAGCAAGGCACAGGTGTCTCAAGCTAACACACATGCACACTGTACGTGATGTCACCTGTTGCAAGGTCTCACTGCTGTACGTGCGGGTTCATTCTGGTGCAAAGCCTTATACATAATTAAGCTTCATGAATTAATTAGTTTAATGTTCCCCAGCTCTAAAAATAACTTATTCAGTCTCTCAATTTCAAACATAAAAAAATGACTATTTTTGGTGTCAGACCATGCCTGGATAATATCCCAAAAATCATCCTCCATTAAGACATACCCACACTCACCATTAAAGCTGTACTGTGCTGTTATTGCCCTGACACACATACACTGATAATGTGGTAACTAGCTGCCCTGTGGTTCCACTGTAAGCACTTAGTAGCTGACCTTTCACCCTCGCTGTGCTGGAGGAATCAGAAATGCGAGTGCGGTACACGAGGGATAAGTAGATGAAGAGATGTTTCCCTGAGTCATCCCTCCCTCCACCATGATTGCCTCCCTCAGTCTGGACAGATGCCAGGTGTACTAGGAACTCTACGATGTTTTACATGCATTACACGTCCAAATCCAAACCTTCTGCCTGTCCGCGAGTTTGTCCGTCTCACGCCGTCTCTCCCTTCTCCCACAGGGGTGTATTCCTCTACAAGGCTGCCAGGTAAATGAGGTGCCTGCCAATCAGGACGAGCCTGGTCGGCACCTTTTTGAAATTGTTCCAGGTGAGTTGGCATGGTGACAACTCTGTCGTGAAAGGATGCGAGTAAGAAATAAGGCATGTATGTAGGAGAGGGGGCCACCGAACAATCTGTTCAGCGCAGAGTGCCAAAGAAAGCAAGGCTGGACTCACTTCAGATTTAAATAAATGACTGGTTTAAGAAAAGGAAGTCGAGCTCCGTGTTTCTCCACGTTGCTTGATATTAGGATCATACGTTGCGTGCAGCGGGGCGTGCCCATTCCCCTCTGTGTAAATGGACCCAAATTAAATGAAATCAGTGGCTACATCTCAGGCCATGAAACATGCAAGAAATAAACAGAGCAGCAGAAAGGATATGACTGCTTAACCCATGTGTCTGATAGGTCAACAACAACTTCCTTTAATTCTGCTGTTGTCATGATCATGATCAGTGGAGAGAATGAACAGCACGAAGAGAAAAGAACGAAAGTTGTCCTGCACTCCCTTCACTTCCGTTTTTCTGTTGGATGTTGTTAGAAAAAAGTCAGATCACCCACACAATTAGAATTAGATCCATGTCCTCAGATAGATAGATAGATAGATAGATAGATAGATAGATAGATAGATAGATAGATAGATAGATAGATAGATAGATAGATAGATAGATAGATAGATAGATAGATAGATTTAATATGTGAGATGGACTCTGGTCTCTTTTATAAAAACAACTGAAAAGGCAACGTGGAAAATGCCCAGGACACAAAGAGAAAAGAGACGGGGTGAGAGGCATGGTGCAGTTGCTGGTGTCCCCAGGGAACTGTACTCTTTCTGGGTCGTTTCTCTCACACACAACGGTCTATGCACCACAGTGCAGGATTCAGTAATGAATGCAGGTACCTATATGTAGCCTACACTGCAAGGGAAACGGCACACTTACTGAATGTGCTTCCGAATGTGCGTTTTTTTATTTATTTATTTTTTATTTGCGTTTGCAGAAAATTGAGCGACATTTGATTCTTTTCATTGCCTGATTTGTATCTTTTTAAAGCTGAAATCGAGCCCTTCTTCCACTTCTTCAAAAGCATATGATTACAAAGTCAAATGAAGGGAGTGAATTTCACAGCGTTATCAAAGCTGTGCTGAAATAAACGTCAAATAAATGTCAGACCAAAATGTCAAACCGGGTGGTGTCAAGCTGCGGGCACCTAGAGGAAGGAAAGGCAGAGCTGTACGGCTGTGTCTTTGTACTTTACAGGGGTGCTCGAGCTAATAAGGTTATCAAAATACTGATACTGATATTTGAGCTTCCTTGTTCACAGACAGATATAGTTATTCTGCTTATACTTCTGCAAAGTACTTTGAAGAAGTGGTATTTGTTGTGTGTATGTGTGTGTCGTGTGTGATCAGAAAATATTGAAATGCGGCTGTACTTCCAGGGGGAGCTGGAGAAAAGGATCGGACCGGTGTAAGTCATGAATCATTCTTGCTCATGGCCACTTCTCAGAGTGACATGGAAGAATGGGTCAGAGCCATACGTAGAGCTATATGGGCTCCACTCGGTGGAGGTAAGATTCCCATTCAATGAGAAGATGTACCTGTCCTACACTTAGGAAATGTCTGGTGGTCATTTTCTGTCTTATACGGCTGCAGGTGTCTTTGGGCAGCACCTCGAGGAGACCATGTTGTATGAGGCCCAGTGTGGTTCTCAGCGGCTCGTCCCTGTGCTGGTCGAACAGTGTGTGTGCTTCATACGTGAGCATGGACTCAAGGAGGAGGGCCTCTTCAGGGCCCCCGGCCAGACCAATCTTGTTCGAGAACTGCAGGATGCCTTTGACCGTGGCGAGAAGCCAGTGTTTGACAGGTGAGGCAGTGTAAGGGGGCAGTTTATCTACAGCTGCGTGCCAAGTCATGGTATGTGAGGGATAGAGTTCTATAACGTGCCCTTCTTTTCTCTTACAGTTCCACAGACGTCCACACGGTGGCGTCACTGCTAAAGCTGTACATCCGAGAGCTGCCGGAGCCTATGATACCGTTCTCCAAATACACGCAGTTTCTGTCTTGCGCTCAGTTTCTTACCAAGGATAAAGAAGTGGTAACTGAATGATTGAGGCTTTACACCGACCAGGCATAACATTATGACCACCTTCCTAATACTGTCTAGGTCTTCCTTGTCCCTCCAAAACAGTTGTGCCTGAAAACAGGATGTTGTTAGTTGTTCCCAAGCCGTTTTTGCGTGTGTCTGTGTCAGGCTGCATCCTGCTGGGGAAGGGGAACATCTTTGCTATGGGGTGGGGGTGTCTGGTCTGGTTTAGGGGGAACATGTCTAAGTAACATCACTGACCATCACAGACCATCACTGTCACAAGACGGTCTGTGTTACTTCCTTCTCCTGTCAGTGGTCATAATGTTGTGGCTGATCAGTTTATATATACATTTTTGTATAAAAACTATCTTGACAATAATGTCTTTCCTTTTTTGTTTTAAGGGTATCGTGGAGCTAGGCAAACAGGTGAAATCCCTTCCTCAGGTTAACTACAACCTCCTCAAATACATCTGCAAGTAAGTAAAGTGCGTCTTGTTTTTGTTGCTAATTTGACTGTGCCTGGCTTCGTTGTTGCCGTTTTCACAGTCATTTTGCTTCATCACAAAGGATCTGTCAGTCTGTCAAACCAGAGAAATAACGTTCGCTACACCCACATCCCCGTCATCTCGGGAAATGACATCGCCAACTGTGACTGTGCATAATTGAATGTCTTCTCTGCCTTCTGCATCTATATAAATATCATCAGCTGTGCCCACATGCCAGTGACAAGCGTGACACAGCTGTGCTTTTCACTGTTTTGAATGAAAATTTTCTACAGATAAATTGCTTTGGTTCTGTCTGCGCAGGTTCCTGGATGAGGTCCAGTCTGAGTCGAATGAAAATAAGATGAGTGTCCAGAACCTGGCCACCGTGTTTGGACCCAACATCCTACGGCCCAGAGTGGAAGATCCAGTTACCATGATGGAGGGTTGGAAATGTTTAATATGTGGCAATTTTTTGACAAAACTTGCTTTTAAATCAGTACGCTTAAGCAAAATATGTACGATTACAACCCCTGCCATGTATTTGTATGTATATGAATTTGTGTGTTTGTGTTTATCACACAGGAAGTTCACAGGTGCAGCACCTGATGACTGTTCTCATCAGCGAACATTCCCGACTCTACCAACATGAGGAGCCAGAAACTGAGACGAAGATTCCTTCGATCCAACGGTGCAGAGTGGAATGGGTTTCACAAGAAGACCCCGAGTCCATACCATCCTCAGGCAGGAGATCCAAAACCCCTACGGAAAAACCCCAGTCTTCTACACCTCCACCTACCGATAGTGCACTGAATGCTCCAAGCCCTGTTACATCAGACAAAGGTGGGGATGGCTGCGGTGAAGGGAAAGGCAGAGGCAAGGCAGAAGACAAGGTGGATGGAAAAGCAGATGGCAAAACTGAAGGTCAGTGTGGAGATGAGGTAGCTGTTAGTCCTAGTAAGCAATCTAAAGCTCTGCCCTCTTGGAGGAGTTCCTTCAAGGGCGGTGCAGCCTCCGGGGGCCCAAGGGGGAAAATAGGGGGGTCGGCAGGGGATGTGTCATCAGCTGGTGGGAGCAACTGGCTGATGAATGGCTTGTCGTCCCTCCGTGCACACAAGCGCACCACCTCGTCTGGCGAAAGGCTCAAAGACTCTTCTCTGTCTCTAAAGGATTCAACTCTCTCCCTTAAAGAAACCACCCTTTCACTTAAAGACTCGCAGAAAGACTCCGATGAAGACTCCTCGCGAACGCCCCTGTCGCACAGAGCCCTCCACCAATCCCACAGACTGTCTGCCTACGACAATGTCGCCCCCTCCAGTCTAAGCCTGCCTGCTGACACCTCCTCCATCTGGACGTCCTTCGAGATCCCGTTATCTGAGCCAAGCGGAAGTGATAAGGCAGTGAAATTAGAACAGGGTCCAGAGAGACCCACAGAGGTGAGGGACAGTACAAACACTTTGGATCACAGTGCAAGCGGCAACGAGGACGATGTCACGGGAACAAGCGAAGATTTGACGAGCATGCTGACCCAACTCAAGCAGGAGCTGAAGCAACAGAGGACTAGTTATGAAACCTGCATTCGCAAGTAAGAATGAGTCACTTGGCATTCTTTCTCAAATAACCAGTTAAAATCGGCATCGGGTGTTAACTCATAACCTATTCTTCTCTTGTTTGAGGTTGGAGGAGTCTTGTTCCAAGTACCAATCCCAGGTCAACCGTCTGGAGGAGGAGCTCGACCAGGAGAAGAAGAAGTTTCACATGCTGGAGATCCGGCTCAGGAACTCGGAGCGGGCACATCAAGATGCAGAAAATCGAAACATTCTCCTCCAGCAAGAGATGGAGGAATTCTTCAAAACACTCGGAGATCTGACCACAGGTGCAACGCGGACCAACTAGACCACCCTGCCTTCATCTGGTCCTTCAACAGAGGAGAGGGAGCGAAGTCACTGGGAAGACCAACCAGCCCCAAAGCTTTGAAGACCAAATACCTCTAGTGCAGTACTAATCGCCATCCTTCTCTCTTTAGTACAGCTGTCTTGTGCCTACACTGAAAAGTGCCGGTGCCAAACGAGGACTCCACTGGACCAATCATTTTGTCATTCCACAAAATACCTACTATTACACATAACAGGTCATATGGTTATTTAATTACTGACTAAGAAAAAACTTGAGAACAATGCGAGGCATTAAAATTCAACTCTTTATTTGCTGGAGTTGAAGGTAGACAGTTTCCATTTCTGTGTATATAATCGGTCTGTTAGTGAGGCAATTTCAGATCAAAGGGTTAACTTTTTGCTGACAGTGTTTGACCAAACCATTAGAAAACTGCAACATCACCCCAATGGTGCTGAATGGCTTTCCTTTTCTTTCTTCTAAATGTACCTGCACTAATACCAGATTTGCTCAGAGAAAACTCATGCGTAGTCTATTCTATCAGTTCTATTTTGGAGGTGGACAAGGGGAAAAAATCACAAAAAAAAAGAGAGAGCCACAACTACTCAGTTGAAATGTGGCCAAGAAAAGGGTCAGGACATGCGTCACAATCCCCAAAGTGCATTCTGGGAGCTGATGCTAGGGGTTACTGTCCGGAGTGCCCAACCATGAAAAGGGCGAAAGGACAGTTTGGGAATTTGAGCTACTGAATACATCCAAAGGTTACCATGGTAAGTAGCAAATGTGTTTCCTAACTCTCAGAAAACACTCATACATCTACAGTAAAATGTACAGATTTATCACTGACTATACTAATCCATGAATTATACTGCTCAGAGAAAAAAAAAATGCATATAAATAGTACTTCTGAATGAAATGTACATTACATACAGACACGTCCTGGCTTGAAATAAATAAATAAATAATACAGAAAAAAACTAGACCTCTGATCGCATTCTTACATACCGTTATTGTTAAAAATGTGTGTTTTTTTGAGCGTGTGCACGTGTGAGGTAGAACACAGAAAGACGCCCCCACAGACGGGAGGAGCAACTGCCACGTAGAGTACTGAAACAAATCACTTAACTGAGTAAGGGCACTTAAATTAAATATCTTAAATATCAGACAGCTGTGAATAATGTCTGAAAGAACCTGGTAAAATACAAAGTGACTAACTTAGGCTTAGTCTCTGGTGACAGTCCCCATATTAAGGAGTCAAGCAGTCTGGATGGCCCGTGTTAGCGCTAACAGTAACCACTGGCTCTTTAGGATTCCACATTTCTATTCACTTACATTCACCCTGTTTTTGCTCATCCGACAGACCGTCACCTGCAAATTACATCCAACTAAATAAAGATTTTTTTTTTGTCAGTTTACAGTAAAAAAAAAAAAAAAAAAAAAAGATATTGTGTCAGGGGCACAGTCACACACAATCAGAGCTGAAATAACACTGAAAGAAATACGTCGGATACACCAAAACGGCGCTTTCTACAAGAAAGATGAGGAACGAAGTAAAATCATCCATCTGTGTTAGGATCCAAAATAAAGTGTGCTAGTCTACAGATAGACAGTTAGTCAATGTAGGTTCATTCCCAAAATTTCCCAAAAACTATACAAAAATGCTAAATAAAACTATTCAAAAATATTCTCAACCTACTAGTACAGTGCTAACAGTGTGGTGTTTGTTTTTGTAGCGGTAGCTAAAAAAACAGCAACGTGTAAAGTACACTCCAGTCCCTCTCTTTCGTCACGTACATCACAGTTTCACATCAAAACATATTTTGATTCTTTGCAGCAAAAATACAGTAATAATGATACAATTTCAAATCACAATCCTTTACAGCAGTATCGGGGTAAAATAAGAACAAACTGTACATTAAAAGCACAGCTCTACAAACTAACATGAGAAGTACCATTGGCCTAAACCCTCCCATCACATTTACTGACGAGGAAGAGGTTTGTGTTTTTTTTTTTTTTTTTTGCGTACTGTGTGCGTACGTTATCTGCAGCAGGCCAGCGCACCCAGAGAGGTGTGGCTGTCCAAGCTGCTGTCAGTTTCAGAGGTCATGGTGGGGTCGCTGCCGGGGTCGGTGGGGTCCGTGGACATGGATGAGACGTCGTTGGCCGATGAGGAGGAGGAGGAGGAGGACGTGGGCTGAGGAGGGCTGTCGATCACTGCTGCACCTGTGCTGCGAAAAACACACGTCAACGGATAGGTTTCATTGATATACGCAGGATAGAGACAAATTTGGGGGGGCATTTAGGCGGGCCACTTCAGAATTGATGCCAAAAGACCGCCAAGCTGCCAAAACCTGCTGAAAATTATAGTTGGAAAATAATGCTTTACATACACTATCGGTCAAAAGTTTGATATTTCTTTCTTTTTGTTATTGATATATATGCAGTGTAATGTCTCATTTTCATTATTTATTAAAGCTTCTTCTTTGGTTTTGATTTAACACGTGAAGACATTTGTGACATTCTTTCTTTCTAAAAAGGAAATCAAATATTTTTCAGAGAGTTCTTCCCAATTTTGTGGCAGAAATTCCCAGAAATACCAGAGGATACTATGTGCTGTTATAAAACTTTTTATCGGTAGTGCATGTCTCGGGCATTGAAACATTTCGGTTTAAATTTATGGATTTTCTTTAAGAAGGCTGCTAAATAAATCAAATAAATTCACGAGAAACAACATGAGTTTTGATAAATTACAAATTTATTTCATCCAACCTGACAAAGACACACTTTGTGGTTCCAACTCTGTATCTTTTTATTTATTTACAACGACCCTAATATGCTTATCTACAGTGCACCACGCCAGGAAGTCATAAATCAATGATTTGAGAACAATTGAGTCAATTGAGTTTTAGACAATTTTGTGGAGAAAATCAAATAATACACGAAAAATGCTGACCTGAGAACAAAAAAATAAATTTCTCGTGTTATGACTGGACTGGGTAAAAATGGATTTGCATCATTTAATTCTCCCCTATGCTTTGTTGCTTAGCACCCGGTGATGGTACTCTCAAAATATTAAACCTTTGTTCAAAAATATTAAGTATTAGATCTTAATTCATAACATTTTTCACCTTTACTTTTGTTACAATACATCTATTCTGACTCTTACATCCCAAAATCTCTGATGATGGCCACAATACATTGTTGGACCACATGTAACTTATGAGTACAACAAAGCAAATTTATCCCATATTTCCCATAGATGTCTCTTTTAATCACCAAATTCTCCTTCTTATAGGGTTATCTAAATGTGTGTATGATGTATTCCACCGATTTAATATAAAAGAAAAATGAAATCATGTGCACATCATCCCTGTGAAGCATCTTCCGACCTTACACCCTCATAAATACCCATCCTAAATAGAAGCTGTATTGATTCATCCTTTCCACCCTCTCATCTCCCGAAGTTATAATGATCACTCACCTAAAGGAGACGGCTGCCCTCTGATCACTCCATTCTTTGTCCACTCCTCCCAGTCGCTAACTTCCTTATAAATCAGGTCTGCAAATGAATTCAACAAGAAATGGTTACGTGAAGGAGATGGACAGTAAGCCCCGGTGCGTGTATCTCAGTGTACGTTACACTTTTCTGTTCTGTCAGAGAGCATGGCATACTGTAGAGTCCAAACAGCATTGCATTTCTAATTTGAACGGGCTGTGCTGGTGTGACCCTTCTAAAAATGAGTGAGGGGGTCATTATCACCTGGCAGGGGTTGGGATGAGCTCATCCTGCTGCACGACTGAAAGTGATATTTACTCACAATCTTAAGCCCCTCCTACGCTCCACAGAATCATATTCCCCACAGTGGGGAGTGCTAACTGAGAGGCTTTAAAGGGGGTATTTCAACGCCCATTCTGGCAACTGCAGTGGAGAAACAAAGCTCCTGGGACAACAATGTCTGTCATCCAATGTCTGAATTTCTATGGACGTGGTTTATTTTTGCCCCTTCCCCGAACAAGAACGTGATCGTGGAGGCGCTCGATTAGCGCCGATCGGTTTGGTAATTAGCTTGACATGGAAATTCATCGATCCAAATTGAGTGCGTGAAGTGAAGTGTTGACTGTTGAGAAGCGTGGCGTGCTGTCCAACCTTTCCACTCCTCCACGGTATGCTCCCTCTCATCCAGCTGTTTGTCTGTGAACTTCGGTGGGGGCTGAGAAGGAGAAAGCGGCGTAATTGGTATTACAAGAGCGAAGCCAACTTTCCACTTCCAGTGATGTGATGTGGTTGAAATCTCATGTGACACATTTAAGGATCACGCAGGCCTACCGACGATCCACTTACCGCTTCCACTTCAGCTGGGTCATACCAAACATTAATATAAGGGTGTCGAAGGGCCTCGTCAACGGAGATGCGCTTGGAGGCGTCAATCACTAGCATCTTGGACAAGAGATCTCTCGCTTGGCTCGCTGAGAGGAGAAACAACAAGCGGGTTATTAATCACAGATCTGTGGAGGAGGTTTGATGAAATGATTTCTTGATGGTTTTTAGGCGCACCAAATAAAAGTCTACCTTTGAGCTTGTTGTGATCGGAGTCGGCAGGGAAGAGCACATCTGGGAAGAGTTTCTCAAAGCTGTATCCGGCGTAGCGTGGCCTGTTCTCTACGTACGTTCTCACCGACTGGTTCAGCTTCATTAGAAAATCCTGAGATGGAGTGCCTAGCTGCTCAATTACCTTGTTCCACTGGTCTATGTCTGGAGTGCAAATGTCAAGGTAAAAAAAAAAAAAAAAAGGCCACACGGACAGGTGCACTATTCACGCCCACACAAATACTATAACACACCATAAGGGCAGCCTGACATTTAACGTCCTTTGAGGTGTACACACAAACATTTCTACTTGGAAAGCGTGCACACACACACACATACACACAGCTACATGGCATGATCTATGGTGAGGCAGCTACTCTTGCATACAACACATAAATAAATAACTACCGCACATACTCTCATCCACTACTGGCATTTATTATGCGTCTGTGCTTTAAGTTCTCACAATGGAATGGGCGCAGCAGAGCAACGATGGAGGTCACGTGACAAAGGGAAAAATCTCAGGATGGTGGCGGATCTCTCACTGAGTGATGGTGACACAGCGATGAACCAATGATGGGGAAGGATACGATCAGTGCCGGGGAACAACACACTTCCCCTGATCATCTCGGCCACAATGCAGCCCACTGACCATACATCCACTGGAGGTGGACATTTAGATGACGGGGAGGTGGGCATGCAAACAAAATGGTGGAGAGGAGAAAAGAGAAAAGCAAAGAAAAGAAAGAAAACAACAAACGAATGAAGTGAGAAGGGTGTGAACACAGTGGAAGTGGCGTGATGATGAAAATGGAGACCATGCAGCAGCAGAAAGATATGAGAAAGCACTGGTGTGAAAGAGCACCGCTGAACAATAACGGACATGCTGATGAAAATGTACAGCCCATAACTGCCAAGAGGCCTCAAATGAGGCATGTTACCCTTCGCCATGATAAGAATTACCCGTAGCCTGTAGCAAACCACACTATCCAGGGAAAGACCTGCTAGTCTGAAGGTTAAGATTAACTGTGGTGAAGTATTTGAAAGACACAAGGATACAGTCCCTTCCAGGGAAGAGGATTTTATGGCGAACCATTTCCGCCAGTATGCAGCCCACAGACCATATGTCCACTAGTGAAGTGGAACACGAAAAACAGAGCCAATAAGAGGTCAAGGGGCGGTGCGCAACAACAGGTTAGTTACACGTAAGACAGTAGTTAGCGAGGTTTTGTTACAGACAAAAGCGCCATGCAGCTCCAAAGAGTGCTAATAGTAATTGTATTGTCCCTGTAATTACAACAGAACTGATGCAACAACCTTGAAAGACGACAGGTTTCATATTCTGGCAGTTTTATTATACTGAAAATCAACTATGTTCCACGTAGTGGCAGATACATGGTGAAAAAAAACTCACCATTGGCCTGGTAGCCCATTCCCAGGATAACCTCTGGAGCTCTGTAATAGCGTGTAACCACATACGGTGTCATGAGGAGGCCTGTGGCAGCCGTCCGAGCCAGGCCGAAGTCCAAAATCTTCAGTGTACAGTCTGACTTGACGACTATATTACTGGGCTTGAGGTCCTACAGAGGAAGCGAAATAGATTTTTTTTTAAAATAACAAGCAGTAACATTGACAGTAAAGATGAAGTAGACGTAAGAAAAATGTCACAAAGGAAGGAAGCGTCTTTATGTCACCCATCAAAGCTTAAAGCTTAAAATACATTTTTACAATGTCTGCCAACGTTAGCGTGGTTGCTAATGTTAGCGGCCTCGCCATCTCCAGACTATTACTAGTGATTTTTAATGTTTTATGGCAATGCACCTCCACATTAGTATTCTTTACAACATATAACAATCAGGCATAACATTATGACCACCTTCCTTATATTGTGTACGTCTGCATTGTGCCTCCAAAACCATTCGACTTAACAGAGAATGGCCATGGGCCTTCTGAGGGTGTCCTGTGGCGTCTGACAGCAGGATGTTGGGGGGCCTTTGGGTCCTATCCATCAAGAGGAGGGGGCCTCTGTGGATCAGGCTTGTTCTAGTGCACCCCACATTTAATGGATCAGTTTGGGATCTAGTGAATTTGGAGGCCAGGTCAACACCTTGTGCTGTTCTTTTTATTCTTTTTGTTTGACCTTGCGTTCTAAACCAGAGGGTCAAGAACTTGTTTGACCCTGAGGGGTCGACAACACAGCTTTGTTCAGTAGCAAGGGCTGTCGTGGTTCAGTAGGTAGAGGAGGAAAGTCAGTCATGAGTAAAACCTACAGTTCCCACCTCCATGTTCCTCTGAGTACGAATTTGCTTGTGTGGAGCAATTTCCTCATTTCCATATGAATCGATCAGCAATTTACCGTATTGATTTTTTCCCGCCCCCTGAACTAGGAATAATGTCTTTTTTTTTTTTTGAATGTGCAACAACAAGCTTTTGTTTTCTTCAAGTAACTAGAAATAGGATAAATACTTATCCTATCCATTTATCCATCCAATACCTGGCAGCACACGTTACTGGCACTAATGATAAGGTGCAGCTGTAAATTTTATATCAGCTCATAACCAATCCACATGTAACATTCACTTGTCAATTCAAAAGGTAAGAAATGCATTCACACCAGCTTCACTAGAGCTGCTAAGATGTACATGTTTTATTTAAAGGACATTTTTATTAAGTATTTGTTCTCAATTTTGAGCTTGCAGTCAAAACAATATCATATTTTTAACAGGAGCCTAATGAAAAAAAATTATTCTACAGAGGTTTGTCGGTAATAAAAAGTCAATACTCATCACCTCAAAGTGTCCCGGCTGACCATTTCCCCCTCACGCTTGAGTGTCAAGTATCACGGGTTTAAAAGCTCTTCTTCAGAACGCTGGTTTGAACTAGTTTGTGTATTCACGGGGATCGGGTGCATACCCTGTGAATGATGCCGGCAGCGTGGAGGTGTTTGATGCCACACAGCATCTGATAGAGCAGATAGGACAGCCTCTCGTGGTCCAGCTCCATCTGAATGACCTGGCACAGGTTGGCATCCATCAGCTCCATCACCAAGTATCTGACGGAACAGACACAGTTTTAGATGAGGAGTTTGTCAGCAAACACACACAAAAAAAAAGAGGGAAAACATTTTTACCCCAGTTCATACGTATGTATGTCCGGTTACTTACACATCCTGGAATTCTTCTAATGATTTCTGAGGGGTGAATACATTTAACAAGCCGATGATCTGTGGGTATCAAATTACATGAATTAAAAAGGATGTCGTCAAGGAGTTCACTCACAAAAACCCAATTTAAGCACAAAGATGTCATTAATAATCTGCCTGGTCTTAAATGACCCGTCTCCCGGTGGAGAAATGTAGTGCATTGGAAAATATTTGCACACTTACATTTTTGTGATTGACACATTTCATTAGAACTAGCTCTCTGTACGCCCTCTTGGCATGGGTTTGATTCTGAAACGGCCGACTCAGCTTCTTGATGGCAACGTTTCGCTCAAGGATCTGGTCATAAGCGGAGCTGAGGAACAAAGGTGGCAGATACACGCTGATATGATATACATGGTGATGAACTTAACATTAAAAGGCATTGTACATCTCTGGATATGCATAGTGATGGTCTGGGCTTGTATCATAAACAACAAGCAGCAAAATGTACAACTGATTTAATTTAATCAGAGCAGGAGACATTAAGAGAGATATTTGTTGATTCTCATGAGACGTACTTGAAACAGTGACCTACTAAACACAGATGAAACACTCACCAGACGATTCCTTGTGCCCCTGAACCGATGGGTCTCAGATTCTGGTATCGCTTCAGCACTGTGAACGTCGAATCCCCAACATCTAGGCTGTAGAACTCCCTCTCTCTCTTGTTTTTGTTCATGGCGAAATCTTCGATTAAAGCTTTCTGTGCATCCAAAAATGTCCTCTGTGGAGACGGACAAACGTTTAAATATCCTGCAGTGCCAGAACAACACTACCTACGACACAACAGCGGCTGAGCAGCCTCGACGCAAAATAAAAGAAGTCAGAAAATGAAAATCCCGTCTCCCGAGAAAGCTGATTAGAAGTGGAGGAGACACTGCTGAATTTCACACTTGAGGCGAGCACTGCGGTTCCTTATCTCAGCAACTCAGCAGACACACCAGGACGGAAGATTTTATATCATCAGTCGGTGGCACAGGAGCATGCCGCGAGGAGGTCCACAATCCATCATATGAAACACAACTCTCAGAGTGACTCTGTCACACTGGAAAACCAAGCCTAGTGATAATTCCTGTGAGTTTGGACCCCAGCCCAGGACTCCAGCTCAGTTCTACAAGCAAGTCTGCCACAGGCACATGTTAACTGGGTCAAGTTGCACCGAGAGACTGCGCGCCCAGATAAGGCACAACAAGATATGCCAATTTGCACGCATTACGTTTCCGAAAATCATTCCGCATTCGGCGAGACCGCCTCAAGACTAAAAAAGGGGAACGACTTCCTTTCCTTTTCTTGAATTCTTACATAAACAACTTCACCGCCCGCCCCATTGTTGGGCTCTGCCGACACACAGTCCATATGAGGGATATAATTGCCAGAACGAAATGAGTCAGCTCTCCTTCTGTTCCTCCAACGTCACAAAGACGCGCATAACATCCACCTCCCTCGCAACATGAAAATAGACATGCTGCTTCTTTTTATACCGCAGACAGGAAGACAATTACGCTCATTTGAAAGATGATGGCTTGAATGACATCGCAGTTAGCGTGCAGCGCAGCAGGGGGTATGTGCAGTTATGAGTTCCACGTACAGCAGATGATGTAGGCCATTATTTTTGTTCTAATGGCTGACAGATAAGAGCAGGGAGGGAATGACAGACTAATAGTCACTTGATACCGTTTGAGGCTTTCAATTCCTATGTAGACAGATACAGTGTTAATATTAGTATCCCCGCTGTGAGATAACCAGTACAACCACATGCGGTGTCAATTACACACTATAAGATTACACCTGTGTGACGGCCGCAGTATTCTCGCAGTATTCTTGAGGAATGCAGCAGACACATTAGTCGTCTCATAAAACACTCGAGAGGTCAGGGCAGGTGCTGTACGTTTCCTGTAAAGCCAGAAGTAGAGCAGCGTGATTCCTAGAGTGCACTGTCCTCTAATGATTAACCTTTGTTTTCCTTGAACAAGCATCCCTGGCCTAATGATCTAATGAATGGCTTCCAAAGCAAACACTTAAAGAGCAATCCTAGCAACAGTGGTTACCTTGTATTAAACAAACACTCAAAAAAAAAAAAAAAAAAACAATTGGGAAACTGTGTCAGTGGCACACACATTAACACAAAATACACGGTTATGCTTTCTTGTCTTTTACATTGCATACTACAACCAAACCAACATTAACTCCACAGGCAGAACATCATGATCATCATCTTGTGTTTTCACAGTTTGGATGCATGAGCAGAGAGAGAACGCGAGAAAAATCTCAGCCATATATACACGGACGTTTTCTATCACATCCTATGGTATTTGTGCCCAGTCCAAATTTGCAAACTGGCTGCAAGGCAGAGGAGGAGAAACACGGTTAGCGCTACATCTCCAAGACACTGAGAATCAGCAGAGGCTGAGTGAAGAGCTGCCATCGAGCTGGCTATTCATCTTCTCTCCATGTCAGTGTGTTAACCTTGGCCACGCGACCCCTCCGTCTTGACTGCATCGGAGGAGAAGAGCCGTGCGTGTACAGCGCAGCAGCTTCAATAAGCCGGACGCACTGCACGAAAAAGGCTTTATCGGTGCGATATTAACACCCATATCGTGATATGACGGAGGCTGTCTGTCATACACAGCGCGCAGTCGGTGGTGATATTCGCTTCTGATCGCAAATGCATTACATTACAAGGACGTGGAAAAAAAAAAAAAATGGGGAGTGTTGTGGTAATAAGTGAGGCCGCAGATGAACACACACGACCGGCCTGGTAAAGCAGCATGCACATAGCGGCATACGACCCTCCCCCCACGGCCAAACAATAAACACGTCTGAGGAGCGGAGGTGCGAATCCCCATCTTACCTCTGTCATCAAATCATCAAACTATCGATTCCCCAGCGATCCGATCGGCGGCGAGACGTTCCGGAGCAGCGCACTATTTGTTTACGCCGCCGCTGAATGATGATTTATTCCGTTGTGCGGCTTAAAAATACATGACCTCACCAGATTCATTGCCTACGTTTCCATCTGCCAGCTACTGACAGGCCGGGACGCGCAGTGCGCACGGGGCATGCGTCCCAGCAGCGCGTCACTCGTGTGCAGACACACCCACCACCTCCTCCATCCATCCTTACTTCCGCCTGCCTCCGCTCATCTATCTATCTATCTATCTATCTATCTATCTATCTATCTATCTATCTATCTATCTATCTATCTATCTATCTATCTATCTATCTATCCACAAACCTAAAATTTCTTTGGCCTACCCCCGTTTTGAGACAATATCATTTAGATGTAATTCCTTTGTCTTTATCTCTGCAGTAAATAAATTAATAGATAGCTGACAGTGCCTCTCTGGAAATAAAGCGCCTATAATCTGAACAATGAGGATGCATATTTTCCTCCTTTGATCTCATTCAATGTATATAAATTCCACACAATTCATTTAGAGAGCTAATAGGAGAAATAGATCCACACTGGAGCACACAGGTCATAAAAAGTCATTCACATTTATTTTTTTTCTTTAACTCAAATGAAATGCAATGGAAACCGATCCCCAATGTTTCCTCCCCCCAACACAAAACTGTCCTTGTTGCAGAATCCTTCACAGAGGCATGGCAGAGGTGAACAACATACAATTCATATGGAGTGTTTAAGCTTTTCCCCTGTTATTTTTTCTCAAATGTAGTTTATTATTAAGTTAGTTTGTGAATACTTTAATTGAGAATTATCAAATTAAAGGGTTGTATTATAAAATTAACATTTCTCAAGGGAGTCTCTTACATTAGTAACTGTGATAATTTTATAACCAGATAAAAGGCATTTTTACCAGTAAAACCGACAATTTACTTGTGATTGACAGCACCGTGCAATTTTAATAACATTAGAAGTTTATATATATGTGTGTGTATATATCAAAGTTAGTCAGTGGCTTGGAATGTTTCCAGAATAAACAATGATGCAGCAGTGATCATAAATAGCCTACTTATAAATGAACCGAGGGTGGTTATTTGCATGATCTATTTAGCAACTCCGATAATCCCACAGAGTTTATCTCCTTCCCTGGCCATTATGCTGTGGTGTAATATGTGGACGATGGCATTCACAGGCTCTGCAGAAAGCCGTAGCATAGTAGATAGGGTAAGGGTACCATCTAGAGTTCATCCCATCAGTTCCCATAGGCTACGAGCGTACGCGGAGCCATGCTCTGCGAAGGCATGTGACTGAATAAGGACATTAGGTAAAATTACGTTAACTTAGCGCTGAGTAGTTTAAATTCTCCCTGCGCCCACTTCACAACCCTGGATGGTTGTTATTTATCCTCGTCCCTGCGCAGATACCCCAGGGCCTGCAGAGACAAGCTGCGCGCAACCAAAAAAAAAAAAGGAAAAACCCTGGGCATGGATAAACGTCCCAGCACCGACTCCCGCAGCAAGACAAGGCTACTACGGTTTCTTACCCCTTGTTCGAAGAGAGCCCGCAGTGTTATGATCATTGTTGGGGAGCAGCCCTACGGCAGCAGGCTGCTGTCCACTGGCTCGGCCGAGATCGTTCGTCCTTCCCAGGCTTCTCTGTAGCGCACCTACCCGGGGATCCACCGCACCTCTTGGGCGTCAGACGGATTAGTCAAATCGGTGTAGCTGATCTCACGCCACCCGCTATTGGTGGCTCTGACCTGTCGCTGTCAAACCGCGAGGCTAATCCAATCAAGCGTTTAAAGGCGAGAAGCTAAGAATAGCGCCAATTACAGTAAAAAGTTTCACATCTTCAGCGTGGTGCTTGGGGCTATAGAGCGAATGAATGGGGCACCATGGATAGTTAATGTCATTGATGAGTTACCTGCCAGAACCGAGGAGCCTTTACCGCGAGGATATCAAAACAGCAATGCGATGAACACAAGGATTACTTTGGATCCGTGGTGGGAGCACTGAAGATAATACGAAGGATCAGACCGCTGGCATAGGTTACATATGGTACCAGGTAATGTTACACACTCTCATCATCTCCATCCTACAGTGTTGTTTGTCAGTTTGCTGGATTGAGAGGGGTGCCTCCATGTTCTCGACACATTTGCTCTTTTAATTTGTTGTAAATGTGAAACTTGAGGCTAAACATTCACAGTAAACTGTGAAGGGGTTTACCTTTAAGAAACACACTGTATATCCTTCATGATCAGGCCTGTGAGGACAAAAAATCGTGGTGGTGAAACGTGTAGAGGCTATATTGTAGTGTAAATACTTCAACTTAACACTCATCATAGTAGCTAAACGGCCACACTGTCATACTTTCTTTTTATGCAACGAGAAGACGGAGGATTTATTGTCAAATAGAAATAAAGGCTGGACGAGACCTAGATCCTAAAGAAGCACATTGTCCTAAATTCCCTCAAAATACATCAGAGCTTTTCTGTCTGCCTCCACATTCATGTGGCTGTCGGCTTCATGGATCAGTAAGAGGTTTGTCTAATAGCATATTGAGACTTGTTGTTGACTGGTTCACAACATTGTGGCATGCTCTGCATTTCATTTCAAACACAGTGAACGAGAGAATTTTACAACCAGTGCAGTGAGTCGAGGAGAAGAGACTGTGTATGCAGAGAACTAGACATGATATCAGATTATTAGTTACCACAACGACAACACAATGCACCCCCAATAGTTAGATAAGTCAAATTCAAATAAATACCTCTATACTCTCTCACTCCAATTTAATCATCAGCATGCAAATAGAAACCAATCAAAATGTAGAAATTAAATGTTGCAGGGCAGACTCTTCAGACTTTTTTTCAGCCACACATGACCGTCTGTTGTCAGTATACCTGGCAACCGATTGCCAGGTTTCTATTTTTGGTCCCTGTATCTCTGTGTGTCTTTTGCAAAGTTACTCCAGTGGCCTTACACTTGTAGACAGACCACTTTGAGGGAGAACAGCTGCTGAAGTTTTTGCCCAGGTCCTGATTGGGTGGGAGCCCCTGGCAGGTTTCCTGCTTTCTTCTTCGATCTCTTCTACATCATAACAACAAACCGATAGGCTACAGCAGGGTGATTTTATATTTCACGTCAATATGACTGTGTAATCATCGATTTAAACCTAATAACCCTAAAGTGTGATTGCTTTGTTTGTCTTTTTGCAGCACCTTTAATCTCGTAAGCCAAGAATCAGCTCAGTTTCAGAGGGGGATTTACACAGACCTAAAGCAATAGGTTTTTCAGAGTGATCACTACGGTTGTCTCAGATTTTAAATATATAAAGTTGGATATGTAGTAAAATGTTCCTCAGACATTTCTGTGTTGCATTCACTCTGTATGACAGCTGTTCATGAAAATATTCATGCTTATTTTTAGCATAATCTCTGATGTCAGTATGTGATACAGTGTAACCGTATACAGTCTTTTTCATGACGCTTTCATCTGAACGAGACAGATATTCTACTGCGCTACTGAATCAGTGTGAAGGTGTGCATCCAAATAGACATTTTGCAAAGCCAATCCGTCTGCTTTGTCAAATACAAAAGACGCTGGACCTCTTATGTAAGGCCGTGGTATTTTTGTGGTAGGACCCGCACAGCGTGTGGTGACAAACTAGCATGGGATCATGGCAAAGTTGTTTCGGTGCCAGAATCTTAGCTTATTCAGACCTGCCCCCGGGTCAGAGGAAAGCCTGTTAGCAAAAAGGAAGGATGGTGAGAAGCAGTAAGACTAATGGTCAAAGATAATCTCATCAGAGCCCAGTGCAAAGTATTGCCCTTAGTCAGAATTGCCTGTTATAACTGTCTCTGCAGTCATGATGCTGCTGAAGACAAAAGATCTTCACGGAGAGGAGTACAAATTAGGCGGAAATGTTAAATGGGCCAACACTGTTTTCATGAGTGTTCAAAGGCATGCAAGACCTGTATTCAAGAACTGTGGAGCACATACATATAAGCCTATTTTCAGGTCATTATCTTGACCATTTAATGAGTGTTATTTTGAATTTGGAGGTGTGTGTATTTGGTATGATTTGTGTGTTCTCTGCATCCTCAGGTGCGTGTGTGGAATGTGTGCAGAATGAGCAGCACATTTGTTACATTAGCTGAAGTACTGGAGGCACGAGGGGGGCCTCTGCTGGAGGAAGAGGTCTGGTCCCTGCTGCTGGGCACTGCAGAGTCTTTAGTGGATGTCTCTTATAAAGGTAAAGCCTTTTAGATAACCCCTCCTTACTCTAGGCTCACATGCATCCTGCCTTGGCGCTGTGATCGTACCATTACGTTATTGCAGCGTATCTGTAACATTTGAAATCACGTTTTCACACAGTGTGGCTTTGCTGTGAAACAGTGGCAGCAGCATTTTATGTACATTATGGTATGGACTTCCTGCCTTTTTTTTTTCTTTTTTTTTTTCAGGTCAAAACAATATGTGCAATATCATAAGCCCCACCTCTTTGCTGCTGTCAGCCACTGGTACCTTAGCGTTTAAGAACTGTGGCCTATCAGATGAGGTATCCACCTTCGCTGCTCCAGAGATGCTGCAGGGCCGTGCCAGCTCAACCAAACCTGCCACAGAGAGGGTCGGTGCACGTATCCTCGAACCTGTCCCAACACCTCACGTGAAAGCTAAAGGCAGACTTCTCATGAGACTACAGAATATTACTTCTTTTAGCATCTTAGACACATTCATCAAAGTCTGCAGTGAACTGGTTTTCACTCTACCACAACCAGATGTATCTTTTTCCTCTGAGTCTGAATCTCAGGCTGTCAGGAGATGAAGGTCGATTAAGATGAAAGCCTGCCATCTAGTGGCCGAGAAAAGGAACTTATCTCTTGAAATCTGTAGCTCAGAGCCCTAATGTAAAACATTAAGTTAAATTAAATGTTTGTGCACTAATATCTTTTTATATGTGCCATAGATAGATATGCAATGAAAAAAGGAGTGTAAATATCTAAATAATGCAAAGCACAGGCTTATTCAGGCTTATTAAATCTTCAAGTATCGATATTTGGACTTTTTTTTGATTATCAAACTTTGAGTGTGTTCACAGTTTTAATCCTCATTTTTATTACAATACACACAGACTATCTAATTTTTATTAAAAATAATGAAGCTCATCTTAGGGTTTAATATAATTATGACTAGAGCAACTTATTATGGTTAAGCACATTTTATGCATGTATCTAAAGGTAAATCTGGTTTTCACTTTAGACTTTGTTGGATCATTCATCAATATATCCCCTATGCTTTGTTGCACAGATGCTGGTGTATTCACTGGGTATGACTCTCTACTGGTCAGTTGATTTTCACCTACCTCAAAATCAGGTGGGAGCCCCTGACAAAAAGCTGCAACCTTCTTTATCAGCGCTATCACAGCTCACCACACCGTGCTTACTGCGATTCTTTTCCGATCTCGTTCTCAGCCAGTCCAGTTGAGTGACCACCTAAACAGCCTCCTCCTCAGCATGTGTGAGGACCTGGCCCACCGCAGGGTGAATCTCAACTCCGTCCTGGAAGCCTGCGAATATCAGCACAAAGCCTCCATCCTGCTGCCCCCCGCCAAAGTCATCAGACAGCTGGTGGAGGAGGTTTTTCATGAATCAGTGAGTCCAGATCCACACCTGCATTGTGTTCCGTGTCCTTTATGTGCCTGCATATTAGTTTCCCTATAGGAAATTAAAGGCACACTATAAAATAAACATGATGACGAAAACAGAAAAATGTAAATAGCTGTGAAGATCAGTGTTTTATTTTCCTCCAGATGGACCATGGCTCTCTGCCAGACACCAATGTCCCTCTGAGTGGCAGGAGCCAGATGATCAGAGAGAGACTTCACGGTGAGCATGCATGCCCTCACAAACATTTTATCACTTGAGCTGTGCTGTTAATACATCCAAAAGCCTCCCACATGAGAGAAGACAACTCAGCCAGTATCTTTGATACTAATCGCAATGCTTTGCAAGAAAGGGACAGTGGAAGGGGATGGTTAAGGCCAAAAATCAGAATTAGACTGTTGTGAAAAGTGCTGTTTCGAGTGTTTGAGAGATTCCTACAGCGTCCTATTCTATTGTCACTTTTATCTCATAAATCAATTTTGACCTTTTTTCACATCTGCATACTCACAAAGACTGGTTGCAGTCACTATTCTTTGGGTTCCAGACAGCATACAGGTAAACAGGATTAAAATCTTAACCTAAAGCAAGCCCAGGATTAAGCAGAGAGAGAGCCAATAATCAGATACCAAGCGTGGCGGCTCCAGGCTAAATCCTGGACCCGCCTCAGCTCTGTCCAAACATCTCAGTGTCTCAGGAGGCAGGAATCAAAGACCGCTGTCATCTTTCATCTCCTACCTGGTTGACAGGAAAGAGAGGGCCATTTTCAGACTTCAGCGACGGAAGCGCCGAAGGGAGGAGATACTCAACGGACTCTGATTCCAAGTCAGGTATGTCTAAAGAGAAGTCAGAGACATTTGTCATCCATTCGGTTTCATTCTGGGAGTAACATATTTGCTTCGGAATGGAAGTGCCAAAAGCTTTATTTCTGTTTTGTAGGGAGTTTACCTCAAAGACCCTGGAGACAAAGACAGAGAAGCTCTCCCACACCGTTGTACCAATCATCTTTAGACAGGCACGTATTGAATGCAACCAGGAGATTGTCCAACCGCTGTGTCCCCCGCCGGTGTGTGCATGTCAACAAAAATAAACCTACCCATTCCTCATGCTCTCCACCGTCACAGCCTGCACGTACTTTGAGGGGACGCGACATTGTCTTGTTTGTTTGACTTTTCCAACTTGCACAACTATTACACAATCTGTCCTTCCCCACCCACCTCCACCCCATCCTCGGCCCCTCAGACTCCCCCGCGGGGTTCGTCACAGGGACAGCACCTGCAGTTGTCTCGGGAGGAGCCCCCACCATGACATCTCTCCCAAGACATCAGGCAGATCTCACAGTCCTTCCATCACATTCAGCGAGTCCTCGCTCAGCCTGAGCCAGAGGAAAGCAAAGGTAAGACTGTTTAAGGTCTATTCGGTGGCATAAATGCAGGGAAAATGTTTTTGAGAAGCTTAACGTAAAAGTGTGTGCTGTAGATACGTGCAAGAAGCAGGGATTTTGTGTTGTTGTAGGGATACGGACATAAAGTTTTTAGCTGTATGATGGCGGGCAAAGGTCAAATTACTTTCTAAGTAGAGACTGCAGAGCATTTACAGAAGTCTGCCTAAAGACTTTTTTTGTTTTTAGGCATTGGGTCCAGAGTTCGTCAGAATGCCAGATGAACAACAAATTCTTCTCGAGCTCCCAGGATCCATTGTGGTATATTCATAATCATTGTTTTACTGATCAGTTTCATTTAATCCCGTTATTTTAACCCGTGTTTTCTTGCCTGTTGTACCACGTCTGTTTCCAAAATTGCATGCACAGTATTTTTGTATCTATGTACATGTACGTGAGTGTCTGTAGGATTTTTTCTTTTATGTCCCTTGTGTGTCTGTGTGTCTGTGTGTGTGCACCACAGTCCAGAAAGGGCCGTTCATGTTCGTCTCAGAGAGAGGTGACTGTGGTGCTGCCTAACGGACAGTGCGTGGTGGTCCGCTGTGACATTAAGTCCAAAGCGAGAGATGTGTTTGACATGGTGGTGGCTCACGCAAACTTGGTGGAACACTTTTACTTTGGTCTTGCCTTTATAGATGGTAAGAGGACATCAATATAGGACACAATGCATCTTAACTGTACAAAAACATTTCAACGAGATTATCAATAGTTGTGACATTTTTCCATCACATTTGGCTTGATGGATTGATGATATTTCAGTTTTTCCCTCTGCGGTTTAAGATCCTTTTCTTTGGAATTATACAGATGATGAATACTTCTTTTTGGATCACGAAACAAAAATCTCCAAAGTCGCGCCTGACAGCTGGAAAAAAGGGCAGATATCTTCCTTTTTGGTGTTTCTTCGAGTCAAATTTTTTGTTGACGATATCTCCTTCATTCTGTAAGTGCGGCTCTGGCCTGCTGATTTACTCCTATCTGGGAAGTTCATTTGTAGAAAGAGGCCGATATCAAACACTGATGCTTCTTTCTAAATGTTTTTTCTTCCTGCTCACAAGGCACAAACTGACTCGTCACCAGTACTATTTACAGCTGCGTAAGGATATCTTGGAGGACAGGCTGTATTGTAATGAGGAGACGGGCTTGTTCCTGGCTGCTCTTGCTCTGCAGGCTGAGTTTGGTGACTACATGCCAGAGGTACTAAGGACGGAAAGGAAAATGTTCATGGTGTGTCTTTAAATACCTGCGTCATCTGTTGGTGTGTGTCACAGTGTTTGGTTCTTCTATGTGTCTTATTAGTTGTATGGTAAGAATTATTACCAGCCGGAGCATTATGTGTCCAAGAGGATGCTGGAGAAGCTTGCCCTGCCCAGTGTCAAGGAAGAGCTGCCAAGACTACATGCAAATCATTCCCAGATGCTGCCAGAAGAGGCAGAAACAGAGTATCTAAAGGTAGCCAGAGTGCTAATGCATTCAGTCCTACACAAAATATAGATTCCATTATCCAGTATCTCTCATTGTTCTTTTGTAATGTATTAACACCTTAAAGTATGCTAAATTACTACTAAAACTATTACTACTTCTTTGCTTTTAAACTGATGATCGATGATCCACTTATACTTACCTATAAGTCTAAATGAGTGGTAAATGGACTGCTACAGTGACATGTACGTACACCGTAGATTGTCCAACAGCTCCCAGAGTATGGCGTCATGTTCCACCGTGTGGGGAGAGAGAAAAGGCCGGTGGTGGGAGAGTTGGTTTTGGGAGTCTGTGCCAAAGGAATCATCGTGTATGAGATGAAGAACCACCTCCGAGCTGTCACCAGACGCTTCCTCTGGAGGGAAACTGACTCCATATCCACAGGGGTAAAAAAAAAAAAATAATAATAATCAGATTTTGCTGTTGTATGTATACATTTTGGCATGAAGCTTAAAGTAAATGATTTACGTCTGTCTTTCAGCGACGTAAACTGATTATAGAGTGTGGCGGGCCCAGTGGGAAAAAGCACGGCTTTGTAACTGAGAGCTCCAAAATAGCACAGTACCTCCTGAACCTCTGCTCAGCACAGCACAAGTTTCATAGCGAGATGACGTCAAGACAGCTTAACCACACAATGATACCAGGTGGGGAAATTTCACTGTGCAAATGTACCGTTTAGTTTTCAGTACTCGACATTCATAAATGTTATAGCTAAGAATAATAAAGATTAACCTGATTCCCCTCTCTTTCTCCAGATGAGAACATGGAGAAGTACATGTCTGTCTACCGGGCTCGTAACCTGAACCTGAAGCGTATTTCCTGCTCAGAGGGCATGTTGAACCACGTCGGTCTGGCACCCGGTCAGCCGGACTCCATGTCCAAGTCGTGCGACGACCTGACGGCCAAGCTGGAGGCTCGTCTCCGGCAGCAGAGAGAGCTGAGGAGGGAGATGAGCAGAGAGCTGAACAAGGAGCTGCCTGAAACAGGAGACCTCAGGGATGGGAAGGAGCAGCAGTGCTGGAGGTAGCTTTTAATCACGATACGATTCCTCTTCTTCTTCTTCCAAAAACATTGTGTTGGTTTAAATAAATGTAACTACACACATGTGTTGTAGCACTCCAGAGCCAATTCCCAGAATGATGTCCAGCGTCTCACTACAGAAGCAGGACTCTGACACTTCATCCTCCATACGAGGTGAACAATTGTTGCTAAACGTTTGCTCATGTGAACCTGTGTTGGACTTTTGATCTGCTCCCATGACCATGAAAGCGTTGTGCCTTGTAGTTGACACGCCGACTCGAACCCCACCAGAGAGAGAGATAGTCTGCGTGAACCTGAAGAAAGATCCCAAACTGGGCTTCGGTGAGTTTATTAACATGGGCTTAGCTGTGAACTGATTTAAAATTAATGAGTGTCACTTAGCTGATTCTATAGCGGGAGACTTTTGTCCTCACATCCTCTGGTCCTGTTTCAGGCTTTGTAATAGTAGGAGAGGACAATACAGGTAAACTTGACCTTGGGATCTTCATTGCTTCCATTGTTCCCGACGGGCCTGCGGACAAAGATGGACGAATCAAACCCGGTACGAAGCACCTACAACGGAAACCTGGAAACAGAGGCACTGGCTTTACAGCTCAGCATGCATACAGCATGACTGCGAGAGATTGATCGCAAAGCCTCGTCACAAGGATTTAATCATGATTTTTCTTCAGGTGGGCGTCTCATCTCCTTAAACAAGACCAGTTTGGAAGGAGTGACATTCAGCGACGCTGCTGCCATCTTACAGAACAGCCCCGATGAGGTGGAGCTCATCGTGTCTCAGCCGAAACGTGAGACCCGCTCGATGCTTTCTCCTCTGCACGACTATTTATAAATCACTGTTTTACCAGTGCTATGTGGGGTAATGCAACTTGCAAAATATGTGTGTTGTGTCAGATTCTTTGAAAGACAGAAATAGTTCCTTGAGCCAAAGTACTCTCGGTTTGGCGTTGGAGAGGAGCTTCGGGTCCCAGACCACCCTGTCTGGCACAGAGTTCCGTCCCGCCGTGGAGGAACTGGAGGAGGCCATCACGCTGTCCAGCATGGCGACCCCGAAACAGAGCAGGAGGCTTCACATTCCTGTTGTGCGAATACATGACACCCAGGTTAGAGCCGCCACCACTAAGTGGACGACTGTCAGAGATAAGTGACTTTGTTTCCATGGAAGCAAAGTTGTCACAGCTGGTAAAAGAGGTCGACCCAAGCTAATTGTTAAACAGATTATGTGCTCACATTAATGTGGTGACTCAGAGATGCCGTCACAGGGGTCCTGAAAACACAGGTTTACGCCCTCATTCTTTTCCACTACGTAATGTGTGCCATTTCTTTAGATTACTGCCCCTAGGAGGTTAGACCCCATTTTATTTCTGCCTCTGGTCTGAAAACGAAAACATTGTGTTTTCTTGGTTACAACTCTACAATAAGTCAGTTCATTTCAAATATGCTGATTAAGTAGTGGTATATAAAAGGTCATTTAGGGTTGATTATGAGGTTTTTGTTGTTTTTGTTTAGGTTCCGTACATTTTATTGAAATAGATATTGTGAAAGGGCACGTAGTTCTTCTGGTAGCTTGATTATACCTTGTGATAATTCAGTAAGTACCGAGATTTTTTTTTTTTTTTAAAGCCCATACATGTAAATACAATTCCCATATAAACCCATCTGATTTTAGCCCTTTCTTTAACTTCTTCACTGTATTGAGTAAGAATTTTCTTGGTATCTAAACATAAATAACTATAAATATTTTACAATAAGCTTCAGGTTGTGATCAGAATCACTTCCTCTGGCTCTTTTCCAGGACATGTGTTCGAGGTCACCCTCCGTCTTAAGCCTCAGATCGTCGGAGCGGTTCACGGTGGAGCTGAGGAAAAGCCACGGCAGCCTTGGCATCAGTGTTGCTGTGAGTCATTCCCTCATAATGAAGGATAGTTGGTTCGTGTTGTGAATCTATAGAGGACAGTAGATTTTATTATTGTCTACACTCTGAATATATTTCGAACAGGGGAACGTAAGTTTCTAGGTAGGACGTCTTGCGCTTTACCCTCTGTTGACAAATTTACATCCAAGTAAACCATGCCAAACTTGACGTCACACCCATATCGACAGCCAAACCGATTTACAATGCTTAATGAGAAAGGTCAATAAGTGGCAAGTTACACTTGGACGAGTGCTTGCTGAGTCAGTGTGATTTGTTTGGGTTATTTGAGACCAGTGCATTTACTAATTCCCTTTTCTTTTTATTGCAATCTCTCTTGCCAAAAAGGGAGGAATGAACACTAATGTGCGACATGGAGGAGTTTACATCAAGAGCCTGGTGATGGGAGGCGCTGCCGACGAGGACGGGCGCATTCAAATTGGTAATCATTTTTATTTGTCATTTGAAAACGTGACCGGGTGGGCGTACTGCAAAGGTTTGATTTTGTGTGCAGGATGTCAGAAATAGTACCGACTGCCACTGACTTTCGGTTTCTTATTTTGTTAATTGTCATTATATAATTTCAGCATCTTCTAAAGATGTTTATTGAACAACGCAGCCCAGACTCTCAAAGAAAGGTTTAAAGCTTAGTAGTAGTAGCATTAAATAAGAAAATGTTGTCAATTTGTATTACGCTGTGCCTCTGGAGCCACTGCGTCGTGTCTCCGCCATCTTGGTTCATGCTTCAGTGAGCAGGAACGACTTTTAGATCTGCTGACATGCCCATCACCCAACACACACACACACACACACAGAACGTTTATGTTTTGATGTTGCTAATGATGATGAGATTTGTGTTTGTGCATATGACAGGTGACAGACTGCTGGAGGTTGACGGGTCCAACCTGAGGGGCGTGACTCACCAGCAAGCTGTTGAGTGCCTGAAGAGGACTGGGGAGGTGCCTACACACACACACACACACACACAGCACGCATGCATGCACATGTGAACACGCTGCAAAACACAATTACACAATCCAAATGTCTTATTTGCTGATTTAATTGCATTAGTATCAGTAGAAAGTGGACCTCCTAAACGCCTAATTGAACTAAGTATATATCAGAAAACATGATGGAACCATAAAGGTCCCTTTGTGAGTCACTTCAAAGTTGATTGCTGTCAAAAACAGTCGATAATGTAAATATAGATTTATCAAAGATGTAAATGTGTGTCCACGTGTACCCCCATAGGTGGTAAGCCTGCTGCTGGAAAGGGAGCCCACAGTAATACTGGAGCCTAGGTTTGACTCACCCTGCCCTCCCCTGGTCTACAGTCCATCACACATCGCACCCCCCAGGACTGAAGTCTCCATGGAAACAACCTTGAGTGGTCGAGCCAAGGACTACAGCTTTGTGACGGATGGTGAGAGCGGAGAGGAAGGGGTGCATATTCTCAAAAAAAAAAAAAAGGAAAAGTGTCATGCACACACACAGACACACACATGCACACATGGCCCAGAGGTGACTGTGTGTCATCTGACAGCTACATTGTGGTTGCTGTCAGAGTCGTCCAGGACTGATGCCGCCTCAGTACCCTGAGATGGCATGCACCGAAACCTCCAAGCTGCCTGTTCACAGGCTGAGCTGAGTTAAATCACACATCCTCCTCCTTTCATTGCTGGAAACTGCAGAAAGAAATGTGACACAAAGTATGAAAAAGATGCTTCTCACTGGAGATATTCTGCAAAAATAAAGATGTCTCATGGGGAATAATGCATGTTGGTGAGACTAATAAACATTTTTTTTGGTCACAATGTCGAACGTTACAGCCCAAATAACACATTCAGAAATGCACAGCGCACGTTAATGCTCCAAGATGTCCCTCGCTTATTTCTTCTCTTTCCTAGAAAACACGCATGAAGTGTTACTTAAGAAGAGTTTGTCTGGCCTCGGCTTCAGCTTCTACATCTCACAGCTGCGCACTGGGCCAGACCGCGGCAGTGTGGTGCGCATCAAGCGTCTGTTCCCAGGTCAGCCCGCGATGGAAAGTGGCTTGCTGCGTGAGGGGGACATCATTTTGTCTGTCAACAAAGAGCGCGTCAAGGATCTCTCTTACCAGGTATTTTCCATGTTGTGAGGTTATAGTTTTGTTACGGCTGTGTAGAAACTTTGAAATAGTGAAACTGGTGAAGGCACATGCATGAGCTAAAAACCTAAATCTGCTAAATCTGAGTTCAAAAGAGGAAGCTCAGTCTGTCATTTTGCTTGTGGGTAAATAATTGTGAATGGACAGCTAAGTGTATGATATACTACTGGGCACGCTCTTTCTTTAAGATCTCTACCACGTCATCGACTCACTAAGCCTTTAATCTTAGACTTCCAAAAATAGAAAGCTGGTTGTGTCATAGTGTTAGTGCCATTTAATCTTTTTTGTACCGCCAAAGAATTACAATGGTATTAACACGGGCCCTTTTAGACATATGACAATAGAAAGATGTGCACATTTCCAGTCTGTCCCCAGATGTACTTAACCCAAACTGTTTTGGGCACTCACTCTTTCCTGTTTTGACTCAGAGGGTTTTGTTTCTGCTACGTGGTGCTCCATCTGAAGTCCGTCTGTTGATCTGCAGACCTGGTGCTGGAGTGCTGCATGATGTAGATGATAACACGCTGGTAAGATGATATACCAATAAATCAATGTGTTTTCAGGAGGCTCCAAGGCAGATGGTAATCCAGACAGGCTATTATATGTTATGTGACTTTGCAGAGTCCTGCATCCTCCCGGGAGGTTCGATCCCGGTCTCTGGACATCCGACTCGGCGAGGACTACACCAAGTTCCTTAAGGACGAGTATGACGCCAATGTGTCCAAACAGAAGCAGCCTCTCTCCCAGGACAAAGATCTGAACAACAGACCAGAGAAAACCCCAGAACCTCCTGCAGCTCCGCCACTCCCAGAGAGCCAGGAAAGTCAGAAGCGTGAAGCGCAGGCCGACCAGACTCCTCCGTCTCCTCCTCGCTCACCCCCAACTTCCCCTGCGTCTCCTCCTTCGCCGGTCTCACCAGCCTCGCCCGCCTCACCAGCATCGCCCACCTCACCCCTGCCTTCCCCTCCACCAGCGCCACAAGCAGCTGCTGAGAAACCAGGGGAGGGTAAGGAAGTAGAGACAAAAAGGAAGAGCAAGGGCGAGAGGGAGGAGAAGGGGGAGGCTGCAACGACATCAAGCTCGACTGTGATGCTTATGGATGTGTATCCAAAGACTGCTACAAACTCTGTATATGCCAGGTACATATTACAACCTCATAAATTAGAAAATGCATTGACTTATGGATTTTCCAAGAAGTCCATTTCTAGTTTTCTTGCAATTTTGTTAGATTTGACTTAAGCCACAATTTAATGCCAGAACAATGTTAAAGTGCATATGAAAACTTCTCAAACTACTGTGTAAATATCTGATTTATTATTTCTATGTACTGTACCACATCAGTACCGTCTTAGCTATCGTAGCTCGATTCTAAAGTGATGGTCAGTCATAACTATTTGATTATTCGTATGTCTGTCACATTCTGCCTTCTATAGTTCTGTTCTGTTTAATTGTGTCCTGATTTAATATTTAAAATTTGAATTGATACGTTAACTTCTGAGCCCTAAATGGACAGACATGAAGGTTTTGCTGGATTATAATTTGAAATAACATCACGATGTTGTGTTTGTTTACCTGCAGTGGATTCAGAGAGGATGCAGATGGCAGCGTGACCTACTGCCTCATGGGAAATGGACTGACAATCGTAGCGGACGAGGAGTACCTGACCATCAGCTCCACACTTGAGCCTGTGCACAGCCTTCCCACTGACAGCACCCCGGCGACCAACCTCGCTGCCTTCAGCTCGCAGACCTCCAACATCTTTCAGAATCCAAACCTCAGCTCTCTCGTCTCCACTGCCAGCGCCTCGTCCCTTGGCCTCTCAGCTGACACCCCGACCACTTGCTCCCTGGCGCACCCGTCTCAGCCACTCACAACGCAGCCGCCGAAAACCAAGCATCACCTGATCCAGGAGGGGCTCCTTCCGAGCCACTACAAAGCCATGTCCAAGAACAGCCGGCCTTTGGTGCCCCCACCTCAGCCTCCTCCGCCGACCCCCATCACGGCCCAGATCCTCTCCTCCGTGTCTCCTCCGCCTGCCCTGACGCTGCCGAACACGGTGCTGCCGCCTCCTGCCCAGACACACACGCAGCCGAGAGCGGAACCAGAGAAGAGGGAAAGACAGTACGACGATGATTATGATGAAGACGAGGATGAGGAGGAGGCAGAGAGTCGAAGAAAGGCAAGTTGGTGGTGTTTTCTGTTCCGGCTTAGCCTAACCCTTCCATTACAACTGTATTTTTGCTTTGTTGTCCACATTAACTGTGGCTAAAGTTTATAGGTAAAATTAATAAACAGACACAGCAGGAGTGAGAAGGAGGAGACTTCAATTAAATGCTAATATTAACGTGCCTAGTTCATAGTTTATCAGTTTACCAGGTTAGTTTACCATGTGAAGTAAAATACACCAATCAGGCATAACATTATGATCACCTGCTATAGGTTGAGGGACCTCTGTGGATCAGGCTTGTTCCAGTACATCCCACAGATACTTGATCAGTTTGGGATTTAGTGAATTTAGAGACCAGGTGCAATTTCTCATGTTTTTTGAGTTGTTCCTAAACCGTTTTGTGTGTGTGTCTGTGTCAAACTGCATCCTGCTGGGGATGGGTGATGTCAGTGGTTTTAATGTTGTTACTTATCCATGCATGTCAGAATCTATACTTAAACTGTTTTTCCAAAGCAGCATTTTCTTTCTCTTTCCCTCAAAAAATATATTTTCTTTGCAGAATTGTCAATATACAAAAAAAATGTATATGGATTGTTTCTTGTCTGACAGGGGCTGGTTAAAGAGTTTGAGCTCACGGTGGTTCTGACCAAGTCCAGGAGCGGAAGCTTCGGGTTCACCATCACCCGTAGCAAACTGGACAACTGCTACTACATACAGGAAATACTGGACAACCCGGCCAAGGCAGACGGGCGACTCCGAGCGGGAGACAGGCTCGTCACAGTACGCGCACTAGCACACATCCTCTTATGTACCGAGTGTGCCCTTATTGACATATTGTCATTTTCCTCCAGGTAAATGGGCATGATGTTACTAGTGTGGCAGATGATGTTGCCATGACGATTCTCAGGTCATCTCCAAGAAGACTGAGCATGACGCTGGGGAGGGCAGTCAGCAACCTGGTGGCTCCGCCTCCCTGTGACAGCCTGCCTGATGTTGTTCTCTACAAAACTCCCTCTGGACAACTGGGTGGGACACTGTGCATATTTTGTTTTACACATTCCATACATGCATACATCAGTCTGTGTTATTTGACCGTGTCTTGGTTTGCGCTCTCCAGGCATAAAGCTGACGGGTGGTATTGGCAGCAAGTGGCAGGGCATCTATTGTCTGGCGGTGGTGCCAGGCTCCCCGGCCAGCGAGGAGGGCAGCGTGCAGCCCAATGACAAGATCCTCTACATCTGTGGCAGGTGCACCCTTGGGATGACTTTGGAGGATGCGGTCAAAGCCTGCGAGATCGCCCCTCGTAAAGTGAAGCTTAAAATCCTCAGGTATCAAATGCTACAAGTCAGACGCTGAAACTGGTGTTCGCACGTTCGTTTTAGTTTTCTGAAATGCCTCCGTTGTTTGTGTCCATCGCAGAGAAGACCAGCCAGTGACCCCCAAGGCCAAGTGGAACGGTGAGGATTTATGGCATGTCTTCACCTGCTCGTGTTAAACATAAACAGTTTGAGTTTGGTTGTTATGCAGCATATGCGTTGATGGATCGCCTAGAGACCAGATATGCTTGTGCTAAACTAAACAATGATAATTTGAGTTCAATCATTACAAGATAATTATTGAGTTCTGGGAAAGAGGGAAACTGCTTGTCTCTACATTTTTACAAGTATTCCCCTAATGCATCACTCCTCTTTCAATCTATAACAGTGGTTTTCTAAAAAATAAAAAAACATTTCTGTAATAGGCCTGTTTGACTGGAAAAAGGACAGGAAGTTCTTTGCTCGGTTCGAAGAGCCAGTTTCCCCAGAGAAAGACTCTCCCACTGAAGATGGTGAGTTTCTCCTTTCTTTCCCCCCATTTATTCCCCCATTTATCTCTCACGAACTCCCTCCATTGCTTGTTCTATGACTGGTTCCCTTTCACCCTTTTGCTTGTCGTCCCATTGTCTGTGTGAAGCCGGAGCTCGGCGCTGACAGAAAGCTCTCGTGTGTGTGTGCGTGTGTGATCTGAATGCTGACAGACAGATCCTGGGCTCTCACTGCAGGATTAATAATTAGCAAGCCTCTAGCCCTCCACTGGTGTATTGGACTGCAAGTTTCCAAAGGCATCACATACACCCAGACACGCACACACACACACACAACCAGAGCCATACGGCTGGTAGTCTATAGGGCAAGTAGCTCAGTTACCTGGTGACAGTGCCCGGAGCAGTAAGGGACAGCAGAGAGGGTCAGTCTGAAAAGATCAGCCTTGTTCAGCTGTAGAGACGCAGCCTATCAACACTTCACTTTCAAAATGGCCGAAGAGGTGGGAGGTTGGTGTGTGTTGTTTTATTTCTTCTTGCCTGTGTTTTGGAGCAATTGTCCCACAGACAGAAAGTGGCACTGGTATCTCATGGCCAAACTCCAGATGCTTCCCCTTGATCGGTATTTTTTTTAACACAATACTGAGGGCATCTCTTGTTGGTTCACTGACAGCTATTGTTGTTTTTCAGAAGCCGTGTGCAGGACTGCTGCGAAATTCAGATGTCTCTCCGTTGCCCAGGAACAGGATGTAAGTTTTTTTGAACACAGTCAGTGTTGTTTAACAGATCTCTCTTTCTGCTGTACCTCCTCGTTTTGGTCAACAACATCGATTTTGTCGAATTCTGCAGCTGCACATCTTTTGAGGTGTCCGCCGTAACATGAGTCTGCTCTGTGTCAATCTGCAAATGCATTCTCTAATAAGGAGAGGGGGTGCCGTCTGGGGTTCTTTATGTTGTCTCACAAATACGTGATAAGAACTGGACATCTGCTGCTGATTTCTCCTCCCTTTAGAGTTGTGTCATGCAAGTAGAGTTCACGAAACCAGACGGAGGAGGACTCGGCTTCGCTCTGATTGGGGGAACAAACGGCAGCATGCTACGGGTGAGGGAAATCTGCTCCGGTGGAGTGGCCGAACAGGACGGCCGCTTGAGAGTGGGGGACATTCTGTTGGAGGTAGCGACTCTTCGCGCATCTTGACTGTTTCATTGCTGTCATCGTTAGGCAAGACGTTGATTGTGACTGTTTACACGGCAGGTGAACGGTGTGATTGTGTCCGGGCTGAGCCACAGTAAGGTGGTGGATATCTTGCGTAAAGCAGAAGGCGCTGTTCAGCTCACCATCTGCAGAGACATCCTGACCTACTCCGAGTCACCCACGCCGCCAAACATGTCCGCTCACACCGAAGCTATTTTGGCCGAGCAGCCGGCTCCCGTGTCCAGCCCCGATGGTTGTTCCTCACCTGACGTCCTGCTGAGCAGGCCGGTCGAGCGGCCTCCGGGTACGATCTCTGAAAACTATTTCCTATTATGAACAAATTATAGAAGGGGTATGTTCAGCGCAGGATTGCATACACTGATTAGGCATAACATTATGACCACTACATAGCCTAATACTGTGTAGGTCTCTCTTCTGCCTCCACAACAGAAAATTATACCAGAGAATGGACCCTTCTGAGGGTGTCCTGTGTTGTCTGGGAACAGGATGTTGTTAGTGGAAACTTTAGCTCCTATGGGTTGAGGGGAGGGGCCTCTGTGGATCAGACTTGTACCAATGCATCCAACAAATACTTGATCAGCTTGGGATCTAAAGAATTCGGAGGCCAGGTCAATACCTTGTGCTATTTTTCATGTTTTTTTTTAGTTATTCTCAAATATACATGTCAAATATGTCATGTCTATACATGTCCAAAAGCAGGACATTATATTGTCACAAGATGGCCAATGATATTCACTTTTCCTGGACAGGTTTAAGAAACATGAACATTTTCTGTCTTTTACTGAGTGCTACAATTGCTGTTTCAGAGGCAACTTCAGACCCTGTGGTCAATGACCCAGACATTGTCCTAACGTCGCCACCTTCCCCGCCTCACCGCCTGTCCGTTGTAACAATTGAGACTACAGTCAAAGAGGTAATATGGACACTAACAAGCATAGACACATAAAAAAACTTGTGTGTGTAACTTATCACATGTGTTTAAATGAAGTCATACCCCTCCTTACCTCTATACTAACATCTTCTACTAACATCTTGGTCCTCCTGTCTGTTGCCTCCTCTGGCTACTTGTCTGTGGAAACAGGAGAGTTGTAACAGCACCCCTTCTCATCAAGCTTGCTGCCCATCCCTCAATGTCACTGACATGTTGCATGGAGCTTCCGACAGGTAGTAACATCATGAACTTCTCTCCTCTTGTACTCTCTACATGTTTTCCTCTCCTCTCCTCTCCTTCTCCGCTTCCTGCATCTTCTTTTTGTTTTGACGTGTTGCAGTTACTCCACTTTTAGCCATAGGGGGGCAGCAGAGAGCAACAAATAAAACAACCCTAGGATAAGTAGCTGTTAGGCTGTGAACTCTAATGAGACAAAACATAGAGTAACAGTTAGGAAGTCGGTAGCTCTTCTTAATGTAGCTTCAAAACCAAAGGTTCATTAGAAGTAGAAGGATATTTTAGTATCTTGTCTATACTGTATTTTAGGTGGAAAAGGCGCAGGGAAAGGAAGCTCAGCCTTGCATGATTTCATCCCCACCTACAGAAGAGTAAAAATGGTCTGGTCTCATCCCTGCCCCCTGACTCCCCCAGGAAACAAATTGTGACCAAGCTTTTGGACCAGTCCTGCAAAGACCGCCGGAAAACTCAGTCAGACGGCTGGAGCAGCGAAGAAGATGACGACGTGTTCGACGCCACAAGTCAGGAAACGACCCCTCTCCAGACAGGTGTCTAGTCCTCTGTTTCTGCTGCTGGTTTTAAGTGTCAGAGGGAAATTTTACCTGAGCGGAGACATGAAAGTTGCGCACCTCTGTTTTCCTCAGGCCCACCCATAGTATCAGAGGAGGAACTGGCCAGTCTAGCTCTCATCACACCTGCTAAGGCCAGCCAGTATTCAGGCTCCAGGGTTAAAGCTCTTATCCAGATTCTGCAACATCAACTCGATCAGCAGGAACTGGTCAAAGAGTTCATGGTGTGTACCTGTTAATGAGAAAAAATCATTAGTAAATGTGTCAGTTACTTCTCCCACATTGATCCTAATATACATAGGAGGTTCAGTTTTTAATATTGTATTCGTGTCATTCATTTCAGACTCTGGAGCATCTGAAGCCCTCCGATAACTGTCTGGTGGGAAAAGCCCCAGAGAACAGAGACAAGAACCGCTACAGAGATATCCTACCCTGTAAGATGACAGCATGTAAACTGTTACTTTCTCTATTTGCTCAAATCTTGCACTCTATTTTATGTTACCGCTTGGGAGTTTTTTTCTTTTCTTTTTTATTGGTGCGCTAAAGCTTGTGAAAGCTGGACCCTCACAGCATTTATATGAGAGCACGTTTGTTGGCGCTGGGTTTAACCTAACTCTAAGGTCTACTCCGTAGACACCAGAGATATTTGTTTACGACCCTTAAGTAATTTCTGCGCAGCAAATCATCTCCCAAGTGAGTTCACTGGAACCGCAACCATAATTTAGTCTGGCAAATACGTGATGATAAAGATCCTTGTAATTATGGGGGATTTATGTTTTTAATAAATGAAGCAGCATCAGGAGCAAATAAAATCACAAGATGCACTATCGTAATGAATTTCAGAGGGCAAATACAGGGAGACAGGATGAAGACGTGAGCATGCATTAATCTCTCAGAGATTAGGAATGTTATTAATGTAACGCTGGCTGGAAGACACGCACACACACATGCGCACATTTACCATTTACAGAAGCGTTTATTTGTCCAGCCTTCATAACGTGCTGGGGTGAAATGGGTCACAGCTGAGACGAATGAGCGCGATGAAAAGAGTAGTGACCCCCAATGGAATATCACAGCACCTCTCCTTATGCCTTGTTGCTTGTTACCGCTGTTTGTGCAAGTAGTTCGGGGGGGGAAAAAAGGTGCATTATTTACCATCTCCTCCATGTGGCCGTTAAGAGTTTTATTTAGAAAGCCAGATTTCCAGTCTGTGTGCTGAACTAACCCAGAAAACATTCCTACCTCACTTTGGTCTATCACTCCTCTCATCAGCAACAAACATCTTCACAGCACTGGTCTGCAGAGCTCCAGAGCCCGGAGCTATTTACCCACCTTTATTTACTGTGCAATTAGTTTCTATGCTTGTGGAAAAATAATTTGTGAACAAGAAATGAATGGCTTCATTAACACTGACACTAAATGAAGGAAGCATGCAGATAGAGGTGTACCATTTGATTTCAGGTGATTAATTTAAGGGACGCATGCTCACACTCCAAAATACACTGACTTTAGAGTGTTTTGTTTCTCTTTCCTCCCATAGATGACAAAACCCGTGTTGCCCTTGGAGAGAACCAGGACTACATCAACGCCAGCTACATCCGCATGCAAGTAGGAGCTGAAGAGTTCTTCTACATCTCCTGCCAGGGCCCTCTGCCCTCCACAGTCCAGGCCTTCTGGCAGATGATCTGGGAAAACAAATCAGACCTCATTTGCATGATGACCCAGGAAGTGGAACGGGGAAGGATCAAGTGTCACAAATATTGGCCAGAGAAGCTGGACGTGCCTTTGGACATTGGCAGGTACCAGCTTTACCTGGAGAACCAACAGTACCTCGAATACTTCCACATCAAGATCATCCGCATGGTGGAGACAGAGGTGAGACAGGAGTGCCTGTCCGGCTAACTATGCTGGTGCAATGTTATGATTTGCTGTGAAATCTAAGTATGCACAAATTGTCGTTTCAGACTAGCGAGACACACTTTGTTCATCACCTGAAGTTCACACACTGGCCAGACCACGGCGTCCCGCAATGCTCCGAGCAGCTGGTTCGCTTCATTCGCTATCTGAGGGCAGTTCACCACAGGGGTCCAGTCACTGTTCACTGCAGCGCTGGGATCGGACGCACGGGAGTTCTCATCTGCACTGACATCATCATTAACCTCGTTGAGAATGACTTGCCTGTGAGTGAAAGCAAGCGTTCTAGGTTTAACAATAAGTTCGCCCATCTCTTGAGATGGCAATGTCAGGAGATAACAACGGGCCTTTCCTTCAGACATTTTTTATTTTTAGTAAAATATCCCACTAAGATTACATGCACAAAAAAACAGGAACAACTCAGAAAACAGCACAAGGTGTTGACCTGGCCTCCAAATTCACTATATACCAAACTAATTAAGAATCTGTGGGATGCACTGGAACAAGCCTGATCTACAGAGGCCCCTCCCCTCAACCCATAGGACCCAAAGCCCCCCCACTAACAACATCCTGTAGCCTGACACCCACAGGACATCCTCAGAAGGCCCATATCCATCCTCTGATGAGTCACACCTGTTTTGGAGGCACAAGAGAGACCTGCACTATATTAATATTAGTGTTCATAACCTGATTTTAGATGTGTATTGATTGCATCTAGCCACAGTTACATGTATCTGCAGCCGTGCCTTACAAACGTCTGTCTCTGTCTTCAGATTAACGTGAGCGACATCGTAAAAGAGATGAGACTTCAGCGACATGGGATGATTCAGACCAAGGTCAGTGCCAGCGCTGAGGTTGAAGTTCAGAGTTCAAGCTTTAAAATATTACAGGTCCCAAAAGCTAGACGTGTCCTTTGTCTTTGTCATTTCAGGAACAGTACCTCTTCTGCTACAAAGTCTGGTTGGAAGTTTTGCAGGGGATTTTACAGCTTCACGGCAACCAGTGGCAGCCAGAAAGTCCCAGGGACCACAAAGTGGTTTGAATGTTTCCATCTCCGGTTCACCTACCTGCGAAAGCACTGGCTGTCTATGTTTGACCATGTGCAGTCTATCAACACCGGTTTTCCTTTGGCTGTTGTTAGTTTAGTTAGCTATAATATGAAATCTGTACATCTCTGTTTTGCTACAACGACTTCAACTTTAATTTATTTGTCTGTGTATGTGTTCTTGGTGCTGTGATTTCTGTCATTTTAACTTAGATCACTGAGGTTGTTTTGCCTTTTCAGGTTTAGTGATTTGCCTTCCATCTCAATCGTCTTTTTTTTAAATTTGGTGTCACTATTTG
Source organism: Mugil cephalus (assembly GCF_022458985.1). NCBI lineage: Eukaryota > Metazoa > Chordata > Actinopteri > Mugiliformes > Mugilidae > Mugil > Mugil cephalus. The sequence continues at coordinate 12,779,152 of NC_061782.1, forward strand.
GTCTTATTTTACTCCTTGTTCTCTATGTTTTTTAATTTGAAAGTTGAATTTATTTTTAACAGTCATATTGCATGGAATTCAAAATCTGGTATTATTCATATTTCTTCTCTGGTAGCGACGTCATCGAAGTGCACAAGTGTAAGAACATCATACCAAAGTTAGTATCCGTTTGAATCCTGGATGAATAGCTTTGTGATTAAGCTTTGTGTTACCATTTAATTTAAGTGCATTTGTACCCCGGAGAAAGGGGCATTAGCAAAAGAACATTATTAGTTTTTCTGTTCAACATCTAAGGGAATGAAAAGAATCAAGTGCCTTGGAAAGACACACTTGCTCCATACTGACCCCAGGCCGCTTGTCACAAGCGGTCGGGGCCGGAGATCAAGGAACTGATTTGAGAGCACCTGACGGTGGTTAGATTGAATGTGCCGCTTTCAGTCTGTCTGTGATCTGAGGTGAATGTTTGGTTGAGCCAAACCAGAGGAGGATTACATCTCACCTTTTAGTTAGATCAACTCTAATGTGGAAATAGTGTGATGTTTGCACACCGCCTGTCAACCTTTTTTTGTTTGTGGGCTCATTTTATACAAAACACTGTCACAAGGAACGTTTTACTACGCATAACCGCATCTTAATACAGACAAAGAATGATTCCACATAACAAATGCTTGGATAAATTCATAAATTTTCGATTCAGTGTTTTACTGAAATTTGGACACGGCGTCGTTTCAGTATTTTCGTAAAAATGCAAAACTGGTTTAAATGTAATTTAGATATTCTTTTCTGGGCTTTTGATTTGTTCTGTGGCAACATCCTCTATCTGTATTCCATAGCTAAATTTATATTTAATAAAAACTCAGCCAAAAATGCAAAAAATATGATAAGGTTTACAAACTTTCCATTTTGCCACTTTAGAAGTTGTGCAAAAGCGACAGAGCTACATCTCCAAGTCACAGATCAAAGATGATTTATAGCTGCTGGTCTGAACCTCAACCTTTGGATGTCACTGCTTGTAAGCTTTGTTCATTTAGCTGCTAACAGACAAACACACACCAGCTCTCGTATTGCATGCAGACTCTTAAAGTACAGAAGTCTTAGCCTGGAGTTTGACTGAATGACTTGAACATGATTAAAATGTGGAATGTAACAAAGCAATACTCTCCGACGAGGAGAGGGGATCAGAATGTCAATCTCTTACCCAGTAACATCTTCCAATCAGTTTGGAGCATGTCGGTAAGATATATGCAGTACTGTACCTTTGCCATGTCGATGGCTATGCAGAGCCATCAGCCTCTGTACTGTGTATGCAACATCTTTTCAATCAGTGCTAGTCGGTTGGTTTCCAGCGAACGCTAACACACTGTTATGTGCAAGTTCGCGTTCTCTTTGAGATCCTGTTGATATGTTTTCTTCCTCAGATCTTGAGAAAAACGAAAGAACAATCAAAAGCACATTTTGCATTCATCTGTGAAAATGCATCTTGTACAGTCAAGCAAGTGCTTATGCAACAGCATTGTGAAATGTAATAACCCTTAATTGCACAGCTGCTTATTTATGCTGAATTAATATCTTGTCACTGTACCAGCCACTATATAACCAATAACTGAGAACAATATAATACCTCTCTCTTTAATTAAAACCTATTCTGAAACTTGTTTGTGTGCTATACAACTACATTTCACCGCTCGACTCCGAACACAACATAATTCAACTTGAACAACGGAACGAGAGCAGCAGAGTGGGTTTTCCCTGACGGCACACACAGAACAGAGAGCCGGAGACGGCCCTAAATCTAATTCCACTGCGCCCCTTCTCAACTTTTACTGCAGGGTATACTCCCTCTCGGGTTTTACTGCAGGGTAAATAAGCTGGTCTCACAGGGGTCTTTTGTGACAGCATGGAAACCCCTGAAAACACACTGAACGCTCGGCACACATATAAACCTGATGCTGTGGAAGCCGCGGAGCAGATTTACTTGCTCACTTTCTACTCCCGCCGCCCTTGTGCACGATATCTACAGCCGCCACACTCGCACACACACACACACACACAATCCCGTCAGTCACGCATCCTCCTTTCTCCTGTTTCTCCTTGCAGCCCAACTCAGGCCTTGTTATTGCTGTAAGTTATGGGAAAATAACGACACGGACTCAAGTTATTCAAGGGCCATTTCTATTTATAGATGTATCATCTTATTAAACAGTTGTCCTTTCAATTTCAAACCACAAGGGACAAGAAATGGGAAGAATTACTGACTCATTCACACTCTGAGGCAACACTGTAAGTCTGCTCCAATGTCAGCTGATATCAGAAACACTGTGGAATATATAGTGTGAATATCTATATAGATATAAAGTGGAATATCTTCAATTACATACAGAGTCTAACAATATTAGCCAGGAACATCAGAGCTGGGGAAAAAAAGTTGATGGTAAAGTCATTAGCAGAGGGTCGATCAGACAGAGAGTGTGATTTAGAGGCCTGAGAAACGTGTAGAAATGAGATCATATGCGCTCAGTAAATCTTCTCGCACTCTGCTGGGACCACGGTGTAACACAGACACGGGCCTGTTTTCTTTTTCTCTGTGTACTGATTAAAAAAATAGCCCACAAATTAGGTGCCGCTGCAAACCCTCTCGACATCCACACGCGCACACCTCCTCCGCCATCCTTCCCTAATGTCCATCCAGCTTTGCTGCTTCGGTTCGATTCCCGCCTGTTGAGTTTCAGCGTGAGTTTCGGCAAAACATTATAGACGTATGTGGAAATTCTCGTGAATTCAGCTTGTTTCGGCACCTCTGAGAAAGCTGCCATCTGCTTACACTGAATAAAAAAATGCAGTTTATGACTGAAGCCTTACATTAAATAGTAAAAAGAAAGAAAAGGAAACATATATCACACATCTCTTGTAATCAGTATTTTCCAGTTTTCAGTCTTCCATTACAAACACTTGATGAAAGGTTCTGCAGATTGAGATAAGGTTTGGGTACATACCGAACCTTGGTCATAACGATTCGCCTGACAGGTCTTTCAGGGTTGAAGAGGTTAAGTATGAACGACCCTCCCCCCTCAGTCGATCTCAAGAGGGCCGAGAATTATTACCCTGCAGGATGCTTGCAAAATAGGCCCCGTCATAGATGATTTGGACTCTCAGAAAAACACATGGGTGAATTCCAGCAGAGACCCAGGAGCATTGATAGAAGGTGGAAGATAAGATGGGTAAAACTCAGGTTTAAAATAATAATAATAAAAAAAAATTGCATTAAAACAAAAATAAATGCCAGTGACGAATGCACAATAGATTATTGCGATATGAAATCTTACGTTATGTAAGCAATGGGTGATAACTTCACCTATCAGATCGCTTTGAATGTTTCCACATGATTATTTAACCCCACAACAGGAAAATGTGATTTAATCTGCGTTTCTTAGTAAATCCATTTGGGTAATTTAAATGGTTCACTTAAAGTGGGAGAACTTTCTCAAACCTACAAAGCAACAATTAATCATTAATCATTTTTGGAACATTCGAAATTACCACATTTTGGCTTTCTTGGTGATTTGCACAGCTAACGCTATGAAAAATGTTTGTGGTCTTTTAAAAGCATCCAGCAGACACAGGAGAACATTGGCATTAATTTGGAGTTGCGTGCCTGGCGATGAGACAAATTCAATATTAAATTTCATATTAGTTTACTTTTTAGAATCCACTAACTCCTGGTCATAGTTCGTTGGACAAGAACGGTTACAATAAGAGCAGTGAGCATGAATTAACGCATTTGTTTATTGTGTTTACTGGGATCCCCATTAGCTGCTGCACATCAACAGCTAATCCTGCTGGGATCGACACATAAAATAAAAACAGTAAAAACACAAATAAAACAAAACAATAACCCTTGGTGATACTATGAGATTCATAGAGTTCACATTCTTTCATTCAACTAAATGAAATGTAAATGGGATAATACTCATAAATGTCAATAACAATAATCAACCAACAGTCATTATTAACAATCACTATCATTACAATAATAGCAATTGATTATGGATGGATGGATACATGTGTATATGTCAAAATCAAAAGAGAAATCAGTAAAAACAACACCACAGTGGAGGGTTCACCTAACCTGACCATACACCAGTCAGTACTGCTGGTGATTTGTTTCTGTTGAAGTAACCGCATGTTGAGATTGAGCAGTGGAAGGAAACGTGATGTTGATCCTGTGCAAAGTCAACAAATGCTTCACAGTTGTCAACAGAGTGAAAGGGCTTGAAACGTTTTTTTTTTCTTTTTCTTTTTTTTCCCTACACCACAGATACCAATCATATTGGTATGGACACATTGGTATGGACGCTTGTGTTCCAAGAGCTGAGCTGTCTCTGTCGTCCAAACTGTGGTTTTTCATTGAGTTTCATGAAGCAACATAAATGGCCCCTAACGTGTTTTGTTGCAGTCGTTGTTGACCGTAGCCTTTGTAAGTCGACCCCATAGGCTCCTCTGTGATGACAGCTCACTGACAGAGACACAGAGAGTCATTCATTGGCTCTCTAAGCAAAATGTCACTTTTGCAGCTTTCCAGACTTTGAGAAACCACAGCCTTGTCAGAGGAAGCCGATTATGATTACGTTTTCCTCTTGTACGTTCACTTGTAATTATCTGAAGTTGGTTATGTAAAGGGTTCTCTGGATCGTTCTGAGCTGCCAGTGGGGTCCAGAATTACATCACTGGGTGCTTTATGCAAATGATTTAACTCACTGTGAATTTGTTTCATTTTTATTTATTTATTTTTCCAGCTTGTTCTATTGTTCCCGTTCAATCTGGAAGCCATAAAGCAGACAACACAGCACAAACTACTCGGAACATCCCTACGGTTTACAGCTTTGTGTTGTAATTCTTACGTTTAAGAAATATGTTCATCATTTGCTCAGTAAATGAACCAGCAGTAAATGTTCTAAAGGCTACACGAGAATGGTATGACTCTTCTGAGCCAAAAAATAATAAGACAATGAACAATACAAGAAATATGCTTTATTTCAATAATTAATGTATATACACATACTGTATCATTGCATAGATAGACTAGGAAACACAATTTAGAGTTTGACAGTACTACAAAGTGCACCGGTTTATTCCAGTAAACATAATATACACAGTATAATGCCATAAATAAAGCCGTGCTGTAAGGTGCATCATTATTTTGCCTTCCATTTTATCTAAAATAAGGCATGCTCAGCTTAACAATCACTCACTTTAATCACATGGCTACTCAGAAGCAAATAGCATATGAGTTATTTCCCGATGCTTCGTATAGGGCAGAGAAGCTGAACATTATTGTGTTTTAGGGATTTGGTTTGTGTGCTCTGGAGCACCATGAGCCCATGGACAGAGCTCAGAAAAGGCCTTTTTCCATGACCATAATTTGCTATAATTATCGTGTGACCTCTCCAAGCAGCCAGAGTAAATGAGCACCTGTCAATGGACATAAACTTTGGTTCTGTTGACGGCCTTTAGCAGCGGGAACAGCTACATATGTGCCACAAGAAATGAAAGCTACATTACAATTTATTGCTATTCTGGAAGACTAATTCAGAATCCGAAAAACAAATACATTAAATTCGCCTAGGGTCTCGATTCAAATTTGTGCATGGAGCCGTCCTCTCTCGCAGTTGTGTTTTGGAACAGTTTGAATTTTAATGGCTGTAGATTCATATGATGTTTGGACATTTGGCTTAAGAGGGCAGGTTGGACGGCGCTACCAAAAAACTGCAAAGTGCAGTAAAAAGGCTCCTTTGTGGACTGAATGGTCTGTGTCAGTGAGTGGCAAGGACGATGTTCTCTTTGTCAAACTCCCTCCTAAATCACACAGAGCAAGGTTGATTAACACCTGCTTTCAATTAGGTGACTTTCTCATCAAAAAAAAAAAAAAAGGCCCATGCCTCGTCACGTCGAAGATGTTCCCGAATTAGAAAGCTATTAAATCAGAGGAGCAGACGCATGGCGTTGCGAGGGGCGTCGTTTATCTTCATTTGAGCGGGCCCTCCATGATCATCTCCACGGGGGCGGCTAATTGAAAAAGGGCTCCAGAAATGCGATTGTTAGCAGCGATAATAATTTATTACTTTCAGCTTGTGGAGTCCTGGGAGTCATTTGTATTCATTAGTGTAAATTCAAATTATGTTTGCGATTAAAATGTGACTTTGACAGGCAGAGAGGCCTCAGACGGGGACAGGCGCTGATGAGACCTTTGCTCCGGGTCACTGCCTCCCACATTCGCCTCTTGCTAAATACGAGACGGAGGAGCCTTTTTCGCCTCACCACCATCAATCTGTGTCTGATTCGAGTTGAGACGTTAGCTTTGATGGCCTCTGCTTAGGCATGTGTGTATGCTTCAAGCACACTCAGGAGACAGATTAACCTACCTCCTGAAAAACAACACCAATCACATGTAGACACTGGCAGCACCAGCTAACGAGCCATTCTATTCTCTTTTATTTCGCCAGCAGTCATGGTTACAAAAGTGCTATGCAGGTTATTATCAGTCATTCCTGACTAATATTGACCAGGCCTTTTTTTTCCCCAAATGTCAGGCACTGATTTCTTTGACGTCCAAGAGGAGGTGGCAGTTAAGTAGGTCAGTGTCATTGTGATGAACATCAACCATGGCGGGTCACTGACTGGGCTGCTCCTCCACTTGCCCGCCTGTCACAAACCAGTGAGCCAGAGGAGGCAACGGAGCTGAGTGCTCCTTTATTGAAGCCCGGTAAATTACTCCAGTACAGGCTGTCACCACATAAAGTGAGGAACTTTATCAGATGTATACTGCCAAAGGTCATATTTTATTGTCCTGACAGGTCTCTGGCTAGGGCTTTCCGGAAAGAGTGACAGGGCTGAGACAAAAGGTTGATGGTTAAAGGCTGTTGTTTGATGTGTTGGGCATCAAATTGTCAAGCGCTGCAGTTTCAAAGAACACTCTAGATACGTCAGAGCTTTCTTCTTTTTAGTTTTTTTCCAAACTCAAGCACATGTTATATTAGCTATGACCTAATCTCCATCTGCAGAAGTGATGGTGTAATTACAAAATGTGGGGCTACGAGAGACTTGTTTGTCCATGGCTATTATCAAAATTCATGATATTCACTTCCCATCATTGTGTTAAGTGTTCAAATTCTGCAACTATGAGGTCTAGGTTAAAAGAAAGGCGCTTTTCTCCATATTGCTGCCACATCCAGATTGTTCTTACTGTGACATAAAGAAACTCAGACTGGAGCAAATATAAACCAGTGTAGAAACATACTAAGGAATGGTCACCTATCAGACTAGCAAATATGAACCCACGGTACATCACGAAGCAGTCACTGCTCCAGATCCTAATCGGGGCCACTGTTGTTCCTCAGTCAGACGTCTCTTATTTTCTAGGGCACGTGGACATGGCAACAACCAGTGTTTGTGTCTACCATTGCCTGATGCTGGAGGCCTGGGGCAAAATGTCATGTGTGACGAGGCAAGTGAGCGGAGGAACGGGTGTGGATTCATGCAAACATGAAAAAAAAAAAAAACTTCCATCCAATTCTTCAATTGTTGATGAAAAGGTTTCAGCAGTTGTCATGTTTGTTGTTATGCCTTTCACGTGATTTACAGGAAATTGGAATCATACGTTTCATAATAGGGATATGAACAGACTTACCCACTTATCCATTGTGTGGTTCAAAATGGTATTACACAGATGACACAGGACAAACTATCTTGGTACATCCCAACGGTTTAAAGCTTTGTCTTGTAATTTTTATGTTTAAGAAATGTGTCCATCATTTAAACAGGAAATAAATCACAGGAACAATTTGACTCTTTTGAGCCAAAGATTGGCTTGAAGGAGAAAAGCATATATCTCCATAACATACACAGACACTGACATTGACATGTCTATATGTTCAGGCATAACATTATGACCATTTACCATGTGGCAACACATTGTTGTTAGTGGGGTCTTTGGGTCCTATTGGTTGAAGGGAGAGCCTTCAACCAACACTATACACTGGGCTTGTTCCAGTGTATCCCACAGATACTTGATCGGTTTGGAGTCTAGTGAATTTGGAGGCCAGGTCAACACCTTCTGCTTTTTAGTTGATCCTAAACTGTTTTTGTGTGTGTCTGTGTCAGGCTGCATCTTGCTGGGGATGACTGCTACTCCATTAAAGAGTGTCATTGCTATGGGGTGGGGGTGCCTGGTCTGGTCTAGGTGGGTGGTACATGAATATCAGGTCCAAAAGTTTCCCAGCAGATTATTGAATTGTCGCAGCATTGTCAATGTTATTTACTTCTCCTGTCAGCGGTTTTGATGCTGTGGCTGATCAGTATACAATACTCCCAAACTATTATTATTATTATTAATAAAGTGGAGAAGCGTCATGGTGTTGGGGAGCTGTGCGGAGCCAAGAGACATTGCTGTCTTTAAATTCCGTAGCTTTTTTCTGACCTATAGAGACAGACAAAAGCATTTTTGCTACACCACACATACCAATCATATTGGTGTGGACATTTGTTGTCTAGGAGCTGTTCTGTCTTCCAAAATGTGGTTTTTGATTGAGTTTCATGCAGCAACATAAATGGCCACTGATGTGTTTTTGGCAGTTGTTGTTGACCGTAGCCTTTGTAAGTTGACCCCATAGGCTCCTCTGTGATGACAGCTCACCGACAGAGACACAGAGACAAATGTGCTTCCTTGAAACATATTTGAGAAGCGGTCACGGTTTCAAAAGGATTATGTCCAAAACACTAAATGAAAACAGCCACAGATTAGACTATGCAGCGCTGTATTTTGAGGTCATATATACGTATGTTAGTCTGAGGCATCCTCCTCTAATGCAGGGTTTCCAGGGAGACATTTTTTCCCCCTTCTATAGCTCTGTGAAAACAGATTTCCCCTCTCAATTACGCATGAGACACACACTTTAAAACGTCATACCTTTCTGTGCAAACATGGGAACCGTGCAAACACACACAGCTCTATACCTGTGGAAAATCCCAGAGTTTCCCTCTGACCCTGGGCCGCACTTGACATGGGAACAGGAGCACCATCGCACATCAATGGAGCTTTTCTCTTCGATGGAGGGAAACCTCATACACACACACGCATACACACAGCGTGCACGGGTCCACACTCACAGGGCAACCCCCTCACGTACTCCCACGCTCCAGGACTCTGTAAATGTCAGACCGTGGGAGAGAGGGTTTATCTTGGAGCAGTATGGTATTTTTACACCTTTCGTTACTCCTTCTCTCTCTCTCTCTCTGTCACAGACAAACACACACACACCAACACACAACACACATGCACACACTGAGGCTGCCCACCCAGTGAAGGGCAAACGTTGGCCTTCATCACCACAACTGCAGCATCACTGTGAATAATGCAAAAATACTGAAGAACTTCATAATGCAATAGGCAAATGCCAGGATCAGTGCACGTGTCCATAACTGAAACTTAAATGTGCAACTAATAAAACTTCACGAGTGAAAAAAAAGCCCTGACCACTATAGGCGGTAAGATCAAACACTGTTGGTCAGACTTTGAGAAATCACACAGTTGTTGAGAGGTTTCTTTGAACATTTAGGAACAGGACATTGTGTGACATCCCATTGTTTTTCATTTACTTTACGTATGAAGTAATTTCATTTTTGTCGTCATCCCGCGTTTCATGTGTTCTTTTCTGTTATCGGTGTGTGCAGAAATATTGTGCCATCAGCCAGCTCCATGTGGACTTCCTCTGTGTTGTTAGCGCACCTTATCTGGATGCGCCCATGGAAAAAAGAGGGTATATTGTGATTGGACGAGCCTCTTCTTCCTCTGAATGTTTTCCTCACATCGACACTGAGAAAACATTATGAAATAGATTCAGAAAACCTTTTTTAAGGCTGAGGCATGTAGAGAGTGAGGAGGCTTTTTGTATCATGTTCATTCCGTCAACAAAGAATGGATTTTGTCAGTGTCAACTCTTATTTCTGATACTGTCATAATACAGTGTACATATGAGTTCATAGCTTTTTGCTGGTATTCTATACGTATAAGTGCAAACGGCTTCAACGCAATCATCACAGCAATCAAAATCAAAATTCATGGTTTCTCCATGTTAATGTGACATCTGTTCTGTTTTCTGAAATCTACACAAATCTGAAACACTCAAGAAATTGTTATATCAACACATTTTCCAACACCACTCAGAGCTAGTCAACTTCATGAGTCACCATGGTAACCACAAGCATGTTCCAGCTGAATGCACTCAAATGTTTATTGTAGCCTGAGCCATTTTCAGAGTTTCTGTATTTGGCTGTGTTTTCCGCATTTGCAGCATTTCTTTTTCCAAATGTTCTGCCCGTGGTTTCATATTGGTAAAGATGGATTTGACTATTTGTGTACAGTGTTTTTTTGTTTTTTTTTTAGAGTTGAGCTCCAAGGCCTTTGAGATTAGGCTCTTTAGATCATACAGATACAGCGAGAAAATAGAAAATAAGATGACAATAACATAACAAGAAAATAATTGTTGAATGACACAGGAATAGTGTTTGTGCTCAGATGTACTCACCCGACACACGTGGCTCACTGACGATTTCTGAATGTTTTTGGGATGGTTTTTGTGAAGTGAAATTGATGCACTTGTGAGATTAGAAGTTCAGTCCTCACTCGAATCTGGAGAGGGAAAATAAACTTGAAATAAATAAAAGATACTATTGGAATATTTTAAGTAATTAATGCGGCAGCGTCTCCCTATCTTAGCAATAACTGTACAATTAAACAACCTGAATAACAATCAACCTAATCCCTTTGCTGTTGTTCTAGATGCTAAATACCATGTTCCAGTGCACAGGCAGCTGTTGTTTGTTTCCCCAACATCCCAAAAATGGCCGTGTGTGCTGCAGGAATGGCCATGGCTGGCTGTGATAGGGGCGTCGGGGGCGACGACAATGCCTGTCTCACTCCCTGCTGTTCCACCCGGGAGCCTGAACCACTAATGGCCCCCTAATGTATAAATACCATTCTGTAGGCATTAGTCACACTTTCTCTCTTTCTCTGCCTCGCGCACAGACATGTATGCTCACACAAACACGCACACGCGCACGGAGAGCGAGAGGCAGATCTATAATACATTAGTCACAGTGGCAGCCCTGCCTATGGTTGGATAGCAGACGAGGGCCAAGGCCAGGGGCTGTGGGTCTAAATTTTCTTGCACAAACAATGCATGTCAAAGAGGCCCATCAGAGGCATTCTTTAAAGATGGGAAGATGTTATGTGGAGCATAAAGAGAGGGCAGGGAGGACCGTGCCAGAGACTGGTGAGGATAGAGATATGTGTATCCAGAAGCGCAGGTTGACATTGTAATGTGTGTTTTTCAGGAGTTTGTGACTGTGCATGCGTGCAACCTGGTCTGCTCAGTTAATGTCCAGTGAGAACACAGCAGCGCTGACAGTTTGAGTTATTGTAGAGCAGAACTACAAAACACGTGTTTGCACGCAATTCTGTACAATGGAGTCGGATTTTGCTGTTTGTCCCTGATGCTGTAAGGGGAGACGACAAGCAGGGAGACAAGACAAAGGCTTCTTCTTGAATAGACTGGGTTTTTTTGACAGCTTAATATCTTCATTCTCACAAAAAAAGCATTAGGGATGCAAATTGCCATTTAGCTGCATGCGTTCAAGAAAGATGGCGACCATTAATTCCTATTTGCAGCGTCATTTATCAGATTTAAATAAAGTCTGCATCGACGGCCATTCATCAAGTACATTAAATAAAAATCCCGTGTACGTGCAAGTGTGTGTTTCATTTCAATTTTTGCGACTGGAGAGGGCGAGTGCGCAAGCGTGACCTTACCCGAACTCGCTGACATTTTCCCACACATGTGTAGGAGGTCGACGAGCTGACAGGCAAACAAACACTTTGATAAATACATCATCTTCCTCTTTCCACCCGCATACATGATCAATCAAATTTTCTTTTACAGCCAGTTGAGGCACAACCTTCTGGTTGGTTCAGGGGTAGATGGAGCATAGTCCCACACATGTAAAACTATAGTCAAATATGTCGGGAAACATAAAATTAGACATCAAACATTACTGCAACTTATGTGATATTTGCCAAAACTGAAGATGAATTAGGCCCCGCAGTACCAACAACTAACAGATGTTCCCGGCTCAAAAGGCTGTCATGCTGTTGCTAAAGCACATACCTATATTTCAGTCTGTTTAACAATTAGTGAACCTCGCAGCATGGGACGTGGGGATCATTACTGCAGGGCATCAATCAGACCCCTGAAATCAACCGTGGCCAGCTATTACTGAGCTGTGACTACTCTGAGCCTGTGACCTTATAACAGGGGCTGTAAAACACATAAGGAGGCTTTCATTCCCGTTTAACAGTTTCACAGGATTCTCCTATCACGCTGCTTTTTCTTTAGAGAGCGAACACTCTGACAGTGTGCAACAGCTGCAATCCCGACGCAAGCCAAGAAAAAATTCAGATCATTAATACCTTGTTGTCATCAGAAAAGGTCGTGTTTAGTTTGGCATGTTTGCTTTGGGATGTCATGCGAAGGTGTGTGCGTTAAAATAACAGCGTTTCTCTTAAGTGGCTGGAAACTCTAATGAAGTAGCAGCATTCGGAGGGGGATTCCTTGAGAAAACACCTCACCAGGGCTTTCCTCGACATCCTTTTCCTCCACCCGCGCGGGAAACAGCACTCGTACGCGCTAATAGACAGTGACATGCATACATGCAGAGAGAGTGAGGCATGCTAATTTCTGCTTCTCTTGGACAAAGATAAAACCCTCGCAGGAAGTCGGCAGGTTGTTTGCATTCATTCAAGTTATTGAGACATCAACTAGCTGGAGCGTAGGATTGGGGCTGCACAAGGCTTCACTATGATTCATCCTTCACTGCCTGAGGACCTCAGACTAAAACAGCCACCTGAGGCTGGTTGTCTCAGCTCATATTGTAGCTTTTCAGTGGACATTATAACCCCAGTAAATCTACGTAAGAGAAGTTATTAGTGTTAAGCTTTTGACTTATTTCAGTGTTGTTGTTAGGTCTGAGGTCTCCGGCTGGTTGTAACATTTTATACCTTTTGTTGAAATACTGTGTAAAGGGGAGCAGTGCTCCCCAACACCATGAGGCACATTTTCCACTGATTTAGATCGTTCTGCTGTTTACCAGGTAAAGACCCCAGAGAGAACACAGCCTGGAAACTTAAACGAGGAAGCCCGTTTAACGAGTGAAATGAGGGTGGGGGAAAAAACATTGCAATTTGATTTCACATCATGGCAAAAAAAAAAAAAAAAAACATTTGGCCTTTAAGTTTGCACGGAAACCACCAGAAGCAGTGGAACACAACTGCTTCTGATCTTGCAGAAGTGGAGACAATGATGAGCTTAGCATTTTGGTGATTTTTTCATCAGCAGCATTGGATGGCAACGGATGAATTCTGGACTGAAATGTATTGAAACTGAAGTGCAACATCTTACAGGCACTAACTCTTTCCATAATGTCACCCATCCAGAGAGTGTGCTGGATGATCTGGACTGGCAGGGTGAAGTGTGTCATGGAATATTGTGGATCATCTGGCAGCCGATGTCATGGCTAAAAGGCAACGTGTTTCTCACTTGTGATTTGGATGCAATAGGCTCATCAGCTTGGTTGATGGAGCTTGAGATTTGCCAGTAACTTATCTTTTATATTTGTATAAGACTGAGAAGACTGAGACATCCTACTGAAACCAAATACATTTTAGATGAGTTACAAGCTTCTACAAGCTTTCAGTCATTTAGATAAATGATTGTGTTATGTGAAAGCCACCCATACATAATTATCACCAAACTATGTTTTTGTGTCTTTCCCTTTGGTGGTTTGGATTGGCTGACTCTGCAGCTTTCATTCACTCACACTCACTCGTTCTCATCAAACTTGATTTCAGCTGCTAGAGGCTGCTGTTTACTGTGGAAAGAGTTATGTCTGAAATGCTCATAGTTTTATCATAAAACTTTCCCTGTAACATGGACCAAGCACATCAGATTCAACTGAACTGAACTGCATTGTGCCATTTACCGACCTTCAGCAAGTAAAAAACAATTGCTCAGTGCAGGCCTTCATTGTCATAATGGATTCTTCATATAGAAGAGAATAGAATAGACCCCTTTACAATTTGTAAACAATTTGAGTTTTTTTGAGAGGCGGGGCTTAGCTGGAGGAAAAATATCTCAAATACTACAGCCTGTAAACGCTGGTTGGCATATTTCAACGGATTATTTTGGCTGGAACAGACAAGGAAAATGCACATTTTAGAGAATATATTAATACACTTACTCCCCGAAACAGTGAGAGTTATTTTAAAAAGTTGACTCTGACTGATGGGACTATATTCACCGACCCCTACACTCATATGAGGACACAGAGGAAATTAAATCTGGTCTGTCTTAATCAAGTGAAGGCTCTCCAACTAAGATATTACAAGAAGTAAGTGGAATCACTGTGGATGGTAATGACGCAAATTCAACTTCTGCTCGGACACCCCTGAAACATACAACTAACTTTGCGTTAGCTAGTCTAGCATTTAGCATTAGCATTAATCTGTAACAAGAATCCCCCACATAATGATTAATTTAACATAATTTCAGCCACAGTTTAGTCTAACCCATAATGTTATCCAGGCTGAAACTGATGATGCATTACATATTACCCGATATCTAGTGTGTGTTATGTTATTGACGATTGTCTTACTCCAATCCTTTCTTTTAATCAAAGATTCCCTCTGTTTTGCCTCGAGCTAATGTTGTGATGTCACAATTACATAGGCCTTGAAAGGGGTATATAGGGTATATCGAATCAATAGAATAGAATAGAATAGAATATGTAGTGTTTGTGATGGTAGGCAAGGCACACCTGTCAGATTTTGTCACATTCGCATATGACAGCCATTACCTCCCACTCCCCCACAAGCTTTACACCATTGCACCGTTACCATGATACCACCAAAGACGATAGCATCATCAATCTTATGCTGTCTTTAAAAAAATACACACACACACACTCGAGAAACTGACAGGCCTTTCTCCGCACAGCCCAGGCCTCCTCTTGAAGGGAGTTTATTATTCTTTCTCCTATGACATGTTATGCTCTCTTTTATCTTTGAATAATGCACGCAGCCTTTTTGAAATCCAGTTGTACATTTGGCACCGGCGCTCGGTTTATTTGGCTTTGCTTTAAGATGCCAGAGGGCCCCACACTTTATAAAGGTCTGTCAAATTGCTGCCTTCTTTCACTCCGTCCTCAACAATGGCACATGTTTTACAGAACTTTCTTTGGCTGGCGTTTATGACTCTTATTTCTTACACTAGGTTCTACTTAGGCGCGTCCAAGCCAGCGACTGGGATCTTTCCCTCTCTTGTGTATTGTAATGGTGTTGGGGCAATAATGTAAAGTGTTAGCAGCAGGCTGGGTCACTGGCTGCTGTTTTGAGGCCTCTGTGTCCTCTCAGGCCTCTCCTTTCCCAGCTCCTCTCCCCTGAAGCACCGTGGGTGTGTTTAGAGCATGCTCAGCAGGCCGCCCTCAATCACAAAGCCCTCTTCTTCCACAGTCTGAAGCTGCCAGCTGGTGAGAGTGGACAGAGTAAGTGTGTATGTGTGTTTTGAAGGAAACAGAAAATGTCTTGGCCGAAAAAAAAATAACGACTTTATCTACTTCTCCCTGCGCTGCTGACCTAACCAAAGAGGAAGAGAATGAAAGACACGGTCTTGGAGAGGGACATGCAGGACTTGGATCTTGAGATGGAATAAATCAACAAGCTGGACTCATTAGACCCAGCACTGTAGGATTTTTTTTTCTCCCCAGCAGGCAAGTAAGTCTGATAAAGGTCTTCTGCTCAGTAGCAGCTTCACAGAAGAAAAAAAGAACATAAACCACAAAGAAAGAATAAAATGCTGGCTTTGGGGTTTCAGGAATCCAAATTAACTGTGGGTCATGTCATGTGGGAGCCTTGCTGTAGTAAAGCAAGAAAACAAAACGGCTGAACTACATCACCTTTCTGGAGCAGTGGGCAGATCAACTCTTCTCATGGGAACTCACATGGACAGCCCACCATGAAAGCTTTTGCAGAAAGACGCAAGTTCTCAAGCAGAAGAGCAGAATTAAGATAAAAGATGCGGGAGTGTGAAAAAATGAAAGACACAGTTTCTCAGTCTCTCCAGGCCAAATAACACGCTGCCCGGCCTCTGGACCTGGCTCAGCTGCATTCTGCGAAGAAGACAATGACAAGTGGTTGATGAGCATCAACCTCCGATCCAATACAAGTCCTCAAACAGCCCCAGCAGCCACCAAGAGCGATGCATCTGTCAGCTGTCATCGCCCTTAAAGTCTTAGGGTTGAAAAAGAAAAGAAAAAAAAGAGTCCACTTCCTTCCTCCCGGGCTTCGTGCAGCCGCCAGGTTCCAGAGGAAAGACATGGTGGTGCTCATCACACACTCCTTTGATTATTTACAATTGTAGCGGAATGCCGCAGAGGCTGAGAACTGCTTGAGATGTGGCTTTGGCCAGACTGACAGCAAGAGACAAATTTTTGTGAGGCTGCAGTGTCCAAAAACAATCAAAAGACTTCTTTTGGAGCTGTCAGAACAGCTGGTCATGTGCCATGAGGGTTCATAAAGGAAGCAAGTCCTCTGGCCTTTCACCAAACACTGCAGCACGGTCGACACTGATAACCGACAGATCTCTGACAGATTTCTATTTTTTTGACTAAAATTTGTGTTCATGTCATGTTCATAACATCAGACGTGGCATGAATGGTTGATAGAATTCATGAGTGTTGTGAAGGCTTTCATA
Source organism: Mugil cephalus (assembly GCF_022458985.1). Classification (NCBI taxonomy): domain Eukaryota; kingdom Metazoa; phylum Chordata; class Actinopteri; order Mugiliformes; family Mugilidae; genus Mugil; species Mugil cephalus. Next base: position 12,796,008 of record NC_061782.1, read on the forward strand.
CAGTCTACAGTTTTCTCCATATACAGTCTATGAAATTTATCTCTTTGACAAGTGATTGTGCCTTCAAAAATCTTTTTTTTTTCTTTCAAGCTGCACAGGATGGCTTTTAAAGGTGGTCACAAAACAATAAAAGATAAAATAAATAAATAAAAATAAAATGCCGTAGTAATGCACATGTTATAAGACTGCTATAAGGTACCATAGTTCAATTTTGGGTATTTGAACGATGGACGGCGTTGGAACTAACAAGGGTCAATTTTAACTTCAGGTCTTTGAAATTAGGCAAGTAATTGACCCCATATCCCCTAGACTCAAAGTCAACTTTATTGTCATGTGCAACATATATAAAGGATTGAAATTACATTCCTCAGAGGCCTTCCGTGCAGAAAATTTACAAAAAATATAAATGTAAAATGTGCAAATGCTGAGATACAAAAAGGAGGATAAAGTATGTATATAAAAAAATGGCCTGTATATACAAAATAAACTAAAAAGAAAAGAAAAACGTGACAAGGAGTCAAGAGGAAAAAATTCATTGCGCACTTTAGTTATGAAAATATAAAACAGCGTGACGGAAATGAGTGGTATTCTGTTTGTGGAGCAAAAAAATATGAAAAAAAAAAATAAAAAATCCAACATCAACATCCGTATCTTTATTACAGGACACCCTGTTAAATTAAATATAAATTATCAAATAGGAACATTGTATGCTCTTTGCTTTTAGTAATATGGCTACAATGGAATTCTCTAAATTTGACATTTTATTCCTTGCATGTACTGTACATATCAAAACCAGACAGACATTTGGAGTCAAGCTGCATAAATCTCCTGAACACATTTTGGTCCCATCTGGTCTGGCCCCCACATTCTGTTTTAGCCGGTTGTTGTGGTCGGCAAAACTGCGGAGATCTGTTTTCAAAGACTGTCCTGCTGATCCCTGCTATTAAAGCAGACACTTAGAGCGCTATTTCGGGAGCGGGCCAGGGGGGCCACAATAACAATGTTTTACTGTTGAGGATGGAGCTCGAAATTAAACAAGCCACTTTTGAGCTTCACCGAGAAGAAATGCGGTGAAACAAGTAGCGGTTGACTTAATAAGATGGATTTGAATGGATGATAATAGGAAAGATATGAATTCACAATATACATACCCGACTGCCTGAACAATGTAATAGGCCTTTTTGACTCAGGAGGCATACAGAAGCACTTCAGAGAGGACCCTGCTTGGCTACAGTTTCGGCTTTCATCCCCCCAAAAACCATGATTATTCTTTTGAATTTCACCCCATCAAAACTGCGTGCAGACCTCAAGGCACCACAGCAATCCTCCGGGTCTATGATTTGCATTTCAGGATTTATGGGAACATGTTTGAAGATCTACAGATCAAAAACAACACTATGAAATAGTACTATTATGCCTGCTCCACAAAACAAGAAAATAATTGCATAAACAATCCCAATGATATACCGAGATATGATGAGAGACGTGAAGCAGAATGTTGGGTTTTCGTAAGTAGGGAAGGTCAAGGGCAAAAAGGATGCTTTTATTTCCTGTTTATACACTAAATGTGGTCAAGCCATTGCTTCTGACAAGGATGTTAGCCACTGAGCAGCACATTAAAAATGCTGATGTGCTTGGCCGATACTTAAAAAATATTTCTAAGTTTGTTGAATGCAGCCCAACATGCTACATGGACCTGCTGGTAACTACAGTCCCTCCTTTCGGGCAGCAGGAGTGACTTATTGGCCTTTCTCCTGTTTGCCTTCGCCTGTCCAGGTTTGTATTGGCAATGTGGTGACTGAGGAGAAACACAATCGGGCCCAGAGTGCTGCTCTGTACCCTTCATTCATCCATCACATCAAGGGCTGAACGCAGAGCTCCTACGAGCAATCAATGCAACCGGGCTCTAGCGCTGCTCAGTGTAAAAGCTACCTTGAGGCACAGACCAGAGGTCACAAAGCACTTCCTATACTTTAACCTTAACCCCTTGTAGTGGAAACAACGCATAGCCTTTTAAGTAATGTCAGTGCAAGATAAAACTTGCTTATACGTTTGTAAACCTCCCCGGAGCGATTTTCTTCTCGTAGAAAGTAGCGTTCAACGAGTGACGGCACAAAAGCCTCAGTTTCCTTCGGAGAGCGCAGAAATGTTTTGGTACTTAGCAAAGGTGAGGACAAGTTCAAGCAAAGATTTTCTGAGTTTATAGCAAATCCCTACTTTATCTTTTCAAACAGACAATCTCAGAATGGTATTTGACCAAAAATATGTTGACTCACAGATTAGCAAAAGGCTGGTATTGTATGACCCTGTCGGGAAAGAAGACTACGCATCGTCTTTTTATCCAGCGTGCTGATAGAGAAACGATGGCCAGCGGTTCAGAGAAGCAGTCCGAGTGTTTTCCTTGGCTGCAGCCAGGATGGTTGCCATAGGTGAAAAGTCCCTGCGTATACCGTGACATATTGTACTCTACAATACAAATATAAAAATGTTTTAAAGGCCAAGTTTACTTAAACAGTTGCTCAGAGGTTAACTTTGGTTTGAAAGACGTGCAGGGGGATATTTAGTTTATGACGATGCAAACATTTCATGTCCGTGATGACATAAATGCAAAGGGACATAAATTCCTTCCAACTGCCAAAGACTTTCACTCAATCATGTTACGTGTTTCATGAAAGCTTTCCAAGCCAAGTCAAACTCACATAACCACCTCCATGGAAAACTGCATTTCAAGTTGCCTCCATGGCTTCATGCTCTATAAAATCTCCATTTTATAGAGTAGAAAAAAAAGAACCCCTATATTGGATCAGTCGCCTTTGGTATGACAAATGCTCTACTCTACAAGAAACATGGATTGTTTTGTGTGTATGAGAGACGAGATGATAGCAGATAAAAAGTGTAAGGTCCAGAACAAACATCCATTAATCAGGCATCTCTTCACCTCATGGCTCCAGGACTCCTGTGTGGCATGGCACCAGGCCACTGAGCTATAAAGAGAGATGAGATAATCTGGCAATGGTGGAGGTCCACTGTGGAGAGGGTATTGTCTCTGATGAAGCTAATAAAGTCCAGCCATGCTGTCTGATCCGTGATCCTTGGCCCGGCTCCAGATCGGGCATACTGCTCCTGTCTCTTCACTTATCGTCTCCTCTCTGCCCCCTCCGAACTGTGACAGGAGGGCTTCCAGGAGCAGCTTTGATCTGGGCCTTGCCTGTCATTCAGCATTAGTCACCCCGGGACAGAGGAGTCCTCTCTCGGCCCAGGATGGACTGGAGAAGCGCTGAATGGAAGGACCCATGGCTGCGGAACAATCAGCTCTGTGTGGCACAGCAGACGTCTGGGTGTTAGCAGACGTACTCTGGTGTGTGCCACATGTCTCACCCCTGACACTGTCATGAACCAATCTGCACTCCCATAACAGCTTTATCTCCCTAACATGGCCCCACACCTCTGTTAAAATGGATGTGTTGGTGAGATCATAACTACCGCCGACACTTACACAGAGCCATTTAAGTACGATTTAATTGATATTTAATGACTTTCCACAGCAAAACTCCCTAAAACTGGCGAGGGCATACGTTTAGACTAAAGCATATAGATTCTCAGTGTTTCAGATCCAAAAAAATAAGCCTATTTCCTATTCCATTAAGATCACTGAACTAACAACATTCTGTCTGCTCCACGGTTATTTGGCAGCCAAACATGACATCAGACATCCCCTGTTCAAATTTGTCATCTGTCTGAGGTACAGGAGGTAGAGGGGAGTTTTATTCGGGCACACACATTTTCATAGAAGAACCTGGAGTTCACAAGACCGATTAGGAGCTCTTTTCTTAAGTTTTTCTGGAGAGTCCCTGGGTTTGGACGTTTAAAAAGTACAATTACAGAGCACAGTCTGTGAGGGTATGAGAAGTTAAACAACAGACATGATGCAAAGACCTCACGATCCATGGCCAAGGCCTTGGAAGCGTTCACAAGTACAACATAAGCACACACTCAGTGAACACGCAATAAACTGTAACATCTGACACCGCTTCCCCGCTGCTCCCACCTTGTCAAGAGGGGAAGTCCATTCATTTTAGAAAAATGCCTTGTGAATCAGAAAGAGTCTGAACCAGGACTGAGGTTTCAGTTTACACAGAGACTCAATGTTAACAGCTTGTGTCCGCCACATCCGAAACCATTCATAAATAATATTTATACTTTAAGGCTGCGATAAAACGGACGGAACCATTGATCATGAAACGACGTCGTCCGCACTGCACTGTAAAACTAAGGTGACGTGAAATTTGACGTCGATCGTTTTGACCGTGCAGTTGTCAAGCATCTGAAACTTTAGCAGCCAGTGTTTTATTCAAGACGTGACGCATTCCTTCTTGTGGCCGCTAAGCCATCACATAACTACTAGAAATGTCAGTTATCGCATCCCTTTTGGAATTTCCTGTTCACCAGACCTTCATCCAGAGGCGATTTATCACGGAGAGTTGTTTTTGAACACGCACAGACTAAAACACCGAACCAATGCGCTTTTGAAATATAAAAAGGGACATAGATGAACAAAAACATGAATATAAGAAAGAGAAACAGGAAGTGAACTAAAAATAAAGAAAAGAGAAAAGGCTGACAATCAGAAAGAAAGCCTATGTGGCCTTAGTGCACAATTCAGTTTAATTCAGCATTTATTCAGCTCCACCACATGAACATTGTGAACATTTTTCTTAACAAGCCGTGATGTTTCACCTAATATGTTGTGGCGCTAGTGCCCCGTTTTAAATTAAAAAATGCTTCCCTCTGTTTTCTAATCTGATGCCAGAATGTCAGCAATAAGGCAATGAAACCTGAATGTTCACTTTGTTTAAAAAGAGGAAGTTACCAACAAAAGACCTTGGCATTAATTGAATCTGCGTTCCTGTGAGATTGGCCACTGCTGCTCCGGCCTTGACCTTACAGCAGGCTTTCAAAGCCTGACAATGTACATGAGTCTCACTCCCTCATAATGTATGTTTAGTCTGCGGGGCTGCCCTGCCTGTAACACCACCAGAGACAATAGATCCCAGTGGATGAAATGTGTCAGCGATTGCCAAAATGGTGAAATATCAAACTGATTCAATACAACTTGGAAGGAGAAAAACACATTTGTTTTCTTTCCAATATCAACTTTCTTGACTTTGAGTAATCAGTCGCTTACCACTACCGGGCTTTTTACTTCCTGAAACCCACCAGCATGACATCACCGGAGTAACGGTCACGTCCAATTAGAGCCCAGAGCGCAACAGGAGGCCTGAACTCCTACTAATGGGAAATAGATATCGGCGTTATTACTCTGCAGAGAGGGTAAATTTATCGGGGAATATCACACATGGCCTCGCTAAATGATGGAGACAGAAGTTAATTAGAGCAAGGGTCAGTCTGACAGATCCATCAGGCGCTGCCATCATATTCCCGACATGTATTACATGTCTGCTTTTCTTTAGAGAGCTGGAGCACTGGCTCATTTTTTTTCTTCTTCTTTTTTTTTTCTTTTTGAGGCTGATGGGTAAAAGTCAGTCCAACACAAACAAACCGCATGTAAATCTCAGCAGGATACCATACTAAAATGCGTGTGGGCACATCACATTCTGGTAAAAACCAATCACATGCCACTGAAGAAATACACATCCTCTATTCTTCTCATCTCAGAACTCGAGGTAAAAAAATAAAATAAAATTTGAAGTGAGGAGGAAGTGACAAATAAGTGGCCTTTGATTCGTTTTACAGTTAAAATACTCAAACTCGTTCGAGTGTTACGTCTTTACTTTATGTCAATATTATGAAACCTGCAGCAATTCCCACACCTCATATTAAACCTCAAATTTCTCCTGAATTTTGGAGCAAAGTAAGAAAAACACAGTGCGGCCTGTGAAGAAGGCCGAACATTCCCACCTTTGTTTGACACAGTCGCCTACCAAAAGGCGCAGTCGCCCAGGCCCCATTGTGAAATCCTAATAATTAAAGGATTTAGCCAATCAATCTCCCAGTGCAATTTCCTCCATCCTGGCTGCAGCCCAATGGGGTTTCAGGGCAGCCTGCGGGGGTGAAGGTCATGGACCTATGGGACATGTTCAGGAAGTAGCAGCACACAGCGCAGCCTGTAATGAATATCATGGGCGTCAGGGTAAACACAACACCACCAGTCACGGCTCAAATCACACTCTCTCTAGAATATTCTGCATTCCCAGCTAACACTGCACACTCAGTTACTTCAGTGTCTGAGTACAGGGCTGCTTGCTTAGCACTGTCTGTAAAAATAACTAGAGACTGTGCTCCATGAATGGATTACATTTGACATTTGGCATTAGAAAAAGGGATTCATGGAGCCAATTACTTAGTGGCACGGCAATTGATAACTGCGCACAAACACACACGAACAGCATGAGCGCGGACCACAAACGATAATAAGCTATTAGATAATAGCCGAGGTATATAATAAGACATTAATGTTTCTGCTGGTGAATAATGTGGCCATTGAGAGATGGAGACGTACAGAACAAAGGCTGTATGTCAGACCTGGGAGAGGACATCAATCCTGCGAGTGTTTAAACCATTTATTTTCCTTAATCACCGATCAACCTCCTGTCAAGTGGTTTGAGCCGGTTTCAGAGAAAATACTCAGTCGGTCAGGGAGATCTCAAACACAATAAGTCTCTCTATACCTCGCCACCGGCTGCGAAGACAGAAGTGAACCAAAGTGGATCAGAATCAGTCAGATGCCAATTAAATATAAAACAATATTCCCACAGAGGGCGCCTGAACGGGAGGTTCATTTTTCACACACAAAAGTCAATATGTCAGGAGAGGTGAAATTGCGGGGCATCAAGTCATGCTGTCATCCAGATTTTTATCCACGGGCAGAACATGATGTCCCCCTGAATTTATGTGGCCACCTGTGAGTTCGGGAGGCTTGTATCAGAAAGCAAGGTGCCAGAGGAGAAAGAAAACCCCCAAACACAAAACTATTTATTGAGACAAATTCAGAGCAGAAAGGGAAATATTTGGTTAGCTCGGCGGCGAGCGAGCGGTCGGTGGTGTTGGAGCAGTCCACAGTCGAAGTAGGGGGGAAGACAGCCGGCCCTTTGTTTGGGCACAGAATGGTGCACTCCGTGGGGTCACTGCAGGAGGCCCGACATCACAGACACAAGGACACACACACAAAACCATAACATTCCTGCGCTTCTATGAATGTTTTATTAACCATGTGAATGGGTCACAGAGTTACACCCCATAGCATAACTACAGTCTTCATAGTCACACACACACATATAAACAGACTCCTGCGCTTTCTCACACATGTACGAAGCATGTAGGATTCCTGGTCCTTCCTAACCGTCCTACCTGCGTCTCCTGTTAGGTCACGCTGTCTGATTCTGCTCAGGAATCCCCGAATCAGTCCAGTTCTTTGGACTCAAATAAGCATTAAATCTTTTTACCCAAGAGAAGATATATTTTCTTAATTCTCAAACCACAGAGCATTTGGCTCACACTCTCTGTGGCTTTTTGTTGGTCAGAATGTCCCCCCTCTGGATAGGCTACAGACATCTCTGTCTTATTTTTCCAGAATCATCCTAGCGAAACACTGTGGAAAGAGATGCTGCTAAAATCTCAACAGCACTGAAGCAGAGATTTGAGGGTCCCTGGTCTCAAAACTTCAGGCCAAAACTTTTCCAAAAAAAAAGCTAAAATTACTTATTTGGCTGGATGCAGTGGAATTGTTATGAAATTGCTAATTTTCTTTCTTCCCAAGGTTCAGATAAGAAGATTACAGCGTGCAAACACTTGGCTTAAACTGACCCCCTTTTATTTTTATGAGCACAAGACATTGCCAGTTAGTCCGTCCCACATACGTGCACAGCACTCCTCTACTTGAACCAGGCATATCACCATCAGTCACTGAAGGATGACTGGCCAATAGTTGATGCATGCCAAATTCCTCTTGCCCCCACACAAACATCTATCAGACCCCCGCGGCTACGTATTGGAAACAGAAAGTCTCGCCCAATACCATACAAAGGTGTTAAACTCGGAGCATTTCCAGAACCTTGCACCACACACACACAGTGGCATGTTAATCCCTCACACTCCTCTGTACCCCCACAGAGAGCAGAACACAACTGCTGTTTGGTTTGGACAGCCCTGCGAGGGGACCTCCATGTTGTACAAACTATAACACAGTGTGGCCCTGTAACACAGCCCGAGTAGTCAGATACAACAAGCTTCACAGTTCAGTGCTGCTGGAGAGATCAACTGATATCTCTCAAGACCCACATTATAAAACAGTCATTCAGGCCCCGCAGCGATAAATCATATCAGTATCCCAGAAGCCTTGAGCCCGTTCGTGCATTAATATTTAAGCTATGCGCATTGTGTTCATCTGGTCATTTCTGTTTCATGTCTCTTTGCGCTCCGCAGTGCACTGATGCATGCCGTGTGTTACGGTGGCTGGAGTTTCAGCTGTCCTCTTAATGCGACTTCTGCTCCTAAAGATCACATTTCTGCATGTCTACACTTGGCATGAAAGTGGATGTTATATATCTGATGTGGCTGTATTTATAAAAAAAAAAAAAATCTGATCTCAAGTGACTCAACTGACTGCTTCCACATGTGGCTTTGGAGATCTAACAGTATCCTAAGCCAAATGCAAAATGTTTTTGTCCTCTGACCTATTACTTCATATATACCCCTGTGCTTCAGTCAGCGACATTAAAGTAGAATGATGTGCAACCATGGCCTTCCATCACCAGTGGCTTCTCTGTCCTGCTGTTTTTTAATCTTATTATGATCTAGAGATGCCGCTGTCGTCGTGGCTATGATGGAGAGAGGAGCATTATTGCAGATAATGCCCAGCATTAATCTCACACTGCCCCACATATTGGAAGGTTAGAGGTCAAAGCCATTTCATGTTGTCTTCCTCACGCTTGAACTTGCACCAGGTCACCTCCTCCTCAGAACTATTCGTTTTGACCCTAATGTCCTGGTTTCAGATATCACTTCTCTCCCCGCTCGCTCACATGTCGGACCTGTCCAAAATGTTGAGGAATTTCAGCATGAACTCCTTCATTTTGTTTATGACTCCGTCTGCCTGGGACGTAAAGGTCTCCTTGTTTATTTCCATGTGCTACTTCAGAGAGAGCAGCAAGAAGACACTCCCACTCCCCGTTGTCATAATGACAAGGCCTATTTAATGGCTTGTTAATAACAGAGGACAACAGCTCATTCTTGGGTAACTATTGTTTGGTTTTTCAAATTGTATTACTTCCAAAGAAAACATAGTATCTTTTTCAGTATCTAAGGAGTTGTGATTTACAGAGTGGTCCTTCCAAATCCTCATTGGATTGCTCGCATTTTTTGAAGATAACCAAATGGAGAGCAGGATTGCTTGCGTTCAAATAAATAACCACAGCATGTAAATCACATTTTGTTTTGAGTATAAGTCAACATGGTATGGGCGAAGGCAAAGCGCTCGTGTGTTTGTGTGCTATGACAAACCCGTGAAGTATGCCACTTCAGCTCCTCCACAATGCTTCTCCACTATCCTGCAAACATGCGTGCACACACACACACACACACACACACAAATACACGCTTTCAAACACACCCTGAGAATAGCTCAGATTTAAGACCTGTCGCTTGTGTGGAACATAGTGAAAAGGAGTATCCTGCGGGGCCCTTGGGGGCCAGAAAGGTACTAAGTAGCTCTCTCTCTCTCTTTCTGTGATTGTGCATGTGTGTGTTTGTGTGTGTGTGTGCGTGCGTGTGTGTGTGTGTGTGTGTGTGTTTGTGTGTGTGTGTGTGTGTGTGTGTTGTGGTGGAGAGTGACCTGAGAGGCCCAGCTAGTTACAGCCTCTCTGCTGGAGACCACCACTTCCACAAAACAAGCATTGTTGGTACAGGACTCCAGACACCAGACACACACACACACACACACACACACACACACACACACACACACACACACACACACACACACACTGGAAATAACTCGTACGCACATACTCATACAGGAATACATATGCACACCACAAGACAAAAAAACCGTGTCGGGCTTGAAACCAGCTATTCCAAGAGAGGTCATGTTCTGTTTGCCATGACTAAAATCACGGTGAGTCTCCATGTCACAGCTGGAGCACAGTCTCTCTGGACAGAACTGTCTCTCTCACACACACATAGAAAAACTCACATACTGTACAAAATGTGGATCGTTGTCTCGACAATAGCCCTTGGGTGGTTCTTTGGACTATTATGGTAGGTGTTTCTATGCTAATTATGTGTGACTGGGAACATGTCAGAAGCCGTTACTGGAAATATTGTAGTGAGCTGGAAATAGTGAGGTGGAATTATGTTGAGAAAAAAAAAAAAAAGCACAGTTTGTTGAGTTACAACAGAGGCTTTGTTTGACCAGTGCTAAACAAATAAGAGCACGTTCAGTTCTGGAACTCTGCGCCAAAAAACTGCATCATTGTTATTATTACAACCATGAAAAGTTACGCGCGGAGCACATATCATCATCATCATCATCATCATCAACAACAACAACAACGTGATCAGAGAGATGGGGGTCAGCATCATGACCTCCACTTCTGGCTGCGCGCTCTGCTCAGACCTCGTTGGCTGACAGGAGCGTACGTCAGCGCCTCTCACCGCTCCAACCCCCTCATGCCTCTGGCGGTCACACAGACGCAAGTGTAAAAGTAGCAGCTTCAACTGTTGCCCGGACTAACCCATTCAGCATCCAGGTCCCACACACTTTGACAGAGAGGAGAGAGACGGCGCGAAGAGTGTGGAGGGGGGAAAGTAAGAGGAGAGCTGGAACATTTGCGCACAGCTTTTCTTGTCTGGATTGGGCTCGGATAGCTCTGGACTGCACAGTTTGCCCCTTTCCCTTGGATTTTTGTATTGGTTTCAGGACTTGGAGTGAATTTCTAAGAATGAGTTCCTCGCACCTGTTCCTGCTGATGTTGAACTGTTTGCTGGGCGCCGCATCGGTCAGGACAGTAACCGAGGACAGCAGTTTCCTCCACTCCTCGTCGGATCCGTTCTCAGATGACCTGGATCTGGACATGGTCTCCCAGCACATGTCCAGATTGTACGAGAAATACAACAAGGAAAACCGACTCAAAGAAGGAAACACCGTCAGGAGTTTCAGAGCCAGCCAAGGTGTGTGAACACATTAAACCTGCCAGCAGCACGCAATCGCCTGACGCCTTCAAAGAATAAAAAAAGCGTACAAAGTGCATGCATTTAGATATAATTTTGGAGCCGAATTTAAAATCTATTTCGTCTGCCTTTTGTGCGACAGAAAAAAAAATATGAATAGAATAAGTGTGTGGTCAGAAAGGTGGCCTTGATTCTCTTCATGGATGGTTATTAAAAGTGCAAGCGCTCAGTGGGGCTGCATGTCTCGGTCAGACGCTCTAAATAGGTAGGATTGTTTTGGAACAGTCTGAGAATGCATTTAAATGATTTTGGGACGCTGTGGGCACGCTGGGTTTGTGGTAGCAGCTGTGCCCCTTGTGCGCGGACTCTGATCAATTACCCCAGACAGACGCGCAAGAATGCATGTGATTCCCTGCGAGCTATGGTCAGTAAAATCCTTTACAGTTAAACCTGAGTGGCAGTTACGTGAAAAGGGTCAGAGTCCTGGCTCCTGTGTTCCTGTTGTTCCTACAGGACACAAGTGTTTCAACGTCCTGGAGTCGGGGGGCTTAAAGCGCAGTCGTTCCTCTCTGTCTGACGCTGTTTTTATAAACACAACTCACAGACATTTATATCCCACATAGTTCTCGGATAGCATATCATAACACGCGTGTATTTTTATTGCAGAGGCTTGGTGTAATCCAAGGAGAGATGTAAGAGAGTTTTCACAACAATGTAAGACCTGTTAAAACAGTTGATTATGTCTTGGTGTCTGGGCAGACAGTGCTGGCTGTATTAAGCTTAAGGGGAAGCTTTAAGAGAAACTGAGGTAAGCACTTCCATATGCAGGCTGAATCCGAGGTAATGTATATCTCTTGAGTCGGTCTATACTTCCGCTGAACTCTTATACAATGAACAATAACTCTGCTGTTGAAGTTAATGTTCATCATGAATATGTAGCTCTCTGCTCTCCGCTCCTCCCACCCAGATCCCCAGAGTCTGGTTCCTCTTAAGGATACCTTCTGAAATCCTACCAGCCACATGTAACACCACGAGGAAAGGTGTTTAATTGTCACCCCTTCCTTTTTAAAAAAAAAAAAAAAAAACTTTAACCACATAAGAAAAGTTTTGGAGCATCACGAAACCTTTTTCTAAAGCGCTTTGTTATTCATATGGGAGTTCATCATTGCTTATTTCCATTTCAGTCGTTCTTTAAAGTGGGATTTATTTTCTAAAATTGCTGTAGCCTATTACGGAAAGCTCAAACGGCTGAGTTCAAAGAGGGTTCATTTCCTGGTTACCATTTTCTCCACTGGCCAATGTTTCTGTTTTATACTCACATCAAATGTTTTGTCCCCAAAGTCAAAGAACGAAAGGATAATCATGGAATAATTTTGCGAAAAGTATCCCTTTTCAAAAGAACACCAAAGCACCTGTGAGACATAAAACTGCCCAATTGTTTCCATGTGGACCTTTGAAAAGCAACATGTTCACTGTGGTGCTGTTCACCTGCCTGACTGACACTTGTTGATTGACTGTCTTTGCAGACTCTGACGACCACAGGATGATGTACCAACTAAACCTTACAACCCTCCAGGACTCAGAGGTCATCCTTTCTGCCACATTCCACTTCCTGCTCGACAGGCACCCACATCAAAAACCCTGGTTCTGTAAACGCTTCAAGAGCCCATCCTGTCGTTCATCGGCCATCCACCCTGCTCCCTCCATCAGCTTGCTTCTTCACTCTGTCTCCTCTGGGTCAGAGGTCAGATCTGGGTCAATGGGGTCATTTTTAGGCAATGTGACCTTCCACCCCCACAGGAGAGGGGTGTGGCAGATGAAAGATGTGACCCAGGTCATAAAGAAGGCACGGGATAAGGGTCATCTGCTGGTGTCAGTTGAATTGGACTTGGGGCAGCAGCACCAGAAGAAACCAGAGGAGATACTCCATGCTAGAAGCATGCCATACCTGCTGCTGTATGCCGACGATCAAGCCTTGGCAGAGCCCAACAGTGTGGCTGCAAGCCTCCAAAGATATGACCCTTTCAACGAGGGAGGAGAGCCCTCACATTCCTCTCAGCTCCTCCACAGACCTGACTCCTCACCAGAGTTGAAAGGACGTGTGAGAAGGGAAGCAAATCTGCTCTCTGACCCCATCCAGAACAATGAGCTGCCTGAGGTTGACTACAGACCCGATGGAAACAGGAAAGATGACCTTTGGGAGAGCACTTGGTACCTGGCGCTCAAACCCAAACCCAAGTTGGAAAGGAAGGAAAAGAAGAGAAAAAGTCAAGAGGAAGAAGAAAAGGGGCAAGATGGAAAGGTGCACGACCCTCAGGTTCTTAAAGAAGAAGAAACAACATCCCGGGGGATCAAAACCGATGACACGTCAACTGTGAAGAAAGATAGTTACGCGGTGACTACCAGTGACAGGCGAAAGCATGAGAGGAGAAATGAGGAAAGGGATGGAAAGAAACCCAAGGGGAGTGCTAACACTCAGTCGATTTTGAGTTTTGATGAGCAAACGATGCGTAAGGCCAGGAGACGGCAGTGGGGGAACACGCATCACAGAGGCTGTTCCAGGAGGAACCTCAGAGTGGACTTTGCAGACATTGGCTGGAGTGAATGGGTCATAGCGCCCAAGGCCTTTGAGGCCTACTATTGTGCTGGCACATGTGGATTCCCCATGTCCAAAGTAGGTGCACAAACATCTAAACGTGCTTGCTATTCTGAAGTTATATTGAATAATTATGCTGTGTTGCTGTCTTTCCTGTTACTGATTTTCTCTTTTGGTTGTTTGTCCTCCACTCAAATTCTCCCAGGTGGCGAGGCCCTCTAACCACGCCACCATCCAGAGCATAGTCCGAGCGGTTGGCATCATCCCCGGGGTTCCTGAGCCCTGCTGCGTCCCAGAAAAGATGAGTCCTCTGGGTGTGCTGTACCTGGATGAATCCAGGAACCCAGTGCTCAAGGTTTACCCCAACATGTCTGTCCAGTCCTGCTCCTGCAGATAGGAGGAGAGTATACAGGACACACAACAAAGTGGATGTGGAGAAAAACAGAAAACAGGACTGATGGAGAACCATACCTCTGTTAAGTGGTTTCCTGATACCGAGGAACAAAGTCATTTTGGCCGTCGTTATTCCTCAAGGAGCATAAGCAGTAGAGAAACCACTTCCATCTCTTCTGTCCTACGGCAGCAGACTTAAAGAGACGCTTTGTCTGGCAGCTGCGTTAGCAAGAGGAACAGACACTTGTAAAGTCAGTGCTCCACATGTCCGAAGACCAGTAGTTTTTATTCTGTGTATGAAATAATATCAAGGATTTCATGAACACAAGCATTTAAGGGATTTTTTTCCTTTTTCTGTGGCCGAATGTAGTTGTTTTTCAAGCAGCTCACAGTGAGTTCATGTTCATGTTTTCTTTGAATGCAAAGACTATAAATAAAAGACTTTATCAATGTGTCACCGGGCAGCTTACACAGCAGCATATGTATGAGAGAGATTATGAAGCATGTCCGCATTTCTACATACTGTGTCGCGATGTTCTTACTTTTGAGTAAACCATACGCCATATCGCCATATTGTACATACATGCAGTGTTCATTTGTTTGCAAGTCAAGAATGCTATTGTAGATTCTTTATATCTTAAAGAGGAAGCATCCGTTGAATTACACGGAGCATCTGGAATTCATTTGCACCACAAACCTCCTCATAACACTTCAAGAATGTTATAATGAAACCCGCAATTTTTTTTTTTTTTTTTTTTTTATTCTGAATGTGAAACTCGGTTAAAAATAATGTGTCATGGTTACTAGATTGTGTATTACTATATTTTAGACTATGTTTTGTACATGTGTATTGTTTAAATTATGAAAAGGTAGCCTTCTATACGTTAGAATAAAAAAAAAAAGTAATTTAATCCAATGCTCTTGCTGGGGTGTTGTTGTTTCGCACGGTTTGTGTTATTCTTGGACATTAGGGTGAATGTTTGTTAAAACCAACCTAAAAGGGCAACTTTGTTCCGAAATAGCTCCGTACAAAAGCAGGAAGGTTCCACTCACAGATAGCCAGCATTCTCCAAAGGCCTCTTGAACTTATTATTACCCCACACCAAAGGCTCAGACGTCTGTTGCCCAGCAAGTAATGTGATGGATGCGGCCACTGTGGATTAATGGTTGACGGAGGAAGCAGGCACACACCTATTAGGACGTCAGACACTCGAACTTCAAAACATGGTGCACTTCCCTTTTTCTAACGCCTTTCTGTTTCCTATTCAAACTAAATATTTCCAAGTGCAGGGTTTTCTTTTTTTAACCAGATGGTCACAGATAGTTGATCTCAGCCACTTTAACCCCACAGGAGGAGGAAACCGGTGACCCACATGGTGCCTAAAGAGTGCGTTAAGCTGACAGTGAAATGACAGAGAGGACCACTTGATTATTAACCCATTACTCTGTGGTTGGTTCGCCTTCAGCTTCAAAAAGTTGGCACCGAGTCTCCCCACATCTGTTTGCAACAGCACAACGCTTTGAAGTTGGCCACGACTGGACAGTAACTTTGTCTCAAAAGCGGAGACATTTAGAAACCACTTGAGGGAGAGGAACAAAAGTTTGAACCCGTGGTCTGTTTATTGAAGATCAAAGTAATGCTGTAGGCCTTGTTTGCGTGCATTGTGCATTGAGAGAAGCCATGATCTCCCCGAAATGAATTGTCCCATCCTATCTATCTGCAGTTCTCAATCCATTAGATGTACAGGCGACATAAAAGAGTGTTTTATTGACTTACAGCAAGTGTTTTCTTTTACGCTGACAAGCAGAAAAAATGATGATAACGAAGAATATCTGCAGATAAGAAACTGACTCGCCTAAATTTAGACCTGTAAAGATACTGCACTCTTTACTACACGGTCATTTCCATTAGACTAATTACATGATTTCTAAAACCAATGGGTGCACCAGTTTCATTTGATTCATTTCTGTGTAACAGTGAAACCTGGAAACGTTCAAGAAGTTTTAATATTTTATATATTAAACCAGTGAGTATAACTATATGGGATTTTTATCATTTTATATTTAGATTAATACTGTGGCCTGCCACTGACAGAACTGCGGCTGTTTTATTGTGAAATGTAAAGATAAGGGGATAGTCAGTATCACAACTCTAAAAAGATTATCTTCGATCACCTACTATGACACAGGGAGACAGATGAGGAGAGAGAGGTCTGGATTACCAAATTAAAAATTCCGTTTCACCATTCTGTACAGACTTTTCAGACTCTTTAACAAATGCACTATTTTGCAGCGTCTAACCTCAATTTAAACTGTGGTGATGACTATAATTTGGGTTATTATAAATCGTGTTTACATTAATAGATGTTGTAGTTTCAAAGTGGGCTGGCCCAGCTCTAATGAACACATCCAGGTTCTTTTCCCCCCCAAATAATCCCCTTTACAGTCTGGGCCCGCAGTCTGCTATTAGAAAGCAAACCCCACGTCAACTGCAATCACGGTCACGGGAGAGTTCTTACAATGGTTAATTCCAGCCGAGAAAACCACAGTAGTCTAGGCTCGCCTTCAGAGACCAGTGTGCCGAAAAGCCAAGACGACGACACGAGGCAAGATCGAAACCAAAAACAATATTTGTTTTTCCGTATGAGGACTGTTCAATTAGGGGAGAGCAATACAGCCATTATTAGACAACAGAGGATTTTCTGTGCCTGGGCTTTAATGGCTTTTTCCTTACATGGTTACTGAGCCTGGAAGTGTAATAGTTCTGTTCATTAGGATGTGGCATTAACAGAGTGACACACGTGTGTGTCTTAATCACCCATTCAATCATACAGACCACCAGTTATTTTAATTAAAAATCTAATTTTTCTTTAGAAACTGTAAAAACATCTACTTTCACTAGTTTTCAAATGCATTACAGAGTTCAAGCCAAGAAATATATACACATATTATTTAAGATACTAAAGCTCAATGATTGACGATTACAAACCTGTTGCAGGACATTTGCTCTAATAGCTGCATTTCTTGTGTGCAGTTGTCAGGTCTGGTGTAGGTTTCAGTCTAAAACGACCACAAACAAAATGTCCAGTAAGGGAACTTTGACATATTTCCTTGAAAGCAACTGTTGACGGTCTGATCTGTAAGTGGTACAAATAAGACTAGTGTTCATGTAAAATTAGATAGCAATAATGTGTATGGGGTTGCACGCCTGCTTATGTTACAGAGTGACTTCTCTGCGAACTTCATGCCTCCTTCCCGCCTCATTTACCTGCAACAGAGAGGGCTATTTGTGTCCATCTGTTCGCGGATCAACCTGATGCTTCCCCTGATTGGTGGAGAAACATAAGATCACAAAACTCAACACCGTGGGTTTTATTTGGACTCCATCCAGGTTTGTAGATTAATGACAACCAAGAGAAGTGAGTTTTTACCTGCCACCATCGCATTCATGCATGCTCAGGGGTTTTCAGGGCAGGTTTGGTAAAGTGTTTTGAGACTATTTGTATTGGTATTGAAAACTGACTCTTGATAGGACTTGAGTTTCAGTCTGGAAATTAGCCTCTTAATCTAGGCTTAGTTCAGTGATTTCAGCATTTTTTTCCCCAAAATACCACTGAAAGTTTTAGTACCTGGTATAACTTTTTCTATGAATTACACGTTCAAAACAAGCAAACAGCAAATATACCTGACAGATGTCATTTTCATCCAATGATCAACAAGGGAAGAGAAAAAGGTTGTGGTCTGAGTCGCCGCCTGTTGGAACAGACAACAGTGACACCCTCTGAGCGCCTCTGAATGACAGTCAAATAAAATACGCAACACGTTTGCTTTACTTTCATCACTTTAAATTTCAAAGCGAATGTGCAAACACACTCAATCCACGTCTTCTGTACAAATAAGAGCAGAGAAAAGCTGATAAATAACTGCGTTGAGATGCTTGTGACAATCGTGAGCTGTCCTCCGGATCTCTCCGTGGTTTTCCATCCTGAGTTCCATAAGGCACAAAATAATCATCAACTTAACATACAGGGGCTAAAGGACAGACAGCAAACTGCAGCGAGATCAGTTCACGCGTAGCTCTATCGTCACCTAGTGGACAGACGGTGATGGCTATGTGTGTCCATTTTGCTATTTTACAGCTACCTACATTCAACGTGTTACACCAAAGTCTCGCCGTGAAGTCTAAGCTTGTTAAATACGAGCATTATTCGGGAAATAAATAGAGTTCTTTTTGTCCCTTCTTGTCTCAGTTGTGAGACGTCATGTGTCTGGACAGGTGATGCCGCTCTCGGAAGTATTCGTGGCAGATCGGGCAGGAAAGTTTCTCCTCCCTCCTCCTCCGCACCTGAGACTCCGCCGCGAACTCCTTTTTGTGATGAGACCGCATGTGGAAAACGAGGTCCGAGGTCATGCGGAAGGACAGGTTGCATTTGGCGCACCAGTTCTGCACCGACACGCCGAATGAGGTGAACGTCGGCGGGAGGATCGTGAGTGAAGACGTGGTCTGCAGCTTGGCGCCTATGTTTCTGGACCAGTGCTCCGGTGCGTAATGGAACGCATTGTTTAATGCAACCGGGGAGGGTGCAGTCTGTAAATCACGGCTCAGGATGTTGGATGCCATCAGATTGCTGTATCCCATTGCGGCTCTGGAGGTGAACGCACCGGTCATCTCCTCCAGGCGGCTAGAGGGGGCTGTTGGAGCGCTGCTCAGATGGGCCTGGGGCTCAGCAGGAGAAGTTCTTTTACTGGGTTTACAAAAGGCGCTTTTCTGCTCACCCCGGCTGTTGGAGAGGACAGGAGAGAATGCACTGTTGCTGCTTGAATGCACCCCGGAGCTTTCTCCTTTCTCCGTGCGTGCGTCCATCTCTCCGCCGCGTGTAAAAGCTACATTGGCTTCCACAGCTGGATCAAAATCGTCACTTTTACATCCCAGATGATCCAGTTTGATCCTGTCAGCTTTCAGTTTCCCCTCAGAAGATGCACCTCCCGCTGCCTGGTCGGTGCACTTGATCAGCGGGGTAATATTATCATCATTTGAGATATTAGTTTTTTCTAACAGTACAGTTTTTCTCCATTTGGGGTAAAAAGCTTCCTCGTATTTCCTTCTCTTGGGGGAAATCTCTGCGTCCTCGTTGCTGCTGCTGCTGGATTTTTTGTGCTCCAAATCTCTGGCGATGTTGTGGAAATCTGTCACCCTGCGCGTCCTCTTTATTTCCGCATGCTTGTGCTCGTAGATCTCGCGGCTCCATGTGTCACTCCTCACTTGAGTGCAGAGGAATCGACAGTGAGCAAGAAAGGGATACTCATTTTTGAAGACCTGGTTGCATCGTCCACATCTGAATTCTACAGGAGACACACACACAAAAAGAAAAAAAAATACGTTTAATTTTCATTTTATTCCACATCATGACAGTAAAGTACACAATATCTGTTGTAAATGATATAAAATGATGTAAATTATTATAAAACCTCTCACCGTCTTTTGATCCTTTGGTCATGTCTGTGAAGCCCAGCAGGTGTGACAGCTCCTGGTCGTACCAAACCAGCAGCTCTTCCTCCTGCCTGATGTCCCGGGTGGCCCGCACATACAGCTGACCCGCTTTCAGAAAAGCCTCTGTGTTCTGCTCCTCTCCATTGCGCGCAGCCTGCACGAGCCGCAACCAGGACAGCACCAGGGCAGAATTACGCATGGCCTCGGGGTCGACCTGTAGACAGATACCACACGTTTTTACTCGAACTCCCAGACAATCATCATCTTTACTTATGTCTTTCTTACAGGTTTAGGATTATTTGAAAGAAAATACTAGAGCTGGTGGGTTAATTTGCCAATTTTTTCTCAGTGGATGGTACACATCCTTAAATTATTTCATCATTTTTAATAAATGCGAGCCCCTCTGACGCAGTTCAGCTTCTCAAAGCAATTTTACGCAAAATAAAAATGTATATTTAGCTTAAATCATAGTCGCACAAAATAAATTAAGACATGAAAATGTAGGAAGTCAGAGTCAAATATTAAAAAATCAGAGTCAGTGGCAATGAAACCACTTGGCTGTTACAGGTCTACGGTGAGTTATATAATAATCAACTAAAGCAAGACATTGCAGATATGCCATAATGTGAAGTCTTTGTCCCCATGCGTCACATTTGATCTCATTATTGAATTACTCACTCTGAATACATAGGATTTCGCTCTTTTATCCCAGGATTTCTGCGCTATGAAGGCGATGGTGTCGTAGAAAGTGTTTTGGAGCACGCAGGGACCAAAGCACGTGCCTGCAGGGATGCTGCGCGTAACGACCACGCTGGTGTAGAGATCCGCTGGATGCTGGAGGAATTTACTGTCCCCGGTCCAGATGGACCGAGACAGGAAAGTGTGGTCCATCGTTAAACTGTAACACAATACAGCGGCTTCCATTAGATAAAGAGTAGGTGAACGATTTGGTTATGAGATGGATTGTGCAAGTGATTTGAAAATCGCAGGGATTAAAATGACACTTTCCTATAATACAAATAGACTAAACTCCTATACCTGTGCAAATTCTCGTTTAATTATATAGTCAAATAACATGAATAATCGATCTTTGTGAAATATAAAAAGGTTTTAGATGGTTCTGACAGGTCGTTAGTCGACTTGGATGTCCTCCAAGCCAGCGCGGAATTGTTTTACAACGCTGAACAAAATTATTCGCGCAACAATGGTATTTCGTGGTTTTTTTTTTCTTCTTCTAATAAAATTAAGAGTTCCTCTCTGAAGCAGATGCAGCCGGTCTCGAGGCAAAATGATTTCTAACGTCCTTTGTCTCAGTTTTTCACTCGGTTACTCCTTTTGTCTCCACATCTGCCGCGGAGTCCAACTGCCTCCCCTGTGCGCAGGATAAGTTCAATGTGTTTTTCATCATTTACGAGGAACATTAATGCGCATAGACGATGAGATTAGTGATTTCGGGCTCTGGTTTTAAAAGTGTTGGCAGTTGGCCATGCGCACCATAACACAAATAACCTGCTGTCAATCAGAGAATGAGACTTCCTTGTTGAAATCATGACAAGACAGTTAAATCGCGCATCACTGTGCTGAAATCAGAATCGAATTAAGATTGTTGTGACTTACCCGCCGGACATGGATGAGGATGTTTGTGCCGTGTGGCAGCGAGTCGCAGCAGGTGCAGTGGACCTCGGATAAGAAGCCCTCTCGTTGTGTCGGTAACGGGTTACTTATCCGACTGAATCTTCCTCCGCACTGTCGTCTCTGTGCTCTCCCACTCCCACTTATCCCCTTCAGAGAGCGCACTGAAGCGTGGCGCATTATTTTAAGCACGTGCGCGCTCTCGCACGCACACACGCGTGCGCACACGCGCTTTCAATTTGGGCCCTTATTGGTAAATCACCCACTGACTGATTTCTAGTCCTTCCAATGAAAAAGACAATCGAGTGTCATGTAGAGGATCATTTGGGTGATAATGTAAATGTTTTGACATCTTTATGAGTGGTAGACACACTGCACCACAGGTGAATGAACACAGCTAACATTGTCACCTTTTAAATGAAACAAATCCTCAGTCCCAACAGTGCTCATTTTGGATTTGGAACTTAAACTCACAAGGAACTGGGGGTTTGGGGATACGCAACCTGCTGCAAAAGGCCACACATAGCGTTTGCCTGACAGCACTTCATCTTCTATAAAAACACAATGTGTGCACAGAGTTATACTAACATGCCTTGGTTTTAAATGAAAAACAATGCACTAATTACACACTGTGAAAACTGCAACACAAGCACGGAATGTGGTACCGAGAAACCGTTTTCTGTGACATTTCTGGAAACAATAAGCCTAACTCCACTGGAGTTACTCGACTGGTGGAAATTATCTAAGCTAATGTGAGCGGTGGGAGATTGTAAACTTGGCCGCTATTACATGACATGATGCAGGGTGGTCTGGGTTTGCCACCGGGCAAATGCATTATTCATAAACTAAATGTTTCTCTCTAATGAGCATTTAATGATTATTCTGCATCAAAGCTTTGGTTTGGGTAAACGTCCTGCTGGTTATCGAGCCAACTTTGTATAATGAGATAAGGAAAAGGGGCACTCTGGGCACACTCCAACTGTCTGAGCGAAGAACAATTACACAATAGACTAAAAATTCTGATGATGTTGGATATCATTTCCTGTATTTGGAAAGCATCTAAAAATACATTGGTTTGATGACAATCACAGGAATGCCTGGAAATCATCTCTGTCTCACATCCTTTCTTAAGACATTCAGAATTGAATTGAAGTGATTGACTTTGCAGTTCCCCTGCTTTTCATTTGGGGGTGAAATGTTAGAGACAGTGTATGGACTTAATGAAATTCCATATTCTTAGATACAGTTCAAAACTATGTGACTTGTGAAAATCAAAATCACAAGCTACTCTAGCGTGTGATTTTGATTGGTTTACCTTGTGACTAAAGCATAAATACTGAGGGAAGTAAAGGAAATGAGCACAATTTTAATTATTTTCTCACTTAGTAGTTAAATTAAGTGAGGTAAATTAAATTTAAAAAGTTAATTCCTAGACTTTCCTGATAGATGTTCCAAATAATAATAAAAAAAAAAAAAAAAAAAAAACAACAACAAAAAAAACAACAACCAGCTAAAACCAAAGCAGGCTTATTGGAGACGTTTTTCTCTCTCCTTAAACAGCCTATAGCTATTTGGGGTAATCTCACCCTAGAAAGTAGATATGTGCCAAAACTTTTTATGACACGTTGTGTCCGACTTTTTCTTTTTTTTTTTTTCTCCTCCGGTTTTCTCCTCCCGTCTCCTCGGGTGTCGCTCCTCTCCTTCATCCTGCCCTGCTCCACAGTTTTTTTTCTCTCCCAGCCCAAAGAGAAGACTTGGAGAGCCCCGGCTTTAATCTGAACGAGGCTCTTGCCGGCTGAATGCACCAGACACAACAAGACAGGACACCACGACACCAGGAATCGAAGCGGTATATGCACACCGTCGCCCCAGAAGCTGATGATAGGTGGAAATGTGAAGATATTTAGTTGTCGCAGTGTTGGAGTAGACAGCAGCAACCGGGAAAGATGGCGAGGACACAGGCTCGCATGTTCCTCGCCCTGGCTTTGCTTGGATTTTTCTTTCTCAGTGTCTGCGTGAAAGGAGAGTTTCGGGGAGAGCAACAGGAGGAGGAGCAGGAGAGGTCCTGTCAAGGCGCCTTCGACCTCTACTTTGTTCTGGACAAGTGAGTCTCCGATATTATTTATGGCTTTGTTACTTTCTGGTGGCTGCGCATTGCCATGCAACCGAGCAGTTGTTAGGAAACGCGGAGCGCATCAGTTGAACATCCTGTTGCAGCGGCACCTTTAGTAAAATAAAAACACTAAATGAGCTCGTAAAGTAGGAAATTCACATTTTATCAAAGTGTTTTGTGCATTTGAATTAGTTTCCTTTATCTAAAACGTGGCTATGGAATGACAGCACAGAAAACACACCCACAATCCTTTTTAAGCCTCAGCGTTGATTTCTGTGTCTTCGAGCTAGGGAGGTATGCAGCTTTACATTTTAAGATTATTCCTTGAGGGAATGCTTTAATGTTCGTGCGCTCCAAAGCGGTGAGTTACATACACTGAGCTTTACTCAACGGGATGTGGGCAGAGCGAGCAGGATGGATAGGGTTTCAGGCTGATGACGCCTGCGGACACAGCTGCAGCAGCTGCCCCTCAGCGGTGCTGCTGCGCGGCCCCGGTAACCATTATTGTCCCCATACACCGTGAGCCTTTTGTCTCCTCAGCCATGTAATGACCGGATCTACTGTGTAATTTGCACCGTTATATGCAGTGAGTTACTGTTTGCACAAGCGTGATGTCAGAGAACATTGAGTCATCCAGGCCACGGATGAGACTAAAAACAAAGGCAACTGGACTTTTGTGGATTTTCTTGAAGACACCTCACCCAAAGTGTAAAAACAAAACAAAAAAACTCCATATTGAGGGGCGCTTCTCAATATGGCCTGTGTATGACGTGTGTATACGTTGTACCTAGGATGTATGCCCTATAAGCCTTGTGTAAGATGTGTAACATCTGGATTTACAAGTTATGAAAAATCTTTTTGGGTGGAGTGCATACCCTGCTCTAGTGGTACAATTTAAGAAAAGTAAGACCTTAATCAAATCCTACGATGACCCAGATTCTCCTCTTTTTCTTTTTTCTAAAGCATTTCTCCGGCCTGTTTGTTTTCATTTGACGGGAGTCAGTGGAGGGCTCACAGGAAATGAAGTGTGAACGACTGAGAATGACAAACGGATGTCGCAGGATTTGAATCTCAGACGTTTTGATTAGTTTCTCCCATTTCGACCCTTTACTGACCTCAAACCCACTCTCTTACGAAACGATTCTCGGACGAGCCTTTTAAATATCTTCATGCCGGCAGTCACAATCTCACGATCACCTTAAAAGACCTTCAGTGCACATGAAGTCTCCTCAGAGTTTCAACCAACCTTATGGTAAGATTTTCCATGGTCGGTGAGGATGTTCCTGCCACCTCTTTGGCCCGGACACAGTTCTCTCGGCCATGGCCGCTCAGACGTTATAATTAGTTTGTTTGCCATATCTCGGCTGCATCTGCACATGCACGCGGAACGATGACATGTTAAAACATGCTAAGCGAGCAGAGAAAATGAGGAAAACATGAGGTTTTTCGTGTAGCAGAATAACAGGTTACACAGTGTTTTTAAAAGAATGGTTGTAGCAGTTTTGTGGCGAAGCAGCTAAACACTGCGGTATATGTGTGTGACATTTGACTGATTTGAGGTAATAGTTTCTAAAAGCCTTTCCGTATGTCCTCAGCTGCCCTTTGCGCACCACCTTTGAGCTGTGAGGTAGACACGTTGAGTGACATTTTCGTCTCCGACGCGTTCGGTGATCTTTCGGATGTCCATGACAACATCTGTCAGCCGCTCTTTTCTTTTTACCCTTTGCCTCAAAAAGTTTAGGAGGAGCCTGGGGAGCGTGGCATGTCACGCATGGCCGGGCCTCTGGTACGCCTCTGTTTGTTTGACTGTCTGGACCTGCAAGCTCGAGCAGGCCTTCAGGAAGCTGCTGATCTTTCTCCTGAGATAGCACCAGCCTCGCTGACTGTTGCGCGGATCTTAAATGCCACCGTGTGACCTAATCTACTGTTACTGCGAGAGAGAACACGGCAAAATCGCGTACAAGGGATGTTTGTACGTGTCTAGACTAGACTTTGCCTTGTCAGTGTTTGGCTTGCTCGCGCGTTTGGCTTTGGCCGCACTATCCGGAAGGTTGTGCTGCGTGCTGAGCGGAGAACGTATGCGTGCACTGCACTGGAAGCATCTCAGCAGACGCGGAATGAACATTAAAAAACGGTTTCCCCACATTCCTGCACTCTATGTCTGACCCGCACCGAATACCAGGCTGCATTTTTCCTTCTCGGTCTGGTTGCCCACAAATGGAATAATAGGTGTTGTGTTTTGTGGCCGGGAGATTTCTTTTCACTTTGGAGGGCAAATACTGCCAGAAAGAAAAGATTCAGCCATTATTTTGTAACTCAGTAATGCAGGTAGAAGACTCAAGACTAATAGCTGAAATTATAGAAGAATGGCAGTTGGAAATGCAGATTTTCCTTATGTAGCACACCTGATGAGCCATTATTTTTATTACAGATTATTCACTGATACTATTTATAGAAATAGCTGTTATTTAAAAGAAATTTTAGAACATGCATATAGATTTACATATTTAACAAAACTGCAAAATGTTTTAGAAGCTGGATCAGGCCCGTGCATGATGCAAAACGATTGAATTCATTGATTTTTAATCCATAATACAAACTATTGTAGGTTGTCAGCCCAAAGACAAACATTTGAGTACGTACACGCACACCTACGGCCAAGTTAGACCCACCAGTTAACCGAACATGCATGAGAAATCTCAGGCAGGCACAGGGAGAAAATGCAAGCTCCAAACAGAAAGGCCCCCGCCGGTACCAGCAGAGTCAGACTTCCTGCTGTGAGGCACATGGTGACACTACTAAATCAGGGAACTTTGCTTTGGTTTGATTAGTAAAATAGATGCATTTCCTTAATTAATTTGCTGGTCTGCAGCCTAGATGTAAATCTAATCTTTCTGTGCATCAGTGAATTTGAAGATCGAGATGTTTTTGTCACCGTAGGAAGTTCTTCCAGGAACCTTCTCCTAAATCTAAATCATTCTCACTCCCAGTGAAGAGCTCAAGTGGCACAAGAAGAGGCTGGTTAAATGGGAGACAGACCCTCGTAAATGCAAACGGCTTAAACTTTCACTTTGCCTACGACCCCATTGTGCTTACACAGAGAGCCCCTGCCCTTAGCAGAGGTCCTTCAATAGACACTCACACTTTTACCCCTGCTGGGTGTCACTTCTAGGTCCCTCTGTTGTTCATGTCGCAGCCTTTTTACATGGTGCATCCCCAACCTGTTGTTAGGCTGGCCGTGCTCAGCGAGACCATCTGTTCCCCCTCACGCACACACACACATGCAATGCTACACACACAGGCCAGCTGCCTGCTGCATGGTCGCTGCTAGAGGCAGACTGTTACATCTGTCCCTGTCTAACCTCAACCCTCTGGCCCAGCACCAATTAGCCCCCCATTAGCAGCCTCATGGGACGGGGTTTCATTAAGGAGGCCGTGATGTACACAGCGGCATGTAGCAGGCTAACCAGCCGCTCATAACTGACAGGGTACAGTCCAAAGAAATGGAATGTGACCGAGTGACCCAGAGAAAGCTCTGGATAAACTCTCACCATTACCCTGAAAGAATAAATGCATGTTTCTGTGTAACCCCATATAAAGTAAAAACGTCTATTCCGACATGGATTTACATGTCCCCTTTAAAATTCTCTCATTCTTGCGTGGGCGGCACTTGCAATAACATCACATTTTTCCCGTCTAATGTTGTGTTTGCTTTGTTTTTCAGATCTGGAAGCGTGAAGTATCACTGGGAGGAAATTTACTCCTTTGTGGAGCAGCTGGCTGAAAAGTTTATAAGGTGCAAGCAGGATTACTCATTCATGTTTTTGCGACGTTTCATTCTTTTCTGCTTTCGTCCGCCTTAATGAGTAACACCTCTGCGTTTGCAGCCCCATGCTGAGAATGTCCTTCATAGTCTTCTCCACGCGAGGAAACATCATCATGAAGCTGACCGAGAACAGGTAAAGGCTCCATCGCTACGCCACTGATTCGTGCCTCCTGCCTGAATCTTTCGCGTGAGCGCGCCACCATTTGGAAATCTGTTTGCTCCTGAACAAATCTAATTGCATGCAAATTTCATCCAGCTTTGGTAAAACTACAAATACAAAGAAGTCCATTCAGTCTGCTGTGAACTGACACTGGATAGTACTTGAGCCAAAAAAAACTCCCCCTTTCTATTTTCTGACGAGCAGCTTTTCTTTCAGCAGATTTTATCAGGCTGTTTGTCTGTTGAACCCACAGGGACGCCATCACTGGAGGATTAATAGCTCTGAAGAAAGTTGTCCCCGGAGGAGACACGTTTATGAATTTAGGCCTGGAGATGGTAAGGCTGAGTTTAAGGGTGCAACACACTGACTACGTCTTCACTATGAGAATTCGTTCCAGAAAATATCCACTGAGGATTAATTGAACCTGGCAGCCGGAACCAGAACCAATTAGATGATTATGAGGAGTAGCTCAAAACATTAAGCGCTCTCTGCTCCTTGAGTAAGTGCAGAGCTAAGCGTTTCAGCAAAATTAAGCATGGCTTCAAACTTTCACGGCGTCGCTCTCTTCTCTTTGTTTTTCATGAAAATGGGAAAGTATTTTGATATGCAGCGAAATGTCCAGATTCAACACGAGTTTGAGGTTCTTGGTTTGGCTTAATCCAGTCAAGTGCAAGAAAGTCTATTGTTTTTGAGCAGCTTTATTTAACAGTAATGCAGTCAGTCTGTCCAAAGGTATTGTGTACTGATCCTTACCATGCAAAGAGGGATATATGGACAGGTTTTGCAGCGGTATTATCACCCATGCCGACTCTTGTAAGTTGAGAAAGTTGATTTACGCCGTTTTTACGATTGCAGGCTAACATGCAGATATACCAGGAGAGGCCCGGTAAGCTGCATCCCACGCACTCGTTGCATTGTTGTACATCATTTCAGGAAGCACGGAAGTTGTATTTTATTTAATTTTTTTTATTTTTTGCAGGGACAGCTAGCGTTATCATTGCTCTGACTGATGGAGAACTGAATGAGTGGCAGTTTGACATGGCGCAGCGGGAGGTAAGATTGCACGTTATCAAGTGGGAGACTTTGACAAAATAGCATAAACACTTCTGCAGTGCTGGGACTCGTTAGTGTCGGTTGTATTTCAGTCATTATGGCTGCTCTTTTTAATGGGTTTTCATTTAAATTTTCACATTGTTTAGCCTGAACTTTCGATGTAAATGACTTAAAATAGTCTCCTATTAATTAATCTAAAATTATTTTAAATTTCAGGTTATGGGATAATTTTTTTTAATTTATAAACATCTTTCATGAATATGACGGCTTACGCTATTAAATAGTAATCGACAAACATTAGCATATAACTATGCAATATCAGAGCTAATAATAATTCATTTGCTGTGCACCTCCTGAGTCTGAGAAAGTGTCTTTGTGAAGATGTATATTGTTGAGAAAAGTGGAGCCTCTTTTAAGGTCACTGCATTTTCATTTATTTGTTCTTGTCTTGCAGGCAGAGAGGGCAAGGTCTTTGGGAGCCATTGTTTACTGTGTGGGGGTCAAAGACTTCAACCAGACCCAGGTAGGATCCACAGGAGGATATTGGAAATGCTGCACATACATAAAAAAACAAATATATCCCTTTTTTTCTGAGGCTGTGTATTTTTCTAGCTCGCAACTATTGCAGACACCCTGGAACACGTGTTTCCTGTATGGGGAGGCTTCCAAGCCCTCAGGGGAATCATTGACTCGGTATGGCACACACAGACCACATGCATGTCATATAAATACACACCCACACAGAGAGCCGTAAAATCATCTTACGTTATTGAATTATGTCATGACTGTGGGATTTTTTTTCCTCCCTCTCCCACTCTCAGATCATCAAGAAGTCCTGCATAGAGATTCTAGCGGCTGAGCCGTCCAGCGTGTGTGCAGGAGGTAAGAGGCGTGAGGAGCAAAGGTTTAACTTTCTCCCATGTTAAGACACTGGGCGGCCGTGGCGTTTCCGACCATTTCAGATGACGGTCCTCTAAACAAAACAAAAAAAAAAAACAAAAAAAAAAAAAAAGCCTCTGGAGTGGAGCTGAGTAATTGCACGGACGCTTATGAGCGCAGAGTGACAGAGAGCGTATTGTCATTCAGGGCCGGGGGTAATTAGCATAGCCCCTTTGCACAGCATGTGTGCAAAAAAAAAAAAAAAAAAAGCAGACAGGGGGTGTTGGTCAGGGGAATTAGCCATGAACCTTTAAGCATGGCTGCATCTCTGGCCTAGTTTGCCACATCGTATATGCCAAGTAGACATTTGGGTTGTTTAGCGTCGTCCCCGCCCTGACTGCTCGTGCTGCCATGTTTAAAGAAGGAAGAGGCACTAAGTGATGTTGAGAGAGAGCCTTTATGTGTAGCCGGCAGGATGGACGAGCTTTGACATGACCTTATTAGGACTCACTTAAGAGAGTGCATTTGCAGCCCTGCTACCAGGACAACCAGCGCAGATCAAGATCCATTATGGGATATGAAGGGTGGGGAAGGATATGGAGAGAGAAGAGGAGAGAAGAGAGGAGAGGATTCAAAATGTTGCCCTAAAAGGACAAAAGGAGGAAGAAGAAAAAAAAACATTTTCCTCGTGTGATAATTACAGTCTTTGGGCTCTTGCCAAAGACTGAGTGTGTGTCACTCGTGATGTGCCCAAATATCCTCCAACAGCTCATTTGTTATTCGATTGATGAACGGCGTAATGGTCAGTGAACTAAGAAACCAGGGACCCGCTTTGACCAAGGACTGAACCTGGCCTAATTAATTAAGATCACAGTATCCATTAGACTATACTTCTTGTCCCTTTGTTTTGTGATGTGTGTGTGTGAATAAAATCCAAGTCTGAGATATTCAAGGCTTATGTATTAAGCTTGTGTGAAAGGCTTAAAGCACTTTGGAGATTAACCACGTCTTCTGTTCTGACCTCAAATTCTTGAGTGAAATTAAGTGATTAGAAAGCAGGCGTTGCGATTTAGCAGGAATTTTGCTTCATTTTGAACTGCATGGCTCCCCTACTCACATCTGTCTGTCCTGATGCACATCCATACTGACATACTACATATATTTTGTGACAGTCTTTCTCTTTTCCTCTCTGTCTCTGCATGCAGACAGTCACATACCATGTCGTACATGCCTTACACAACACACACACATTTAAGAGATCTTTAGTTGCACGCGCATGCACACACGCATTTCAAGCACATGTACACATGTCCCTCACACTGATGTGAAGTGACCAGACCGAGCCGCCTGCAAACAGGCCATCAGACTGGACAGTGAACGTTGGGCCACACTATCAGACATGACAGCACCGATTTCCCCCTACGCACACACACACACACACACACTGGATGAGGGCGAGAGTTAGGCCTTAGATCTAACATGACAGGAGAGATTGCTGCTTTCATTAACGTCTGACCCTTTTCTCCCCGTTGCCCCTTCCTCCCTTGCCCCTCCCTGCCCTTCAACGTCCTTTCGCACTAACGTGATTGAAGAGGCGCCGTTCGGACAAGCCGTACCCCGTTTTCTTTCCGCGCACGAGAAACGCGCGCACACACGGGGTCACGTGCAGACGGGCGTTTGCACAAATGTTTGTAATCGGTGTCAGACACTCAGGTGCAGATGGAAATGGACATGTGGCCATACAAAGAGGCAGGCAGGATATGTGTTGTACATGCAGGCGATGCACCACCAGTCCCTGCCCACCATGTGCCTGACAGCACTGACCTTTTAGCCCATCAAGGCTGAGTGTGTGTGTTCAGAAGATGATCATGTTGAGAGCAGCAGCAGTAGATCTAGTAGATTTTTTTGCAATCTGTAGAAGTTGGTCAAGTATAACAAATATAATAATGGAGGATGTGGAGGGGGAAAAGCATTTCTTTGCAAATGTATTTTCTTGGGAATATATCATAGATGTGTCACATTTATTGGTAACAATGTGTGTATAATCGATATACTGTATATAATACATATATTATATTATATTATATTATATTATATTATATTATATTATATTATATTATATTATATTATATTTTTCATTGTGTGGTTTCACAGCAAAACCGGAAGAAAACATGAGGCATGGTGAAATAATTAGGCCGTCTGTAATGAGATGATTGGTTAATGATGTTTTTGTGTGAATGAGTGTGAAACCACATGCAGGATCTGCATCTAGTAGAGGAAATGACAAGGCAGTGACAGTGACTGGCATGTTGCAAATCAGTGAAAATCTGCAAAGAGGCCAGAGATCAGCTGCGTGACTTACAGCAGTTTTTTATCATTTTTATTTTTATTTTGCGTGCACTAATATGAATCACTGTTATTTGTGTAATATGTGCATGCAACTCACCCTTCACCGGATCTGTCTTGCTCATCACCACTTGTCCTCGTGGATCCCCTCCAAACGGAAAGCTGCACACCCCAGCATTCTTGCGGCATCTGTGAATGTGTCGAGATGTGCAGACATCTGTAAAGTGGTGTTTATTTTCCTCCTTTCAGCTCTGCCTTCAGTTTGTGTATATCTACGTATAAGGCTTTCGTAGCAGCTTGTCTGACCTTTAAAGACACACTGTCACGTATACACCCACAGCCTGTGATGTTTTTAGCCAGTGATCTTCACGCTGGAGCTTTAAATGTTAAAGGTGTGGCAAACGTTCACTTCTGTTAGTCAGGACAATGCTGGAGGAAACCTCGGTGCACGCAAACACTTGATCAGACACATCAAAAGACATGCGAATGCCGACGCGTTCCGCAGAAAAACATAAATGCACGTCGCACATGCACGGATGCATTATCCGTCGTCACGCACACACACACTTCTGCATGCAGGCACGCGTGTGCTAATGCCATGCCACGGTGCCATAGGTAAGGTCAGACCTAGTTTGACAGTAGTGTGCTGTTGTCAGCCCTCCAGGCTTGTTTTTAAGCAAGTGTTTTTTTTCCCCGTGCTTTAACATATGCTGGGTAGCAGCCACATAGACACTCCAGCATATGCTGGCAAGCTTCTGTCAGTGCACTTTAACGGCGCCTGAGGGGAAACTAAAGGTCAAAGACACACGCACACACACACACACGACAGGAGACGCACACACCTTCTGGCTACTCCACAGATACTTGTGAATAGCAGCACTTTTAGCATTAGCACCACTGGAGCATATTACGGCCTTTCCACATGTACACGCGCAAGCACACAGATATAAACAAGCAGTAATGAGGCATGCGCGAGGCTCCGCCGCTCAGGACATCAGAGAGGGAATGGCCGTCAGCACACACCATAATTGCGCGCTGGAAATTTTCTCCTACATCAAAACCAAAATAGAAAATAGATTTTGATCCTTCATGACTTTCGCGTACAGCTGAAAATATGTGTCATACCGCAGTTATGCGTGAGTCTGCTCGTTGCTAATTATTTCTGTTTTGTTTTCGCCTCAGAGAGTTTCCAGGTGGTTGTTAGAGGCAATGGTTTTCGCCATGCCAGAAACACCAACCAAGTCCTCTGCAGCTTCAAGCTGAATGATACACACACCGTGGGTAAGTTCTGCAAATGTTCCACATGCGCATGGATATGGACACTGAGGACATGCAGTATTATGTAAATCATAAGAATTTTGCAAAATCAAAAGAGCAATTGATGTTAAATACTAGAAGCAAGAAGGCGGGGACTGTGCCCCTCACTATTTAATTAAGCTTTCAAATTTACAATTTACACCAGTTCATTAGGTACACTAGTGAAAAAGGAATGTGTCTCGCAGAAAATCTGTGTTATAATGTTCAGTTTGTGTGTATGGATGTAGCTGGATGAAGTGGATTGAATTAAATGCAAACATGAATTGAATTTTCAAAATAACAGGAACTTGCATCAGCACAACACAAACCACAACCTCCAAAATGAAAAAAGATCTTCATTCCTGATTGTTTTTTGAAAATCGTTTTAAAAGATTAACTCATCAGTTTAATTCATCATGAAATGGAATTTGCGTCCCGACTGCAGATGTCTAAAATTCTAATGCATAAAATGTGATTTTTTAATTTTTTTTCCCCCGTGCAGACGATAGGCCAGCTGGGATCGAAGATACCTTCCTGCTGTGTCCTGCTCCTGTCGTGGAGGAAGTGGGGAGGTAAGCCGGACAACTCTTGCAGCTCTTACCCGGTTCCCACAGCCCCAGATTGTTCCTCCAACTCTCCATGTACAGCTGTAATGCAGATATTTGCCAGCTGCACTCCCAACTTTTGGTGTGGACGCAGAAGACTGCCGTCCTTGAACAAATTAGGGCCAAAGTCATAGTGTGTCTGTGATCAATCAATGTTTGTCACAGCTAACGAAGCCAGACACCAATCACAAGGGGACAACAGGAGTAGAGCCCAGGAACATGACTTAATGAGAGCCTGCTTGAGAGGACTTCACAGCCCTGTGTGTGTGCGCGATGTTCCCAGCGTCTGCCTGACACTTTAGGAGACAGAAAGTGAGAGTGGAGTCAGCGGGGCAGTGTAAAGTTTCCTCTGAGGGCTTCCAGGTTTGCTCCTGGTGATTCAGAGCAGAATTTTCTTGCGGGGCAGACAGAGCAATCCTGTGGGCTGAGCTCAGAGAGAAACGAGGCCCGGCAGCCTTCCCGTCCCCACCGCCTGCAGTCCTGTGCATAATTATACTCTCAGGCCCCCGAAGCCTCAGACACCTCCCAGTCATCGTCTGTCTTGTTTCTGTCACTCAGATTTTTACCACGATTTGAGCTCGTCAGTGAAAAGTGCTGCTTTCATGGGGTAGATGGGCAACTACTGTTCAGAGATGTTTTTACAGTGCGGCTGCGCAAGATTTAAGACTGTGTCAAAATGAAGCACATTTCTTTCACACATTTTGCCAAAAACCAGCACACAACTGACCCATAATCATCGTATAATTGCAAAACATAAAGGACAAAGTACACAACCCAGTAAATACCTGGTGTCTTTAGTGTCCGATTTCTCCAGTGCGGCTTTGTGGCAGGTGGAACCGCTCCTCCTGAGAACGAAAATGCAGAGCAACATTACACACTGCAGCGATGCCTGAAGGAGGCGTCCTGCCATGTAACAGAGGCTCGTTAGAGCAGAGTCAGCACTGGAAGTCACTGGAAGAGGAACTCAGCTGTGAATGGCTGAAGGGCCCAGAGAGGAGCCCAACAGCTGGCTGACAAGTCCTGTGCTGCAGTGCAGTAGATGTTAAAATATGTGGAGAAGTGACTCTGTGAAGGCTGGAAAGGTGCTATTTTATTTTTTATTTTTTTAGCTTTCTTAACCCCTCATGTTGCAGGTCAAATTTACCCATTTTAAAATTAAAAAACCACAATAGTTAAAAGTATTTTTTCCCATATGGGACTTCTGCTGCCTGGCTTAATTGGTGTAACCAACATGTAAAAATAACAATGGTTCATTTCACATAATTGCACTCAAACACACACTGAAACTTGTTTGTGTGTAGGTCTCTCCATTGTGCATAAAAAAAAGTTTTAAGCATTTTTTATGAAAAAACTCATGATTTGTACTAAATTATAAATGGATAGCGATAAAATGAGACGTAAACAATGTTTATTGTTGATTTTTCAGTTTCTGGCAGATTTAGACAGTTGAACCTGCCCCAGGTCATCCTCTCTGTTTGATGGACCCCCTTTTCAAGTCCAGCTTAGCTTCAGGCTCAAGAGCGTAGGTTCAAACATGAGCTATTGGTTTAACAAGTTGATAACAACCAGCCATAACAAGAAAGAAGGCTGAACTTGTCCATGCATCAAGATTTAAATGGATTAGATCATAGGTCTCTAACAGGGGGTCCGTGGCCCCTAGGGGATCTGTGATTAGATTAGACTTTTTTATATACATATATATATATATTTTGCACATGTTTGAAATAAAAAAAATATTTGAACCTGTAAATTATTTGAATAGCTTAATACTGAATGCAAAATAATAATAATTATGTATATTTATAAATA
Source organism: Mugil cephalus (assembly GCF_022458985.1). Lineage (NCBI taxonomy): Eukaryota > Metazoa > Chordata > Actinopteri > Mugiliformes > Mugilidae > Mugil > Mugil cephalus. The sequence continues at coordinate 12,831,394 of NC_061782.1, forward strand.
GCGCTAGGAAGAGTTTAATATAGAACACATATAGTAGGTAGCTGGTCCCTACTTAATCTCTTCATCAGTTTAGGGTTCCATGGCCTGAAAAACATTGAAGACCCCTGGATTAGATCAATAATATCAAGGTGGAATTTTTACATTCTGTCTTTTCATAGACCACACAGGATCAATAATAGAAATAATCACTCGATGTGGCCCTAAATCGCCCCCTACCATGTCAGGTCACATTATAAGGGGAGCAGGTTCCTGATGAGGGGTTCCTGAGTCTATACATAAGTTCTTGGGGACTCCAGCTCCCAGCATCACCTCTTCACCCAAACCCCAAAGACCCTCACTCACCTCCTGTTTCACCCGAGACGCATTGTCTCAAATAATGAAGTCACTGAAGCTGCCGTCACACAAATCTGTGTTGACTGGGAACCTTCCGGATGCAGCTTCCCCCTCCTGTTTACACACACACACACACACACGGGGCAAAGACATATATACTGGGCAGATTGATGATTGATAGGGCCTGAGATGTCTCTGTCAGAGTGGAGCTGATAGCACCACGTCCCCCTGCCTGCCAGAAAGAAGGGGCTGACCATATGACGGGAAAGGGGGACAGAGAAGGGAGGGAAGAAGTAGAAGAAAAGACTGGTGGCACCTGCACCGCCAATTTCCTTCTCCCAAGTCAGTGTCAGCACGAGTTAGGAGATGAGCATCATACAAGAGGGGGCTGAAAACAGAGTCTGCGATTGAGGAAGTGCAGAGGGGGTCTCAGAAGGGAGGGACAGTGCTGAAGGGATGTAGAACAGGAAAAGCCTTTCCTCCTACCATCCCCCACCCCCTGTTTCCTCTCCACTCCTCTCCTCTGCGTTGCCGCCACCATCCAAGCACTGACCTCCGCCTTGCCACCCCCTCCTCATATCCAGTCCCAAAGCTCAATGCCCCCCTTGTGTCTATCGCCTGAAACCATCAGAACAGAACAAGAAGTCTTTCTCCATTCTTTCCTCAAATCTATAACTACAGTCCAGCATTTCTACTTACACCCTCACTGGCCTATTCAGCTCACATGTGTTGCTTTTGTGCAGATTTCCTCAGAGCTTCATGAATAATCTTGTCAACTAAAAAGTCTGCTGTTCTTTTCTCTTTCCTTAAGTCGCGTACAGCTCTGTCATTTCACCAACAAAAATAATCCCCCCCCCCCCCCCACATTTCCTGGTCCTGGCTTGTATATTTTTGTTCATTTGTACATATTAGCATTGAACCCTGCAGTAACACAAGCATTATTACATGTCTGCGTCTGATCTAGGAGATTCCTTCTGTGGGTGGGGAATTCCCTGACCTCTCCAGAAGCCTCCGCTTTCAGGCTTTGTCAGCACATTTGTGTGCTTACACGGCAGCGACTAGTATGGACAAAGTAGATAGAGGAATGTATTTTTACACCTAGGGCATGCTCGCACAGTAGCCGAAACAAGGACGCGAATGTGTCCGTGCATGCACATGCGCTTGTGTGTTTCTGCGTCAGGTGTTCAGCCCCCGGTTTGTGTTTCAGGGTGATCTACCTGCAGGTGAGCATGAACGAAGGCCTCTCCTACATCACCAGCTCCGTTCACATCACCACTACGGAATGTGTGAGTGCATCCCGTATGTTGTTTCTCAGCGATAGTGTCTCTCTCTGGCATGCTGCCTTGTCTGAATAAACTTTCTTTCAAATTTTCTTCTTTTCTCTCGGTTCTCTGTCTTCTTCTCTCCTTCGTCTCGGAGGTCTCCTCTGTTGTGTCTGTCATCAGAGGAGGCTGTGAGTACTTTCACTTTTCATTTTCCCCCCTTTCTCCATCTCTTTTTTGTTTCGGCTCCGTTTAATCCTGTCGTTCTGTGTTTGTGCGCAGTATGACGGCACCATCGTGCTAATATCGTTGCTGGTTGTGTTCCTGCTGTTGGCGCTGCTGCTGATGTGGTGGTTCTGGCCTCTCTGCTGCACTGTGGTAAGACTACACTGAAGTATGTGAGAAAGAGGACGTTTATAAATGATTCCATGTTGGTTTACCTCATACTGATTATGTATTTTTTTCTCTCCAAATGTTCAGGTGATCAAAGAACCTCCACCACCTCCGCCTCCAGAGCCGGTAAGTCAACCAGCGGCCTGAAACAACACAGGAATTAAATCAATATTACGCATCGTCACAGTTGATGAAGCACAGTCGGTTCTTGATAATAGCAGTACACTAAGGAATATCAGCTGCGTCTTGACTGAGGTCTCACTCGCAGGAGTCAGACGACGAGGATGGGATGCCCAAGAAGCGGTGGCCCACGGTGGATGCTTCATATTACGGAGGGAGAGGAGTGGGAGGCATCAAACGCATGGAGGTACAAACTATAAAAACTGAAACAAAGTGTGAAAACAGAACATGTTTCGTTTTTTCTTACTTTTTTTTTGTTATTATTCCTAGGTGCGATGGGGAGAGAAGGGGTCCACGGAGGAAGGCGCCAAACTGGACAAACCTAAAAATGCAGTGGTGAAGATGCCCGAGCAGGAGTTTGAACCTTACGAGCCCAAGCCTCGAAGAGCTCCTCGCCGGGCCCCGCAGCAGAGGAGGTGGTACACGCCCATTCAGGTTAGTGCTTGATAGCAATATCAGTATCCAAGCATGGCAACACCTGTCCTAAGAATACAGTTTATTCCTTTCTTGCTTTCTTTTTTTTTTTTTTTATCTGGAGCATCAATAATTTTTCGTGTACGCTTCGTAGGTTTCTTTGTCGAGCTCCTTGTTGTCTCCACCAGTTATTGCTGGTTGACCTAAAGCACTTTTACGCATACTGAAAAATACAGAGATACTTCCAGCCATGTCTTGAATGCAACACATGTTTGTTAGGTGTGCCCTGCGCTAAAACTTCATGGTTTTTGTTCTTCCCTTGTTCTCCGGCCCCCTAGGGGAAGCTAGACGCTCTGTGGGCTCTATTCAGGAGGGGCTACGACCAGGTATCTCTGATGAGACCACAGCCTGGAGATCAGGTGAGCCCGCCTCATCATGTTTCATTTTTCATCTGCTGCCACAGCCTAATCCGCCATAAACACACATAACAACACAAAACTGCAACTAAAGGTAATTACGAGTCACTTGAGGGATTTTCTTCAGCCGACGTTTTAATAGCCGGTTAGCTGGTACAGAGTGTTTTCTGTCTTGTTTGTGTGCAATTCCAGCATCTGTGTCCTTCTTCTGTCAGTCACACTGCACAAAGAGGAGTGAACAGCGGGGACGTACAGGAAGATCTTTAACAGAGCAGCTCAGTTCGGGTTTTCTACACACACACACACACACACACACTAACAAACACATTCACAGCGAGTCAATGAGCTACTGATACCGCTCGCGCCGTCAAAGCTGCAATTGTTCACACACAGGGAGCACTGTACTTTTGTGCTTCTGTACTTTTCACTGCGGCTGCCAGAAAATGACCGGCTTGCCGTCATGTCTCCAAATTGTGTGTTACACCCTTGCTCCGTAATTTCAAGCGCTACTGTGTCATTCTGCGTTTTTTATTTTTTTTTTTACGGGCTAGGCTTTCTCTGCCACTTAACGAAGCGCGGTTCCGCCGCAGCGTTGCTGCGAAAGTCCTAAATCATAACGTCCCCGGCGTTCCCCTCCGAGCGTGTGTGACAGAGGAAGAGAGCGGCCCCTGTTATCTAACCTTGACCCCGTGAATGGCATCTCGTGACCCCAAAGACGTGTTTTCATCATCACACTGGTTGTCATGGCGAAACATCTGCTCCGTTGTAAACGCGTTCATTGTCACCTCTCGCAGCGGATGTCATATCGCAGCACAATTTATTGATTTGCCCCACCCCCTCCTCCCCCCCAAAAGGAATGATTCATCCTTGCTGTGTAACAGTGTGAGCGTCTACTGTATCTGAAGTCTATAAAAGTGCTCAGTGGTTTTCATCCCTTCTTTCCATCTTTTTTTTTTTTTCCCTCAAAGCAGAACAATGAACCTCTGTTGGAGCAGAAGTTTTTAGTCTTTGTCAGTCACTTTCTGTGAAGCTGTGGTTCACGGGGGCCCCCCTCAACAATGACCCCCACATATCCCTTCACGCACCATTAACTGAGGAAAATAAAACATCACTTCTCACATGGCAAGAAATTAATGAATAAAAAAAAAATAATAATAATAATGAATCCGCTTTTGTTCCTATGAGGATAGATCTGTGGTAACAGGCATATCGGACATGAAGCAGCGTCGTCTCTTAAGTGACAAAGCTCAGAGTGAAATCTTCCCAGTAGTAATGCAGCGCCAGTAAACTGGATTACCTACAAAAAGCCAAGCAAGGTGGCAAAAAGTGCAGCGATAACTAGCATAGGATCAGACCACGATGCGGCGTGTTAAGCAGCAGCTCAGGAGGAGCTCATCCCGCTTTCCCCCCACCCCCCCCCCATCCACCCACATTACTCCCACTTCACTGCCTCTGCAAACGGCCATCAGCGGGCTGCCAGTTTCTGCCACGCTCCCTCTTTCCTCTCCACAGTGCGTGCGCGCATGTGTAACTGTAACGTGTGTCAGCTCTCCAGAGCGAGCGTCACGCAAGCAGATGGGCCCGAGTTGAAAGGCCACGAGCCATATTGTGACAGACAAGATTCCCCTTTCTTTTGTCGTCCGGAGAGGACGACACTGACGGCCGGACCGGAGGGCGGCCACCAGACCCTCCGTCCTCGCACACACACACACAGCCGAACGAGCACCTCCCCTCCTTCCTCACGGCCCGCCACTCCACTCCAGCATGTCATTTGTTTCTCTATCTTGAGGAATATTTCTATATATTTTACAGTGCTTTAACTATCAGCAACATCTGTAATAGTTTCGCTGGAAGTCCAGATACCACAGAGACGCATTCCAGCATAAACTGTTTACAGCACGGCCTCTATTAGCGAAGCAGTGACTCCCAGCTGGGTTCACTTTTTTTTTTTTTCCAGAAGCGTACTCTTAAAGTTGCCGGGTGACATGTGGACATTTTTGGGCCAGGTCAGCTACTTATAAATTTATGACATTTTCACTTAACAGAAAAACACCACGTGCATTTAACACCGTGCATTTGGAACACATCGAGTGCATATGGTTCAGATGATAGGGTTGCCCACCATGATGTCAGAAATCTGCTTACATTCAATTTCACAAAGGAAATTTAAGACACTCGCAAAGCCAACTAAAACCTAAGCTGTCTATAAAGTGCATGAACTTTTGCACATGGATGACGAGCAGCACTCTCTTTACTGTAGCGGTAACAAACATCCACAAACAATCTGCTTCATGCCTTGTGAGGGGAGGGTAAAGACAGAGGAGTGGTGTAAAGGAGGATGACGGAGGGGTTTGAAGGGCTTCGTTTTTTTGCTCTCCGCTGAAGGAGTTGAGGGTCTGAAGCTAACAGCTGCCGAGAAAGAAGAAAAGGGCCGACAGAGATCGTAGCCAAAGGGGCAGACGGGGAGACTGACTCACATATCGTCTTCTTAAAGGTGGAAAAACGCTGATTTCAACACTGTGTTTATTGGTACACTCTTGCTGCCAGCCACCCCCCCCCCTCCTCCTCCTCCTAACCTTACTCTTCCTCTCTTTCTGTTATTCATGAGGCTGAGGTTTCATTCAGGCCATATGTTCTGGTGGAGGCATGGTTACAGTCACACACAAACACACTCATATTCATGAGCTTGTGTTCTCATTGTGTCCATATGCTCTCTCTGGTGTTGTGCTGCTGCTCTGCTGCTCACAAACTGGCCTTTTCACTGAGGCCCGGCGACAAGGCCGAAGTAGTCCCCCCCCCACCTCGAACCGGGCTACCCTCAATCAATTACGCACCCCTCTTATACACACACACACACAATGGCCCCCTCAGTCACAAAGCTACTGCTGCTGGGATCCTCTTAATGGCCCCTGAGTGACTTTAGGGCCTCTCTGTTTAATAAGGTGTTATAATCAGACCACCAAGGGTCTGTGACACAGAGACCTACTCTACATCCTACACACACACACACTCAGTGAGCAAGTGTGGGTGTGTGTGTAGCTGTAGTGGGATGCTATGCAGGGATCACAGAAGAAAACCATCAATGAGGACAATAAGAGAAGCGTTCCATTCTCCCAGACTTGTAAATTATGTTAAACGCTGAAGGGCCTCTGTTAACCATTGTGGGGATATTGGAATCCCCCCTTTACATTCAAACACATAAGAGTCAAACACGTAAGAGACATAAACCACTTTCTGTTCTGCGCCAAGAAAGGCCGAGTCTCAGAGGAGAAGGGGAAACGGGGAAAGCCGCGGCACACTGCGAGAGCCGTGCCCGCGCGATAAACTTTATCAGGGCCCGTCTTTGCAAGCACCACCGCTATTGTGGCGCAGGTGTGGACGGAGGACAGAAGCGGCTCTGTGCGCCCTCCGGGGGCCTCGGACACACGCGCTTCTGTCAGAAAAACTGGGCACAGCCTCACACAAATCATCTTGGCTGGTGGATCTCGGACACGTTGCACAGAGATCGCACTGTGTTTTAATCCCGCATTGAAATGGTGATGCCGTGGCGTAACCTTTTGTGTATCTGTGTGCCTTGCAGGGTCGCTGTATCAATTTCCAGAGGGTCAAAGACGGAGGCTCCACCCCGAACAACCATGCCCCGCCTCGCATGCATCACGCGCCCTCTCCTCCCCCGCCCGCCGAACAGCGACCTCTGGTCTCCAACTCCGTCCCCCGTGCGAAGCCTCCGTCAAGAGGGCCCCGCACCACTCCGGCCTCCTGCAACGCACCACCCTCCCGCGCGCCCCCACCAGGCCCGCCGCCTAGCCGCGCACCCCCCGGTCCCCCAGGACCCCCTCCGTCTCGCCCCCCGCCCATGCTCTAATGATAAAGAGAGGGCCTCCAATAAATAACTGATGCGTCAACTCATTCAATAAAAGACACGTCCTCTTTTCACTCCAAAGACGCAAAAAAAAAAAAAACACACAATAGGAAGGCTTGAAAATCTCACAGGCTCAATTTCAAAGCTCTGTGCTTTGTTGCTGGACAGCAAAAATAAATATTTATCCGAGTCCACTAAAATAAGCAAAAAAAGAATCATGTAGATATCCGATTACGCGTTTGAGAACAGTTAACACTATGAGATGTTGAAATAAGTGGTAAGAGTAAGTGCAATCCAGCATAAAGGATATTTGTGTTGTTGAAAGTTAGTTTGTGTGTGTAGCCTTGCAGACAACGACAGTGAGGAACGTAGCATGAAGCTGAGCATGTAGAGAAAGTGGATAGTGACGTTAGGAATGTTGGCTTTTTTTAAAAAAAAAAAAATTGTTTTTAATGTACTGTCAACAAATCAGACCGATTAATAATTTTAACCAAAAACGTTGTGTAAAGGGTCAATGATCTTATTGCAACTGCAGGGCAGTTTTTAGCCATATTTTTTATTTATTATAATACAGGCCCTGTCTGCATCTGTGCTCCGTTTAATATCAGGTAGATTTCTTTCTGGGTTTTTCGGGACCTTTTCGGGACATAAGGGTGGACTTTACGTAGAATTCCTCTTTGTATGATTCCCGATTCTGACTTCTTACTTCAGTGAAAGACTGCATTGAAAATCTGTATCTCTGGGGCTCTCCTGTATACGCCATTTACTGACTGAAATGATCATCTGCATTATTTCTTTACTAACAATGTGTCTCTTTTCCAATAAAAAAAAAAAAAAAAAGCTTTTTTTATGTTTCATCTGGCAGTGAAATCTTTCAGTTTTGGAACGTATGCCTTTTTATATTTCAATGGGCATTTTTAGTATTGTAAATCATACAATGCAACACAGACCTTATGACATTCTTATTAGTTAATTGAATACTGCAGGTGATGTAATCTGTTCCTCTTTAAGGAATGTTCTTTAATTCAGCTAATTAAACGTTTACTTCACTGAGGACACTAATAACCTACCCATGACATTTATATAAATAACCTGCAATGTTAAACTTAAATTCTGCATTAAATTCTTAAATTTGCTTCTCGTGCTATTCAAAGCCATATTTCTGGAAAACATTACTCCACTCTGATAAATGTGTTTGTCATTGTTTGCCACTTAAGAAAATGGTACGGTAGCCCTGCAAGTCTTCATAGAGGATTCAGGCTAAATCTCTAAGAGTCTATTTTTTTCATTAGGGGATATTGCGTGTCAGCAAACTGTAAATTTATAACGTAACGCCAGTGCTGACGTTGCCTGGTCTGAGAATGTCCTGACTCAAGCCTGAACTCAGAGACACACAAACACACACAAAAAAAGCTGCATTTAGGAAGTCGGTCCGTCACTACATGACTCACTGTGCTGTTACCCATCTGGGTAAATGAATCACATGAGAGTAATGGTATGTTAGGTCCTGCAGCAAAACAACTGCCTACAGCTTTTCTCTTCATGCGGCGAAGCTGCGCTGCAAGACGGAAATGTGGCAAACATCGGCACAGAGGGGTTAACGAGAGGGAAAGAGGAAAATAAGACTTTTTATATTTCAGCTTTAATGATGTATTCCGGTCTGAAAAGCATTTATGTCTGCGCTTAGTCACCATTAATAATTCAGGTCTGCAGCGCCCTCAAGTGATGCAACAAGAGGCACACATGACTCTTCCCCTCAGTTTTCTGTCCATATATTTCACACATAAATATATTTATTAAGGGAGAGATCTGATGCGAGGCCAGCATATTACTTACGGTCATGAAAGCTGATGTTGAGTAGAGCATTTTGGGAGCGTCACAGTTTCAAAACAAACTGGTTTCACCTTGGTAGAGTCTCTCAGAAACACACACTGACACACACAAACATCCGAGGTGTATGTTGTCATTTTAGCGTGTTAATGAACGCGCACACACACATTTAGAGTCCACCGCATAATGTAAAGCTCTGTTTTTCAGGCTTTTCGCTTTCTCTTCTGCATTTTCTTTCCCGACAGCGCCCCCTTCTGGGCTCCCTTCACCATGCCCTTGAACTGGCCCTGGAGTTTGGCACGTTTCCTGAGTGCACAGGGTGAGAGGTGTTTTGGCATGAGACATCTTTTTTTTTTTAACTTCTTTCATCTCAGTTTTACAGAACGACGTCGGCTGCTCTTACCTGCGATTCAGCTGGGACTTCTTCAGAGGGATGTAGGCGTAAGGATCGAGCTTTCCTTTCTTCTTCACGTCTCCTTTTCCTTTCTGGGAGACCAAAGATAAAAGCACACTCTGAATGACAGTTTCCAAATATCACACCACACTTACTTCCTCCAAAGTTTCTGTCGAGCGCTGTCAGACTCACCTTTGACTTGTAATCAGCTCCTGCGTCTTGGTGACCTTCCAGAGGTCTGTGGATGCCTGAGCCACCAGCTAAAGAAGAAAAACATTTTTTTAGCATGATACATTGGTCAAACTGTGAGCTAATAAAGTGCATCTAATCAAAGTTACCTTTATATTTCAGCTGGGGTTCAACGTCCATATCGTCATCATTGTCGTCTTTAAACCTCCTCTTCTGTGACTTTTTCTAAGGATGTTTTGAAAGGACAGGGAGTAAAAACCACCGAGCAATGACATGTCTCTAAAACATCTGATTCATACTGTGAATAATAAGTACTTACACTTTTGACTCCAGCCTCTTCTAAGATATCTTTCATCTCTCCTCCATCTGCGAGAACAACAAAGGTTTATTTTCACAGTCTGTTCCGTCATAAATAAATGAACACTGCTTCCTCTTACCTTTGTCTTCATCCTCCTCCTCCTCGTCTTCTCTTATGATCAGTCGTCCATCCGAGGTCACTTTGAAGCCGTGATCTACCTTGGCGCTCTTCTTCAGCTCCGGGTTGGTGGCTGAGGATCAACAAAGACCACGTTAACGCCACAGAAGCAAATCAAACTGGAAGTTGAATGCGCTGATAAGAAAGTAACAAAGCTGCGTTACCCAGCACTCTCTGTGAAACTTTGGAATCCAGGAAGTTAAGTGGGTCATCGTCCTCTCCCTCTTTCAGCCACGCACGTCCCTTCTGCTGTTTGCCTGCTTTCTTCTGAGCGTTACGAGGCTTCCCTTCATCCTCTGACAAATCGCTGTCTGACTCAGCAAGGATGTCCTCAATGCTTTAACAGAGGACAGACAGTTTTTTTTTTAAAGGAGGATATGAGTACGTGAATGAGGGAAGTTAGGGCTTTGTGCTGGTAACACTGCTCTACCTTTGGCTTTTCTGTTTAGGTGCCTCCTCTTCGCTCTCGGACTCGTCGTGCTCCTCCGCGGCCTGTTTCCGCCTCTTGGTGCGAGCCTCGGCCTTGCGGATGTTGGCCAGCACCTTGTGGTGTTCTGCAGGCAGCATGGACTTCACCAGCTCAAAACTGGAAAAAGAAGAAGAAAGTCAGTCAGAAAATTAAAACAGTGCATGACACTGAAGCAAAGCTGTTTTTAAATCTACTAGAGGAAACATCTAATATGAATATATACTCAAAGACACACACAAAAATGACCAATTATGGTGAAAGTGCAGTTTAAAACCACATCAGACAGAGCAAAGAAAAACTGGGCCCATCTATTCTATTTTCAGCCCTATTGGTACACAGTAGGGGTCGTGGGTTTCCTCTCAACAAACACCTGGCGTCACTCCTTCATTAAGGTTAACATTTGATTAAGATGGCAACATCAATGATGACAAAATATCCTAATAATCTCTCTTGACAGCTTCTTTCATCTTTATTAACTAAACATATTTAAACAAAGAAAATAAATCTGATGCATATCTGACGACCAAGTATGAGCACATAGATCAACTAGATCTGTTCAGATTCATGAATACTATGACAGATATGCTGTTCAGGTTCCATTTATTTGGTGCACAAACTCCACAGAAACCAGTTTTTAATCCTTCTGACTTGGACCACTTCCATTAGAGCTTCAAAAGCAGATACAGATCTAATTAAAACGATCTCGGCCTGTACACGGTCAGGAGTCAGATGGGAGTCACTGAAACAAATTTAAATGTAAGATTAAATCTGAAGCCATCTATGACTCCACAACTTCCGTTAATTTTTTATTTTTTTTACTCCATCAGTAGCCAGGTTTACATGGAGACTTTTTTCACATTCTGATTGAAGGTTTCAGGTCAACATCTATTCTGATCTTATGTTTTAATCGGAACGGCCGTATTACAGATCGATGAAATCATCATGTGACTGATCAAAGATGGAGGTCTCTCGTCTAGTAGTTTTTACAGTTTTATTATTAAAAAAACTAATTGATTTTAAACAGTTCAATATTTGTATTTTCTGCTGTATAAGTATGGAATTATGTCTATTTCTTTCAGAGTTGTTATTAAAACAAACTCTGTGGAGCCGCAGACCAGTTGAGGCAACATCACTGCACAGTTACGTCAAGACAGAGCAAGCACAGTTTACAACGGTTTACATGACTTAAGATCGATTTGGGAAAAGAATTATTTTACCCCTGTGAAACTGAATGAAAATTCGTTCGGTTTGGACCCATTTATTCTGACTGAGGTGTTTATATGGAGCGTTTCCATTTGGTTTGGGCTTCTAAATTGATTGTAATTGGAATTGGTTTTCACTGAGCATCTGCTTCTAAATGAAATCCTAAAAGCCGACTTCAGTGGCAGCTTCTTGTTTATTTTCATACAACAATTTGCCACTTGTGACGGAATAAATATCAAGTTGAGAAAGAGTAATATACTTCTTCTTATTCCTCCTTTTTTAGAGAAAAATAAAACAAGATTTTACAACAAAGTAAGAAAACTTACCCAAACTTTCTGATAAATTTAGTGAAGATGTTCTTCAGTTTGGTTCTGAAGTGCCTCCTCACGTCGTCCTTGATGTTTCCAATGCCCTCCATCTAAAACAAAGAGTAACATTTATTAAGTGTGAGGCACACATCTCTATAATAACAAACCCAGGATGCACAGTGCATACCATGACAGTGGCGTGTGAGGCCAGCGTCTTGGCGTCCATGATGAAGAGGATGACCTTGATGAAGCCTAAGGCGGCTTTGACTACTTCTCTGGTACGACACGACAGCAGCAGACAAACGTTGTGCAGCAGCTGCTCCATGGATTGCACCTCAATGGAGTCTGAGAAAGAAAAGACAGAAGATTGAATTAAGTCCTCAAATGTTTAAGTTTAACAACGACCACCAGGAACCTGCTGATAGTTAGACTAACCTTTATACTCAAACACTAGACGTGTCAGTGCCAGCACTGTGCAGGTGATCATGGTGACAGAGCCCAAGAGTCCTGCATACACCAACACCAAATACTGCCCGATGGCATCTGGATGATTAAAAAAAAACATGCTCAGTTAGTAATAGTCCGTTTGTCTACACACATACGTACATAAAAGTAAGACGTGCTTACCTTTTGTGTTACCACAGAAGCGAACAAAAGCATTTCCTATTTCAACAAGCAGGTTGTAAGCGCTTTTTCGCGCTCCGACTGACACCTCCTTGGTGCATATAATCACCTGAGAGAGAAAACATTCTCATAAACATCATCAGGCTGTCTTTGTTTGTGTGCCAGCATTTATTTATTTATTTATTTATTCGTGTCTGTACCTCTGGCAGCAGCGTGGTGATAAAGTCTTTGTGTTCTTCATTTAACCTTTTCACGATGTGGATCAGACACTTCAGTCTCGGCTGAAAAATAGCAGGAGAGATACGATCAGACAGCTCAGTAAAACAACACGTACATTCATCCAACGTGTTACGTAGGTGGTGTCCCTCTACGCGGCCGCCTCACCCTCTTTGCTGGTGAGGAGGCGTTCTTCAGCGTCTCCAGCAAGACGGCTTTGAGCGTTTCCAGATTAGACACGACAAACGATCTGCACTCCTCTCTGTCCGCTCCACACATCTCCTCCAGCACACGGTATGCCTTCTTCTGCATGCCTGGCTCTTTGGTCTGAAAGCAAACAAACCAGCAGACACTAAGCCAACGAAGAAATATTGAAATCCAAGCATGCCGTTAAACTCACTGTGTACGTCCTTACCTCCAAATATGGTCTAATCAGCTCAAAGGTCTTAGTCATTGTGGACTCATCTACAAAGGGAGCCATGGCAACCACAAGGTCCATCACTGACAGCCTGGTATGTATAGAAAGCCAGAAGAAAATAATTTTAGCAAATAGACAAAAGGGTAAGCATGCTGGTATTTGTAGATGAATATGTCCACTTTCATGTCCTACCGTGTGAACTCGTTGGACTCTGGGCTGGTCAGTCTGTCCATGGCTTTTTGCAGGAACGTGCAGATCATCTGAGGATGATTGTTTTGATCAGTGATACACCGGAACAATAGCACATAGAAAAACTAAACTGGCCTATAAAATCATACACAGAGAGCCAACAAAATAAATAAATAAATAACTGAAGGAGGGCACGAGCTAGTGTTTAATTTGAGATGTAGAGAAGACTAGGCCCAACATTAAAATGCAATTCTGAGATGATCACAAGCCAGAAGCTGCGGATACGAGCATAAACGCACCCAATGTGCACCGACATCCACATTTGGCTGCTAACAAACAAAACCAGAACTTATTCTCCAATAAAAACAGCATTGGTGTGATTTTCCATTTAGCCGTGTTTAGCCTTCATGGTTGTGCAACAACAACGGTAGAAACAACTGTTTTTAATCAGCAGCTATTTGAACGATGTTCTACTTCAACCATCATGATTTATTATAGTATTTGTTTCACCGTATAGAGAACTGATCTGAGATCTCATCACAAGTTGTCACTCGAGATGCAAGTGAAAAGCTGTCAGTTAAATTATGTTAAAATATGACAGCCCCCCGTACCAGAACACTGCAGCACAAAGTGATAAAACGTAACTCACCTTCATGTCAGTGACTGATAAATAGACTTTGATGGTGTCCAGCACGGCCATCCTGTATGTTCCAGACTCTCCAGCTGCAGGCTGCTGGCTGTACACATTGAAAAGGATGGGCAGGAAGTTCTTAGCGAAGCGGCCCACTTCAGCCTTTTCGGCTTCTGTAGACAAAAAGCAGACAGAAAGGTTTTAGAATAACCCGATTCAAGTAGCGAAGGCAGTAGTTCTGTGTGCCTTCTCTCTCTGTGAAGACGTGTGCGGTGCTACCTGTGGAGCAGCTCTTGTTGATGATGGTGCGAAGCGCCTGGCACACAGTGAGCCTCAGGTCTGGACGCTCATTGATGGCCGTGCCGAGCGTGCGGGCGATGACTTTGAAAGAGACTAGCAGGTCCACGGGACAGGTACAGAAGCCAGGAAGCATGGTCCAGATCTGAAAAGGAACACATGTATTAAATACTGTTGTGTACAGTACTAGACTAGACAAGGTGATGAGTTAAGACTTTTACGCTACCTGAAGCTGTAAGGTTTGGTAGACTTTGGCTTCCAGTTTCTGCCCTGCTTGCTCCAACTCTTCAGCTGCAACAACGGATTTATCAATTTAGCCATCAAATTAGTACAGAGAAAACATAACTCCTCCTTTTAGTCTGCTTTTCACACTAGTTTTTACCTCTCTGCTTGAGTGTGGAGGCCAGAGGGAGGAAATAGGACGCAAAGAAACCTAGGTTAGTGTTTTTCACGTGATCCCTTATGACTGGGACCAGCCAGCTGCGTGGAAACTCCAAGTCATCGCTGATAGAAAGAAAAAAAAAAAACAACAACCAGTCAGTTAAAGCACAAAAACGAGAAGAAAGCCGCTCCACAGTGTCTGTGTGTCCTTGTATCTTACTCATATCCAGTGATGTTGAGTGGCACGGCTCCCAGAACAACCTCGGGCCCCATGCTCTCCACAGCTCCTCCTACCGCCAAGTCCAGCTCACCACTGAAGGGGAACTGAGGAGTGGCGCGCAGGTCTGCCAGAGACTGCAAAGACTGCCAAGGACAAAACACAATCCCTCAAGCAAACTTTCAGCTTTCTTTGCTGGCACCGTGATCCATAAAGCTTTAGGACTATACCTTGGTCATGACGGGGTGAGCTTGTTTCCCTGCAACTCGATAGAAGCAACCCAAGATCTGCAGCACAAACGGCCAAGAGGCATGGAAGCGGTAGGACAGACCTTCCTCCACGATGCTAGAACACATGCGAGCAAACAGGGTTATCGGGGTGGGCGTTTGCACGTATCCACAAACAAAACACAGACACAAGTTTGGCAAACAGTTAAGACGCCGTACCGAAACATTTTGCAGACATAAGAGGGGTTTCCTGTAGAAGCGGTGGCAGTGATCATGCCCATTTGCTCCATGTGAGGGCCAACACATTCAGTCAACAGAGTCTGAAAGAGAGAAATAACTCATTGATTAGGTGCGCTAGGTACGTAGGTTATGCCTCAAAACTTCTGACACACCAGAGCATCTTAAACGACTTGGATGCAGTTTACCTTCAGTGTGCTGGTGGCTGCAGAAACCACCTGTGTGTGAGGTGACAACAGGCAGGACATGGTGGCAGAGAAGAGGCGAGGGAGGTGTCCCAAACTCAGAGAACTCTGCAAACTAGACAAAGAAAGAGAGGCTGTGAGATCTACAACCTGCTGATGAATCTGACTGGAATAAAAACACAACTAAAAGCGAGAACATTTTATTACCTCGCCAAGTGAACGTGAGCTTTCTCCATGACGGCCAGCCAGGCCAGCAGAGGCTGCAGGTCGTTCTCACTGGGCACGTAATCGTACAGAGCCTGGGGATGACAAACAAGAGTTAGATTTTCCATCGAGTTTGGCATCCTGAGTGAAGCACATTTGATTCGTTCGTATTCTCTGACCGTGATGATCTGTGCGTTGAGCTCCGGTGAGAGGGTGGAAGCGTTTGGTTTCCCGCTGAACAGCCTGTGAAAAGCCTGCATGGCACTGGCCGTCACCAGCTGCAGCCAGAAAACAGAGCGCACGTGTTAGAAAACTACATTTGAGATGAAAGAAAAGCTCATCTGCTTGCACTCATTGGTATTTTTGTGTCCTCACCACATGGCTGAGTGTCATCACTCGCAGCAGAGTCTCGCAACAGGACTTGACAGCTCCCAGAGGAAACGTTCCCATCAACTCCTTCAGAAGGCCGAGAACGTGGAGAGTGGTGGTGTCCTCTTTGCTGCCTGAAGGGAATAAAACAAGACTTCAGCAAGGTATCCATATGGCTAAGAAAAGCAATCTTTTAAAAAGGTCACAAGACAGAACATGAGGTCGGATTTCATCAAATGTGCAATGTTAAGAAGGTGATTTCATGCAGTGTTGAGAGAGGTGAGCACAAAAATGACTGCATTTGCATGATACTTAACGGCTGTTATACAAACAAAAAGACTGTTCTTTCTTCCAGAAGATGAAAAAGCTTAACAAGCTCCCACAGAGAGCAGTAATGGATTTTCAAAGAAAAAAAAAAGGCAAAACTACCTCAAAATAGCACAGAACATTATTTGAGCAAATAAGACTTGTATACACCAATAACTATGAAGCTTTACCTCCTGCCTGCTCCATTTCTTTTATGCAGAACTTGGCTGTGCTGACTGCAGCAGGGTGATGGGTCGGTGCGTTGTCTTTAAACAGGAAGTCACTACCTCTTAGTACGGAGCAAACACCTTGCTGTGCTGCTTTGCGAACCTGAGTGGTTAAAAGAAATAAAATATGAGGAAAAGGAGAAATGGCACAAAAGCATTTAGCATCTCACTGAATGTTGAACGTGGTTGTGTGTGGGGAGTTCTTAGCCGGACCCACCTTTGGCTTGCTGTGCACCGTGAAGCTGAGCAGGCCGTGGTAAGCCTGGAGAGTGGACGGGTAAGTCCACACAGATCCGTCCTGCTTCCTCAACAAAGTGGCCAGGCATGACAGGATCTACAGATGCAGGGTACAAATGTTGGCAACAGCTTTCAAAGATGGATATCATAAAGACAAACATGGGACGCAGGGAAGAATCTACCCACCCATCTAAGCGCAGAGGCCGTGTCAGACGTGGCCTGTTTCGACATGACATCCAAAAGAGCCTTGGTGGTGTCTGAGAACTTAGACATAAGCACTGGAGCAGGAACCCTAGGGAATACAGTCAGTTAGCTTTTGACATGTTTTGGATCAGGAAGTTTATTGCACACGTGACAATAAAATAGAGGTTTACCGTTTCATGACTAAATTGAGCAGGTACGCCACTGCAGCCTGAGACTCTGCTGTGTCCACAACTTCCAGGGTGGTCATCTATAACAAACACAGACAAGCTTCATTATCAGACCCAAAGCTTTGATTAAAATGATTCAATAACACATTTTTTCTGCAAATGTGTAAATATTAAAGGAAGTACTCACCAAAGCAGCGAAGTACTCTGTTTCCGTCTCCTTCCCTCCTTGACCTCGGATGACTTCAGTAACAGCTGCCAACACTGCACAGATCTGTGAGGGACATCACATGACACTGTTATAGCAACAGGGGAACTCTGTGCCTAAGATTTGCAATTATACAGCTGCCCAACGACAGCTTAAGGGTTAAGCTGCATCACCCCCCCCCTAAGGATAAGCAACAATAACATCATCGATGAACAGTTTTAAAAGTTAATACTGTCCATTCAGCGTAATACCTACCTCTTTGTGAGCAGCTGAATTGGACTCCCAGAAGCGCTGCACCTTCCTGAAGGTGAGGTTGGAGCAGTCCGACAGGCCGCTGAGGAAGGTGCCGGAGGTCCTCTCCGATAACATCTCATCCGGATCATCTTCCATGCGCACATCTTTGCGGCCGCGTTCACCGACCTCCAGCGGACCGACCTGCAGCTCATTGTGAAGCTTGAGAGCGTCAACTGTGAGATCACTCTTTTCTGTGGAGAGAAAGAAGACATGTGACTTCACCACAAGCTGACTTCACAGTAAGTTAATAGAAATGTATCATAGGGTATGAAAGGATTTTCTAACTTGGTGGATTCTAAACATTTTCCAGACTAAATAATCCTGACTTGCATTAAGTTTGGATATAAACTGAGAAGCATAATTGCCTGGCCTTCAGGCTTGCTCTGGAGGTTTCAGGACAGTTTTTGTAAAGCATCTTGATCCAATTGATATTGTTATTGATGCTATATAAGTAAAATTGAATTGAATTGAATTAAAAGAATTTTCTGATTCTGAAGGCGATCAGTGGGTCATTTTTTCTTGCAGGCTTTTTGAACAACAATTACATTTTTAAGTCGTCCACTTCCACATTAGTGATCCATCCATCACATACACACATTCAAGTAAACATGTGTTCAACTTGCTAATGACCACAAGGAAAAGAGTGAAGCTGGATTTGATGACAGTGCTGTTCCATGTAATTTAAAATCTGATGTTAAGTGCACAGACAACTACACGTGCGGCCGTGTATTTACAACACTTCGCCTAGCTTCATGATTCCTCAGCACTTGCAATCATGGGCAGCTATCTGGTCACGGTTAAAGCAAATACAAACACACCTGAGCTGTTTCTCCAAACAAAAACTTGACTGACATGTTAGGTAAAGGTAAAGACAGAATCGACTGAAGCTCACATTTTCTACTGGCACACTGATGGATGACTATCAAATGAAAATGCACCATAGAAAGTTAGTTTGGACGAGGTGCCGCTAGCTGGTGTTAGCGTTAGCCAGAGACCCACGTGTAATGCGAAGCTTACCGGTGGGTCGGCTGAAAAAGCGGCTTTTAGCAGCCTGTCGAAAGCGACTCGTCTGCGGGTTTGAGTCGCTGCTGTGTCCTTTCTTCCACCGTTTGAGTTTCGAGCCCGTCCCAGACCGAAGTTTCCCCGATTTGACCATTTTCAGGCACGAAAACAGTCAACAGTTAGCCCAAAGCGTCAGTGGAGCGCCAGGTGACTCCGTCGCTTACTAAATGACGTAATGAGTGTCTCTCACGTGTCCGAGACGGGGGTGTTGTACGTGTCTCCGGTAGATGGCGCTGTACACCACCAACACAAGAAGCGCCCAGTTACCTGAATCACAGTTGTGATTCTGTGGAAATAATAATAATAATAATAAATTGATACTGTATTGATCCCCGAGGGGAAATTATGTTCCTGGAGGAGGATAACCACTACTCCACTGCTCCCCTTAAAGACAGTATTTCACCAAGAACTGGGACTGTGGTGAAAATAATGTAATTAATACATTAATGTTATTATCAACAACCAATGAATCCCAAGCAGGCTGACGAAAAGTTTTTTGGGTTTTTTTGCAGTAGCATTGATGGCTTTTCTTCTCTGACTTCCTGTAAAATCCAGAATACACATTTTACCATATTACTCAAGAAAATGTGCTCTCAAGATGCAGTCCAACTTGTGGTTCCCAGAGTTTCAGAAAGGGTTTCAAAGAGCTATTTTAAGTTTAAAATTTCCAACTCAAAATGGTCAACTCAGGTGACCCTGAACAATTTTACAGTATGCTGCTGTACGTCTGGGCTGGCTGTGGACAGTGAGCACCTATCCTCTATTCTCTCTCAGTAGCATTTATTTGACCTGAATTAAATAACAGAATAATGTCGGCAACTTTATGGTGCGTTCTGATGTGTTGCAACCAAAGGGGAGACAGATTTTTAAATTAAGAATATTTATTTATAAGTTGTTCAAGTACAGTGAGCATCATAATGTACATAAAACTACAGTGTCTTGTTTGGAGCGATGAAAAAAATAAAAACAACATAAATAAATAAAAAAAAACAAAAAAGATTATCCCTTGTTACCTTTTAGAAAGGTGCCTTCATTATGTTCTTTTTTTTATGTGAATATACAGCAGTGAGATGAAAACACACAGTGTGCACACAGGTTCCTTTGTCCAAATAACACATATTGAGCGTGATATTTACATTTTGGTTTCTACTACTCAAACAGTTTTCAAAGAAGGAAAGACAGAAAGAAAGAAAGGAAGGGAGGAGAAAGGAAATATGGATTTCATTTATTAACAAGCAAAAGTACAAACAAACATGACGAGGAGACGGACCAATGTAAACAATAGAGCTGTGAGGTGATGTCTTCACAGACAGACAGACAGACAGTGGAACACAGAGACAGTGGAATATGTATCTTAGGGCTCTACTTTTAATCTAAAGTGTTTTCAGTGCTTTTCTGTATTCTTACTTCATTTGGAAAAAAAGGAACAAATAGAAAAAGGAGCAATATAAAAGCAATAATTTCTTATATATAAAAATGTACACAAAATTCCACTGCAGTACCAACTGCAAAAAGGATTTCTCTACTTCTCTACTCTTGTTCCTGCAGCCCTCTCTGGCACGTCCTTTGTCTTTTCTTCACTGTCTCACCCGTCAGTTGGTTATGACTGTGGGGTTCGTATTGACAATCACTTGGACGACAAAGTCCTTCTGGATCTTGGTGTCTTGCAGACGAGTCTTGTCAGTCAGCAGCTTGCCGGAAAAGAACCACCTCTGGCGCGTCACCTCAATTTCCTCCTGCTCTTCCAGTTGTTTCTTCAGCTCGGCGATGGAGTCCGCCATGCTGGCCGTCAGACGCACATCCTTCCCTGAGAACACCGCATCAACAGAGTTGGCACAGATTTCCGAACAAGACACTGAACAGCTATGCATTATTAATCAGACCCTAGCCTAGATAAGAACAGATTACATAACACGCGTGTCTTAACGTTTCCAAGGCTTGTTCCATTATTATGCATTATGCTGTTACCTGATGATAACCGCACCCGCAGCTGGAACTCTTGTCTGCATGGCGGTGGCTGAGCTTGCTTTGGTGCGGATTCAGAAATTTTGCTGTCACTGGATGTTTCAGTGATGAGGTTGACAGGTGGGGCTAAAGTGTACGCGGGGAGCTGGTAGCGGTTGCCCAGCTCGTCGTAACTCTCGGTGAGGGAACCTGCAGAGGAGACGCAGCACGTGAGCAACCAGTTTTCTTTATTTCATCTCAACAACAGCAGCTGACTTTAAATTCCCCATGAAAAAGCTGGCAAAGTGCTATTTGCGCCTGAATATTTAAGTGCTCTGTGTAAAACGGAGATAAGAAAACAAGCTCCATTTTTGAAAATTGAAGCGGGCTCTGATTTGTCAGCTTCCATGGCCTCAGCAGACACCGTCCATACGAGTCCGTGGCATGATTTGGAGCAGTGCATCTCACTGGATGCAACTTTATGACACATCCTGTTGTGCAGGATGAGTCATCAGTATTTTTAAATCAGTTTTAGGAACGGACAAACTCTCAGTGCATGGTGGCAGATTGGTGACAAATAATGCAAGATGACAAAATAAACACTGAGTTAGATTTTATGAAGATTTTAACCCTGACATGTACCACTCTTAATAAAGGAAGTATCATTCAACTACTAGGGCAGTTAAAAGAAAAAGAAAACACAAAACATCTGCAGGTATGAATGAATACGCAGTAACAGCATTTTTCCACCTAACTGTGCCATAGCTCTATGTGCAGCCAACCATCCGCAGTGGTCACGCAGCACTGCAACTATTATGTAACTATCAGAGCAGTAAGCTCTGAACAATTGATGCATGTGATTCTGAAAACCATTCATTGACATTTTTGGAATTATGACATGTGCGCTCTAAAGTCCAGAGCATTTACAGCTTATAATTTATAGCTGGATGATGTTTCCATGTATAAAAAGGGATTGTGCGTGTGTGTGCGTGTGGCTGTTTACCATGTGGCAGAGTGATGCAGGCACCATCCACTATAGCCTGTGCTAGCTCCAGGTCATTGCACTCTGCGGCCAGGGCTGCTGCTCTGAGCGCGTCCCAGATCTCTTTACGTCCATCAAAGGCTGGAGCCGTGTCCCAAAACTCATCCCGCTTACTCCTCAGCTGGCCCTCCGTCATCGGGTATTCGCTCTTCCATTTTGGGCGCTCCTTCTTGAGAGGCTCATTGCGTCCTGAAAATAGTAATAATAATAATAAATAGTCTGCCTCAATGAATGTACATTAGAGAAAAATCACAGAACATATATTATGGCCAGAACAGCCATATCCCAAAAAATATATATTAAAACTTGAGGAAAACTCCTAAAAAAAATGTACATTATTAGCACAACTTGCTAATATCTCTCTATATGGACAATCCCTGTCCCTATCTGTGATATTCACCACTTTCTACATCGGCCGACAAAAGCTCCAACAGCTTTCTGTCAGAAATCCGACGGCACCATTTTGTTCGCCTACTGCAGGTGTTTCCACGAATCCGCTCTACCGGTATACCAAGAAAGTCAACTTGGTTTGCAGAGGCAGAGGAAAATCAAAGTGATTATTTATAGTGCTGAGGATTACTGCACTGGCTAGTAACACGTACGTGCGCATGGAGACACATAAGCACACGCCACTGGATTATAGGCAGTAATCAGGTTCCACATAACGGGATTTGTGCATCCCTGTGCCGTGGAGGCTCTGGGTGGAGGGATGAGTACTCATTGGTCAGTGAATGGCAGACAAAAACACGCCAGCCTCTCGCAGAAAAACAACCCACCACACGTTAATTACTGTCAAACTGTAGAGCAATTATAAACATTAAAACTGCTGGTTCTGTTTTAGGTTCGCTGAGTTAATTCATTTTAAAATGTTAAATAACAATTACCCAGTTAACGCAATAATTTCCAAATTTATAGACGTGGATGTTGTGGCACCAGGCCAGAAAAGACTTATCTTCTCATCTAGATACACACACACAGAGGTTTATCTATAACTATGTCCATCGTATATATCGAAATATATACTAATGTATACTAGAAAATATATATATATATATTAAACAAAAAAAATACTACATCACAATTTAATAAAAAACTCTTTGATTATACAGACTAGAATTTTTTCTCCTATTGCTCAGGATTATCTGTCATTAATATTGTAATATTATATAACATATACACATGTTGTTATGCTTAAGTTCTATCTTTTATCAGTCATTTGACTTATATTTTATGTTTTATACACTGAACAGCACACAAACACTCAGAATATTCAAAAAAATATAGATGGTCTTGTATTTCACGTATAGTAAAGGACACAATAATGACCCAAGTTCATTCAGAACTACATCATTTAGATTTACACTACATTTGATTCATTAGTAATGAAAGGCACAGTTTTAATAGCAAAAAGATGTTTCCAGACAGCGAGGCTGGATTAACGTGCCGGCAAAACACATCCTAATGAGCAACCTGTCTGATAGTCACAGAGAGATATACGGAGATCATTTCTGACCTGCACAGACCTGTTGTGATGGCATGTAATAAAAACTATTATCAAACCTGAGTCTAAGCAATCGAGCAAGTGTTGAGGGATTGGTGGCCAAACCAGTTGGGCGCGCTGTTACGTAGCACCGCTGCCTTTCCGCTAAGGTTTTGTGGTTTGATCAAATCAGTACTCATTCACAGCGACCTGCAGCGCATGAAGAAAATTTCATTCTTTTTATGCAGCTAGAGCAGATTTGAATCCGTGTCCTCGGCTGTAAGCCCATCTGGAAAGTTTAATGATATGAACGGAAGGCGACGTGTCAAGTTTTAGTTCCTGAAGCTTAAAAAAAATTCTGGCAGATGGAGAAGACAACACTGAACAACTGCATGAGTTGCTGTCATCAAGGGCAAAAAGTTTATTCACTGTTTTGAACTATTTTAAATTACTGTTGGTTGTTGCTCTGACTGTTGTAATATTGTTCTTAATTATGCATATAAAGCACATATAACTTTTTGAGTTTGGGAATTTTGGAAAATTCTTTTATTCTAATTGTAACGTTTTGTTCGTCTTTAATGTTCAGGAGAGCCATCAAAACAAATTACCTAATTATCTAATTACTATTCAACAACAACAACAACTATAAACCCTAGTAACAACACCAACAACACTAAGGTACAGGAACACAAAACCCTTTGAGACAAATAATGACACACACAAAAATCTGCACCAACATAAAACCTTTTTCTTCTTCTTTTTTAAATAAAAATCCATACTTACTTTTGAGCATAATCTTAAACGGTGTATTTGGAGTGTGATAGTAATTGTATTCCCTGGAATTAGGTACTCCCATAGCTGTTCTTTCTCAGAGATTCGCCGTGTGCATCAAACCTCCACAATGGTGAACCGCGGAGCCTCAGGATAGTCCCTGTTAGGTCCAACCAACTTGAAGCAGTACGCCACACGATTGATGAAACAACCACCGGATCTAGTTCACAGCGCACATTCAGAACTCAGTCCCTGTGACACTTCCCCAGTTGCTTAAAAATGGCCACGCTCCCTCCACTTATATCCTTTCTAATAACGAACACACCGAACGCCCAAAATATCGTAGGATCAGTTGATGGAAAAAGGTTCAACATGGGGTGAGACTGCACGGTGTCCTTGCAAGAAGGTAGCTTCTTTACACAAGAGGTCTAATCCTATCAGCTCTATTTCGAGACGGGATAGAAACACCCAAAGGCAAAGCGCTAAACCTATTAACGGACAATAAACCCCTGCCGCGCACCTACAGTCTATTTGAAGGAGAAGCTACTGTTTTAGTGGTTAGGTGACTGCTTTCTTGATCGCTGTTTATGTGAATCTGTCATGCACGCGCTGCATTTCCACAACTAACAGTGTGGTAATTCATGAACATCTGCTGAGAGGTCATGTCTGTCTTAAAGGTAAATTATTTATTTATTAACCTGATATATTTTGCAGGAGTACAACATAAAGTAATTATGCACCAAGTAGGTCAATCTCTAATATTAAAGCTCTCTGTGCAGGCCCATGCTGCTGCTGCCGCTGCTGCTGTTGCTGCTGTTGCTGCTCAATGCATAATGGATGACAATCCAGACATTCACAAGGAATGGATTGAGACGTGTTTATATAATCTGCCCTATCAGGTCCTCAGCACAGATTAGACATACGAGTAAGCCATGACGCCTGAGACATTTAACACCTGAAACTGTAAGCTTTCACAGTGGGATTGGCTTCCATGCAAGAGAAGTGTAGTAAGGACAGTGAGTTAAGTGGCGTCTGGCTGGTGCTTCGTGTATAATATTATGTAAACTGCTGGCTCGGTGTTGTGCAGACACAGTCTGAAGGGTCCGAAGATGTGTGCTTCTTATTGATACGCTTACGGTTTAATGCATCACCGCACAAGCTTTTTCTTACCTTCGGACGTAATACAATATTTATAATATAACTTTCTAATTTGGTGTAACTGTACTAGGCCTGCAGGAACAGTAGTAGGCCTTCTTAAACTCAGGGGCCATATTGACATATACTGCAACCATCTGTCATCTCAGTTGGAACAGCAGTCCGCCAAACCAAAAATAAAGAAACTGCCTTATTCCTGGTTTAGAGTTAAAGGTGGACTTTACAGAGAAGTATAATATTGAAGTTAGTTATAATTATTTCTGCCATCTTGATAAATAAAGTCATTATAACGAGAGACTTTCTGTAGATGACCCCTATATTATTTGCAAACACTAACCATGACGTACATGATCATTTTTCTCAGAAACGGGCTTCCCCATGCATTCACTAAATGAAGTACAAAATGTCCCAGCCTCTTACCTCCACGTTTTTTGCTTCTTGTCGAGCTTGGGGCACTCCCTTGTCCATCCATCCGAGTCCTGCCCACACAGCCTCCCATCACTGTCCCTACATTCCAGGCCAAGGAGAAAAGTCTTATTGGTCTAATTAAACGCACATTTTAAAATAAATGCCTTGAAACGCATGTGTGATTAAAACGAACAGTTAAGGATGATGTGCCCTATGTGAAAAGCATCATCAGGAAATAAATGACAGCTCAGCACTCCTTGTTCCTGTGAGGTCAGACTGGCTGTTATGTTTACGTCACGTGTACCGCCAGCTGACGGGGACACGCGCCTGGACATGCCACTCCTGCTCCTGACTTTTTCTATTCGCACATTCAAAACACTGCCTTTATGTATACAAGGGGTTTCATAAAATCGCGTGCAATTTACTGTTGTTATAGCAGTTAAAAAAGTAAAGGATGTTGTGATTCATTTTGCCTACCGGAAATCCAGTCTGCTAAATTGTGCATCCGTCTGCAGTTTGCTTGCCACATCCGAACTTGCTTCAAAGTGAAGTTAGTTATCCTGACGCGATCGATCAGCAGGACGACAGCCTGGGAGAAGTGTGTCTGTGCAGGGCTGGAGGGACGGAGTCCAGGTCCGGTCCTGCAGTCTTCAGCAGATCTCCGCCGCTTCGGCCACAAATACTTATATGCACATAAACGATATCGCTATTCCCTGCAGTTCATCGTGAACGGAGCTCACCCGCACAATCCAGTAGCACAGTCCCAGAATTAAAGCTTTCCCACTCCGCACGCATGCGCAGCTTGGACATATTTGCGTCAGAGCCAGACCGGAAACTGAGAAACAACTCTAAACATTGATTTAACAAGCGGGCAAATTTTAAGTTAAATTTGTCTTCGTCTAACAGTAAAAGTAATGTTATTGTGCCAAGTAATTGTCGTTACTTAATAGGCGCTTTATTCTAAAATTTACAGCGGAAATTGTGGTTCACTTGTCTTTTCATGTACTCTTTAAACAAAAGTGGGTTTTATCCATACAATGCAAAAATGTAATTTCCAAAGAAAAGTTTGCTTTCCATAACTAATTTATTACTAACTTACTTAAAGGATAAAGTATCTGTGTGCTGCAGTACTACTACTGTCCTCTACAAGGTGTTTACCTATAGAATAGATTTAATCAAGCATCAAGTACAAATTTATATTGGATTAGGTTGTATCTTCATTTGGGACTTGGTAATCCTGCCCAATTTAATCTTGGCACATAAATTCCGCAAACACTGTATATCTTATCCACTGATTCGTCTCAACTGTATAGAAGTAAAGATAAAAATAGAAACGCCTTAAAATATAAAGAACACCTAGTGCCTGTCGCCTGATAAGAAGCAAGGCACACCCTGGTAATACTAAAACAAATTCCACGACATCATTACACACAAATCCAGAAGAGTGGTGGAACATGTGAGAATTCCTCGTAAAAGCCAAGCCTCAAATTCTGTGGAATTTAACATCAGAAAATTTGAATAGAAACGGTGTGCGTCAGTCTAAAGCCAGCTCAGTGTGCCGTGTGAAAACACATGAAGTTGTTCATGTGTATGCTGTTGTTACTATCTAGAAACAAGTTCACATAGGAAGCAAACTTATTTGTCACAATAATGATTGCTCTACCAAAGGACCATTAGGGACCTATATGTCAAGAAAGAGAAAACCAAATCGGAGGAGTGTACATACAGGTTTAAATATTATAATGAATAAATACTGATGATGACAGAACAGAATTTTAGTTATCCTAATGCTCCAAACATACAACTTCTGACCAAACCTAACATGTCAAACACTGACATCTGCTGGGAGATCAAACACTGGCATGTGCGTGCAGACTGACGGGTGCAATGAGAGGTGGCAGGAAGGTTAGAATCACAATGAAATCTGCTCTCGCTTAATCCCTCATCTCTTTATCTGACAACTTATTTCTTTAGCCTTCCTCTTTTGAATGAAAGCACCAGTTCTTTAACCGACATTTCTTCAAACACGATCAGAAAATGTTAAATGTACAGCTTGTTGCTTACTGAATGTTCTGTAGTCGTGTTTCAAACCACAAAAAAATTCTCCCAGATATATTACTCGGGAGGAAAACTTTCCATCTTGGTGCATCTCTAACTGTAGTGTCTGCCTATTTGTGACGTAACACACTGAAATGAATCTGCAGATCAAATCTGGCACGCAACGCAGTTAATCCACCAACCCCCCCCCTCCTCCTCTGGTCGTATGTCTGTGTCTGTCAATGTAATACTGTGACGTAACCCTGGAGCTCGAGTGTGTGCTCAGTGTGTTGTAAAGTAACAGGAGCAAACATACACCACCTTAATTTGTTCACATAAAAAAAATAAAATAAATATATATATATATATATATATATATATATATATATATATATATATATATATATATATATATATATATATATATATATATATATATATATGAAACATTTTTCTATTTAACATTGATCATGGCCCACAGTAGACACCGGCAGTGTAGAATTATATTAAAGCAGGTTATAAAGATTTATTAAATTAACAGGTACAAAATACAGTTTACATTACATACTCTCATGGTACCGTAGTTTCCTTCTAATTAAATGATAATGTTGGTCTGGAGTGTTCAAATGTGAGACAGGGAGGTGGAGGCACTGACATGAAACATGATGCCTCCAAATTTTTTTGGGATAAAAATAGCTTGGGCAGGATAAGATGACATTTTGCATAAAAAAACATGTTTTTGCAAATAGTTCAGTCAGTGTATTTGGTTTATAAAAATATCAAACCCATGATAGCACAAAGCTCGAGTACAAGTACTCAAACAGAGTCAAGTAAAACCAGTTTGTAAAGATAAGTAAAACCCAGTCAAGAACAACCCACTCATGACAAACTGTCTCGATGAAAAATGTAGACCGTGCTTCTGAGGTATAGGAGGTTGGCATGACCCCCTGTCTTCAGTTATATGGAGCATCTAAGAAAGACTCCTGTAATCTAACCCAATCCTTAAGGCTACAAAATATATTTATGTAGAGTCTGTCATACGGGTATCAAGTCCTTTTTGCGTGGAAAGATGTCCCAGGTCAAACCATCACCGTGCGGGGCGTGTCCAGAGGGAAGGAGAACACGTGTCACCCAGTGACTAAAGACAAAGGACAATATGGAGATTACAAAGTGAACAAGGCACCACTGACCACAAAAGATATAATATAACTGAACAGAACACACACCTTCTCTTCTCCACGCCCAAGAAGACTTTCCAGTTATTCAGCCTGCCGTAGTGGAAAGGATTTCTGTATACCTGGCAGAAGAGTCAAAGAGAAACCCCAATTAAAAACCTATTACTTTCACTGCCATCAAAACCAAGAGACAATATCTTATTATCATTGTAGTTGTGGTTAATTATATATATAAACCCCTGAACATCACCTGGATTATTTTAACATTTAATTTATCTAAAATCTAAAGCTCACCCTTCCGCGTTTGGCCAATCGCTCAGCTTCTTTTCCGTTGGTATGTCTTTCGATGCTCGTCTCCCCTCTGGATATGAGAACTGCATGCCAAAAGGTTAAAGCACCCAGGGCCACTCCCACTGTGCTAAAGGGACAAAGCGCATTTCATTTCATCCACTGCTAAGAGCTTAAATAGTGACAAACAACAGCTTTGAAAAAGAGGTGTGACATTGCAAACGTGGATTTGTGTGCCCACCGCATGCACACAAAATCTATTTTGAATTCGTCTGCAGAATGGTAACATTGGTAAATGGTTAATGGTTTTACCTGGTGAGCACCCACATGTAGATGATGCTTTTATGAATCATCCTATCCTTAAAGGTGTATGGAGGTGCAGATGTCTGATAGTTGGTCTTGACAAAAAAAAGAAGCAAATATTACATAACAGCAGACAAAAAAAAAAAAAAAAACACATAATAATGTTACTGTCTGTTCTCTGAGGTGGGATTGTACCTGGCCAGGAGGGAGAAGCCCTATAAGAAGTCCCATCCCCGTTACTGGTATCCCCGGCTTTTCCACATCCAAATGCTTAAAGCGCTAATGGAACAGCCCGAATGCACGAAACCCAGGTGTTAAAGACAGAAACAAGGCAGAGTCAGCGAGGAAACTTTAAGCCCCACAGGCACCAGGCATGAAGGAAATCCTAAAAAAGGACAGGACTCCAAGCAGTCCCACAGGCAACAGCAGTCTGACTATCTCACCTCGAGAGCATTGTATGCGTCGAGGAACAAGTTTCTGCCACTGATGCTGCAGTAGACACAGCCCAAGGTCATGAAGAGACAGAAGGAGAAGAAGTAACGGTGGTTAAAATGGCCCACACAGTTATTCAACCAGGCTGACACGCTGAAATTAAGGAAAGTCTTCTCTTTGTAGATTCTGCAGAGTATCTCTGTTTTCTGCTAATAAAACACTTATAAAGGATACGACAGTGATGGTCCATTTTCAGAATGCATCTGCAAAGTATAAAAAAAAAAAATATTAAGACTTATTGTTAGGTGTTAACATTTCACTTGTTAGTGATTTATATGAGTTGATGTGAATATATTAATAGCATATTATTAACACGGTCTTTAAGAAACACTTGCATAGCTCTGGTGGTTAAAACTAACAAATGGTCCAAACTAGAATAGTATCGGTTCCTCATAATAAACATCAATTAAAGAAATGAACAGGTGGGAAGAAAACCGACTCACCTGTTACAGATACCACAGTGGTGTGTTCTGGCTGGTTTTGGCACGATGCACTTTTTGCAGACTGACACAAATGGTCTGTCATTTTTTTCCTGGGAAACGTGAAAGAGAACACTTTTGCATTAATATAAAGAAATTAAGACCGTGTGCGGATGAGCAGTGGAGCTGACACCTCACCGTAGGGGGGTATCCCGGAGAGGTCTTTGCAGCTTTGTAGTAATGGAAAGCGATCATGACGAGGTTCCAGTGTCCGTAACAAATATGCCAAGCGATCCACGGCGGGGAGTAGGTGTTGAGGACCAGAGGCAACAGGACCAAATAGGCTATCACCAATATGGAGCTGGTCAGAAACACCACCAGGCAAACGAAGACCTGTGGGAATAATCACAAAATGATAACGATATGATAACTATGCGGAAAATAACTGCAGTTCGGGAGGATGTTATCAGATCTTTATCTAAAACACCACTCGATTGTCGGTACAGAAGAATTGTAGACTGGTATGTTACACACAGGATTAAAGCGCTCAAAAGCTTTAATGGAGTAAAAACAAAAATGAAACTTTGACCTCGAGAAATATTGTCTAAATGCTGAACAATTTAACAGTGTACTGTCATGTCAAGAACAATACAGATGCTTGTTCAAGAATCAGGCAATCACAATCAGCAACTGCTGCATGACTGAAGTTTGACAAAGATCACTGACGCCACAAAACTCCTGTCGAGGAAACAGTTTACACTATGGTTAAATTCTTGCTGTGCAACTCTAATCTGCATCTACCACAAATGCTTCCTTGAGGTTACTGCTTCCAGCGGGGGGGTTACTAAGTAACATGCTATCGATAAGTTCATCCATACTTCATTTACATCAAGTAACAAATTCGGAAAAAAATTATTTACATAGTTTTTCTTGCCACAGCATCACACAAAGCCATTGTAACTAATTAAATGATTGCACAGATGGACACAAACTCACCAAGCCAAACCAGCGGGTGACATAATCCACGGTCCAAAAAAGTGGTTCAAAAATCGAGTCAAAAACCACATCCGAGTCTGTGAGGGAGTTGAAGTAAAGCGACTTCACCAGGAGCCTGATGTAAGCCCATGTTTCCCTGACCCACAGGGGCAGATGCTTCTTTCCTCGTCTGCTACACAACCGTACCCGGACAAAGCGCAGCAGGTGGAGCACAGAGCTGGGACAACACCGCATCCTGCATCTGTAACATGCATGCACCTGAGAAAGAAATAAAAAAGAGGTAAACTGCACAACCAATCCAGTGTTTGGCTGATTAGTTTCTCAATTTTTTCACTTATCTTCTGGTCAATAAAGCAGCAAACTCATCCTTACAAATGGAGAAAAAAAAACGTCTTCTAGTGTATCATTTTAAACTTACCAAACCTTGGATGTCTGGATCTTTTGGCGGTAATGCTTTTTTTTTTAAAACGGCAGTTGGAGCTACCTAAACTTCTTCCAGTCTGACTACAATTTAAAGAGGATCCATGAGAAACAGCATGTGTGTGTGTGTGTGTGTGTGCAAGAGAAATATAGAGGCAATCAAGAGGAGCAGTCCTGCTTTGCAGCATTCCGGCCAGGGTGGAGTCTGGGTGGAGGTGTTTGCAGCCGCATGTGGTGAGACTGATGAGGGACAGTGGTCCCAGACTGGAGACTTTGTCTGCAGCAGCATTCATTCCTCATCATATCCTATTCGGCGGTAGTGACATTAAAACCTGATGCCAGGGAATTAGCTGTAGCTGGCGCGTCGCGAAAGCAATGACACTTAATTTGTCCATAATACACATATCTGGGAGGGGTGTCATTGAGTCATACCGCTACCAAATGCCTTTTGTTTGTGTATCACACGCTGTTTTTAGGCAAATAGAACGACGCCGTGTACTGCGGCTCATACACTACTCGTCTCTCTACGTTATACATGTTGTTGATTTAGTGGGGAATACTCACGTTTCTATGAGGGAAATAAAACCACCGAGGGAACCCGACCGGTCGACATTTTCAGGAGGAAGACAAAAAGAGGATTATTGCCATGTATTTGCAGAGAAGAGCAGGATCAGGGACCTGTGACAGTTAACAAATCCAAAAACCCGACTTGGAGTTAGTGCGCATGCGTCATAACACAAATGGCATCATGGTAGTCCGAGTCCGGAATTGAATACAAACAGTCAGACGTATTTCCCCTCCAAAAAAATATTATTATATGACAAGGTTTTCCGCATTACGTTTCTCTAAAGCTGCGGTCACTGACCAGTAGCGACTCGAATACACCAACAACTGAAACGTAATCAGAGATGGGTGGACAGTTTATCATACTTGTGGGAATTGTAGTTCTAAACGCTGCAAGTTAGCTGTGCTAAGCTACACATACACGCGAGTTTGCCATGTGGCGGATCCTGTGGGAAACGGATGATAGCAACTTTTATACCTCAAGCTAGCGTTTTTGATTGTTGTCAGTCATCATGTCGTTTTGTTTTAACTTCGACCTCCCAGCACAAACAACAAGCCCGGCCGACGCGGACGGAAATGGATTGCAAAACAGAAAGAAAGACAACAAGACTATATCTGTGAGTAGCGTTAGCTCAGTAATAAAGCAGTACTCAGAAGCTGCCAGGTAACAACTCATGACAGATTCCTTCTGCTTGTTGGAACAGAAGCATTGCATACCTGGCCATTATAACAAGAAATATCCAAATACCGCAGATAATGTCAGAATACAATAGAATAGAAAAACAAAGAGTGCAGAGCAATAAAAAAAATATAACGCATAAATAATTGCACACAAAAGATTCAAGAGTCTTTATTATCATTATGAGAACATAACGAAATTTTACAGAGACCCCGGTTTAAAGGCACACCATAAATACGCAGACATTTATATAACTAGAATAGAAAAAAAACACCCTTAAAGTAAGTGTATTATTCAGCTTGAAAGTAGTCCAAAAAAATAAATAAATAAATAAATAAAGTCTACCAGCTTATGTTCTTATTTGCTTTCAAATTTTGTTATTAGTGTTTGTGTACATTTTGCGTATAAACTGTACTGTACTGTCTGGTGCTTAGAGTTTAAAACATTTCATGAGGAGAAAACTTAATCTCTAAACTTTTAATGAAACAATTTTAAGATGGTTTCTGTTTTGTTTTTTTGTTTTTCAGTTGACATAATTAAATGTTGTATTTAAACTTTAAACTACTTGTGAATAATTTATCCTCTTCAAGTATTTCACTTTGTCCTTAAATCACAGGGTGAAAATGGCATTCATTTTAATATTTACACTCACTCCACGGTTCATTAGGTACACCAATGAAAATACATAACATATTCTAATATAAGAGTCCTGCACGAAATCCCCCTACATGACTGTTCTAAATTAAGTTTATTTGAAACGGTGTAAGAATTGCAGTAAATGAACTGTCTGATAAATTTGTTGGACGTAGTTTGTAGTACTGAACTGAATTAAACACAAAGGTTATTTAACCCTCAGGAGTTGCCAAAATATTAGAAACATGTGTCGGTACATCACAATAAAATTCATTAGTGCTATAAACCATCCCTGTTATTTCAAACAAATGCTGAATAGCATAACCTTCATGAAGCGTTGGTGCAACACTGTTATTAGAATGAATTTGGTTTCACTGGTGTGTAATTAAGTGAGTGTATGTAGCTATAAAACTTTTGTAATAGTTACAGGGAAAGTAAAAATAGAATTCCTTGTTGCTGATGCACATACCTTTTTATTTGTTAAATGAATCATTTCCACTGTGTGAGCCATTTTAACATGGCTGATAAACCACAAAAGGTCTTCTGACAGGCAGTCACTAGAGAGCGTGGGTTTGTAATCTCCTTGTTTATGAGATTTGGCGTCACAGTATGGAAGACCTGTCTTTGAAAAGTCATAGTGGAAAAAGCATCAGTTCATTCTGACTGTAAACTGTGTGAATTATCATTGTTATGTCTGATACTAACATTTTGAGGTGTTCAACAACCTCACCACACCTTCAGCTTTACTGTTGTGTTCATGTAGGTGACAACGTCAACAACCTAACCTACCCCTCGACACATGACATTTCCAGTGGTTTAGTCACACAGTGAATCACATGGGTCATAGTCTCATGTTTAATTTCATCAACGGTCAACAAGTATTCCAGTTAGTGTTCATAGAAAAGAAATGCATGAAGTTAGTCAGTAATATACAATAAGTAATGTATGTCAAAACACATCAGGCATTTCGACGCTCCACTTATACCCCCGCCTATAAATCACATTCTCCACACGTAAGGGAACATTTGTTTGGTACAAACCGCAGCAAAAGTCATAACATCATTTTTATATTATTTTCAGTGGAAAAGAAATTTCGAAACCACCATTCACACTACAATTATGACTCAAACCTCGACTGTAATATGTCAAATTAATCCCAGTATGATTTTACATAATCCGCTTTAGTAGGCAGCTTGGAGCACTGTAAAACAATTAACATGAAATCAAACACCCGTTTTATTTATTTCATTTGTGTTAAAGGTGTTTTCACAGCCAGATCATACAGAACCGTGTTAACGGAAGCTATAATTTATTCATTTTCAAGCCTCAGATAACCGTGTTGCGACATCACTAGGAGAGCCATGTATCTGGAAGAGCCTCGTAATACAGAAGTTACATTTCAGTATATTGCAATACTCTTGGTGACATATTAGAGCGGCATTCGCCTTTCGAGCAGTCCCAGTAATACCCAGAAATTATAGCACTTTCATTTGAAGGAATAAGGAATCAATATTTCCCTCTGTCAGTAAAAAATAAATAAATGAAAGGGCTCGCTGGATTCTTTGCATTGCATTTGTTTTTTCAGCTGAACGAGTTGTGTCACTCCTAATCAACGGTAGTTATACTGGTTTATAAGATTTAACAGTAAATTATGATTATAAAGTAAGTTAGTTACATGAATAATCCACAGTTTACTTGGAGACTTAGACTTTATTCATCCAAAAGGGAAATTGCTTGGTTACAAAGAAGAACAAGAATAAAATGAGAATGAAATAAGAAAAAAATGTACAAGAGATACAGACAGAAGTACATACATATTATATATTATATACATAGGAAGGATTAATAAGGTGCAGTAATGTGCTTTAACATTAATAACTTGGAGTTATACAACTGGATTGAGAATGGGGTAAAGTCCTGTAAAAAAAAAAATCAAATTTTCCTCAATCCGTGATCAACCTGAAACACATGTAGCCATTTGCCCCCCAGCAATAAAGAACATTCACATTGAGCCATTGTTATCATATGTAGCTGCGTGAGCGCTTTTATGCTCTAACCATGTATACTGCTTTGTGTTTTGCAGACTGGCAATAATACCAAGCCAGCAGAGCCAGTAAAAGAAGCAAAAGAGCACCATCCGCCATCCAGCCCACACCTCCAAGTCGTGGATGCCGTCTTTGAAACAGTTACCGTCGGGGCTCTTCCTCCTCTGCGCTTCCTCAACGAGACCGTTTTTGAGAAGACCGCCTCTGACAGAGAGGACGGCGAGAACATTCTTTTGCGCACGGCTGAGCAGAGGTCTGACCTCATCTCTGGCGTGTACGAGGGAGGGCTGAAGGTGTGGGAGTGCACTTACGACCTACTGGAGCTGATTGAGAGAGACGGAGAGACCTTCGGGGGGAAGTCGGTTTTGGATTTGGGTTGCGGTGCAGGGCTGTTGGGAATTTTGGCCCTGAAGAGGGGAGCCAGGCAGGTCCACTTCCAAGATTATAACAGCACAGTCATTGAACAGCTCACGGTGCCAAATGTAATGCTAAACTGCCAAGAGGATGATGAAGTAGACAGTGACGATGACAAAGAAGGGAGGGGAAAGGAAAAAACACAGCAGCAAGACGTTTCTAGAAGAAAGAATGTGAAAGAGGATGTTGAGGATAGTAATCCACCTCCTAAGAAAAGCGCTGTAGACACATCCCAGAAACCGTTACTAACCAAGTGTCATTTCTACTCTGGTGACTGGAGCACGTTTCTCGCTTTGGTCCTAAAAACGGAACCGCCACCCAAATACGATGTTATATTCACATCGGAGACTATTTACAACACTTCGTACTACCCAGTGCTACACGAAACCCTCCACAAACTGCTGGCACCGGATGGACTGGTCTACCTCGCCACCAAATCCCACTACTTCGGCGTGGGCGGTGGGCTACATCTGTTTGAGATGTTTGTGGAGCAGAGGGGAGTTTTCTATGTGGATCACCTGTGGGACGGGGACGAAGGACTTCAGAGACACGTAGTAGTTCTGCGTCTTAAGAAGTCAAAGGACACTTGACAGAGAACCGTCAGGGACACACATGATCTGTTAAAACCGAAGACCGATTGATGAATTTAATGGAGATAAAAATGTTCGGATTGTATTTTAGTGTGTTACACAGAGCTTGTGATTCTGTGTGTTAAAGCTACACGGGTTAAATATGGAAAAGCTGTAATAAATTTAAAAAAAAATAAAAAATAAAGCTGCCTCATCTCCTCTTTGCACTTTGGTTACGTATACCCTCTTTCACTTCCTATATAGTAATTTGAATATGTCTGCCAGTAACCGAAGTGCAGTTGAAAGAGGCTGTTACAGGTCTTTAGATGCATGGGGAGGAAAGAAAGGAAATGGGCTCAGTGACCTTTGCGAGTGATTTCCCCAGTGTTCAAACACCAGCATGAAAGCCAGGCTTGTTTCTGAAGTCCAGCACAAAATGTCAATTGCAACTTATCCCACCAGCCCAAGGATGTAGTTTGAAAGTGGATTCTAGAGTCACTGCACATCAATGGTGGGACTCTGTGGGGTCTCTGTACCTGTTCATTTGACTAAAATTCACAGCAGAGCCTGGGTCTGCTCCATTGCGAAACCTAAAAGTCAGGGCATATTTTATGACTGTATACATCCTGGAAATATCGACACGAGTGTCCAAGTTCAACAGGGGAACTATGCTGTATTTTTCCCCAACACAATGTGGAAACCCCTTTTCATCCAGATCAAGGAAATCCTTTGAATTAAACTACCAGGGGTAGTTTTCTGGGGAAGTGTGTATCCAGTCCAGACTAGTTTCTTGTGTTTGAAAAAAAAAAAAGAAAAGAAAAGAAAAAGGATGAGGAAATCAGAGGGTTTTTTCAGGGCCGTGGGACAATGAAACCGTCAGTGGCTTGTTTAAAAACTGGTTTCTCCCTCACTCTGGTCTATCTGACTAAACGCAATCAGTGTCACGTCCCTGTCATGTTTCATTATGACCTAAAGGCAAACAGAGATATATCAGAAAGGCTTTTGAATCCACCACGCAGATCTTGTCTGAGTGAATGACTCCAGTTAATAATCACATGAAGCGTTCTCCTCCTTAACATGCCCATGACGCAAACGTTGTGCACTGCCCGGCTGATTACCAGTCGTTCTAGGAAACATAATGTCACCAGCTCAAACATGACGGGGCATTTCAACACCCACAGCGTGTGGACAGAATTTCCAGTTGTTAACTATGTCAATATAATGCACTGTTAAATGCTATTTCACTCATTCAGATATGAAATACACCAAACACGGTTTCTGTTTGTATATGCTTGGCCGGCAAACTTCCAATGTGTCCGCTTCGTCATCGTCTCTCATCTCGACAGCTGTTCGTGGCCTGTGGGGGAATTCCTGGTTCCTCGAGTAGACACAGCCTTTCCCCTGCTTACTTTATGGGAACAGGGGGCAGGGCAAGTCAGATGGTTTTCCTCAGAAACTATTATGTGTTGATTCACTGTGAGGGGGCGTGCTGTTCACTCCCACTGCTTCCTTCTTACTGGGAAGTGACTGTCAGGCTTACCGTACAGAGGGAGTGTATGAAAAACAGAGAGGAGGGAGGCTGATGGGTGATGAGAAAGGTATTAGTATTTAAGGTTCTGTCAGACTCTGTGCCTAATCCTTCCTTGGGACGTGAAGAGAGCACACAGGTGAACTGTGGAAGGATGTACATTCATTCAGCGTGGAAAGGCCTCCTGCTGATTTAAAGCTGAAACACGTCTCCCTCGACTGCTGAAGCGCGTTTAAAGATTTACTCGACAAGGACACGGTCCTGGGAAGGTTTTTGTGAGGTGGTTTTACTTTTGATTTATCCAGGATCTGGGGAGGCAATGTTCAGTGGAAATCTACGGTAAGTATATCAATAGAAACTCTCAAGCTAGTCTCTTTTTTTAAAAAAAAAGTGTTATTCGGATATGACTAAACAAACTGTCAAGCTATAAATATTGTGATACATCAATGACATTTTCGAGGTAGAAAGGAGAAAACGGCGCTTACTGAGAAATATTAACTTCCACATTTTCTGAACACAAGCAAATGGGACAGCCTGACAACGCTGCTGTGTAAGCCAACTTGATCTCTGAATGAAGACTGCAAAACTTTATTTCACAGTTGGAGCCCTCTCTCGGGATGTCTGGTAATAGGGCGTAGAACCGGTTGTTTCCCGGTCCAACTGCCAGAAAGATATGAGTTTCCTGAACATGTTCAGGTGTGGCCTGCCTTTGAAAGGTCATAGCGTTGTATTGTACCCTAAAAGAATGTTCACTCACAGTGAATAAACCACAGCAACTGAGACACCACAGAGGAATTATCTCACTGCTGCAACTGTCAGTACTGACTCATGGCCCTGGATAATGTGTCTTTTTTTTTTTTTTTTTTTTTTTGCTGTTTTGTTTTAAATAAAGGAAGAGGATGTGTAATACAGCGCAGGTTGGTTAATATCAAACTTACTTTAGGGTTCAAAGATACATGACCAACTGTGTGTTACTAATCACACTGTCCCAAAGTTCTTTTCCTGGGAGTGTGCAGCTATAACCGGTGAGTCATTTCATGCCTTGACCAGAGCACTATCACTATGATCTAATTCAGCTTACATCAGCCCAGTGGACGGACTTTCATTTCGCTGGTTGTAAGGCTTTACCATTAAATATGTGTAAAGGTGTTTGGATCACTCGGATGAACGTTGAACTCTACATAAACTCGGTCAAACCACGGGATTGGAGCCGGTCAATTATAGCTGCTTTTTGGAGGTTTGTTTCTCACTTTTCTTTTTAAATTAAACAGCTAAGGTGTTTTAATCAAATTGTTACCCTTTAGTTTATCACAAATAGAAATAGAAACTATGATATATCGCCGTATAGAAAACACTTTAGTCACCACTCTTGATGGCCTCTTGCTCAATCTTACAATGGTAGAAGTACGTTATCATCAAATCATCACCCTGGTTTTCTTGA
Organism: Mugil cephalus; assembly: GCF_022458985.1. Classification (NCBI taxonomy): domain Eukaryota; kingdom Metazoa; phylum Chordata; class Actinopteri; order Mugiliformes; family Mugilidae; genus Mugil; species Mugil cephalus. The sequence goes on from NC_061782.1 coordinate 12,870,822, forward strand.
GAAATGGGGATGGGTGACTAATCGGCGACGTGCTGCTCAAGTATCTTCAACCCACTTCGCTTTTTGTTAGTTATAGTTATAGTCAATAGTTAACTTCTATATTTCACTGATTTGAGGAGAGTTTTTTCGTTAACATATAAGTAGTGGTTTGAGCTGTACCCATTGACCCGCTAATGACGAAGAATTAGCTGTGTCAAACGATTCAGCCATTCGGGGACCAAGTGACTTCGAAAACCAGATACTGACGAGTGCTCTACTATGAGAACTGAATTCCATAGATGGTGGACATCTTCTGGTGTCATCTATGGGCTCAGTTCTTTTGGCATGGTACTAGTTTTTCAACCGTCTTTCAGCAAGAGTGGGAAATTAGTAATACTAAGTTGTCTCACTATACATTACTTTTGTTTGAATGTTTGTATGTACTTTATGGTTTTGATGTTGATATCTTTCAAATAAAATGCATGAAACTGTTTTTTTTCTCTGTAATTTATTGATTTAATTTAATTAGATTTTTACACAAGTCACAATAAAGGAACTACTGATATATATATATATATAAATTTAAAAAAAAAAGGTTGTGCTGCCATGCTATACTTACTTATACACACTAAATAATGAGACTTGCTTTCTTCATTAGAATCCGTCTGAATCTGATCGAATTTACAAACGTAAATCCAATAAGATCGCAGACAAACCATTATGTCTTTTTTTTTACATACAGACAATGTAAGGTTCACAAATCAGCAGCCCTAGTGTTGCCTTGTGGGCATAAATTAATTGAATTTGAAGTGTAACGAACAAGTCACATTAGCTCATGATTAAACCTAAACCAAACAACAATTCACGCCCAGAGAGATAGAGAGAATACAACTCAGTCCATAAGAATACACCAGCAGCCAGTAAAGGTAAATCAGACAGGACACAAGACAGCATTAACATGAAGCCGAGAAGACGTCATAACCTACTAAAGTGTTACATACAAAACAGTACAAAGAGTTTTTTGAGAGAGGAATATATATATATATATAAGAAAAGAATGTAGCAGAATGTCGGGGGACGATGGAACAAATGAGAAGCGCGTTTCTATTTATTTATACTGAAACTAAATCAAAACCAGTTAATTCGGCAGATGTGAAAGTAATAATACTCTAGTAACTAGTAATACTCATACTTTCCTATACAGAATCATAGCAGTGACACAACCTATAATCTAAGCCGAAACTTTCAAGCTCAAAGTCTGTTAGTTTCGGTTTGAGGAGCGTAAATTCTTTCCCAACAGTTCCCAGATGTGTCTGAAAGTTAAGCCAAAAGCTGTACTTCCTACAAAGGGCGGTCTCAATATACTGTGAAGGCCCCATGACAGGATAGTTCATCACTCCCAACCTCCCACAAGGAAGCTGCGATTCTGGGGATAAAGCCCTCGGGCTCTGTTCCATTCTGGGACTGGTGCCACGGTGTTCAGATTGAAAATTAAATCATAAGAGGACGCCAGGTTTGCCGGATTTGTATTCACATGTATTCATGTGAAATACATCACATTAGAGGGGAAAGTCCACACTGCTGGGTTATATTTTTCACCATCCCCGTTGAGGCATGTGCATATTATGCCGTGATAATAGACACAAAAAAAGGGCCTGCTATTGCACAACTAGTGAGGGACAATAGAAACACTGCTACGCCTCAAAACAAGGTAATATGATAAGAATGTACAGAGGAGATGTGTGTAGAAAGCCCAAGTTAAGATCATTTATGTATGTATATATATTATAATTATGTTAAGACACCATATGTCATTAACATTACTGAATTCTTGTAGTTAGTGTTATGAAATAGATGCCACTGCCACAGTCATCTACTATCAGGGAAGTAATGATAAAAATAAAATACTCAAGTTCATCACCTAAACTTGTTGGTATTATTTATCTTGTGTTGCATTTCTGATAAAGCCTATTTTTATTCCCATAATTATTATTAATTGTTGAACAAACTGCCAAACATTGTCTTTTAAATTCTCTCATGCTAGATACTAGAAATTACTAGCAGTGGAATTTTTCCACTCACTACGCCATGCTGTCTTTCCTGTGATATCTTCTAAGAAATTGTATTTTGCAGACAGTGCATGACTTTAAATGTAAATTAGAGCTACCTTTGGGACCCCAAAACTACAAACCTTTATTTCAATTAACTGTATAATTATTATTTATGCACACTAGAATAGATAGAAAGGCAGAAAGTAACTACATTTATTGGATCATATAATCGATGCATCTCTTGATACGTCACAGCTCAATAACCTTTTCGAAACAAAGCTACTGTTAAAAATGATTCAGATTACAAAAGGTGTAATTAAACAGGCCAGTAACACTGTTAAACTTAGTTTCATCACATCCAAAAGGAGGCCCTGTGTTTTCTGAGTGACAGCACGTGTTGCTGGTACGCATACATTTTTATATACGTTTTAAATGAACTCCTTCACTCCTCACTGGAAAGTTACTTTGAAGATCCATTTGTCCTCCATAGCCATCATTTGCCCCCCTCTTCCCACGAAAAGAAACTTTGAAGTAACAACCCTGAAATCACATCCTCCTGGCGCCCGCCCACTATTTGATTGACAGTGGATATTAGCCAATAACAAGTGACTATGAATTAACAGGAAGCAAACCGTCCACTTTCATTGGCTGCTACAAGCGGTCAGTCAGTGACGTACTACATCCAACCAACCAATGAGTAGATAGCGTTTTGTAGAGGATGAGCAACAGGCTCCTGCTGAGTGTAGCACAACGGCCATCAGATCACCGTTTATGGTTACACTCCATTATTATTGAGAAGTCTTTATGGACTAGTTTAGCCTCTTATTGTTAAACAGGGATTGGGTAGCAAAAAAATAATAACATACAACAAGTTTTTTGTGTTATAGAGTAGCCTGATTTGTTCGAGTCCGTGGCATGGATGAGGTGGGGCCTAACAGTGGTGCTCAAGCCCACGGGCTGGTGGCCGTGTTTCCTCCAGGACTACAGGCTATCTATGGGGAATGTCGGCGGCTTTATCCCGAGCAGGCCAACCCGCTTCAAGTCACGGCCATTGTAAAATACTGGTAGGTAACGAGGTGTACAGGCGCTGGTCTGGCATGTGTGTAGATAAAGAGTTTGTGGTTTGTCGTATGAGTTTATACAGTTAGCCCAGAGGTAGCTTAGCTTCCTAGCTAACGTTAACGTTTCAGCTAATGTAACATCCAGGAGCCACTGCAACTAGCTGTAAGTCAGAGAGTTTTAGCATTTAAATGTGATGAAACGAGTTGAAACACAAACGCATGTTGCTATGTCTTTGTGTAATTATAGCATCTCATGTAAGACCTCACTTGGGTGGGCTAAAGTGTAAACGCGTTGTCCAATGACAACAACTAAACAACAACAATAACTTTTTTTCCCACTCCTGACATTTTTTAATTTAATCTTACAGGTTGGGAGGGCCCGACCCGTTAGACTACATCAGTATGTACAGGAACATGGGCTGTCCAGCTCAGGATGTCCAGGAGCACTGGCACTACGTTAGCTTTGGATTGAGTGACCTGTATGGGGATAATCGAGTTCATGAGTAAGTACACTTAAGTCACTACCTGACTCCATCACCAACAGTCTGAAAGGGCGGACAAAGAGCCCGTCTACTTTCCATTTTATTATTTTTAGATTGGGAACAATTTAAAAAAACATTACATATAATCAAATATTTGCTCTCACCGGGATCCCTTTCAGAGTGGCCCACCTACTGAACTTAATGACCTTCTGTTATTTGACTGTTTTTTGATCTTTGCAAGCTGTGATTGTTCACAGCCCTCATACATAGAAGAACAAAAAGCACAATTGCTGATGTTTTGTTTATTCAGTTTCTCACTGTGTGTGTGTGTGTGTGTGTGTCAGATTTACAGGGGCAGACGGACCTAGTGGGTTTGGCTTTGAGCTCACATTCAGACTCAAAAGAGAGGTGGGGGAGACGGCACCTCCAACATGGCCAGCTGAACTCATGCAGGGCTTGGCTCGCTATGTGTTCCAGTCCGGTAAGAGCACAAAGCAACGTGTATTCATGTATGTATGGAGTGAGCTCCTGGTGAAACACCTTCAGATTACGTATTTAGGACTTGCCAAAGCAAGTCGTTGATTCTCGTGGTTGTGTCAATTAACACATAGTTATATTACAAATGTAACTCTTTCTCTGTCGACTGTTTTTGCAGAAAAGTTGATGGAAATCTCCTCATTATATGTTTTATGGGCTCCTACTACAGGAAGTTTTGGTACTGTCATGAAAACCTATGGAGAAGTTTTGTCTGTACCTTGCTCTTGAGATTATCTGGTGACTGGGGATTTACATACTTACTCCTAAATCTCCACTCTGGGGCCACTCTGATTAACATCAAACATGTCTATATGAATAGGGAGCAACTGACGTTAAACATTCAAGCCCCTCAGGCTAACATAAACCACCATACTACTGTTACTGCAGATTTAAAGACTATACTTGGTAGTATCAAAAAATATTAGGACCACGGTTAAAATCTATCCTCCAGTTCTTGCTGAATTCCACACTTGCTTTGCCATCTGCCTTTTTTCTCACTCCAGAGTATGACAAAGTTACACCAAGTTGTAACACCACTGTTTCCATTTTGTTTACATCTCTTTCCCTGTGAGATCACTCGAGGGGGTGCATGCAGTGCCGATCTGATAAGATAATCTAAATAATATCTTGGATTGTGTGTTGCCCCGTGTTTGGAATTGACCGGTTGAATATCTGTAAAGTTTCTCCTTAAGTGTGTGATGCAACCTCATTTCAAAACTCCAGTTTTCTGAGCTCAGAATTAGACATTTTCAAGGCAGAATTAATCAAAACGACTTTAAGGAAGCCCCACTGTCAGAGTAGGAGTAGTGATTTGTGATGTCGCTTAGTTACGGTTTGTTAGAAGTCTAGTAAATGATTTATCTGCATACGATTTGATGGAACAACTCTCCTTAGACTGTGGTTGAATGAGAAGAATGTGCTCTTTGTGAAGGTAACTTTCAGTTCCAGTGAATGTAAACATGGCTTAATAGAATAGTCTGCTTTGTTCATCAGTTTGGGGTTTAGGACACATCATTTGTGTTTGCCTGAGCACTGCTTATTAACAAGAAGGCTATTTTTCCTTTCCAGCTCTTGTTGGATTGTTTTGATGAATGTCAAACAAGACCATTTTTTGCAGTATGAAAATATACTTGTCATATAACAGTTGTACACAGTGTTAGGCTCTTTAAATCCCCCAGTGTTGTATGTTGTGTGTGCGGCTGACAAGGGAGGGGGGCACGCAAAAAATAAAACCAGTGAGAAGGAGAAGATGATTATTCACTGCGAGCTCTCCTCTCCACCCAGCCCTACTGTGCTTTCCAGCTGGGGTCAATTTGCGTGTGGGTGGGCTGGCCCCTGACTAAATGAATGCTGATTCCTGGCCATCTTCTCCTACAGTGAATGTGAACTGCGTGCATTCTACCTCCCAAGCAGATGGATTTACTTTCACGGAAGTTTAGTTTCCCTGCTTTTTTTTTTTTTTTTTTTTAGATTTCCTGCTTTTTATTCCTAAAGTTTTTCTCTCTCTCTGTCACTTCACGTTCTTACTGATGTGTGTCACCTTTTCTTCTCTGCCACGTTAACTTTCCTTCAGTTTTTCTGTTTGTTCAAACAATGAAAAGTGAGAAAGTAGGACGGTTTCCCGCTGGTGGCTGAACGTACACACCCAAATGCAGTTGACGAACACTGATGATAGAGTGTTCATTCTAGACCACTTAACACAGCATGTTTTATTGTACTTTAAAAACCATTATCATCTCTGTTGTTTTTTTTTTTTTTTTTTCCCTCTCCTTTCCAGAAAACACATTTTGTAGCGGGGACCACGTGTCATGGCACAGTCCACTGGACAACAGTGAATCTCGTATCCAGCACATGTTGCTAACAGAAGACCCGCAGATGCTACCGGTTCAAACTCCGTTCGGCACACTGAGCTTTCTCCAGGTGAGGTCAAATATTCATAGTCGCACATACACATCTTTTGGAAACTTTTCTCCCTCGACTATGTTTTTGTAGACATATTGGAGACCTTAACCATGAGAGATGACAATGACAGTAGCCCAGGTGCTTAATATCAATGGCAGGACAAAGCAAGACACGGACATTAATAGAGGTACTGAGACATTCCCAGTAGTTTGCCTAAAAACCAATAGAGTTAGAGTTTACACAACTGGGAGACTTTGCTCTTGTTGTAATTGTGTATATATATATATATATAAGTAAGCGCAAGAATCATCGCTGTGAAAGTAGTTAGACAATGGAGACTGCCGTATCATGATATGCATTTTCTCTTATAGATTGTGGGTGTATGTACAGAGGAGCTGCAGGCGGCCCAACAGTGGAACGGCCAAGGAATCCTGGAGCTGATGCGCGGAATCCGAGTGTGAGTACAACTGTGTAACAGATGGCCTTTTAGGATCTTATGTGTGGCCATTTTAAGTTTCATGTTGTTGCCTGTAGCTCGTTACGTACTCCGTGAGAAGTTTGTTCACACAGCCCTCGTCGGAGAGTTCTTTGAGGTTGTTCTCAAAACATCCACTGGGCGGAACTCAAGATAATCATGATCATGATGATGAATCATGATAATAAATGCGAGTCTGATGTGTGACAGCTATGATTTAAATTAGTAGTGAACTGGATTTTGTGTGAATAAAAAATAAGTTAATTTTCTTTGGATACCCATAAAGCCTTTTTACTGTGATCAGTTAAGTAATACAAACCAGATGTACAATGTTTGTATGGTTGAAGCTTACGTTCAGGAATCAGAATTAGTCTTTTCAAGTATTAATGTTATCTTCAATTACTCAGTCACTGGGCTGAGTTTTTGTGTCGAGTCCAGTTTACACTGGCAAATTGTTGGCAGCCAGAGAAGTGTGCAGCTACTTGTTCATTTATTAACGTTGTGTGTTAAACTTGAAGTTAACGCTAATGTGTGTCCTGTGTGCAGAGCTGGAGGCCCCTGGCTGATCACAGACATGAGGAGAGGGGAGACCATCTTTGACATCGATCCTCACCTACAAGTAAGGCTTTATTAAATACTGCACAGTTAGCTCAGCACACTGTACTGTTTTCATCCACAATCACAAGTGGAAACGGGTCCGTTATTTGCCCTAAATATTAGAAGCACACTCATCCTCACAACGTTACTTAGTGAAGGTTGTACAGGTTTCGCTTGTTTTAGAAAATGTTTTATGGGGACTAGTGTTAATGATTGCGTATATGTCTTGCTCATCTAAGCAGGACAGAGTGGACCAAGGCATTGAGACAGAGGGCTCTAACCTGAGCGGGGTCAGCGCCAAGTGTGTGTGGGATGATCTGAGTCGACCGCCAGAGGACGAGGAGGACAGTCGTTCCATTTGCATAGGATCGCAGCCACGCAGGCTCTCAGACAAAGGCATGCCAACTCCCAAAGGAGCAAAAAGAGTCAATCAGATCCCAAAAAATTTAAAATGTCTCTGTTTTCATGAAGTAATTGTTTGCTCGTCTTTGTGCATTTGTTAACAGACACGGAGCAGATAAGGGAGACCCTGAGGAAAGGACTGGAGTTTAACAGCAAGGCAGCGCTACCACCTATCAGCAGCCAGAGACAGGGGCACGAGAGGCCTCAGTGAGTGTTCCTCCTACGCACACGCTAGCATGGGTTCAGGGGCCACACCAGGACAACTCCTCCACCGAGTGCAGTGACTCACGTTCGCACTGGCTCCTCAACTGATATCTCTATTGTTTCTTAGCTACCAGCATATTATGGTTACTCGGTTGTTACTTTTCTGTGGAATTTGTTACGTCTTCTGCAGAGTCAGGTAACAGTCAGAGCAGGAGTTGCGCAATCTGCGTATGTGCATTCCCGTTTTCCGAGGCCAGGGAGCTGTCATTTCCTTAACGGCAGCTGTTTTTAATGGCATCCTTTCTTTTGTTTGTCTGTTTTCTCAGAAGCCGGAAGGACAGTTTGGAGAGCGAGAGCTCGGCCGCCATTGTTCCTCACGAGCTTGTTCGAACGCGGCAGCTGGAAAGCGTCCATCTGAAATTCAACCAAGAGTCAGGCACGCTGCTGCCCCTCTGCCTGCGGTACTCTACCATTTCCTCTCAGTACTATGCCCATATATGAAATGTATCTTTTTTTAGGAATGTTTGTGAGACAGGGAGATAAGAGTAGTCCAAACATTTATATTGAAGACATGGCAGAATGTCTTAAGAAAAACACAGATGACACCAGTTTCTCAGACATGGAACGGGGACTGTCTGTGGGTAACCCCCCAAGCTCTGGTTGAGCCTCTGCCCACGGGGACGTTCACGCCACTTCAAAGTCAGAGGAAAATGACGATAGCCAGTTCTTACTGTGTTCTATTTAAAGTTAATGGGTAAACTTGAGATGAATATCATAAGGTAGATTTAGTTTCAGAAAGCAGTTTACGTTGATGTTGGATAAACACTTATCTGCCACAACATTAAAACTGATGTAATGTTCTTTTGGGAAACCTAGCTGCTGGCATTTATATGGATGTTGCTTTGAGCTTGCGCAGACTAAGCTGATCCCCATGGCAACAGCAAGGGGGTGTTCCTTGCATCCTGGTAACATCTTTTCCCCAGCTAAGAGACGCACTTGTACTTGCCACACAAGACAGAACCTGATGGAACAGACCAGGCCATTGCTCAGTGGTCCCCTCTAATGCTCACATGTCCTTTGTAGACACTTTAGGTGGTGAACAGGGGTCAGCACCCTGACAGGTCCCCACAGGCTGCACTTTGGGAGTCATCTAGACATCTAATTTTGCCCATTTCATAGTCGTTCAAATCCTTAAACGTGCCTATTTATTCACCGTCTAATAATCAACCTTATGGATAAATGTTGCAGCCTAATATATCCCACTTACAGTAAGATAATAAGTCTCATTCACTTCACTTGTGATTATGATGGAAGATGATTTAGTAGGACCCAAGACCAAGACATTTTGAACTACACGTGATTGTCCAACATGATAAATCCAACAGTAAAGTCGTCTTCATTCCGTATTGACTTAACACACGGCAATGTATGTAGGACATCCACAGCCTCGGAAAGGAACATGATCTGCCTTCTGTGAAAAGCAAAAATAACCCATGTACTGACACAAGGAGACAGTTATTGCATTACATGCTCTGGTGACAAAACAAATGGCAAAGCTGCACTGTGACGCAGCAGTTTGGATGATCGCAACATTTGGGTTTTGGCTTTCTTTGAAATACACACCTGGGCCTGGATATCGGTTCACAAAATACGATCTAAGACATTACTATCAACTCTATCTGGTGATGGCTACTTGGCACGGGCAGGCCAATGAACCTGTTTGTCTTTCATTTTTAAACTTAATTGGTTTGTTGAGAGAAGCTTTTGTGTGACATGTTGAAATGTGGGAACAACGTGTAAAGACTGGTATGAAAGTGTGGTTATATAAAATGTTTCCTGCAAAACATATAAGTCAGTCATATTTGAACGCTTTCAGATAACAAAAAGCCATTAGTTAGCACATTGTTTTTTTTATTGATATTGAAACAGTAAGTCAAAACATGAGTTAGGCACTTATGCTATTAGGCTAACGATATTTCTGCCTTAATATATTGTTTTGAATTCGAATCATTTAATTACCCATCTTTTTCTTGGTAGATGTCTCTGTTCTGTAGCATCAAGCCACTGTGTGTGAGATGCAGATGCAAATATCTGTTTTGTTTTTTTTTTTACTTTATTTATTACAAAACATGTTTTTTCCAAATCTGTGCGACCCATGGAGACAATTTTGTTAATAATCTAATTTGCTCAAAGTTTCCAGTGAGTCCAGTCTGATGTATAAATGTGAACTTTTAAAAGCTGGCTAGAAAATTTCACCAAAAAAAAAAAAGATCAAACGATAAATCGCTTCTGTACATGTAATTAAACTTACTTTTTATCTTTTGCAGGGGCCGACTGCTTCATGGGAGACACTTCACTTATAAAAGTATCAACGGAGACACAGCCATTACATTTGTGTCCACGGGAGTTGAAGGAGCGTTTGCTACTGAAGAGCACCCGTACGCAGCCCACGGCCCCTGGCTTCAGGTACACGCACACACACACACACACACACACACACTCTTTAGATTTTCATGTTGTCTGTTTATATTTAACACATTTATCTGAATCATCCTCTGTCTCTGTGCAGATATTATTGACTGAAGAGTTTGTGGAGCAAATGCTTGGGGATTTACAGGAACTGAACACTCGTGAGGAGGCAAGTATAGATGCCTTTGTTTCCACTTTTACTTTTAGTTTGATCTTGTTCAATTGCCCGCCTGTTTTACCTTGTGCGTCCTTTCTCTTTGCATAGACAAAGTTACCAAAGGAGTACAGTTGGCCAGAAAAGAAGCTGAAGATCTCCGTGTTACCAGACTCTGTGTTTGACAATCCCCTGCAATGAGACGAAGAAATGGTTACATGCCAAATAAAAACACCCGCAGACACACACTTCCAGAGTGGGCCATCGAGTACAGGAGTCGTCTGAGGACCAACAGTGACCCTGAGCTGTCAGGACATACAGAGACGTCGTTCCCACAGTAGCAGGGCAGAGACTGTTTCACTCCTGAAAACGATCCGAGGACTGATCTAAACATTTCTGTTACTGGATTCTCAGTGTAGCCGCGCTGTTTACAACATCTCTCTGAGGCTCGAATGCTTTTGAAAAATATCAAACCAGCCTGTCCAGATGGTTGAAGTGTTACAACAAGCCTGTAGTGCAAACAGGATGCTCTCATTCCTCCAAAATATTTCCTCACCAGACACAGTCGAGCATGAATCCTGAGATCACCTGACACAGCGTCTCGAGCAATAACTGGGTTGCAGTTCTCAAAAACACTTCTATTTATTCCAGTGGCCTTAGAAAGGGAAGAGAAATCACGAATTGTACCTTTTCTTGTCAGTGTTTTCAGTTACACTAATATGTATAGTATTTACAAATGCTGGACATTTTCTTTCTTATGTGTTTGTGTCACACCAAAGTTTTAACTGTTGCTGCCAGTAGTGTCTGTGTCTCAGATGTTTCTTGATTCAGTAACACTAACCTGAAATGCTGTGAGCTAGATTAACTATCATTCACCGACACTCCTTGGGTATCTGGCAAATGCTGCATGTATATTTGACCTCCACTCCCCTGTGCCAGGAACCCACATATTGAGTAATATTTTTTTATTTTTTTATTTTTTTTTGGTTTACGCAACACGACGCGTGTTTTATTGGTTGTTAAATGGAAGACATAAAGACCGTTGAACATGTTCAAGGACTGGGAAGCACCACATTCAGTGTGCTCTCACGTCGTCTCTCCAGTGATGCGGAAATACAAAAATGTGTTATTCTTCTCATCAGTGGGAGCTGCTTGAAAATGAGTTGGAGTTTAATTCCTCAGTGCCTTGAGCTAAAAAGGACCACATATTTTCCGTTGACTCTCGGCGCTGCCCACAGCTCCCGGACTGTTAAGAGACGTCGCTTTGAATCAACGCTGCTGCGTTCACTGCCTTTTGCTGATGCTGACGTTGCATTCCACTACAAAACAAGAGACAAGACTACTTTTACTACAGCGTCTTCTTACAGAAAAGTACTCGTATATGACATGTGATGGCATATCTTATTTTTGTTTGTCCTTTTTATTCCGAATGACAAACGTAAAGTTTAGATATTGATGACTTTTTTTGTAATTTACTATCTTATTGACTGAACTGGCTGATTGTAATCCCAAGTGCATTAAAGAATGTAGGTATTTACACAAATAAAGCTGGATAACTGATTCAGAAGTGAAGTTATTTTCAAGATTGTGCGTGTATACATTATGCCAAACAGATAAAATGTTCTTATCACATAGAAAGTATAATAATTCATACAGTAAATTTTCTATGAAGTACAGGGGAAAATAATGCACGTATTTATAAACGGCTTATATTCAGTAAACAGAGGGAATATGCTATATTGTGTGTTTAACAAAGACACTGCACATTATCTGCAAACTAATTTGTAAATTATGAAATTGCGCCACTGAATTAAAATCCAATTTTTATTTATTTTATTTTTTTAAATGAAGGTTTATAGTAAATACTGGACACAAGAAGTTCTAATTATTAAAGAGATCTATGCACAGTCATGGATAAATACAGGAAGAGCAAAAATATTTGTGAATAAAAACTAATGACTTTCTAATAGGTGGAAATTGTTATATTCATTTTATTGTTTTTTAATTAGTCTACTGCAAATAGTTGGTGGACCACTAAGGCAAAATAAAAGGGACTGCAAATTTGTTACAAAAACACATGAGAATATTTTTGCACTTTTGTCATGGAAATTTGTAGTGGATCTGCTCCTCTGAATCACCGACTGATGTCAACATTACAATATTTTAAGAGGGTGGTATAATATCACCTTCATAACTTATAAAGTAAAAAAATAAGTTTACATATTCTTTGTCGACACAAAAAGAATACATTCTCACACCTTTCTCCCTGTGACCCGGACCCTCTTAAGGGGGCCCCTGGGGGCCTCTGTCCGGCAGGACAGGACCTCGCGTTGGCGCACGGCGTGACGGGCCACACGCTAATGGCTCCTGGACTTATCCAGTCTGTCCGGTAGAGTTTGCTGTGGCCGTTCCCGTGCCTTTCCTCCTCTCGGCTCCTCCTCCTCCTCTATGTATCAACTCTGTGACGGGTCACGTTATTGGAGGGGGGGGAGGAGGAGGAGGGGGGGGGCCTCGGTCGGTGGTGTGGAAGTGCTGCGCTCCCTTCCGACGAGTCACTGTCTGCCTGCACTTACCATCAAATATTACTCAAAGAGTTGACGGGAAAGCGAAACCGGCCGACAAACCCAGCCGGGGATCCTATAAAATCCCGGCGCTGAGCTCTACGTCGGACACACGGCTGTAATCCACCCGGAGGAGCTGGATCTCATCGCGGGCTGCATGACAAGCTGCGCGGCGTTGTAGGTGCACCGGAGTCTGCCGACGACATGGAAAATAAATAGTTGGTAACGTTGCGTTTCTTCCGTAAGAACACGTTTAGTTCGCTTCGGTAGACTTCCGTGGTGTTTATTCGCCCTTTTGCGAAACTGTCTTTAAGAATTGAGAGTGTGTTTGCGTAAAAAACTGTAACATTTTATCGGAAGAGTCCAGGGTTATTCAGTGGCAAGTTGTCACTCGCTTTCAAACGCCACAGCTTCCACTGTGACAATTATATCAATATGTTGCATCATGTTTATATCCTAGTTTTCTTATGAGTTCTTTCTCTTTCTGTTAAAAGAGTTGCCCGTTTCCTATGAAAAGTAGCTGTAATAGACTCTTAATAAGCTTCTAAGTCCTGGTCATTTCTCTTCCTGTGAGTTTGTTTGGCACACGTCTATCTGTGGATAGCAGAAATGAGACTGTGCTCGGCCCGCATGGACATTTCTATATCAAATAGAGCTTACTGCCATATTTAGAAGCTGAGTCTCGCTTTTGCTCTCCTCAGCTGCTCAGCATCAGTGTGGATTCAGCCGAGGCCATGGACGCGAGCTGGAAAAACTGCTTCGAAGAGGAGCTCCTGTGTCCCATTTGCCTGAATGTCTTCGACGAGCCCATCCAGCTGCCGTGCAAGCACAACTTCTGCAAGGGCTGCATCTCCGAGGCTTGGGCCAAGGACAGCGCCGCGGTCCGTTGTCCCGAGTGCAACCACGACTACGACCAGAAGCCGGCACTGGAGAAGAACTTTAAGCTCGCCAACATCGTGAAGCGCTTTAACGCCCTGAACACTGAGAAAGTCCCCGCCGTGCTGCACTGTGTCCTCTGCAGACGAGGCCCCCCGCTGCCCGTGCGGAAAGTCTGCCTGCGCTGCAAGGAGCCCTGCTGCCAAATTCATATCCAGACGCACCTCCAGCAGCCGTGCGCGGCCCCGGGACACCTGTTAGTTGACGCGGAGGAGCTGAGCGCTTGGACCTGTCCCAGTCATGAGGAGTACAGGCTGCTCCACTGTGAGGACGACCAGGTGGCTCTGTGTCCGTTCTGCTGCATCTCTCACTGCACTAACCAAAGACACACAGTCTGCGATGTTGACACGCAACGCATACAAATGCAGGTAGACAAATCCCACGCACACAAAATCAAACTTGCATCCGAAACTCACATGACAGTGAGCCGATGTGATAGATGCACAAGTATTTCTTTTGCGGGGGAGCGAACGTTTCTTACAGTTCGCTGTCCATGAAGGCGTTCACTCTTTGCCTCCTCTTGTAATGTTTTTGTGATGTGAAAGGAGAGGACAGGTGAAAGCCACCCCTCTGGGTAGATCACGGTACACACACACACACACACACACACACACACACACACACACACACACACATGCATGCACGCACACTGCTCTTATCCTGTATCACGCCACCCACCCTTAAGTTCTGTGATGTTATCTCCGCCGGAAATGATTACCCGTGTGATCCACAGGTAGTTTGTTGATGTCAGCCACCCCGATCGAGCTTCTTCTTACAAACGTGGCGAGGCGTGAAAATGCTCACATGCGCAGTATTTCGAGCTTTGGCAAGGGACGGTTCGTTTAGGGAAACCTTGACAGGAGGAAGAGGTAGAAAAGAAAAAGGGGCTTTACAGAACGTGTGATGATCTGGCAACAAACTGCCGAACAGTATGTAATGATGAATAATGAACAATGATTTGACTTGGCACGGTGGCCTTGAAGATATATACGTAGGATTGAGTCTCACGTTAGGCTTGTGTTTCATTGCGGGGTCCACTTATGTATTTTCCCTCAGTTCTTTATTCTGGTTTGCTCTCGTTTCACAAGCCTAATGTAAGTAGAAAGGTGTAAAAAACAACCACCCACCCACGCTGCCTTATACATGCTTCTTCCCTGTTCCTCCCCATGTGTGAAGGGGTAGGAGTGAGAACCACGGTAGTTTCTGCCTTGTCGGTGCCTTCGCGATTAGTGATTGTATTATTCCATTTGAGAAAGTTTCAGACATTTCTTTCCAGCGTAGATCACAAAGTTCTAAATAAGTCTTAAGTGCAAACTGTTGCCCTGGTTCAGAGCTATTATTGGGACAAAAGATGTCTGTTCAGCCCTTTCCACAGCTGCTCTTAGTCTCTACACACACTCACATGCACACACCCACCCATCTTTCTGTTCTTTCACAACTGTATGTTCGCGGGGCCGATGGAGTTGTCCAGCAGTCAGAGTTCCTGGCTCTTCTCAGATTAACGCTGGTCCCTGTTTGGGGGCCCTCCGACACAGACGGCACTCTAATTTATCGATAAGCGTTGCAAAAGCCAAAAAGTTGAGCTTCTTGTGTGCCGGGCCGTTTGTTGAAGTAATCTGAGGCCGGAGTGGCTTCTCATCATTACTTACTGAGAGGTAGTTCTTCTTAACAGAGCTGTGGTCTATTTTGGTAAAAGGATTTTAATTCCCCTGGCAGCACTCTTGTTGCTTTTGGGATAAAGTAAGAGGGAAAAAACCAATGTAGCTATGTTTGTATCTTAGGTTAAAGTTTTACTGTAACCTTTTGAAGGCTTCTTAGTAATTTCAAGACGAGAAAGGCTGGGTAACATAATAGTAATGTTGTCCTTGGGACAAGCGGAGGAGGAGCCCTCCCACACAGCCTCACCTTGGTTTTCTCAGGCACCTCGGCCGGAAACCATCTCTCATGGAAGCTCTGCTGTTTGCTGTTTCTTGAATCTGGGCTGGAGTGAGTCAGTTCCCCAGAATGCTGAGGGCAGTCCATTGACATCAGAAGTGGGGAATAGTTGTCAGTTGATTGTGAAAGAGGCTCTCTGTTCATTCAGCCTGAGGCTCCTCATTTAAACATGAGCTTCCTGGCAACCTGTGGGTGTCTGGATGCCTAAATAGGACAGTGGGGAAAGTGATCATTGGCAGGTTTAAGCTTGATAAAGGTAGGCTTTCATGCTGCTGCCGCGCTGCCCCTTACCCCTCATGCTATTTCGAACGCGCATCGAGACGAAAAAGGAATTGGAGGAAACATAACATAACAAAATGAGGAAGACGCGATTGTTGAAGAGAAGGACCAATGGGCGCAGAAACGCTGCTGCCTAACACAAAGCCAACTCACACAAAGCAGCCCATGCGCCATTTACAACATAAATAACCCCAACACAGTGTCTTTTCCTGTTTTCTTAACGCAACATTCAGACTTAAGTCACTGTAGGAGCCACCACTGAACTTTTATGGAGTGTATTAAGACCGCAGTGATTAATATCAGTCTCAAAGGTTTTTAGGTACTGTGCAGACGATACTTGGAAACCCTGGAGGAGATGACTAGCTAGATGCCTCGTGAGTCAGGTTTGGCGGATATTATCAGATTGTTTGAAGAGGAGTGTTTAGCTGGCACTGCCTCTTGTGTAAGCAAGATGTAGTGTCGAGATGTGGTACAGGTGTGGGATGTGTTATGACTGTGTGAAACAGGGTTTCCGGGCTGCTCTGGTTGGTTTTCAGCATAAAGTCAGGCTGACTTACGTGGTAAGGTGACACCGAACCAGTGATCCCCCGTCTTCACGACACCTCTTTAGGTGGCACGATAAGTGAGTGCATCGAACGTTAGGCACTAACCACGGAAACGCAGCAAACTCGACATATGCATCGATGAGTCTTTTCTCCCTCATCCTCTCTGTATTAAGTAGAACAGGGTGTGTTAGAGCGACGGCCAAGCATTCATCATAAATAACTTCCTTACCCAGCGCACCTCTCCCAGTGTGTGCGCAATCCTCATGTGCATGCTGGTAGAACATGTGATACCCACAGCAACAAGGAGCTGTTCATTGTAACCTTGCTCAACGTGTCCATCAGTGATTAAAAAGTGCAGCCCGTCATTCAAATATGTACTCTGAGCACTACCAGAGTTTGTATTTGTTCATTTAATACTACTATTAGTCTGACTCACAAATAATCTGCGTGTTTAGCTCACATTTACGTGCTCTGAAACTGAAGAATAGTTTCCAAGGTGTGGTGCTTTGCGTGTTGAAGCTACAGGGAAAGAATCTGAGCGGCTTGCTCTTTTTTTTTTTCTGACCATGAATGAGCAAAGAATCCTGTGAACATAAAAGTGTCAATTACATTCCTCCCATAAAAAAACTTAATAACATATACTTACTAATTAAAGTATGGCTTGTTGCTCCGGCGCCTGTATAATTTATCATTTTATAATGTTGGACTTGCTTCAGCAGCTCACATTCGTCCCCATGGCTCTAGGGGCCTCAGTTCTTAGAGTGAGATGTCTAGAGAAAACGGACAGTCCTGCAGTGGTGATGCTGCAATTAACGCATTAACAAATTATTGAAAACGTTTTTTTCTAAGCACTTAGGGCTGATCAATATTTTTATATTAGTAATGGATCAAATGACCATGTGTCTTGAGAGTGGGGTCACTCTTAGAGACAAAGAGAACTGTGACTCGACTCCACAGTTCCCCTCAGATTTGGACTCTCAGCAATGACATTTTCAACTGTAGCAGGCAGCTTCGATAGATTAACTGTACAATATCTATTCCTGCCAAATGGCAGGCTGACAAAGCCATCTTAAAGCTATAGGGCAGGACTTTTCGATGTAAATGAAGGTCTGTTGCATTTAAGCCCCGGTGAAACAAGTTCACGTAATCCAGATTAAGCTAATCAGGGCCATTGAAATTGTTTGGAGTTTTGCAGGTTATGGGAGTTTCAAAATGTGTTGTCTGTTGTAGCCACGGGTTGTTCTGTGTTTCATGTTAAATGGTATACACTGAGGAAGAGAGCAGCTGTAGCAACAGAGGCGGAGCACCCCAAAGAAACTAGGAATATGGCTGATGCCTATAGCAAAGGTATGGAAGTTACTAATGTAACTTAGGTTCTATGAGTTCTCTATCATTCAGGAAGTAGAATCTAGAAGGTGTTTATGAGAAGATTATGGTGCTCATTGAAAAAAAACTAAAACAGGACATGGTGTTCAAAGCAAGGATTGTTGTCAAAAAAAGAAAGAGTTTATAGCAAAGAAAAACATCTAGTAACCTTTTGAGAGCACCAAAAGAAGAGAAGGGACTGTAGAGTGTAGGCATAAGTACGTATCCACTGTGCTTCCTCCCGGTCAGAAGGGCAGGGTATTTTAAATGTTAGCTCACAATAAGTTTCAGATTGGCTAACACTAAACAGTGTGGAAGTCAGAGGTTGGTGGTGACCAAAACAAAGCTCAAAGGAGAAAAGGGAAACCTTAAATATGGGTGGCTAATGAATGTCGGTCTGTTTCTGCTGGGGATCAGTGTTGCTTTACCAGTTTAAATACCACTTTGGCTTATTTTGTGGTCTTTCCCACGTTGGGCATCCATTGTCAGCGATCCAGTTTTTCAAGTGCCTGTGGGAGACAACAATATTCCTGATGTCTCCCAGGTGAAAAAAAATAAAAAATTGTCAGCAGTCTTCTACACTAAAAAGGAAAGTTTAAATAATGCAAAAGTAGTGGGGGTAGTATTGTGTTGTAGAGACTACTATTTATTTCTCATTTAGAGTCCCTTTGGCTGTTCTGTTTAGGAAACTGTAGCTGGGCTGTTGGAATCGTTCATTCAGTTGATGTCCATAAGACAACATGAGTGTTGTAAGCAGCTGAAGAGGCCTGTTGCTGTGATACCACAATCTAACTACCCTGAAACTCGCTCACTCGAGGCCACAGGAATGTCCTCATTCTCCCTATCTCTCTCTCTCACTCTCCTTTTTTTTTTTTTTTTTTTTTTTTTGCTTGAAACTTTTTTTTTTCTCCCCCTGTTGCTTTCACTGTCTTTTTTGTACGTCTTTCTCACTTTCCCTCTTTCTTCCTTTCTTTCCAATCTTGGCATATGCAAGCAGTTCCTTTCCTCCCGTTCCCTTTCTGCCGGTGCGCTGCACTCATGGGGAGGGAGGGAGGGGGGGAGGGAGGGGGCAGACTCCGGGGTTGTGCACACAGACATGACAATCTGTCACTGACACAGAGGCCAATGCAAACAATGGGAGCAATGCATGTGGCAAAATGAGAACGCAGGGTAGCGAGGGGTAGCGAGACGCCCCAGCTTTCTGCTCCCTCACATACACATTAGCTCTCACGTATAAATACATACACAAGGCTTTGTTGCCATGACAGCAGGTTTTTCTCTTATTTGGGCACGGTGCCTTTCCCATGCAGAAACAGTTCATTAAAAAAGCATACCTGCCCTCCCTTGTTCCTAGTTAGCTGTCAGCCTCGTGACTGCAGATTGATTTCCATCTCCCACAGCAAATGGAGAAGGATTCTGTTTACTGGTTCTTTTTACTGGCGGCCTTTGGCTCTTTATGCGCTCTTGATTGAGCCCACAGAGGAAGTAGGCCGGTCCCGACAATGATGATGTAGCAGGGTCCCAAACTTAGGCGCAATCAGAGGTGGATTTGTGCAGTTTGTGTTGTGCCTGCGCTGGCGGTGCCCTGCTAATGGGTGAATACATGTGCTTGTCACTGGCAGCTGTTGTTTCCTGCCTCTAATCAGGACTGTGGAGGAAGTTGTGTCGCAGTAACTCACGAGAGGAGCCGAGGCCTGGGTTTTTTAGAAAGTTTCGGTGTATATTTTTATTTTCATTACATGTTGTGGCTCATCTGTCTAATCCATCCCGCCTCTGTCATCTCTCCCCAGGCCATGCTAATGAGGCAGCAAGACAGACTGGAGGGTCGTGTTCAGAACATCGATGAGCAGCTCAACAAGCTGGAGTCTGACAAGACACTAATGAAGGTGCAGCGCACAAAAATAACACTGCATATACTTAGTGATACTGGTCCCTTTGTTCTTTGTCATCATGTGGGTTTTTACTTTAATTTTGTTTGCTGTAATGAAATGACTCTGCCCTCCTTCACACTGTAGGAAAATGTGTTTCCAGCTATGACTTGTAAATGCATCGGGGTGGAAAAAACATCTTACAAAGTTCCAACTTTAGTTCTGAACGAGAAAATTGCAGATTCCACAAAACGGAGGAAGAAAACAATCTAATTTAATTTACAGCACTCAATTCATCAGTGTGTATTGAAGCACAAGGTCCTGTTTTTTTTTTGGGTTTTTTTTGCAGAGTGGGGTTTCCGAGGTGTATTTTTTGAAACGGACACTTCAGCCAGGTTCCATTTCATTTTATAACCGCGTGCTTGTGTTCCGACATAGGATGCGGTGTCTGAGCTGAAGGAGCGCGTCAGGGCCCGGTACCAGAGGATGCACGCGCTGCTCGAAACAAACCAGGCCGAAACCATGCAGATGCTGGAGAGCACTTACGCCACGTACGCCAGGAAGAACTCCCACCAGGCTCTGCAGCTCAACGAGAAGCACCAGGAAGCGGAAAAGCTCCTGAGCTCGGTACAAACGTTCCTCCAAAGAACGGAGAGCGTGAACTTCATGAAGGTACGAGTCTCCCACGCGCACTCTCGCCTGTGCATTCGTGTTTCACATCTGCTGAATGAAATGATTCGTTTCGAGACTTGAAAACGCACGATGACCAAAATGTGCTACGTGGGCCAAACACTGAGGTGTGAGCTCGGTATACTGTACGCTGACAGATGATGTACGACGCCTTCGCTGTCGTTCTCTTCATTGTAGCACTTAGTGAGACGTTTAAAGGCAAATCCTGTGGCTAATGAGCTAATTGTGCATGTTATTGTCTTTTTCAGAACACAAAACCGTACCAGCTGCTAATGGACAGGTGAGCACTGAGCCACGGATGGATTTATGCACACTGTCTGGAGACTGCCCATGCAATTATTCAGCCTCCTTTGAAACCAGAAATAAGTCATTTAAAAGATTTTGAAACCAAAGTGTACTTGCACAAAGGAGAGATGTGAACATCAGTCTGTTGTGTGCCGGTCCATTCACTCCTCTCCTTTGCCCAATGACCTGAATATCAAACCTATGTGACATTTAAGCAAGGAACAGATAAAAACATTGTGTGACAGCACTGAGCTTATAATTTAAGTTATTGATGTAAGTTAACAGCAGTAACTCAGAAATAATACAAATGTTGGTCTTATTCCTTTATGGAAAATATGACATCAAAGTGTTTGAGGCTGGCCAACACCTCAGCGATCTCATCGGTACTTCAACAGTTCAACAGGAATATTGTCCAGAACGTTGTTTGTTTGTAGGTCTTGGAATGAAACTGACTGGACTGTGGACCGATAGATTTTCTTCGCCCAGCCAGAGTCAGTTGCTGTTTTGCGTGCCTGGGTCAGTCAGAAGGGTTTGTTAGTGGTGGAGTGCAATGATCTGTGCGATGAATGTCAGCCTGTAGCTGATGGGGAAGAGAGTGTTATTGTCTTACAAAGTTAATTATTAACAAACCAGGAAATGTGCGCGCACATCAGGACCAAATAAGGGCAGCCACAAGGCCAAAAACACACGAATAATGATAACGAGAGAAAAAGTTACATTTTAACTTGTCCATTGGAGAGGAAAAAAATTCAAGTACCACTCCTTTTAAACATTTGGTTTTTCATTTCATTTAATAATAAAAAATAAAAAATAATCTTGAACAGGATACTTCACAAACCTATCACAAAATATATCCATCATTTTTACTTTTGTGTGTCTTTTTTTCAGGTCCAACTCACACCTGAATAGTGCCATCCCTCCGCTCAGAGTGGGCCAGCTCAACTCCCTTAATTTGCTGTCCGACCTCTCAACAAGAGAGAAGAATCTGAGAAAAACGCTGGAAGGTAGGAATGAAATTGAGTAAAGACTAAGCTTCGATAATATAAGATGAAATGAGATGAGATGAGATGAGAAATGCACAGTGAAATGTGTTGCTGTACATGGAAGTAGTAAAAAAGGACTACAGTAGAAACAGTGAAAATTCCACACACAAGGTAATAAAAAGGTGTAAGATACCTGAGAAAAATAAAATAAAAACTGTAAACTTGAAATGCAAACTTTAAGGCTCGTATATACACGAATTTATAACATCTTAAAACTGAACAAAGCGCTCTTTAACTCTCTTTGTTCTCCGACACCCCTTTCAATTCCCAGAACCTTTCAATGAGGCGTCCATTCTAGAGATTATCCAGTCCCAAAGCAGCTCTTCTGGCTCCCAAATGGGAACCAGTTCAGGACAACAGAAGAGAAAATACGGCATGGCTTTCCTGGAGAGTAACACTGAAAACGCCGCCTCGCAGGCTTCTCCGCCTTTGCTCTACAGCAGCAAAAAACCTTTCCTGGCTGACCAGAGCCATCGCCCTTCATCTGTGTACCCCTCGGATGTCCTCTCCCAGAATCCTCACGCTGGCCAAGGCCATAGTCGGCTCCTTGACTCCTCATCCCATCACATGGTGGGTCTAGGGTCCAGCTCTAGCCACCACTCAGGGACTATATTCCCAACCTCCCACTTCCCAGGTGGAGGCGCCTCTCAACAAGCCATGTACGAGGAGAGGGAGAGGGAGAGGAAAGTACTGATGTGCACTCTGAGTAACTGCTGCTGCTCCAGGGCCCCCGCTGCTCGTGCCCGGCCTCCGTACCCAGCGCCGGACTCCTTCCCGTCCATGACCTCTCAGGAGTTTCCCTCACACGCCCCACTGTCCGCGACCCAACCACTGCAGCATTTCCCCATAAGGGGACTGATGGAAGCGTCACAGACGGCCAGACACCCCGACTTCTACGGGCTGTACGGCCAGTCTTCAACCAAGCATTACGGGACCAAGTGAAACAACGGTTGTTTTCTGACGGCAGAATTAGCATCAGATTTCCACTCCTTTCCATTTTGATTCACGGACATGTCGCCGGTCTGTGTCTTCAACAGGCCTCCGCGTTCTTTCGACAGCCGTAGCTCCGTTTACTCCCTGAATCACAGTGACACCGGTAGTACTCTAATCTGAAACCCCAGCGTTGTGTTTTTATTTATTTTCTGTTTCAATTCGACTGGAAGTGCTAATGTGAATAATGTAGTCTTAAATCCATACAAGCAGCGAACTAAAGAAACGACATATCCTTTGTCACGAGTCCTGAGCATGGGACTCCAGAGACTCCAGTGCCTAAAAAGACTGACAACACACTCTTACTGAACTTGCAATTTCCTAGCTCTTGATTATTTCCTGTTTGCGGCTGAAAGCATGCAGGGAGCCTCTCCATGCACTCCAAAGTCCATGTGGCTTTAGAATATATATATCTATATATATATATATATATATAAAAAACACTGGACTGCAAACGCTTGTCAGGTTTTTCATGAGTTTTTTTTATAGAAGATTATGAATAAACCAAAATCTGTGGAAAATGTTGAATAAACAAACAAGCATATAAAATGTCTGTTTTGGTTGTACTTGAAGCACTGGTTTTGCAGATTTTATTGTGGACTTGTGGCTTTTTTGCCACGATTACAGTGTGTAGTTTAAACCGAGCGACACGTTTGTCAGTTCAAATGTCGTGTCTGATTATAGTTTGAGGTCTCCTTGCGCCGAGATTGTGTGACTTGTTTGGGTTTAGAGGTTATACAGTGTGAGTCACCGTGTTACAGATGAAATGTCACAGCTTCCTGTATGAAAAGAAAAGCCACTGTTGCAGTACCTCCCACCCTGCAGCTGACCAGCGATCTATTCATAGGTTATGGCTTGTAAAATGGGGGTGGGGGGGTGGGCGGAGGGGGGAACCTGAATGACCACATGTTTGAGATCTACTGTATTCAGAGTAAGGAGGTTTGGAGGATGATGTGTTACAGGCCGGCCCACAGCAGGCCCATTATCTGCCAATTTAGGACAGTTCACTTCCTTGTCAACATCCTGGTCTCTTTGTCTCATCCCTCTTTGTCTCGTTATTGGAGCTGGTTGTCAAGTTAGGTCAGAGAACAGGAATAACTGATGAGCAGCACCTCCCTCCCCTCTCCTCTCCCTCTTCCTCTCCCGGGGTATCATTTGCCAGGGCTCGATGCAGAGGAGGAGGAGGAGGAGGAGGAGGAGGAGGAGGAGGGTTAGAGCGGCGGATGGTATAAGCTCAGAGTTTTAATGAGGGCTGGGACAGTATAGTCATCTACTTATCTGTCACTCATACTCCTTTCATCGTTCCCCTCCCCCTCAATCAGATAGCGGGAGCAAGCTGGGGGGCAAAGTCAAGGCTGAGAGGAGAAAGGGAAGGCTGGTTAGACTGGGAGGGAAGGAGGGTGGGGGGGGGTTACGTAGCAAAGAGAGGCACATCACTTATTTATGGGTTATAAAATGTTGTGCCCTCCTGTTTCATTCCCCCGTTTCTCCAGTCCAATGTGTTTTCTTCCTCTCCCATTCAGAATTTCTGATATGATTCCCAGCCCCTCCCTTCAGCGGCGAATGCGTGAGGGAGGGGAGTGGGAGGAGCCGAGGTTTAGACACAGTGTGGCAACCTGACATTTATTGTGCGAGGGCCAATTAGCATTCCCCTTGTTCGGTGCTCCTTCGGCGTGCGTTATTAATAAAACATAGAGCAGATATTCTAAGGCAGGCCGCACCATTATTTTAATCCCTGGAAATAATTTACATCAATTTCATATATAAAACATACCAAGTCTGTTTTTTTTTCCATTGAATCACTTTGTGCTTTTTTTTTTCTAACCGAGAGCTCGTAGGAAGATGAAGCGTGTTCCTTTTGTGCGCCTCGTGTGAAGGCTCGGTGCGAGTTGAATCCTGTTTCATAAGTGAGTGTGTGCTCAGGTGTCGGGCGCACAATCAGTCAGTGTGTTTCGTCATGTATGTGCAGAGCTAGGCTCAGTGTGTGTGTGCGCGTGTGTGTGTGTTCAGTGGGGTTACATATAGGGTAAAGGGTGATGCACTGACAGCTGTGCTCTGTTGTGGCAGGTGTGTCGGGGCTGTATATGTATGAGTACAACACGCCCCTGCCTGCAGCAGGACAAGCGGCCGTACTGTGTGTGTGTGTGTGTGTGTGTTCAGTGTGCAGGGAACTGTGCAGCTGTTGTTTGTATGCTTTTGCCAGGGGATACTATCGGAGATGGGGTGGGCACTATCTCTCTCTGTTATTCTTTCCCACGCTTTCTACATTTTTAAAGGAAATGTCTAATTTATTGAGGCAGTGTTCAATATTTTGTACAACCCACTTTGACAGTATTAACAGGGCACATTTTGGTTGTCCACGAAGTTTGCACATCTGGGCTCGGGGCAGTGTATTCCTCCTCCTGGAAGATCCAGGCTTTGTTGGATGTGAAAAGTCTCTCCATTGATCTACAGACTCTGGGCTTCGGCCGGACCACTTTAGGACTCATGCTAATGCTGCTCCATACTGTTTTGGCTGTATGCCTTTGCTCAATGGCTGTTCCCCGGTCTCTTGCCGCTTCCCTCTGAGGGAGGTCTTCTTCAAGGTTCTTCAACGTCTTGCTCAAAGAGGCATGTAAGTCCATGTACTGGGGTTTGAAACTGCTAACCCTAATCTGCTAACTCTAACCTCCCGGTTCGAGAACAACCCAGCTCCACCTTCTGAGCCCCGTGACAAGATGCTACCACCAGCATGCTTCACCGTAGGAATGGCATCAGCAGGTAGCTGCTCTACCCTAAAGGCCTAATTGATGAAGTCCTGTGGAGGACTTCCAGCAGGTACTTCCATTTCTGCAAATAACTTCTGAAGTTGTGTTAAGACTGGCCATCTGGTTCCTTCTCCGAGCCCCGTTCTTCTGATTAATTAGCTCAGTGTCTCTTATTCCTGCAGGCACCATTTTTGAGGCCAGCGTTGCTCATTATAAGGCTCAGACCTTTAGAAATGGCTTCATACCCTTAGCCTTGATCTATGCTCCGGCGCTGTCTGATCACAGAGGTCTTGCTTGCTCTTTGTCCTCACACACCGTGTACATGGCGGGACGTTATATACACAGGTGTGAACATTTCGGTTCAATTTGCTGCAGGTGGTCTCCGGGCAAGTTCACGTCTTAAGGATAATTGAAGCAAACAGGATGCACCTGACTATAATTTGGAGCGCGGCAGCAGATGGTCTCGGCACTTGAGCGTTTCCAGTGTTATTTTCGCTTTATCGTGGAAGTTTATTGAGTGTAGACGGAAGGGGAACAACCCAATTGGTTTGATTTAAAATTAAATCAACAACTCAGTGAATCTGGAGGGATCGGAATACCAGTTATAGCAGCTGAAATGTTTTTCTCTGACTTCAATGAATATCAGCTCAGCACACATTTGACGACGGGAGCCACGTATTGCAGTAGCAGGAGTATTATAAAAGTCATTGTCAGTGTTATCAGTCTGGTCACACATGCATAGTCTGAGCAGTCCTCCTGACAGGAACACTGACATATACAGCACAGTCCATACAGAGTGGCTATTCATCAACCATGCAGAATTTTAACCTTCATCCGATAAGGCCTTTGAAATCAGTGCCAAAACTCTAATCCAGCGCACGCACACACACACACACACACACACACACACACACACACACACACACACACATCAAAGACAAAGATCCGTGGCCAAATGTTTATTGATCTCCCAGTCTATTTTTTGCTCTTGGAAATCACTGTAACATAAACCAGTCCTCTGTCAAGTTCCAGCTGAAAGAAAACAGGCAGCAATGAAACAACATACACCGATCAGGCATAACATTATAACCGCCTGCCAAATATTGTGTGTAGGTCTCCCCGGCCTCCGCAGATCATCCCTCAGATACTCGATCAGTTTGGGATCTGGTGAATTTGGAGGCCAGGTCCAAATGTTCGCAGCAGAACATTGCGTTGTCACAAAAAGGTCAATGTCGTTTACTCGCCTGGGGCCATGTTAGGGTGACACATTCAGGTGTCAAGAGGTGGAAAGTTTGACACTTGAATAATGTGGTTAATGATTATTCCCTTCTTTTACACTTATTTTGCACTTATTACAAAAAAATATTCACATTTGTAAAAACTGGACAAGAAAACAAATGTCTTCACCCTTTTTAACTTGTGCGTGCCGCCTGCTTGTAATGGCATCACTGCAATGTCAGCCGCCGTGCGGGCTGAGTACTTACCCAGAAAATACCTCTGTTTCACTTTTCATATGAGTTCATCCTGTGGGTTGGAAGTAGCTTAATAAAAACAGTAGTGCAGGTGTATCTGTGGGATGGAATGTTCCCCTTTCTGTTTCACCCAGATGTTTAAAGATCCCTCTTGTCTGTGGAGGTTCTCAGTCACCCAGGTCATGGTATATCTGGGAAAAAAAAAAATGGCACAGTAACTTCGAATGCATTTTTCAAGCGAGCAGTGTGTCAAATGTGTACTTATATTACAAATATAAGTACACATTTGACACACCGTTCACTTGAAAAGTAAATCCACTAATAATAACTGCAGTGTACTATTACAGCAGGGTTACAGCATGCTTTCTGGCACGCATAAACATATTTCTCACTCTGTTACAGACAGAGAGTCTTGATTTTTGTTCATGGTGACTGCATTTAGGGGAAGTCCTAACTTTCTGCTGAGCCTGGGACATTTACCCGAACTGACCCATGAGTCCTCCCTGGTGTATTCGATGTGGTATGGAGGGCGGACAAAGAAAAAAGCGTTGCTGCCAGCATGCCCTCTAAATCACATTTCATGTTAAACTCTCCTGATGTTTCTGAAAGAGAGGAAACACGGCCAAAATTAGGACACAATTTACAGTTAATGTCAGGGCAAATGTGCCTTTTACATGTTCTTACTGATTGTTTAGATCCATTTGTTAGTCATCTGTACCTAATCCTCGCTATGGTGGCCTCAACAATGAATCTGAACCACTTTAATCTGCTTAAGCTGTTGAACTTTCCCACTGCTATGCTACGCTGGAGCAGGTCAGAGAGTGGGTGGATAGCTGCAGGTGGACAGATGGCATGCACCTGGCAACCATCAACAACACAAATGAACTGTGACCCTCGTTGATTGCATGTCACTGGTGCTCAGAACCTCCGAGCTCGGCAGGTCACAGTCCGCACACTGACGTGTCCATGGTTTGTGTTGGTCTCCAGTACCAGCCCTGACATCACCTTCTCTTTCTGATCAAACACACACACACACACACACACACACCAACAGCTTTTTAGTTACTCAAAGAGCTTGTGAATAGAATGAGTCAGGGTCAGCCTTATTTATGACGAGCCAACCTCTCCCAGAGATGGATTCTTTTCTAGTTACTCACCCTACCCTCGACTTCATGGTACTTTCCAGTCAGGAGTCAGTACGTTTACATGCATGTGAAAATAATAATAATAAAAATGATTGCCTTAATCTGACTTTAACTGGACAACTTAAGTGTAAAATTGGAGTTCTACTTATCCGAATGAGACATCCAGGGGTAAGAACCGCATTCAGAAAGTCAAATTTCAACCATAGCTCAATTAAACTGTGCATGTAAATGCACTGATTGTAAGTTATTGTAAACAAAAACTGAAATTAAAAATCTGTTCACTGTGTGATCTTCTCGAATATTTGTGGATAGAGTTGTATCATGTTTTATGAGAAGTTTCTAGAGCCGTGAAAATAGTTTTGCTTCCATTTTTGAAACAGTCATAAATGGATTAGACATAGAAATGTTGAAAAATGTACACGTTCATACACATACACTGTATTTATTTAAAGCAACCAAAACTACTTAGAAGAAATATCAGTAGAAGCTACCAGAAAATATGATCATGGAGAAATTCTGGCATGTTTATCCGCCAGTGATGTCTCATTTCCAGTGCAATCACATTGTTACTCATGCTACAGGCACCAGCATTGCTCTGGACACGGACGCAACCTCCACAGGAAGGTGAGGACTCAGACCATAAAAATCCTTATACCCTATAAAAGGAGTCGTGTAAAGGGTCACAAAACTCCCACTCAGCATATACCAGTCGGATGGGGTTTATGAGTCAGAAAATAAGAAGCAGCAGCACCTGCTCTCAGTGAAGGTGACATTTGGGGGACTGTTGCACGTTAATTTGACGTCCGCCATGCGACCTCTCAAGGGTTTTTTTTTTTTCTCGCGCTGTTCGTGCCGTGTAATTCAGTGCATCTACCTCATGCCCCTCTCGAAAGGAGCAGGGACACGATCACCAAAGCAGCATCGACGCCTGCGGCAGGTAAAGGTCATCATTCGTGTTGTTTCTCACCCTCCCGTCAGGCTGCGCAGAGATGGCATCGTCTCTGACAGAAAGCTGCCATCAAGGGCATCGCACAGGTGGCCATTTCTCACGTTGCCATAGCAGCACCTGGCATGACTGAGTTGTTAGGACAAAAAAAAAAAAAAAGTTGTGGCGGTGTTACCCTGTGCTAGTGTTGCTTGTTTGAATTCTCTCCCTCAACGTCCCCCTATTTTGCCCCACTCCCTCCTACGCCATGCAGAGGCATTGATTAAAGCCTGAATTTACATAAGTGTTTGAGATGATTCAAGTATATATATGTTTTTTCCATCCCTGGACTATTTTCATTGCATAAACTGCATCAGTTATTTGCACTCCACTGGTGTTTCAGAGGATCATGTTCCCCCATGCACCTCTGCAAGTGATGATGCCTCTAACAGAGCCTCTCTCCTTAATCAGGGATTCAAAGCGTGGCCAATTGTCAGCTGGGGAAGGTTGCGTCGGGCTTAACAATGACTCCCCATTTTTCTGTTTTCTTTCCCTTTTCTTTCCCCGTGTCTCCTCCAGGCTCATATTATCCTACACTCTCGGAGAAATCATGTCAACAGGCACTGGAACTCAGGCTCACTGTGGTGACTGACAATAATCATCACATGAACTCTCATTGTGCCGCAAACACACGATGAGGGAGCCTTCCGTGGACGTTCGGGAGCTGCATCTCTGAGATAAGCTGCAGACCGTAAGAATCTGCACCGCCGCAGCTGCCTCACAGAGGTCACGTTTTTCATGTGAGGGCGTTTGCACAGCGCAGGTGGCAGTCTGCCTTCGTAAAGCTTCAACCGATACCTCTGTTTACTGTCACCCACACTCGGTGGAATCTATTGTTGGTGGTTTTTCCGTCAGCCTGGACAACACCTCCACTGTAAATACCTGCGTCTCGCCTCGCTTCTGTTCTGATTTTCTGTCGCTTATTCCTCCCGTTTCCACCCAAGTTGGAATTGTTGTTATTGTTTCATTTAAGACATGACCTTTTCTCGCTGTTAACCTTTATCTAATTAAGAAGAAGCACAGTGGAATATTGTTTTCAGTGAAAGGTGCTGCGGTTGTAAGGTGGCTTCAGCTCAACTCTGGCCTTCTTAACTGTACCTTCTGTGAGTACAATGCAAAAATACTTGTACTCGGAGCATACTTCTCCGACTGATACTACAGGGGGAAATATTGTTAGCTTTCATGCTAATTGAAGATTTTACAGTAGAAAATACAGAACATAATGTGTATTTTGTGATTAGACTCACACCTTCAGATTAGAGGGCGAGAACGTAAGGCAGTGCTTAGTGTAGGAGAGCCCACACTAAGTGTAGACACTGGTGGTGATGAGGAGAAGACAGTCTGGGTTACATGAGACTGCCCTGGTCCCTGGAAGTTAAGATGGGAGGTTTGCAGCTGCTTCAGCTGAAACGATAGCTGACAGCAGCAGAGGAGAACACATTTAAAGTTCGACGGCAACAATGACGTGACTGGAAACTCCCAGTCAGCTGATTAGAGGAACAGGAAGTGTGTGTGTGTGTGAGAAAGAGAAAGAAAAGCGGATGAAGATAGTCCGGGCCGTATAAAAAAATGTTTCCTCTTCCTTCTTCAATTAACCAATGACATCACATGCCTCTGTTGTACAGTTTAAACTTAAAACATATGGAAAGTAGAGGTGGTACAATATAGCGTGGTCACACTGACGATGAGGAACATTTTAACCTTTTGGAAAAATGAGGACGTCCCTTCTTTTAAGGCCTGACAGGAGTGACTGGATCTGGAGCGGATTCAACGCAGTATTTCTTTAACCTCTGCAGCCTTTGAGAAACATGGCAGCCTTTCTCGTTATATCTGTCCACAATGACCCGAGTGACTGCACGTGTAATTCTGTGAATGCACACAAGACTGTAATAGACAGGCATTTTGCCACTGATACTGTAAACTAACTCGGATTTTCTATGAGCAGGTTTATGCACTTGTTACATTCATCATTCTTATTGCTACCATTACTTTATGTTTGTGTTTTTTCCCTTTGAGTGTGGGGGGTTTATTTTTGTATGGAAAGTAGTTCAAACCCAGCGCCACCAAATTTAGCATTAATAATCTAATTATGTCAAACATAACGGTATCGATATATTAGTAAAAGGAAGCAAATCACCCTCACTTACCCTTAAGTTTATTTTATTCCAAAATCATATTTCTTTCCAAGTGCCGCTTAGCTGGGAAACAAGTGGCCGTCGCCAAGGAGACGCGCTCGCTTCCTGGCAGTATGCGTCAAAGTAGCGATATTATTCACTCCACCTGTTGCTGGTTTTAATGTTGTGGCTGACCTGTGTAAATAACATCTTCTACATTGAGCTGAAAACTGCTGTTTTATTCATATGAATTCAAAAGAGGGACAACTGAAATGTCTTCTTGATGCGTTCACTGTCGAGTACAAATCACATTTGTGGTCATCACATAGAAAAAGTGTTTCCTGCAGCTACAAACGACTGTAAATGGAGTCAGACATATGAACCGAGAGCATTCTGCAAAACTGGATGTAAATTGTCCGATTGCACCATTCGCTTGGAATCACAATTTCCTTCCTGTCTCTCTCACACACACACACACAAACACACAGTATTAGAACAGAATATGAACTTCTCGTGGCGATGGACACGTGTTCCATCTCAGCGGTGACTGTATCGCATACAGTATAAAACGGTGGGTGTGATTCGATATCAAAAACAGTTCTTCTACACGCGGTTAAACGCGCGGCTGAGGCCGAGGGAGGCGCAGTGACAGGCTGCGGAGTGGAAAGCTCGTCACGACTCATGTTTAGCTGCCACCACACTGAGCATTCACCCGGCTGTGTGGAAGAACCTGGTTAAGTTTGTCCATGTGGTACAAAAAAAAAACAAAAAAAAACCAAAAAAAATATATATATCGAAGGAGCCGTCAGCAACGCCCACGTCTACAGCTTCTGCTTTTTCTTTGCTGGTTTAACGGCGGGCATCTCCTCTTCTTCTTCCTCGTCCTCCTCGTCTTCATCCTCCTCCTCGGACAGGTCGTCGTCTTCAACCTGTGAGGCTGAAAGGACGAGGACACGGTGTTTGAACTGAGACACCATTCACTGGCGTTGGGACAAGGTGTGACATATTCATTTAATACTGATGAAAAATTCTAAATATCTCTAAATGTTCCTGGTCTGGATTGTATGCATATTTTATTACAATGCCAGAAAGGTCACTTTACTTAATGCGCCCTGTCAGCTAAACTGCACACACTCATTACAACCAGTGGAAAGAGAATAATCACCGAGAGTTCCCTGTGCAATTTGTTTTTTTTTTTAAGTAAGACACTTTTTACCTTTTAAGGTGATGAAAGGACCCTGGATGTCGGAAGGAAATTTAGACAAATATAACCTTTCATGTTATGGGTCAAATGCACAATCTGACAATATAGGGACACAGGTCTGACTCCACCCTGAGCCCTTTGCTGCTCGTCTCTCTTGCCCGATTACTTTCCGTCTTTCTCCACTATCAGATTCAGGCACAAGAAAAGCCATGAAAGGAAAAAAGTTGAAGGCAACAGCATACTTAGAAGTTGCCTAGTAACTGCTTTCATTTTGCTCCACATGCAAAGCAGCGCAGGGCTGCAGGTAACCATTAGTGTCACCGTCAAATGTGAAAATGACATATTTAAATTGAGTGTTTTGTTTAAATAATACCTCAAAAAGGTATTCAGTAAAACCTGATCCTTTTTTTTTTTTTTTTTACTGATCCACTTTTTCTGTGATTTTCCATCCAAAGAAAATAAAGTAACTTACTTAATATTCAATATTAAACAATCTAATATTCTGATCACACAAAAGTCTTAAAAAGCAGATATGCGCCACTGTTGTCAACAATAATTAGAGTCGACAGTTACCGATAAGGTGCAGCCCGCTGACGACTACTGGTCCTGTTCCAGCCTTCAGCCGGATGGTCACTGGGGCTTTCAGCTCAAACTCTCCCAGACTCACCTGAGGACAAAAAGAGTTAATGGATGTCAAACGTCCGCCTCTGGGGTTTTGGTTCACCAATACACTCGTAAGACTTTATTCACCACATTTACACAGCGGTGGAACAAACCTAATTGAATTATCACCGACCTCGTTCATGTGCAAACATTTAACTGTTGTAGGCGGCTGCTGATTTCACTTATTATATAAACTTTAAACTGCCAGGTGACTTCACTGAATTCATACCACTTAATTGTGTTTTATATCACGACATACCCCTCACATGTTGAACATGTGTTGGAGATGACAATTAAAATATTCACTTAACTATGTAGTCATTAGGTAAATCTACATCACTCATTATACACACCATGGGAAGACACTTGATGTGAAGGTTGGCTATGGGCACTGAAACAGTCTTTCCCTGGTGGTTCATGGCCGTCACCTCCACCACGTTGCTCTCCTCTTTGGCTCCTTCTCCAAGACAAACCTGCAGAAACCACGGACTCATTATCCAGCCAAATCACACTATGACTGGTGGGTCTGTGAAGGGTCTACACCATTTACTGACACAAACACACGCTCCAAGAGTCCACCTCAGTAACAGAGAGGACCACGTTACTGTTCCCTACTGTACTTACTGTCCTGAGTTCAAGGATGTGCTCCAGGTCCTCCTCATCGTCTCCGTCTTCGAAAGTGTAGAAAGGTACTTTGGAGGACAGCTCGCAGCCTGGAAAAAGAAGAAACACCCGGATCAAACGTGGTGCTGTTGTTGAATTTAAACTTATCAGATTTTTATTTTTTTCCCCCCCTGTCGGAACATCACCGCAGAAACCCACGTGTGCGCCGAGAGAGCCGCTTTTATTTGAACTGTGTCTAAATGTTTCTTACTGAACAAGAAGCTCTCCAGCTTGGATTGACCACTTAGTCCAATATCCGAGGATTCGTCGTCGTGGAAAGACATTTTGTCGAAGCAGTGGATTTAGGATTTGGTGTTGGCGCTTTACAGCCAAACGAACACGAAAGGGGAAAAATAACAAGCGCGTCGCAAACTAATCGCATGTCGGATACGTCATCAGTGCGCGCCACAGGCTCCTCTGGGTTTTTTTTTCTCACTTAGACTAATCATGAAGCCTCATGGTTTCTCTGAAATGGTACACATTACAATTACACAAGTTAAAACTTTTTTTTTTTTTTGTAAAATAAATAAATAAAAAGAGCAGTAAGTAAGAATAAAAAATGAGCATAAGTATAAATAACTGCTTAAACATATATTTCTAACCTAAGAATATGTTGCTACCAAAGGTTGTTTTAACTTATATTAAAACAAACCTTTTCAGTCTTTTAAAAGAGGGGTTTCTCTCTTCGTGCCCTGTTCAGTTAATGCAGCCAGACTCACTCCAGATAGCAGGTGTATGTAGGTTTTTCCGATGTATTTTATTTATTGTTTTAGTCTTGTATCAGGAATAATGTAGTGATACTTGTTTATCTGAACCCTTTGTAATTGACCTAACAAGAAAATTAAACCTATGGTCAATTTTTATGACAACAACCAACAGTGCCTCGAGAATGAAGATCTTCATTCAATACCTTCTGTTCATTCATTACTTTTATTTTTCAAAATAGTAATATAATTATAAATATTATGTATTATTTTTCTCACTGTACTCTACTGTATGTGCAACACAAAGGACACGAAGCAAATGTCACTTAATATGATTTATTAGTTGTTTTTTTTTTATGTATCTTACATACAAATTTTACAACAGGAAACTGTCACTTTAATGAACCCGCCCCAAACCCTAAACACAGAATGTACAATTGGAGCCCTTTCTCTCAGTCACTGCCCCCTTTTTTCCTTTTTCTTTTTTTTTTTTTTTTAATTTTTTTTATACAAATCAAACCTGGTCGGCAGACAAAAGTAACCTTTTAAAACAAGTGTGGAAATTCAGGTTCAGCTGATGAACAGCCGATTTATTGGTGAGCTTCACACCTTGCTGAAAGAGCCAGGTAGGACGGCCGCACGGGACAGGGGATTGTAACGAGGCCAGCACCTTGTTTTCCAAAAATGCTCGCCGGCTTCAATAAGAGATATACAAAATAATAACACTTTATGACTGACAGTGTTTACAGACTGTCTAAGTACAACAGTATTATGCTCATAGTGGTGAGTAGCATGCTTCTTCCTCTATGTAGCATCTGATGAGGTTATTCTAATGTCTGCCACGGCAAATCCAACACACCTCATGCACATTATCAATGTACAGTTTCAAAACGTCACATTGGCAGGCAGCTACTGAAGAGCAACTGATGATCCATGTGTAACCAACAGAACACTCCTATCTAAAGTCAAAGTGCTTCTTTTTTTTTTTGTTTTAAATCAACTATATAGATTTACAAAAAAAAAAAACTAATGGGAAATGTGTCAGAATATAAAACATTCAATGGACAGATAGGAAAAAGGCCTATAGACAAATTCCTGCTCCAATCCCCAACTACTGGCACGGTAACCATGATGAACCCAGTGATCCTAAAAGCACCCGCAGAGGCTCAACTGAGAATACATTCATTCGTATGCAGTACTGAAACAAAGCATGGACGCAGGGAGGTATTACAGATTATCAATGACTTGCTAACACAAAAATCCAGGTGCAGAATTGGTGCTTCGGAAGAAACGAGGAATATTATGACAGTGGGAGTTTACTGCAATATTGTTTTCATACTTTTCTATACCACATCAGAATGTTTTGGTCCCACTGGCTCCTGCTATTAGGAAGTGTTGATTTTAGCTTTCATTCTTACAAAAAGGAACTGACTAATCGTCACATTTAAACTGTTTAAAACACTGGAAACAAACCTATGACGGACAAAAGTTACAATTTTTAACAACTGGTAAATGTATAAGTTTATATAACTCATGATATGAGCTCTTCCTGTTAGTCAGTTGCCTCATGTTTATTGTAGGATTTATTGTGCTGAAGTCTGGGTTCTGATTGGACAAAGCTTTGTCAGCGTCAGCTACATCTCTGGAACAATGTCAAGGCCAATGTACAAAATCACCCGTCTCCATCTAGCTGTCATGCGTTAGAAGACACGGACACAGGCAGTATTAGGGATCTGCAACATAAACCTACAATTAAAAGGCAAAGAACCAAAAGGCAATATGAAGGGGAAATAAACTGCTGAATTATCAAAAAGCAGAAATGTTTGTAAACTTGTGGAAGCGTTTCTATTGCTTTCCTATCGCTTACCTACAGAAACTTCCTAGTTGTTTTTTAACAGTTCTCACTGAATACGTTTTCTTTGCTGGTCTGTGGCGATGTCCTGTTCACGAAAACCCCCCAAATCTACACTCTGCACATCACACCACTGTGTTTGAAACATGCCACGTAAAAAGGCCTCCGTCTCCAAGTCTACTGTGGAGCCATTGACAACACCACAATGTGACAATGAAAGGCAAACTCTTATATAGCACCTCACATCCCGCGGAAAGGTGTCCAACGCGCACGTTTCTGCTCTGTGTCGACGCCGGGGAAGCAGGATGTGGGGGTAGTAAGACACTACCAGGGAAATGGGCCACCTTCACGTCACAGCTCTGCCTCCATTTCAGACACAGACACTCTGCATTAGGGCATGTGGCTAATATCCGTGTAATGGCTACTGGATTAAATCAGAAAAAGGCTTATGGAGTTATTACTTCCTTATATGAGTAGTGGGATCCTATTGGTCAATAGTGGCCGCAGATGACTCCTCAGATCTTATAACTTTGGATCTGCTGAATCCAACAGAGACATCTAAGGGCAGCGCGGGGTATCTGTGTGAGGCTGCTGTGCTTCTGTACACAACTTCTTAAAAACAAAAGAAAAACAAAAAAAACAGATCTCCAAGGGCACGCCCAGGTGGTAATGTAGAACAAAATCATCATGACAGTTCGTCTCGTGGGTAACAAACGCGTCTAAGTTGTTTCAACCTCTCTGTCGCCGCAGCGGTTTCTTCATAGGCTGCGTCCCATAATGATGACATCTTTGGGAAAGCCCTCCATTTTGGCCACTTCAAAGCACCCCAGCTTACTATAGAAGTCCAACATTCGCTTATCACTCTGACGAACCTTACAGAACGCACCCATGGACCCTGGAAGACAAAACAGAGACAGGTGAGTCCCTAAAACTAGCTTCCTGACAAATGGAGTTGAACTGATAATGTTTTGCGTCCTTGACAAACAGAGTTCATATATTAGTTAAGAGCTAAAATCCAGATTGATCCCTCTAATGCGATTTGGGTGAAATCAGGCCACAAGGACAGAAATCTGATACAAACAGAGAGTATACACATATGAATGATAAAAACTCATGCTTGTTGTTTTAGACTTTGGACTCATTACATCTAAAAAGGCTAAGGGAGTATGTGCACACACAGTGACATCATTTTAGGGAGATCAACACTTCATTTAAACAGATGTTGATTCAAGTGTTATTAACCGAGCGTTAGTCTATTAAAAATATAAAGGAAACAAGTGGAGTATATTTCCAGTCATAAATCTAACGAAGCACTGACAGAACTGAGAGAGACGAGAACAAGAGACCAAGCACAACCACACATAACCAGCTCAGTCAGAACAGGCCTAAGGAGGAGGGACCCCAGGCTGAGTGGTGTTTCTTGCTAATAATCTGTTCAATAGGAAAATAATCGATACCAATAACCATTTAAACGCTCAATATTATTATTTCTCTCTGGTTAGAATTAACACCTCTTTCGGTGCACGCTTGCCCCAACCTGAGTAAACATCATGTGACATGAGGAGATAAAAACAAGGCAGTAGCATAACAAGTTTCTGAAACTAAGCCGGATAGTTGCCTCGTTCATCTGCTTCTATTCAATTCATTTAGTTTGTCAATTAAATTAGGAACAAAACTTTCAAAACAGTCACGTTGATTGGGAAGATTTCAATCAGGTTGAATGATTGTCAGGATAAAAGATGGGTGACACCTACCGTTGGCCTTAAGGGAAGATAACAGACACCCCATCATGCTTTTGGCCACACTGGGGTCGGTGACTTTGGCGTGAATGTCCACCTTGATGAGAGAAGGGAAATTGGAGAGGAAAGAGTCTGGAAGTCCCTCCTCATCCTCATGGAAACTCAGCATCATCTTCTAAATGGGCGACAGACAGAGTTTGTGAAGTAAAATTCAACATGAAGCGATGCTATATTATTATGATACGTATGTTATGGAGGTGAGACCTACCTCGGCCTCTGAGAGGTCCTTCTCGCAGTCAGGTTTGTGGTATTTCTCTTGCATGAAGGGAATCCAGCTCAATTTGCATTTCTTGATGAAGGGTTTAACGTCGACTGTGCCGACAGCGTAACCGCAGATCCCTTCATCGTCCTCCAGCACAAAGCCGTAGTCTGAACTCAGTGTCAGGAGACCTCCAACTAACCTGTGAGCAAACAGTGAGGTCTGTCAGCTAAAATGGATTTGCACTGCACCGGAAAAAAAAAATACCCACAGTTCATGCTTTTAGTCATCGCAGTAAACTGATTCATCTCCACATTTTACCTGTCTCCTATGAGGTCAGGCTCCCCTTCAGAGAATGGTTCATCCTCCATTCCTTCACAGTACATTTCTTTACATATTTTATAAACTGCAGTCTGAAAAAAGACACGGTTGTTATTGTAGAGGATGAACGGACACACCCTACCTCACCGAGACGTTTTAACACCAGATAATAATAACGACACAAAGAACGTCGGTGCGCTTAAAGAGACACAGTGTGAAGTTGCCTCTGCATAACAGCAGATGAGCTGAGCATTGTAGCATAAAAGGATTCAAAGCTTAAACTAGGCTAATTCTGTTGGGAATATTTGCATCTGGCCAAATCATTTTTGTAATTGTTAAATGAAATATAGACAAAACAAAAAAGTCTTACCTCATCTTTGGGAAAGTACGGCCGTATGGAATAGATTTTGGAGGTTGGCAGTGAAGGTGGAGGTTGGTAGAAAAGATCGTTTGCCCCATCTATTGGCAACAATC
Organism: Mugil cephalus; assembly: GCF_022458985.1. Lineage (NCBI taxonomy): Eukaryota > Metazoa > Chordata > Actinopteri > Mugiliformes > Mugilidae > Mugil > Mugil cephalus. Next base: position 12,909,974 of record NC_061782.1, read on the forward strand.
TCTGTGGGTATCAAAACAAACAGGTTCAGTCCCACTGAGAAAAGGCGACGTGCTGCTGTGGCTGACTGGGCATTTGCTGCGTTGAGCCACCGTCAGCCCAAGAAGGAACTACAGAGAGACAGCAAACTGCTTTTCAATGGCTATTATGATAAAGACAACACAGATCTATGGGCTGGTGTTCCTTGTTGATCTGACAGTGGACAACAGGAGCAAAAAGCACAGCTTTCTCTTTTTTCTTTTTTTTTTTTGTTAAAGGAACATAGCACAAGAAACACAAACATATTCGCCATTATAATGGAACGAGGGTGGTGTTTTTGGTCTGACTAAGGTTTTACTGGCTGAAGGAGATGCTCCTTTCCCTTTTTGTAAAGCATCGCAGTATTTCGCTGCGCAGAACCCTCCTGTTGAGAAAAATAATGATGCGGGCGCTGAAAGACAGAGAGAACTCCAGGAAAAAACCAAAGAGGCAAATCTGCTCAGTAACTTAATAGCCATTATTGCCGTTATTGGACGTGGTAGGAAGCACAGTTTTAGACTGGACAGGTGTTTAATCATGGAGTTTTCTCAGTGCATACATGCTTGCGTACTCGCTGGCGCTGCGATGCTTGTGCGTGCGCTTGCAAAGGGGGTTGGCTTGGTAATTTGTGCGCTGTGCTTTCCTGCAAAGAAATGAGATGTCATGAAAATAAAACCTAGCCATGCTCGCTTGCGCTGCGTGCGCCAGGGATAAGCAGCATCTCCTTGGGCAGTTGCTGAAAGAAACTAAGATTATCAATCTGAAAACGCCATGCCAAACGCCGGCTGCGACCTGTCTTTGTCAGGACAGGTCTCAAGTCGCCCATTCCCCTCACATAGACTGATAACCTCCCAAAGCAAAACAAGGACTGGATGCTCTTTGGAGAACAAGTGAAGGGGATGGAGCCTGGATGTTGTGAATCCTGACACATTACAATCAGCTCACCTTCGACAGACCAAACCCCTTCATGGCTACGCACATTGTTACCATATTCTTCTTTGCTCACAGCACGCTTTTTTTTTTTATCCATTTGATTGCTGTAAATTCAGTGCATTAGATACCTGGAACTCTCCTGCTAGACCTCCCCTAAAGGCCCAGGGCTCTTGGTCTCCTCTAAGGAACTGTGCTGAGGACTGACTACGACACCCTGTTAGGAGCAGAGCCAAGCGGACATTGTTACCACAGGATGGGGGCTCTCTCACACAGATGAAGGGAGTGGGGAGATGGGAATGACGGGGGGTCATATGTATCTAATAGCATAATCAATATATATATAGAAATAATTTCGTTCTAATCATTAAAACATAAAAGACCCACTTTTGGATATTATTCAGAGAAAAGATTTCACGGTAAAATGGGGCTCGAGCACCTAAAGCTTATATTTGCAGGAGGGAATCAGGAGCATAAAGCAAAACCTTTATGAGCTCTGCGCCTTTTTAAATTCTGTGTCAACAAGACGTTAACAAACACCTCCGCACAAGGTTGCAGAAGCTAATTCATGCGGTTCTTTCATCTTTGGCGTTCCAGTGAGGGCAATGCTCATTTGAAAAGCTGACGGACGTCTAAAGCAGTACACTGACCATCAGAACCGAGACCCACGCCATCTACGGACGACAAAATTAAGCTTTAGCTGCTGTCACCCCACTGAGCTCAGCACCCCGTGTGAAGTCACATTCTCATCTTATCTGCCTTGTCACATGACGGAGGAGTGCGAGTCATTAAAAACCAGGAAGGCAGAACGAGAGGAAGGCACGAACAACCCCGGACTTAAAGGGCCTCTCAGTTTACTATTAAGCCACAAGCAAGACAGACCAAAGATGAAATAACTTGCAGAGCATGTGAGAGCAAGTTTGTATCTAACACACACACGCAGGCAGGCCTCTTAAAGTCTAAAGTTCCTCTTAAGTCTACGGTTCTCTGGCTGCTGTCAAAGTGTTGCCTTGGTTGACGAGAGGTCCTGTCATGTGACAAGACAAATGCAGCGCGCGTGCAGAAAATGTAGCTCTGCTTTACATATGAACTTCAGCTAAAACAATTCCTTTGATGAGATGACGCTTCGCAGCGCACAGATGCACCCACGAGAAGGAACTTGTGGCATACTAATGACCAAAAATGGACAAAAGACTTGAGCTCTAAGTGGATAACTTCCACCTGAGCTGCATTGTTTTATCACTATCACGCAAAAAGCACCTGTTCCCTCATGGTCACCGTGTGAGTGAACATATTCATGAGCAGGTTCAGTTTCATTTGGTGAAGTTAAGTTTCAAAGCCAAGTGTAAGTTCCCCTGTGTAGGTGCATCAGGCCGCTCTGAGCCATTTCTATTGGCCTACTGACAGAAACAAAAAAACAAGTTAGAGATGCTGGCAGGGAGAAATCTGGGAGTTAACACTTAGAATTCAGTCTTAATTCGCTGCGCAAAATGTGACTTCATCCGGAGAGCTGCTTCCATTCCTCCAAATCAGTCTTTTACGTTTAAATTTTAGCTTTAAAACGATACAAATGGGCATTTTTAACATGACCATAAGAAAGAAACGCCTGCACTGTGCATACATCGGCCACTGTCGATCCAATAGCAGTAGAAACTTGTACTGTGGATTCTTCCATCTGTACATAGTGAAGGGAGAAAACAGTAGAAAAAGGTTATTAATAAGTGTTCTCATACAATAACCAGGGAGGTTGTGACTAAGTGCCGGCTGCAAAGCGTCTATTGAGGGGAAATCAAGGAGGGACGGACGTAAAAAGCTGAGAATGAACAGCCTACGTCAGCATTTAGGAAACTAATGTCACTGCACTTAGAAACAAGCACGTTTAAGCTATGTGACTAGAAGTATTAAATATTCATTTCCTGACACTTTCCTGTTAAAAGTGTGATTTTTTTTTTTTTTTTTTTGATGTGGTTTATCCAGTGTGGGTATGCTGCCTGCTGTGTAGTCTGGGTCACAGACCTCAGCTTTACCATATAGCCGGACAGGACAGAAACCTGTGAATGAAACTGGGTTACAGGGAGTAACCTACAGGCCGTGCTGGTGCTTCAGACTATTGCAAAGACCACTCCAAAGAAAAATGGAGGTGATATCACGAGGCTGAATGTCACTCAAATTGTATCAAGGAGTACCATCTGAAAGATAGACAAGGCGAAGGCAGAGGTAAGAGTGAGAGATATAGAGAGAATAGTTTTTACAATGAGATGGACCCCACCCTGATACAGACTGAGTGAATGATTCAGTTATCTTCCACCTACAGCCTCATTTTAGAGACTACTCGATGAGGCAACAGCAAAAAGCTGCATGTAAACGTTTTTATATTCAAACCAATTGAAATATTTCTTATCATTTGGTCGTTTATGCACCAGAATGGCCTTCCACAGTGAGTCAGTCAACTTGCTCTCCAAGCTCGCGTGCGCGCTAGGGCATGGAGGAGGGTGGTGGTGGGGGGGGGGGATGGGACTTCCCCCTGGCGCCCATCCCCACAGAGAAATGGAAGCAAGTGTGTCTGTGTGGGAATGCAGCGGTGATGTTACTGGATACACAGCAAGCAGCAGTAAACCCTGCTGGGATGTTTTCCACGGAGACCCGGTTTAGATATCAACCATATGGAATAAACGGATAAACGGTGGTGGGAGGGGAGAAGGGGGGGGCGGTTAGCAGTGCAGGCGGCATTCAGTCGGACGAAAAAGAAAAACAATCAACATATGCGACACGAGAGCAATCAATAGAGTAACTATTAAGATGTGGTATGTCTGGTTAGGACTGTGCTAAGCTAATCTAAAAGAATGCAATCAAGGAACATTAGCTGTAGATTTTCCATTTCTGTAAAAGGTGGAGGCCAGTACATCTACATCAGTCTATGACTACGTGTTAGGCTTGTCTTAGGTATGCTTTATAATCTATAGAACCCTGATATACAATACAACATGATCCATGCAGCTAAATAATCAATTAACTGTGTGTTCTATAAAATCTGATTTCTCTTTAAAATGTATTTCTATTTGATTTGTGTGTAACTATGTCTCTGAGATCTACAGGAGGTGGGGATCACAGACTTTATGCTATGACTACATAAGAGTGAGGTCCTCATGGTTCCGCTCATACATACCTAGCCACTGGACAAAAGACTTGACCATTGAAAGGATGCTCTTGATGTCCCAGATGTAAGGGTAGAGGTCGTACAGGATGGTGCGGTTGGCTGTATTTGACAGCCGTGTGAACATCTGGATGACTGAGCAGCACATCTCCTCAAACTTCTCTGCTCTCAGTTGCCATTCTGCCACCTGAGCCACAGAGGTTGGAGAAAAGGACAAATAATGGTGAAACGGGAAAGCGAGGGTGTAACAAGCCATCTGTATACGTAAAAACATAAGAGCATGTGTGTTATGACGTCACACGTGGCCTTTTAAATCAAACGGTCCATTATGGAGTTAATATGGCTTCATCCATTTTACTAATTACATCTGTGAATTCTGTCTAAAAGTCAAGAAAAGGGAAGATGGTTTAAAACGAACGACGTAGTTAACGCAAATAAGCAGAACACAAGGGCATGTGGAGCAAGCAAGCTCCATTTGATATCATAACTACACCACCCAATGGGCAGTGTGGGTAGTACACATCCACCATTTTGTTTTCAGCACCATCACCAGCAAGTTTAGTCAATAATGAACAGTCATTTTCTCAGACAGACCTCTTTTCAATAACTCACTGAGTGAATTAACCCACCTTTTCACTTTCCTTCCTCTTGCAGTTAACGCTGACCACGCTGCTGTTGGCCCTCAGCCAGTTGAACTCCTTCAGCATTTGAACGGCCTTGGGTCCGTGCTCGTAAGGCAGATAGAAGAGCTCTGCCAGCATGCACAGGTCCTCAAGTGTGAGGGGCTCTGCTGTAAACAGCGGTTTCTCGTTGGGTCCAGGTACAAACACCTCCTGAGGACACAGACCGGCACAAATGTGACTTAAGAGGAAATTCGATTTCGGTTTTGCCTTCAGTTGCAGATATAAAGGAAAAAAAGTCAAACTCACAAATGCCTGTGGCACCTGTTTGAGCTGATCGTCTGTCTGCATTGGTGCAATGTCGCTCCCAGAGTCCTCCTGAATCGACTCTTCAAGGGACTTGGACTCTGCCAGACTCTCTTTATCTGTATCCATAGGTTTCAGGTCCTCGGCCATTTTGTCAGCTAAGATAGGACCAATGTGCTTCTCTTCGAGATCAGCTGCTACTTCTGGTACAGACTCATCCTGCTTCTCAACCACCATCTCCATGGGCTCCTCATCAGAATCCTTCTTTTCTACCTCCACCTGCACAGACACAGAACATAAATACTCCAAGAACCACTTACACATACTCCTCTCTTCAACAAACAAACCAAATCATACCAAGGTTCTAGCCTGGATTAAACACATTAACACACATCTTTATTTCTAAAGGAGCAGGAAGTACTCGTTTGGCCTATTCAGATACTACAACTGTGCCCTATAGAAACGATAAACTCACCTCCTCTACCTCCTCGGGTCTTTTTACCAAGGGGAGTGACAGAGGGTCCAGACAGAGAGGAGGCATTGCTGGAGACATGATGGGCTGCTGGAACACGGTTGTGACTGTTGTCGATGAACAAAGTGATGGAGCAGCCATGGATGACACGTCTATGGCCGTGCTCTTGGCACCACTCTGAGGCACCTGTCGGCCTGAAAGAACAGAGTCTAATTGCATTGTGTTCTTCATTTTTACAATAAATAAAAATCCTATAAACTCTACTAACGTGGAGATAGGATTATAATATTGCTGATGCTCTTACTGTTGTATTGGTGAGGCACACCAAATTCTCCCAGCCACTCAGTGAGAGCCAGTCTGAGAGCTAGCTGTGGGCTGTATAGCATGTCTGTCTCCAGTTCTTCATCACTGCCCTCATTCTCTAACTTGATTTGGATGGACACAGTACTGTCCTCACCATCAGCTAAAGTGGAAGATGAAGAAATGCATTGAGAAAAACACAGAGATGAATGACTTGTGTTAAGGCTTAACCTGAGCATATTCTCATACAGAATGACTGCATTCTATTAATATCAGCACACAGATTAGTACTTTTGATCTCATACTTACTCATGACCACGTCCTTCCGCACCCCATTCATATTAGACTTGTACCAGGTCGCCAGAGTGTGGATCGCTACGAAGTTTGATTCAAACTCGCAGTTAGGGTTGGTGAGGACTCCCTTCAGTCTTGGGATGAGCTCTGTGGAGCGTCCCTTGTATGGGCCCAAGAAAAGCCTCTTCTGGTCATAATCATTGGCGTGAATATTGTCCCAGATTACAGGGGCTCTCCTTAGGATCTTTGACACCTCTTCAATAGACTCCACCGTGATATCTTTGGATACCACTTTGGGTCCTGCAGAAAAGACAACATCAATAATAATTTAATCTATTTCTTTGATATTACTGGACAATTTGTGTTGGTCATTTGACAGGAAGTAGTTGGACTCGCCTGTCCATAGGACGTCAATGCCAGGCAGTAGCTTCTCTCCTACGGTGTGGAGGTAGGGGGACTGAGGGACATTTGGGTAGCAGAATGTTCCACAGTACTCTGCATTTCAAGACAAGAAAACAAAAGAATAAATAAATAATATCGAATAACTGTGTAAAATGTGCACATAATTCAGCTACAGACGTGAAGTACCTGTTGGGCAGAAGAGGAAGGTTTCGGGCTCTCCCAGATACTGGTAAATTTCGTTGGTAATGGAAACCTGAGCGTGTGCAAATGAGCTGAACACTTCTTTATCAGCAGGGCACATGTTGTGGTCGATATCATCAAAAAGTAAGGCAAATGACTTGCAGCCAAAGTGAGTAACCTTGAGGGGAAAAGAGAATGGGATTAGAAGTTATACACATGAAAACAAGGTGATTGAAGATGTGCAACACAGTGGTCATACAGTTACACAGAATGCTGCAATACCTGATCAAGTTTCCTCTTAAGTGCAGTGACCTCTTTCTGATTGGAGAAGGTGATGTCCAGTCCGGGGGAAATGGCATAAATGAACTCTATACCGTGCTCCTTAGCAGCACCGATTAAAGTCATGAGTTGCTCTATGAAACAGATGGGAAGACAGTTCTCTCAATACCATCCTACAAAATGGTACCTAAAACATGCAGGGTGTTCTTTCATTTGAAGGAATATTTATTTCCCTTGCCCCAAGACAGACAATGCCAAGATCTGTTAGTGAATAGTCACCTGCTTCTTCCACTGAATACAGCTCTCTCCAGAACATTCTGTGTTTGTAGTCGTCTTTGGGAGCATAAAGGTACGTATTCAGTCCCCATTTCTGCTGCCTATGAAATCAAACAATGAACTCATTACCCTCAAATAATCTTGCTATAATGTTATTAATGCAAATGATTAAAAAAAAAAAAACATTCACCGTACCTTCTGAACAGCTCTTTCCTTTGTTCCATTGTCCATGGCCGACCATAAAAGCCTGCATAAGAGAACAAAACATGCATTGAGCCGTTTGACGCCTGTAGCTACCTGTTTAACCCCAGGTGTGGGAGGGCCATTACATAGACATGCAGCCTGTGCTAAAACAAATGATCATTAAGTAGAGGACACTTAAGCACTATATTATGCCTATTTTCCATCCGGGCCTCAAAGACAAAGAACTCGTGACGCTAAAGAATGCAAAAATAATATTTACGTTACGCTCTAATTTATTGTCACCTCGATGTGCACATCCAACAACTGAATCACCATCGGACATCAGCTCCCCACAGAGCAGCATTACTGCAGCCTTTCGACGCCCCACATCTGATTACATACAGCCCACAACTGGATCAAATATAATGTAATTATATAAAAATGAGACTTTACCTTCCACGACTCCGCTTATAAACTTCCTGTGGCCCGTTGGCTCGACTCCAATGACGGACTCCTCCACCAAGCCCGGGGCCTCCACACAAACCTCTCCGGAGACTGGGCTGGGGCTCGGTTCGCCATCCACTTGAGGAGACTCCAACGTTTTATCCTTTTGAACCATTGTTCACAATCTCCCTCGGTGCAACGTCGACGATTTAAGACGAATCCCGACGGGATATATAAATGTATACTGAAATGTAGTTTAGTAGGTCAACCAGCCAAGCCAAACCTACAGGAAATATATCGCGTCACTGTCTGACTAACGTTAGCTTGCCCACTGTACTGCCAAATCGGGTTTTACGAAAATGTATCGACTGCTTTCTCCGGATGTAATCGATATTTTGATCAGGTGATGCAAAACATCATCGATGTTAGTTAATACAAACAGAAAAACACGAAGCTGTCTCGTAGTACTCCGATCATTGTCTTTACGGTAGATTTAGCCTACTTTTCTTTTCGTCGGTTCTTCCTGTTTACACCAAGTGCGCATGCTCCTGGGACCAGCTCAAACCAGTCAAAACTGGATCTGCGTGACAAAACACCGCAAAGATGTCAGAAAGGCAAAGAGATAGATAACATTTCCATGCGGCAGCGCTGATTATTAACCAACAGGTGTACGTTTTTTACGAAATTGTCCGGTTGGCATTAAGTAGCAATTGTTAATTAATCATTTTACGTTAAATGGCGCCATTCATGCCCGTGCAAAAACATTAAATCAAAGAATACGACTAAAAAACTATAATGAAAGCGTATTCTCCAAATTTATTTGAAATTTTTGAGAAAAACAATATTGTTTAGTAAAAAAATAATTATTCAAGTGACTGGCTGCACGTGGTTGGCAAACTTCATAACTTTGCGTAGTTAAATTGTGATAACTCGCTCTTTTTCTATGGCCATGTTGAAGATCTCAACAGCCGTCACATATCTTGAGATTCCAGTCCATATTAGGAATGCAGCTAAGCTCCAACACCACTTTCAAACCAAGGCGCAGCTCATCTGTTTAGATCCAGGACTGTGTCCTCGTGTCAGCAAAATACAAGCTTTGTTCTACTTTACCAGGATTCATCCACTTTTATATTTCCCCCCCATCATTTGTTTTGGCTTAATGTGCATTAGTAAATGAAAGACGGTCGCAGAAGACTCCTCACTCCATGATGTTATATGTTCAAAGCAGATATTTCAACTTGGATAAAAAGATCAGCTGGTAATAATAAAGATGGCTATTGTATTAATGAGCATCAGGAAGAACAGGTGTGATTAGACTGCCAACAACTATATTCCATTTAAGTGAGCTTTCATGGGACTGAGCCACTGCTAATTAAGTTTTATATGTTACTAGGACCCTAAAACCAGAGCTGACTCGTACCATATTTTATTTGATAATTTAGACAAGAGCTTTTCCTGTGGGAAAAATAAATAAAAATACAGAAAAACAGACTATAACGATTACCTCAATGACATTCAAAGAATATGCAACCAAAGGAAATATGCACAGGGATGTTGGAATGAGAAAGAAAAGCAAAACACAATTTTTATATTTTCACCCTTTTATTTAGGTTTTTTGTAGTACATTTAAATGCATTACATCCTCTCCCATCAGCAGTCAGGAAGTTCCAGTCCACTCTTTTTTTTAATCCCTTTAAAATGATTCTCTCTGCATATAATCCAAAGTCAATTTTACATTTAAATAAACTTTTTAAAAAAATTATTTAATTTCACTTATTCCATTTTTTTGACTTCTTTTCCTACTTTCATTATAAATCTTCACTTCAATAGAAGGTGTTAGCTTGCAGAAACAAAACGAACAAAATAAAACAAACAAAAAAAAACTAATGCAACAACTAAATTGTAAAGACAGTGTTGCAGGTGAGGAGCCAGTCACTGGCTCTGAGGTAAGTGTCAGCCGTTCCCTGGTGCGGGCCTCCTGTTACCTCTTCAGATTCTGCTGGGCCTGCTTCAGTAAAGTGTCGAAGTCTAGTGCATGGTACTTGCCTTTCGAAGGTAATGGATCATACTCTCTATTCGAATCTGGAGGACAAAGAAAGCATTGTATTAAAATAAAGGGGGTGGACAAAAAAAAACAAAACTGACTATCCCCAAAAGCATTGCTTCATATAAAGAAACATTTGTTGTAGCTGTCAATTTAAATCCACGCCTACCCAAGTCAGCATAGCTGGTCTTGCAAAACTGTCTCCTTCCACCAAAACACAGATCAAATGGCATCTCATCGGGCTTGCGCAGTTTACTCCCATTCTCAATGGCGTTGAAAGCATCCTTGGTGTCGTAATATGTCACAAACCCGTAGTTGTCCCTGTGGCAGATAACCAGAGCATCAGCATGTGTTCTTTTCCACTTTGTCAAGAGCTCTAGAGGCAGTGGCAACAGGATTTGTACAAAGTTTGGAGATGTAACTTGCTTTTAAAAGAGAAACCTGGGAGGGTTACCAGGAAGCTCCAGTTATGAACAAGTCTGAGTTTGCTTTTGCACTGTAGCTTGGCCTAAGAGGTCACAGACGAGACCAACAAGGTTCAAAGACAGTGCAGTACATCAATGCAGAAGTCATTTGTCACCAAACCAGACAAAAGAGAAAGGTGCGTGCATGTTTCATATTAGCCATTTATGCACCTACCCTTGTTCTCTAAAGTGCAGAGTACATTCTTCAATGTCGCCAAATAAAGAAAAGCGCTCCTTAAGCTCTTTTTGGGTCATCGTTCCCTGAATTCGACCAACGTAAACAACACGCCGCTCCTCCTGAGAGAGAAAGTAGTTCATCAGATCATTCATTGCAACCCTGAGGCCTATTTTCCTTATAGAACTCTGTACTCAGAAGACGCTAACTTACAATGGCTTTCTCCTTGCGTCGCTTTACCTCCTCTGTGTTTGTCTTTGAAACGTATCCATTGCTGTGCCGATATGAAGGGCTGAGGATCAGAAGATGAAGCCTTTAGTCATTTAGTCAAGGCTTGTATTTGGAGTATACCATCACACAGATGAGCACGATTCGTGTAGTTTACCTGTACAATCTTCTGTTTCTACTCCACTGTGCTTGTCTTTGAGGGGAATGAGACCTTGACCTGGAGCGACTCCAAGAGCCAGAACGAGAGGAGGAATACGAGTACCTCCTTCTCCTGGGAGGGGAGCGGGAAACGGAGGGAGAGGACCGAGAGGAAGAACGGGATGAGGAGCTGGAACTGCTCTGTGAGTTATGACGATACCTAGAAGCCAAGAAGAAGGAAGGCATGTGAAAACCAGAAAAAAATATCATCACAGAATTCTGTGTATAAATACAGAGTCAACCGGAGGTTTCAATAGATGGACAAACCTTTTCTTTAGTGGAGAGCAAGACCCGGATCTAGATCGAGATCTAGAGGAATGAGAATCCGACTCTGAGCAGCTCGACATCGGACTGGGAGAACGATGGGATCTTCTTTTTCTAGACCGGCCTTCACGCGTCTCTTCCGGACTACATCTCGGGCTCGGTGTACGAGAAGAAGAACGCTGGCGGTAAGACCTCCTGCGTGGCCCTCTCCTCGGGCTCCCGTCTACATCAGTGTGCTCGTTCTCCTGCCAAGCGGGGGAAGCGTCCGGGGTCTCGAGAACAGAGGTTCCGCTCATCCCATCGTTTCTCCTTTGCTCGAGGGGCTGAGCTGGTGGATAATCTTGTGTTTTGGTTGAAACCACGGGATTTGCGGCTGGCTGGAGAGACGCTGCCGGGGTAAATGGGCGTGTTTGTGTAGTGGTTGTAGCAGCTTGTTGCTTGATGGGCTTGATAGTGATAAATGACTGCTGTTTGACATTCCAGCGCTTCCCTTGTTCGCCAGTGGCTTTGTTGGGAAGGCAGTAGTCATGATCCATGCATGCCAGCTCGGGATCTACAGCGGCGGCAGCAGGAGTGGGTTTACTGCGAGACCTGATGGAGGGCAGAGGGCGGGCTTCTATCTGGATGACCTTGCAGGGGCTCGACTTTGAGGCCTCGGACGCCTTGCTCTTTCCAAGCAGGGCAACAGGTGCCAGAGGTTTCCACATCTGGTGGGGAGGAGTGGCTGGAGGAGTCAGAGCTGACGAAGAGAAAAAGAATGTGAGCCACAATTAAACCCAACATTCACAATCTCTGATCATCAGTATTTTGATTAGTATCCAGTGACCAAGCTGGTCAGAAGAGCAGAACAAAACATCTGTTTTCCACCTTTATGAATACAGAACTCAAGCCAAGGCATTGCCATTTGAACTTAATGGACTCATGTTGATGCCAACAAGCTGTATTACCTGCAGTACTTGAGAGGTCACTCGCTCTCACACGCTCCACCGCAGTTTTCTCTGGAACCAATTCAACACTGCAAGATAAGCACATGAACGTTAGTACAGCAGTGGCAAAGTGTAGCTCCCACCTCAGCTGGTCTTCAGACTGAATCCAGGAACGACAGAGGCATCGGTGTCACCAGACAGCGGCTTGGTTTGCGGTAGGTCTTGGCATAAGGTGGACTTACGTCACCTCCACACATACACGCAGCAAACAGGTTTCACTCTCCTCTCTCTTTTCAGAGAAACCGCCAACCACTCACACAGAGCAGCTTGAAGGCTGTAGGGTAACTCACCTTGAGTTTCCTACAGCTGCTGCTCTACCAGAGACCTCCGGCACACATTGCTCCTCTTTGGCTGAAGGGAGAAGGAAGAAGGAAATACTGGCATCATGACAGGGGTCAACAAAAGAGACGGGAGCACCAAACAAAGTAGACTGATGACTGAGTGGATGAAACTGTCTGTGCAGATGCACAAATGTATGCTGGATAACATCAGATCACACCATAGCTTTAACAGAATATTAACAATAATCATGGTGCCATTACACACACACAGGCACTGACAGGAGTAACAGCACATAGTCCAGCCACTTGTCAAGAGGTGGGCCGGCCTTGTACATCCGCCCAAACAAAGACAGAAGGGCGACAGTTAAATGGATTTGCGGACGGGGCAGAATTCCAGCAGCTGAGCAGACAGCAGCACAAAACAGCTCCTCTGCCCCCCGTAGCACCCGTCTCTCTTAAAGGGGAACGTTTCAGTCAAGGGGGGGAATAAAAAAAAGTCCTGGCATTTTAAAACACAAGCGCCACACCATCTGATCACTGAACACATAAGCTTTACGTTCACGTGACCCACACCACGCGAGATTATCTCTGTTCCATAGGTCACTTTTGTTGGACTGTTACTATAAAGTGTGTCAAAACATAATTAGTGTGTTACTCATCAAGCATTTGCAGCCCCTTCACGTCTTTCAACCGACTACGGTTTACTAAAGATAGAGCGGCAATGATGGGTGCTACTTTCTACTATTACGAAATCAGGAAAACTGACACCTTGACGGCATTTAGCTTGGTAACAACTATGTGACACACTAAGCTACGGGCAAGACGTGGTGCCTCAAGTGTGGAGTGGAAAAAACATAGCTTCTGAGCAAGAGTAAACTGGATAATTATTAATTACCTTGGGTCTCCTCAAACTGCTCCAGCAAGCTGGTCAAATCTGCAGCTTCAATGCCTATAAAGAAAATTCATCAGGTCATTTCATATATTAACCAAAAAACTACACATTACAAACTACTTAAATAGGGTAGACATCAGCCAACAACATCAGCCAACTACTTGAGCAGATAAAATACAAGCAATCTTCAATCTCGCCAAAAAGACGAGCGATTCCTGAATGAAACAACGGACAGTTCTGCTATCAGGCTCACCTATTTCACTGGTGAATGCCTCGATCAGCTCCTGTGTAGGACTCTTTGCTCTTTGGGGTTTCTCTTTAATTTCAAGCATAGCAGGTTTTGTCTGCGTACCACTGGATAAGGGTTTGGCGGACCTGGCATCAGGCACCTTTTGGTAAACAACAGTGGTCTTCTGGGGGACGCTGAGAACAGGCCCAGTAGCAGCAGCAGTAGCAACTTTGATCACATCTGTAGTGGTTTTAGTCTTAAGGCTCTCTACACACTTGGGGGATACAGGCTGAGCTTGGGGCACTCCTTTGACTTCATCCTTTCCGCCCGAAAGTGCACCAGCACATTTCCCAACTGGTGAAGTCATGAACTGAGCAGCAGGTTTTAAAGAAGGTGGAGATCCATAGCTCTGAGGTACACAAGCCACCGCAGGCTGAACAGGGGTGGGCTGATGTGGGGCTAAGTTCTTCACTGAACTGGGGGCGGGAGCAGCACTGGGCTTTTGGAGTTGTTTGGAAGGTTCAGGTGTTTGCTGGGGTTTAGGAACAGGGGTAGCAGCTGAAACTTTGTTGGACGCGGCAACCATGTAGGATGGTGGTACCAGCAGTGCCTCGGGAGTGGGTGGTGCAGCAGGTCCCTTAGGCTGCCAGGCAGGTCGAACCTCCTCCACTTCCTTCTTCGCCACCTGAGGGATGGGACGACGAGGATCCCTAGGGCTGGGGTCGGGCAAGCAGGGAATAGGGGGGAGCTCTTTGGGAAGCTCTGGGAGGCTGGGCCACTTGGTGCTGTTGTCATCTAGTTTCTCCACCGGTGCGGGTTTTTTCTGCTGTCGGAGGCGCCTGTACTCCGCCAGACTGAGCGGTTTGGGTTTTGGCTCTGGGACTGGCAGTGCCACAGGAGGGAGGGCCTCACTAACAGGCTGTGTCACCTGGGGAGTCGCAGCACTAGGAGCAGCCGCGGGGCTCTCGGGGGACTCCGGGGGAAGGAAAGCAGAAGGAGCTGCTGATGAGTCTTCTTGCTGGATGGGGGTCACCACCAGATGTTTAGGCATTTCTTGAGGCTGTTGGGGGCTCAGAGCTGTGGCTGAACAGCTCGGCTGACCCTTCACAGGGCTGGCACTTAACTTAACCGTGTCCTGTCTAGGTGGCAGGGATGGGGCAACATTCACAGTGATTTCAGGTGATAGTGTTGTAGCGGTGGTTTGTGTCCGAGTATGGCTTGGACCCATTTCCTTAGGTTTTGTTATGGTTAACGGTGGAGTCGCGGCAACAGGAACCTTTTTCTCTTTGTGTTTCTTCTCTTGTTTAAGTGACTTCTTTTCCATTTTTTTGGACGACTCTTGAGCCGGATTCCTTGCAGTGCCACTCCTGAGAACTCTTCTCTCTTCAGGCATAGGTTGACTCTGTTCTTTACACTTCTTTTTCTTTTTTCTTCTGGAGGGGCTTTTCTCTCTAATCTCTTCCTTCTGTCTCTTGATGATCACTTCATCTTTTACATCTGAACATAGACCCGGTGTTGAAACTTTCACTGGAGCATCACTAACCACTACATCTTCTTCATCATCATCAACAACGATATGCTCTGAACTGTCAGAGGCTGCCTCTTCTGCTTCATCGGATGTTTTCTGTTCTGACGACAGCTCCTTGGGTGGCAGAGACACCGGGAGGTCCATGGCTGGGATGGCCAGGATTGGTTCTCCATTTTCCCCCTGGTCCACAACTTCAAGTAATATGCCACCTTCTGGTAACATCTGTTCCCCCTCCTCATTCTCCACACTTATCGTCATACAGTATGGATGAATCTGCCTGACCAGGTCCCCCAGGCTAACTGAAACGCCATCTTCACCCTCTTGCTCAAAGGTGACAGGAAGCGGGAGGGTCAAATTTTCCCAGTCTAGCAGGTCACTGTCTGGACAGGAATCCTGCCCCACTGGGCTCAGAGTAAAGGAGCTATCTTCCTCTTCCTCCCCATCACTCCTCTGCAGCGAGTCTGCCAGCATCCGGGGGAGGCTCTGGGTACAGACAGGGAGATATATGTCCTGTCAAAATCTGACATCTATCTGCTGTATAAGTTTGTGTTTGTATGAGTGAGGAAATTTACCTTTCCAGTTGAAAAAGGTCTGGTGCTACATAGCGTGTCTTTCTCTTGAGGGGAACGGGACAAACACAGCAATCTCCTGAGCTAGAGGGAGAAAGATAAACAAAAACATTAAACCATTTACAGACTCAGGAGGCAAGAAGTATGTTTAGAACCACACAGTGGAAGAGGCCTTTCACTCTGCACCCAAAGGCCAGGTGGGGGATGTCGGGAACAGAAATCTGTGGGACACTTTGAGAGTAATAGACAACAGCTGGGCACTAACCGGAGAGTGTTCCCTGCCCTTCTGACCCGACAGAACGTCTGAGTCGGGCAGTGTGTCAAATGGGGACAGGTTTTCGTCATCTACGTTGTCAAGTATCTCCGTCAGGGCGGTTAGCAGCGTGGCCTCGCTCTCCTCGTCAAGTCCTTTAGTCTAAACAAAAGGCAAAAACCACGAGCATGAGTATCAGACAGTGTAGATTTCTCTTCGGTTACTCAAACCATGCAAACTTAGTCTTGCCTCAATTGTTGGTGTGTCTTCGAAGATGGAGAGGATGGAGGGGTCTAAGCAGCTCTGAAGAGCTTCCAGAGCTTCTCCAGAGCTCAGTTCTGCAGTCTGAAGTGGAGAAGCAAACAAAGATTTTGTTTTGGAAGAAGCACAACAGGCCAAGTCTATCTGTTTGCAAGAAACCATAACAAATACATACCCCACAGCGGTGGGGTGGACAGACACAAACAGCTGTTGCTAAAAACAAAGATTTATACACAAATGCAATAAACCCAACAACTTCCTACCGCTCCAGTCAGCAGCTTTTTATCAAAATAAGCCAATGTTGTTGACTTTATGCATTTCTACCGCAAGATTAATTTACATATGACAATATAATATGGTTAAAAATGTTTGTGTACAAGTTGGGTAGTGGATCAGGCTTATTTGTTTAGAGGCTGTGGCTGAGAATGAGGCTAAGGTATGTGGCATTTTAAAAATGAGAGTTAGAAAAGGAAACCCTAGCGGGCAAGGGAGGCCACATGTTTTCAGTTCCGGCATGAGGGAGAAAAACAAAGACAGGCAGATATTTCCATATAGCCTGAATCTCTCTCTCTCTCTCTCACTCTCACACACACACACACACACACAAATAGAGAAAATAAATCACTCTCAAATTAGCAATCTTATTTTAAATTCAAACTTTAAAACACATTCTGAAATTAAATATTATCACAAATCTCTACGAACAAGTATTTTTTAAAACAAAGCCTATTTAAATTCAGTGTTAGCTCCCATGTGATTTAGGACCACTAGGTGTCAAACACCATCAAATCTGAATTATATACAAAACTACAATAAATTTCAGCGTGTATGTGTCCTGTAGCAGTAAAGGCAAATGTCAACAGTATGGACTTCTATTTAAACACGGTGCAAACCATAGCTGCAAACTACTGAAGGACCCACGTGTTTGTGTCCACACATAGTGCGCAGACATATTTGATCCTTGCCTCACCCCGTCCAAAGGGAGGCCACCTTGCCCACGTGTTGAACTACAACAAACAAGATCAGGGCCCTCATCCCTGTTCCCGACTGATATTTTTAGCAGAAATGCGACATTTTAACGCATGCATTTAAGCAATATAACTTAGCAACTACAAACTTTCGTTTCTAAACTCATATCTGACGGGGTGCGTGTTTAAACTTGCTGCCTCTTCTGCGCATGTGTGAAAAAACATGTGATTCACCAAGGCGAAACCGCATGTGGACACAGAGAGATTTTGAATGAAAAGTACAATAAAAACAAAGAACCTGTGCGGCACCGCATGTCAGGTGTGTCCTGACTGCAATCAATAAATAATTTTCATTTAAATAATAGATGAAAAGAGCTCCATCACCTCGTGCATCATCGCCGATCTGATGACACATCACTGCAATGTGCTGGCATGAAGCCTATAAACTACACCACGATAAAAAGGACTGTAGATCCACGGTCAAGCAATTAATCGAGAACACATCCACGCTGCCATTACGGTAAAGTTTTCTGATCGGACCACTGCAGGGTTTGTTACCACGTGGGAATCATTCAGTTGATGGACAGCACAGAGTACTTTTACACAAAAACCCACAGAAGGAGCTTAAAAGCGCATTATATGGGCTAATTACACAACCTGTACTAATGTCAGGTAAACTATTGATTAAAATAAACAACTGTCACTTCACTTATTTAAACTACTGTTTATATTTTAAGGGAGGAAACCTGCCTCGTCCATTAGTCAGCTAGCGTTAACAAGACAGCTATACACGCCGGCACGCCAGGATAACGAAGAATTATTAAATGAATAGATACTTATTAAGCAGCACACAACAATAAGTACTTTATGAACAAGTTTTTAACGGCAATAGTACGATTGCATCCACGTGTCACTTTTCCATGCGCAGTGTACAACTCACAGGCACCACGCGCTGCTTTTCCTCTTAAAACACACACAAAACACTAGTAACAGCGGGGCTGCATGCCGGGGAATAAAGTACAAAACATATTCCTCACCTCGTCTAGTGTATCCAAAGGGAAAAATTCCATATTGCACGCAGTTAAAGTCTCCTCGCCTGCTCCCCACCGCGCCGCCATCTTGAAAGTGTACTCCCTGCCCGGCCTCGTTTCAGACTGAAAAGTGATGAGTTCCTCATTGGAGGAAAGAAGCTCGCCGGCACTAGACACGTGGTCCGCGATTCCCGGCAAAATGACGTAAAATGACGGCGGAGGGTCGGAGGTCGTGTGGTCACGTTTCGTTGTAGTTCCACGAGTTCCTCTCGTGGAGTTTTTTTCTAACATGAGGTCGCTCCCCATACTTTAAGGTACAGAATTACACTTACAGCCCTCCACGTGTGTGCATGTTTCGTCTCAAGGTAATGTCTTAATTCAGTATGTTCAGAGACGAATGGGAAACTGACTGTGAGGAAGTTAATAGTGGGTCTATCATTTGTTGAGTTATATTTGAAAATAAAATTGCTAAATTATTTTATTTATTTATTTATTTATTTATTTGTTGATTGTCATTCTTATACTACCCTTACCTGCAGAGGGTGTAACAATAACAACACATTTTAATACAGTTCCAGTTTGTGTGTTGTGTGTTATTGGTGTGCATTTACTCCACAACACATCCAAACATATAGTTTTACATATTATGCAAATTGTATATTTTTTTTCAGTTCCATTGCTTTTTTAAAAAAAAAAAAAAAAAATATATATATATATATATATATAGTTATTTCTCTGTTCTTAGTTGCCGTTTTTTGTAAATACTTGTAAGTGAATTAATTAGCTTCTTAGCGTGTGTGTGCGCGTGCGTTCTGTGCAATTGCCAATAAAGTTTTGAGGAGAGAGAAACGCCTACAACTTCCTGCTCTCTGTTATCTGAACAGTTTATTTTTATATGTGTTACCGTTGTGGAAAAAGTGCACAAAATGAACAACCACATTTTTTTTTTTCTTTGGAGGTTTGGTGTACAAGTGTGACAAAATATATGAATAAGTAATATGTGATAAACATATGAGAAAATAAAACACAAATAAAGTAATAGGCTATATGCATTTCTTTTGAATGATGTGAATGAAACCAATAATCAATTTGTCCAATAACAGATATTAATTGTAATTTATTTGATAATTAATGTATTCATATTTGGCTGCTTTGGAGTCAGTTGTGTAAAACTACAGCTATGTACAACAATATTCTTTATCTCAAATGCTTGATTGTTGTAATAGATTCCAGTATATGTTTAATAATGTTTCAGATATTATGTCTGCCATATTTACACTCTAGCAAGAATGTGGGCAGACTGGAATGAACTCACAGCATTCAGTGACAACGTCTAATGGAAATATTCTAATATCTCTTTTTTTTCACAGTCTCTACTATGTGATAAAAGGCTGTCAGTCACTTGTCACGTGATTTAGAATTTGAAAAAAAAATGTTTCATGATAATAATATTTATAGCATGTAATCAAGCATTTGGGATCAAATATAAACTTTGCTGATTATAATAAGAGTATGAAATCAAACAGGGCAATATGCAGCATTTTATCAGTGTGTTCACATATACACATTATCTGATAGATAACATCTATAGAACCAAAACACAAAGTTCAGGGACGAACAACCACAAAAATGCAAGAAACCTAAAACCAAAAGTACCAAGAACAGTCTCTAAACCAAAACCAAAAGTATGAATTTGAAAGCAAAAATGAAAAAATAAAGTAAAAATAGATTGTTTTTAGGAGTGGTTAATTGGCAGAGCCTACAAAACAGTTTATTGGTTCATTTCCATGTTCTCCCACACGTCCAGTGAGTGCGGACTGAAGTACTGAGCTGTATTTTGTGCAGTTAAAGCCGTCATATCTACCAATAAGACATGTTTATGACTATCAGTTTATACTTCTGTTTATATTGATTGATTTACCAAAACATGTACGCAAATTGGAGGAAGGGTTTGGGAAGTACAGCTGTATAATATGTAGTCACCTCTTTTTCAAGGGCCCGAAGATAATTAGACAATTAGCACAGAAGCAATTTGTTGGGCTGCATGGGCTGTTCCCTCGTTAGACCATCATCAATTAAACGCATAAAGGGTCAGGAGCTGACTCCAGGCTTGTATTTGGAAGCTGTTGCTGTGATCATCAGATCTCAAGCCAATCAAGCATGAATTAGGGCAGAAAGACCAACAAAGAGCAACTAAAAACAGCTGCAGTAAAGGCCTGGCAAAGCATCACAAAGAAGGAAACCCAGCGTTTTGTGGTGTCCGTGGGTACCACACTGCAGCGGATTCTCAACAAAGTATTAATACTGAACATTTTATTTATGATAATGTTAATTTTGTCCAATTACTTTTGAGCCCCTGAAATGGGGAGACTTTCTATGCAAATTGGCACAATTCCAAAATGTTTCATAGGATTTTTTTTTTCACCCCTTGAGTTAAACCTGAGAGTCTGCTTTTTCCATTGCATCTCAGTAGTTTCATTTCAAATCCACTGTGGGGTCATGCAGAGCCCAAATCATTGTGTCACTGTCCAAATATTTCTGGGCCTAACTGTAGCTTACACGTGAAATAATTATTTCCATGTGCTGACCTCGGCCACACCAGTTTACTACTTGGCTTCTGTGCTAACACTAATACACTGGCTATGGATCACTAGTGATGGATATGGAGAAATATCATACAAAGCAATTTCAAGGCACATTCGCAAAGATCTGAACAGGACTTTTTCATGCAACAACCGTACATAATCTGCTGTGACCACTGGCCTATAATTAAATAATATTTGCAAACATTAGCTTTAGATTATAAGTTTGTAAGATGTGTGAATTTGTCAATTGTGGCTCTTGATCAGCAAAAAAATACACAGTCTGTCATTAATATACTACTTATGTAGACACACTCAGTTAAATTCAAGTTAACTGATACGGTTAAAGCTCTAGGTCTGTATAACACCTTTCGAAATGTCCGCATACGAGACAAAAATTGCCCAAAGAATTACCACTATGAAAACATCTCTCACTGATCAACCAAAGCAGTTTGTGAAGGGCAGGTATGATGAGTGAACAAGAAGACAGGAAACAGAGAGGTGGAGATTAAACTGGGTCAAACACAAAAGTGGGGCTGATGTTTTCCTCATCAGGATTCGTCTTGCATGGCATAGAAAAGCCATAGGCAATTCCCTCAGTCCCACAGGTAGAAATGGATTAGAGGTGAGCCCAGCCACAAGCACACATGCACTACACTCTGCGGTCTTCCATTGTGGTTTACCACTTTTTCTGCCTGTGTTTAATATTTTTCATTCCGTTTCACCGCTGCCATTTGCCTGTTTTAAAATCCCCTCCAACTTCCTGCTCAGACTGAGCCTACGCATTCCTTACGGCAACTTTGTCCTCAGAAAGATCGGCCCGCGAAACAACAGACACACCA
Organism: Mugil cephalus; assembly: GCF_022458985.1. Taxonomy (NCBI): domain Eukaryota; kingdom Metazoa; phylum Chordata; class Actinopteri; order Mugiliformes; family Mugilidae; genus Mugil; species Mugil cephalus. The sequence goes on from NC_061782.1 coordinate 12,931,625, forward strand.
GGTTAGACGCATTACCTTTGTGTCTATGTGGTGCAGGCCTTCTCTGGCATGGATCCAGGAATCCTAGAGGCAACAATTATGAGTCTCGCTGATTGTTTTCCTATGGTGAACATTTGGATGAGTTCCACAGCGTGTAGCATCTGCATACACATATATTACCAGTTTAGTTTAGTTTTCAGACAATTACATGGGTTGTAGTTCATCATCTGGCTCTTCCTATACACTTGCAAAGAACACTGAGCTAGACAAATAAACAGTGGGTGTCTGGGAAAAGTCGCTTTAGACAAAATGATGGGCTCCATAGCTGCAGATAGGCAGATCATGAACGATTAAGTAGATGTCTGGAAAGCAGTTTTGCATATTTAAATCAAGTTCTCTCTCAACTTTGCCGATTTTTCATCGGCATCGCTGTCTGTAAATGTGACCGTGAAGCGCTGGAACGGTCTGATGAAATCATTATTCTTGCGAGTGTTTCACATTATCCCTGTCTTGCACTTAATGTGGTGAGAAGTAATCTCCATGAGTCAATACGTCTAGAATCAATACAAAAGTTATTCATTCCATTAGCTGCCAGTTCCTCACAGCTCTTCCCTGCATTTACAGTATAATGAACTTCCCCCGGCCTCTGATTCCCGAAGTTTCCTGGGATGCAACAGGCCCGAACGGTCTGCTTCTCATTACGTCCTAATGAATCTGCGCTGCCCCGCGCTTCCTCTCCAGCCTCGGCGTATATCAGAGGCTGCGCGCTGTACATCTGTGGACGCTGTTAAGACTTATGAGCTTGTCTGTGTGTGGAACACCACCGTGGCCCCAGCGCACTCCCTAACTGCTACCTACCGCTGCTCTGCCGTTGCCATGGATACAGTGCCCTCTCTCCCCCTCTCTCTCTCTCTTTCTCTCTCTCTCTCTCTCTCTATCGGTGGGTAAGGAGGGATGGGGCTGGAGGAGAAGAGAGAGGAGAAGTGGCTCTGGCTGCTACCTCTGCGTCATATTCATACCAGTGCAGCCGAGAGCTGCCCCCCCCTCCCCTCTCCTCTTTTCCCCTCCTTTTCCTCCACCTCCTCCTCCTCCTTCCTTCCTTCCTCCCTTCCTTCCCTCATCCCTTCCTTCCTCCCTTCCTTCCTTCTCATCATCTAATTTGCACACTGCTATATGCCTCCTCCATTTGTGGGTCCTATCTGCATCTGCTCATCACAGTGTTCCTCCCTCCCTCTGCCTGTCCAGCCTGGTTTCCTCTGCGTGGCTGACCTGAGCGGACTTTCTCGTGGGGAGAGAAGAAAGAGGAAGACAAAGGTAAGGCAGTGATGTGGAGGGTATTTAAGAGTGGCTGTCTATTACAGAGAGTGTGGGAGAAAAAAAAAAGACAGGGAAAGGGATAGGGTTGGAGGGGGTGGGGGGGCACAGAACACCTGCAAGACAAAAGAGAGAAAAGCGTTGATGGCGTGAACTCACGCGAGGCGTCAACAGTCTTTTTAAAACACCGAAGCGAGAGGGAGCAAGGTGCATTTGAACAAGTGGTCGACACGCTGAGACGAGGTGTTCGCCCGCCTCAGCGAGCAGAGCCAGCGCGTCCGTGTGCAGGCACTTTGCTGTTTGTCACATAGTGTTATGGAACTGCTGCTGCGTGTTCCCACAGTGGAGTGGAGGAGGCGAGCAGAGGGCGAACTTCATTATTCTCTGAGAGCCCCCTTTTTTTTTTTTTTTTCGTGAGCGATGTGTGGATGTGTTGACAGAGCGGGAATCTCTGTATCTTGCAGGAGCAGGAGAGCGAGGAGGGTGGGGGGGTGGGTTGGGGGGGGGGTAGCATGCCCAACAGTGCAGTTAGTGCTGAAGTGCCTCGGCTTCAAAGCCTTATCACTCTTGGAAACAGAAGCCATTTCCCAAATCACATTCAAATACCCCTCCTCTTTTTCTCCCCGTGTTTTTCTCTTTCTTGCACCACCGGGGATCTCTCTCTCTCTCATATCTCATACTGTTCACCGTTTCACAGAATCCTCTGTAAATGTCAAATCGACAGATCGAGACCTGCAAGGTGAACAAAAAAAAAAGAAGAAGAAAGAAAGAAAGAAACCCAAACAGAGATGACTCAGAAAGACTTAGTTTAAACAGACAGGGGGGGGAAAGAAAGGAAACAAAATGAGAAGAGGTGAGGGTAATAAAGACAAGGGGGGGAAAGATAGAGGAGGCCTGTGGGGTTGTTCATTGTGTCTTGGTCCTGGGAGCAGTGTCTGACACTGTGTATGACATTTAACTGCGATGCCTCTGCCAGTGCGCTGGTGTGTGGGGAATGTGCCTGTCAGCTCTCGTTTCAGCGGAGACAGTTGTTTGTCTTTTGTTCGTCTGTTGGTTGTGAGTGACAGAAAACAGCAATCTGAGGTTTGTTAAATGGGGCTTCAACTCGCTCGGGAGGGGGCTTTGTTATGGTACATGGAGATAACAGACCAGTGGTTTGGATCCCTTTTTCTTTCTTTTTTTTTTTTTTGTAGCTGTATTGAAACCATATCTGCACAGACTGTGTTGATGTTACATTTAATACGATTTGATTTCATGTATTCTTATCTCTTTTTTTTAAAAACACAGCTGTCTGTTTATTGTGCGTCATACATAATTAAACCAATTTAACCGTAATCCAGCTCTGGATCTGAAATATTTATCCATTATTTCTGAGCTTACAGTTCAATCTATCCATGTTTAGTTGTCTAATACACACTCTCTGTCTCAGCTGCAACACGTAGTGCTCAAGTGTCACACCTGCCTCAATTCGTGGATGTATTTTTTAATGAAATATTAATTTCCCCCCTCGAGGCAGCGCAGAAATACCACTGTTAAGGAGCCATCGCTTGCGCCGTTTGTGCGCGTCTTCTTACATCCAGTCACAATAACTCAATAACACGGCCGCCGTCCATCCGACAGGATCGGAATACGCGCGGTAACAGAGACGTCCAACTCATGGGAGTCAGATGTGCCTCCGTGTTTGTGTAGTGAAGTGTGAGATTATGAGATTATTGGCTCGGAGAAGGGGGCACGCTCGAGCCAAGTGAAGTTATGGGACGAACGTGGAGGCAGACCAGACCAGAGAGAGGTGGGAGAGAGAAAGGGAATTAAACGCAATCACATCAAGCCGCAGAAAGGTTGAGGTAATATCAACAGGGCGAGGGGGATTAAATTGACGGAGCGGAGCACGATTTCAAAAAAAAAAAAAAGACAGAGAGAGTCGAGCCAGACTGTTTACATGCAGCTCCTGTCTGTTGTGAGCGAATCTGAGGGTGCACGCGCTTCCCTGCCTCCCATGGGTCTCCAGTGTCCCGGCGCTCCAGGTGGGCTTTGCATTTTTAATCGATACTGTCTGTAGTGATTAACGCCCGGCGCTGTCTCTGCGGCAGAAAAACAAAAGGAAAAGAGCGAGGGGGAGAAAAAGAGAGATGGAAGTCTGTCATACATGAGGCATGGTGTGTGAGTGTGTGTGTGTGCCTGGGCATGTGTGTTTGTTTGGCAGTAATGACCCTCTGCCTCTGGGCTCCTACTGAGTATGTTTATCTCCCACAGCAGCACTGGGCAAAAATAGACGATGCATCACTGCCACACACACACACACACACACACACACACACACACACACACCTTGTGCGTTTTCTCTTTTTCCTCCCCTTTGCTCTAATTGCTTCCCTCCTGCATTCTCCATTTCACTCCCTCACCCCGCTCCATATTACTTACTCCTGTCTCACATAAGACTCTTTCTTCCTCTTTCACTCCTCTCTCGTTTTCCCTCCCACTTGTGTTGCAATATGCCTATTAATGATGCAGCCTGAGCACCACTGCCAACTTCCTGCCTCTGACAGAGCGAGGGAGAGAGAGAGTGAGAGAGAGAGAGTGGAGTGTAGTTGTGTTGTACATGCCCTGCTTTGTACCACTCCCTCTTATCTCTCCACCCCTCTCTCCGTCCTGTGTTGTTTTCCTCAGAGTTAGCCCATGCGAGCAGCGTGTGGACTGAGTGCAGCTGTTTCGTTCAGAGACGAGCCCAACATGTGAGAAGATGTCTGTTGGAGGTTGCGCTTGTCCCGGTGAGTGCCCACTCTTTCTTCTTCTCCCTCTTTCCTCCTCCGTGTCTGCGCTCAGCGGTGCTGTCAGAAAGATGACTTATGTAAAAGTGCTGCAAAGCCCCCTTGGGCCAGCGACAAGCTGCGTGAGTTTTTGTGTGCGTGTGTGTGTGTGTGTGTGTGTGTCGGTGACTACACTCTCAACACATGTCCTAAAACAAGGTTACAGACTGAGGCTACCACGCTTTCAGATTGAGTTGTTCACCACCTCTCAGTCACGCTAGCTCGCTGTGCAGCAGATCAATGGCTCTTTGACTTTCACCACATACAGAGACACTGAGATATCAATAAGTTCTACACTCGCTGACTCTTTTCGCTCTCTGTCAAGGCTTGCTTCTCAGCTATTTGTGCTCTTATACGTGAGGTCACTGCTTAGAGTCATGGAAACTGCTTGTCTCATGAATCAGAACCGAACGGGACAGGAGTACTTCCACAGACTTGCTGTGAAATGGTTAAAAGTTGGTCTTCCTCTGCGAGTTTGAAGCATTAATGGAGATGCTTTAGATTTACAGTAACTAAGAGATTACAGCTCTTTGTCACTGTGACTTTGCATTTTGCATTCCTGTGTGTTTTTCGTTTTTTTATTGGAGTTCCTACCCTTGGCTCTTTTCTGGAATCTCTTGTTCTAAGTAAAGGTTCCATAAAACATTATGATCCTAAAGCACTTTTTTTGGTGTTGGATATCTCCACTTGGCTCTTGCGCTACTGTATCAGAGCAAGAGGAAGGAAATCTAGTGTAATCTGTCTGCACATGTTAGTCGTTGGCAGGCAAAAATGTTTTGGCAGTTTTTTATCAAGCAGATCTCATAATCTGTTCTTTCCCATGGAGTGTTTGATCCTTTTTCAACTCTGGAGCAATTTCTCTTCAACGGTATCCCACTGAGAGCGGGTAGGCTACAGAGATGGTTGCCTTGTGCACGGTGAAAAGCGTCTCGGTGCCAGGGGACGGGCTCCGCGGCGCACAAGGGAGCGAGTATGAAACAGAAATTGAATCGTAGCATCTGCTCTGAGGGGATCTCAGAGAGGACAGATTGAATTAGGGTGTCAGTATCATTTTAATGGGGCGGCTCTGATTCATTGGCAATTGGCTATCAGATGGAATAATGTTAGGCCTCTGCTTGATGTCCTCCTCTCAGATCTTTCCTCTTCTCCAGCTCCCTCCCGCAGCTTCCCTGTATCTCTGCCTCCTTCGCCCCCTCTGTTGACAGACTTTACCGTGGAGCAGAAACTTTTAACGACATCCACATGTTTTTTCGAGGGATGTACACAGACCTGCCCTGTGTGCGTGTGTCGTGCACCGACAATCAGACGCTTACGCACGCAGGTGGCGCGCTTGCGAATGTACAGCACACACGTACACCTTCACGGCAACAAGCATGGGCTTGTGGATCTCTCAGATAACCACAGAGCAGCATTGATCAAGACTGGTTTGCAGTTTTACTTTCCCTCTGTGTGTGTGTGTGTGTGTGTGTGCGCGCGCGCACTGTAAATCATTATATTTGGAGGCTGGTTTGTTTACATTCTTGCATGATGGTGGATGGACGATCCTCCTAATCATTCTTGTGTGAATGTGCATTGTGCAAACAAACCCTCTCGCGTTCTAACATCTCTTTTCCCTGTCAAATGGTTTGCGGTCATTTTTGTTTGGTTACTGGGTCCGAATATTATATAACTGGGGAATTTGAGCTAAGCACATTTTCATGTGCTAGAGTTAATGCAATAATCAAGAGCAGACTTCTCATGTCTGCCTGGTTCATTGACAAACCCGCGACATCCTGCTGTTGTTGCGACTTCCATGTGAATCAGCCCCCTTTTTTTAAGGTTTTGTCTCTCGCATGAAGGAGATTCGTCCTAACACAGCGGAGCCAATCATATCCTTTGTTCAGGCTAAATGGTAAAAATAGATTGCTTGTGAGCTGAAGATACCCCCACCCCACACGCTCTCCCTCTCACATGCACCCACTCAAGCATTCGCTCCCCTCTCGCTCGCCACCCTCTCTCTCTCTCTCTCCGTCTCTCACCCATCTCACTCTAACCCCTCCCTCCAATTTTCTGCCTTCCTCATCTCACTCTCTCCCCCTCTTCCTCTTTCACGCCCTCCCTGTCACTCCTTCATCCCTCATCGAGTGCCTTTTTTTGCAGTAACAGTGGCGTTACCTCATGCAGAAAGTCACATGGTCCCTGATTGGAGAAAAGTGACTTAAAGCAGAGTCAAGATGGCAGCCAAAAAGCCAGGCTTTTTTCTTTTCTTTTTTCCTTTTTTTTTTTTTGATTACTGTTATACAACAACGCGACTGCCTCAGCTTTATCTCACTGTGCTGAAAACCTGCGCCTCTCTTCTCCTCTCCAGTTCCTCACTTCTTCTCTTCTCTTCCCCCCATCCCCTCCTCTCTCTCTCTCTCTCTCTCTCTCCCTCTACACCAGTGAGTCTCTCAGATCTTGTTTGCTGGATCAAAATGGCTGTGTGCAGAGGCAGAGAGAAAGAAGGAATGCGTGGGAGACAGAGATGCTGGGGAGTCAGAGAAATGGGGGGGGGGTGGTGGATTTGCAGAGTGGAGACTAGCTGTAGTGATGTCACATCTGCTGCAGGCCGACTGGATGGCAAAAAAGGAAGCTGGCATGTGTCACCCAGCCGAGAGGATGGGGAGGAAGCTAAATGGCAGGGAGGGGAGGAAATCATTTTCAGTAAAAGCACACCTGTATTTGTGAGGGGACGCGCACGCCGCAGAGCCTTTAAAACCCAAGGACAGGCTGAAAATAAAAGGCAGTGGCAGACTGAAAGGGAGCCGTTCTCAATAGAAAATGTGTAAGGACTGTTGCAGAGTTGTTTGAAAAACGGTTCCTGTGTGTGGGCTCGAGGCTATTTAGGGCTCAGGAATGTTGTGTTAACGCAGTAAAGAAATCATCAAGCAGATTTACATATTTAGGATAAATAAAAACCCGCACGAATGCTGTTCGGTGACGAAGACGGTTTGCGCAAGAGGACAGTGGACGGAACAGATTCGAGATGAAGCGAAATGTTAAGATGACACGAAAACAGAATGAATATTCAGAATTTGTGCTTCAGTTGTGACATTTTAATAATGTAAATCTAGGGCGTTGGATAAGTTTCCATATTCCAGTAAAATCCAGTGCTGTGTCATAGTTTCACTATTTATACATCCGCGGAGCAGCTCAACGATTAGTCACTACATCATCATCACTGCAGACAGTCTGTCTCTCTGTTGTTCAGCTTAAAGAGAGACATTAGGGTTGCGCAGCTCCAGCTAAATGCACGCATAAATTTGCAACAGATTTTGGTGAGACGTTTTTAAGGACGCCGCCTTTTATTCTTGAGGACTGAGCACAAGAGGAGAGGGTGTTAAAATATATTTTACGACAGGGGTTTGAAATGAAACTCTATCAGCTCCTTACTACTGAAAACAATCTTATAACACCTGCGGTCTGCTTTAACATACTCTCCGCTAAATGTCCACAAGACCAGCCTTCATATGCGCACATTCGATGCTAGTTTGTTATCCTTTGATTTATCTTGAACACATGTCGTCTAACTTCCTCTTGTCAAGCTACAGTTGCATCCTCTGGGTGCAGCCCGTGTTAGTCCTGTCTGCTGCCTTGTTGCTATCACTACCAGTCAGGTGTCACAACAGTTTCCATGTCAAGACTGTGCTTCTACTGTCATACTACTTCACGTTCTCGCAACACATACGTGTAGAGAGCTTATGGAAAAGGCATGTTTACATGCTGATAGTATGCTGTTCATCGGGGTCAGCCTCAGCCGTAGTCGCCTGTACCATACTGAATCTATTTTATATTTGAACCGACTGGAGAGCCCCTTATTATTTTCTGTACGTGGATGGATGATGGTGCAGTCTGAATGCTGTGCAGCCCCACATAGTGCACATAACGTGGTCATGGAGCCAGGTAGCCATAAATATGTATTTAAAGATGGTACATCAGATCTTGTGTAGTACAAGAGTAGTTTTACGGTGACAAAAATTGTACTTCTTTCTTTGTGTATTCTGCATTTAATGTTATCACCGCCTGCCAGCTCTGCTCACCAGGTGTATGTGTACGAAATGTGACGCTTACTGAATACAGATGAAATTGTATTCAGTTCTCATTTCAGAAATACTCCCACTGTAAAGCATGCAATATTGTATATTTTGTGCCATGGACATTTATACCATATTATGTAGTGGTCCATCTTCATTAGTTTTATGTATGCATATGTATAATGAAGACTTCAATCAGATGTTCCAGTCTTAAATGTGCACAAAGAAGTTATCGATTGCAGCAGTTGTGGAAAATTAAAAGATTAAAATATATGTTAAAAGATTAGATGTTTTTTTTAATATATAATAAAAAAAAATATCCTGTTTGGAGTGTACAGTTCAACCGCAGAGATAAAATGAATTGCACTGTATCCACTTGAGTCTATTTTGAAGAATGAAGAAGATGTTTTCAGCATTTGCCAGCAGAGGGAGGTGCAGTTCTTTCACAACCTCTCCTTGTCCAAATCCATCAACACAGACAGCAGCCCGGTAATCCAATGGTTAACCAAAGGAGATCAGTGTTCTTGTAAAACAGCCCTGCTGTCTAAATATTTGCTTCATGAAGGTTACGGTATTCAGCATTTGAGTATGTTGATTCAAGGGTGTTTTCAATTTGGATTCTATGGTTTAGCATTATTGAATGGTATTGTTACAACACATGGTCCTATTATTCCGACGCTCCCATTTTGGTCAATGGCCTAGGGTATATAACAGAAACACTTTTCATTCTCAGTTCAGTCCAGGTGAACAGCACCACATCCTCAAAATTGATCATATGGGTGAATTACCATCCTTCTGACGCTGTTTCATCATAAACTGAACATTACAACAGTTCACATCAGATATTTTTGTTGCCTCCAAATTCAAAATTCTATTTACCATGTCATTTGTGCAGTGGTGCTCAAATCTTTGCATCCATATCTCTGCTCTAAGTTTGACATAGAGTTTATGTAGTCAGAGTGACTGGAGCGGGTGAGATGTGTTTACCATATCAATGAAATTCATTGCTTCACTTCCCCCAGCTGCACTCCTAGCTTATATAAATTCCACAAACTGACTGGCAGCTCAAGTGAAAGCCTCTGCAAATGAGCTTTAAATGCACTTTGAGACCACAAAAGGTTGTCTAGCCTACAAATATATTGCTTGTAAACATTAGAGCGGTTATTGATTAAAAGTGAGGCTGCAGATTATACACCCTTACATAATCCGAGGCTATGACAGGCTCAGAGCTGCGGTCTAAAGGATTGGAGCCATGAGCCAAGTCATTAGTGCAAATTTTCGGAGGGGCATAAATAAAAACGTTTGAATCGCTGTCACTGGATTTAATAAAAAATATTTTAGTTTTATTTTGCAGTTGTAAATGTCAAGACAGACTGTCAGCGCTAGTTTGCATAATTCCCGCAACCGTAGATATACTGTGTGTTTGTTTACTGATGGGTGATTACTAGGAATGAACTGAGATCTCCTGCATCAAACAAGAGCTTCATAAATGCACCAGTTATAAATGGTGAGGAAGATATTTGCAGATAAAGCAGAGTTTTACAAGATTTCCATTTGAAAAACGGCTTTTATTTGTTTCTAATCAAATTGGCAGAGATTCTGTAGAGATTCTTCTAATTAAACTTTTTTCAGTATTTTCTGAGATTGTGCCACAGCTATTTCACATAATATACAAACTATGTTCTGGCACATGCAGGCTACATACTGTACATGCAGATGTATTTTCACCCATTCTATTATTCCACAATTATTCATCCTCTTTAAAAAAAAAATATATATCTATACATTAACATTTGGTCCACTAGTTGTTATATATGAGCTTATGTTAACTCCAGTGTCCTTTAACAGGCATCTTACCATGTTCATATGGATTCAAAGGCAAACAAGAAGAAACTAAATAGAAATATGCTACATAACATCTGGCTTTGGAGTTATACATAGCGATTTAAAGTGGCCCAAATCATCATGAAACTCATTTCAGTTAAGTTGGTGTCTGAAGATGTTGGACCCTGCATCTAATACAGACCTTAATTCAACGAAAGTTTCATTCCAAATACAATAACACAATTGAATAAATCACTAAAGAGCCTGTAATACGTTAGCTGGACATGTGTGGTGGTGTGTATAAGATGGTGTTGTCTTGATGTTATGGCAGATTTTTGTTTTCTGTTTTGTGAAATAATGCGTTGAAATCTGAATAATAATAATAATAAATGCACTAATAAAATATGAAGGCATTTGTTTAGGAGCATGAGTGCGAACACAACATGTCAAAAGAGGAGTTGCAACTTGTTTATACGTGAAATATATTATGCTGCTGTTATGCTGTCAGACCTGCGGGATAAGATTAAGTGTGTGTGTTAATGGATGAAACTGGTGTACCTCTCTCAATGGGGACCCACCTTGTACCACACTGGGGGTGCCGCTATTCCACAGAAGGGTCCCGGTGGAGACAAATTGTGGGCCCTGTAGGGGAGGGAGGCCTGTTTTTGTCCGGGCAGTGTGTCGGTCGGGATGGGCGGAGGAGCTTCGAGGAGGCGGGGCCTTTGTTTGTTCGTGTCTCGGCTGGCAGGAACAAAGGGTCCTGTAGTAGTAGGACATAAGCACCACCGTCCTCCCGACAAATGACACGGAAAGCACATAGCGGGGATTTTGCAAATTGACCGGAACCGGAGGATCTAGCGGGAGCGCTTCGCGTCTCCCCTCCCCTCGCTTGCCGCCTTGTTTCGGTTCGGAGGGAGTGAATTATCATCGGTGGGCTCATCCAGCCGCTCCGGCTAGCAGCGAGGCTAGCTGGCTACAAGCACCGAGCCGAGGTGTTGAGGAGGAGACACCGCGTTTCGGTGGACGTTTCTCTGCAGGTAACTCAAGCTTGCAGCCTGTACCAGCTCTAGCGCTAGTCCGCAATAAATCTCTCAACCCGGTGCTAAACAAGCCATGTGAATTGCATTTGGACGGCGGCTGTGCGGGTAGTTTAGCAACTAGGTTAATAGCCTAGCAATGGCATCCGTCTTCTATGTTAATGAATGCGGCCCTGCGGCTCAGTTTACTCTTGCTCCCGGCTGTTAAAGTAAATGCTCTCCATCTTTTTTTTTTTATTTTATTTCATTTTATTATTATTTTTAAATGCACTCCTCGGAAAGCCTACACAGGGTGCAACGAGTTGACACGCCAGCATCCAGTGCAAGTATGTTGGGAGTCTTTGCACATAGCTCTGGATGTTTTATTGGCTGCGGGCCATCCCCTGGTCGCAGCTCTTTTGTTTGCGGTGAACAGTTTGGGCGGACTAAACTGCACCAAAGTCTCATTATGTTGAGTTAACCTTTGTCGGAGTGGCTGTGCATCATCGTGTGATCTTAAACGGGACACTTGAAGGAAGGCTGGAGTGATCCGTCTCTATCTGTCAAGTGGACCATAACTCGGGATGCTTCCCTTATCCCGTCTCTCATTCAGATGTTTGGGTGTCAGTCTCATGCCTGCATCTCAGACGTGGTCCTTTTTAAACTGCAGATGTTTTTTTTTTTTCGTGTGATGTTGATGAAAGGGATTCTCCTCAGGGTGTTTGCGATGAGAATAATACGTGTCAGCATTTTTGCAGCTTTGTTTCAGATGTAGACATTGTGTAATTGGGGGGTGAAAAAAACAGGGTCGCGTTCTTCATTTGGCAACAAACATTGGGATGTAAACACGCAGTGGGGGGATTATTTGTTGCAGTGGGAATTGCGCTTTGCATAAGGCTGTGGATCAGCATCAAACTGAACAAAGACGTACGATATGGTGCTGAATGCGGCATGAAGCTAATGGCTGGCCTGTTTAAGGGGGGGTGGGTGGGTGTATGGGGTCAGGAGTAATGCATAGAAACCCATTGTTGGGTGCCCCCTGAGCAGAGTAACCTCCATGGTAATAGGGAGGAGAGGATGACCTGCCATGACTCTCTTGGGTATACACAACCAAGGAAGAAACGGGTGAAAGTGAATGAAGGAGGAGTTGTGGATGTCCAACGAGCAGCCCCTTGTTTCCTTTCCCCTTTCTGTGTGATTTGACGTTAACCGTCACTGTTTGCGGAGTAGTCTACCTGCAGGGCTTCCATCATTTCCCCATTAAACCCATGTGAAAATATTAAAATTACATCCCTACCAGGTTTAGATTAGACCGGGCCGTGTTCGGAGTCCACGTTCTTCCCCCTGCTGGATTTAATTAGGTACAGTCCTCCTTTCATTTGCCTAGCTGACAGTGACCAACTGCTGTGCATAAATTGTGAGTCAAATTAATCTTGTGCTGCCTTCAGGTGCCTGTTGGGAATACCAGATTTACAAGCAGAGCGCACGTAAAAGGCATTATTAAAGGAGAAGGCACGGGAGCAAATAGGATTTTCTGTCATTGCGAAATCTAATTACGAATGTATCCAATAAATACCTCCCGTTAACTTTACATCTCCTGTGTTAAAAACGCAGGGTTATTTGGAGTCTGGTTGTGATGAGCCAGCCTTGTGAAACATTCTCTGCTGTCTGCTCGCGTAAAAACATAGTCTTGATTAGAATATCTTTAATCAGACCTAATTACACGGGGTTGCTGTTTGCGTAGGCGTCTTCTTGATTAGAGATAGAGAATCAACGTCTTCTTCAACGCTGCGATTTGTTCGAGCGTGAATGCGTATCTGGGCAGAGAAGGGTTAACAGTGGCCACGATAGGGAGTTGGGGGATGGGTAAAAACAGGCAACTAGAGGGGGAGACAAACACAGTGCGTAAGAGCGTGGTTAGAAACACATGTTGTATCTAAAGAAGAGAGTTGCCTCTAATGGCGCGAGTGATACACGAAACACAAATAACACGCCAGACCATATTTGCGTGTATTCGCCCATTTCACTGATTGTTTACTCAGTTTTCTGCAGGCTAATAAATATTGCAGCGCCCCCCCCACCTCCTCATGATGATTTGTTTTCTTGTCCATTTTGCAGATTGAAGATGCATTAGATAATGAAAGCGGCAGGAAATTGTTCTTGGCAGCGTGCATTCATTTGAGCAAATCTCGACAAAATCATCCTACATTAGATTACTTAGATGATGCTGTGATTTGAAAGAAGCTAAATCCAAAGTAATCTAAATCTCCTTTAATTCTCTGCTCTTTTTTGCCCCCCCCCTCCCCTCCTCTCCCTCTGCTCTGGTTTTGTGTGCAGGCTGTTCGTCAAAGTCATTCAAGCTGTACTCTCCTAAGGAGCCCCCCAACGGCGGCAGCTTTCCCCCCTTCCACCCGGGCGCTATGCTTGACAGAGATGTGGGGTAGGTCTGAGTTATATTATCAAAAGGACAGGATGTCTAAAACTAGTGCACTCTTTGCTGTAATCCAGTCAGAAGAAACATCTGTCTCTGTAAATTTAGATCACGTAATTAGTTGTGCTGACCTAGTTATTTTTTACTAAAGAATACAACGTGTTTATTTTTGGACAATTTATCTGAACACATTCTTCAAACTGCACTGCACAGTTTTCTGCACGTAAAAAAGCCAAAAAATAGAACATACTCGCATGTCTCCAGTGTGTCAAGAATCCCTCATAATATGAGAGACCATAAGACCTTTGCCTTATCTTCTTATCAACCCAGTCTGTCATAAAAAAGTGTGTCAGAACAAGAGATTCAGGTTTCTTGCATCTTATGGGGGTGGTAAGGGGATAAACCCTGTCCCCATGAGGTTCCAACCATCACACCAGGACCAGGCAAAAAAAAAAAAAAAAAAGAGAAGCCAATTAGGAAGTGCCACAAAAATTGCAGTTCATGAGCTGGCCACTTGAGGCCACGTGAGTCCCTGCAGACCTGTATGTTGAGCTACATTTATGCTTCTGCATGGGATCTACAACGAAACCTGACAATATCCTTCCCAGACATGTAACTACGTGTCACGGCGACTGGTTATCATGACTGATCCGAAACGCTTTGCCTCATTCACAACATGAGCCGTTCAGTTTGTCGTAAAGGGAGAACGTCCTCGAAATCCGAGCGCACAAGTATTTTTGCCCCAGGTATCCCGTGGAAGCAATAAGAAAGGTGCCACTGGAGAAGGGGCGTGGACAGTAACGGCTCGATTACATTTGAATCTACGGACACTTAAACGGCCTGTTTGAAACCGGACTAAAGCTAAAGCTAAGACGGGCACGGTTAAATTAATGATCTGTGTGTTACTGTGAAATTGAAACTTGAAAGACACATTCTGGAGACATGTGAGACTTGCGTTGACTTGTTAAAAAGAGACACAATACGGGACCTTTAAACTTATACTCATAGTGTTCTATATCATTGTGGACACTCTCCTGGATATAAATGTATGTGGAATATAAAAATGGTATAACCTGTGTTTTTTTTAAGAATATCTCATATTTAATGTTCTTCCTCCTAGGCCTACACCCATGTACCCTCCCTCTTACATGGAGCCTGGAATGGGGTGAGAACACTTGCATAGTTAATATGCAATTTGTTTTTTTCATGTGGGAAGTCATTTCCAAAAAGCCTGTTTTGCTTAATTTCCCTTTTATGTAAATTTAATTGTGCATACGATTTGCATTTAGCTATTAGCTGTAGTCTGAGGAGTGTCCCGGCCTCCGACATTTGCTTGTTGTGCAAGTGTGGAACGGCACTGAGGCAGGTGCAGCCGCAGAGTGATGGATCTTCCCGTTTTGTGTTTCAGGAGACCCACACCGTACGGGAACCAGACAGATTACCGGATATATGAGCTGAACAAAAGATTACAAAACTGGACAGAGGTGAGAAAATGCCCTCAGTGCCACAAGAATTCCAAACACAAAGACCAAACTTCCTGTACAACAATACAGAGTTTAATGTTTTAAGTTGGTTGATATTGCGATCCATAGTGGTACGTTCTCTGTACCTGTTGTGCAACACTTACTGTTGCCATGTTTTTTGAGATTTCCTCCCCAGCAGCTGTTTATATGTAGCTAACTATGCTGGGGATTTTCTGGGAAATAAAGCCGGAGAAGTCGGCGCCTTTAATAGGATTATCTGATCAACCTGGTTAAAATGTAATTGGAGTGCCTACTGTTTCTGTGTTGAAACCAAGTAGTTGTTATGAGCCATGCTACAACGCATCTCTGTACATTTATTCGTTTTAAGTACAAGTAGGTTTCATGTCCATCAATTTAAAAGTAAAAATGTACCTCTCTCCAGAAAACATTTCTTCTCTCCAGTAATTTTGAACATTAAAGTCACTGTTTATCAATTTTAAGAAATCAGATAATAAGAAGTGTTCCTTCTCCTGCTTTTAGGATTGTGACAATCTCTGGTGGGATGCCTTCACCACAGAGTTTTTTGAAGATGATGCCATGCTCACCATCACTTTCTGTCTGGAAGATGGTCCGAAACGATACAGTAAGAGAGAGATGTATTTAAAGTATATGTAATAATGTATAGTTAATGTGTACATTCAGTTTATTTCTTTAAATCTGAAGACACTCAGTTTCTTTAAAGTCCTCTATCCTCTGTGGCCACTTACTTTGTCCTTGTGGGCCTCTGAAGTTTATTTCTCTCATTTTGTTTCTGCAGCCATTGGCAGGACGTTGATTCCCCGATACTTTAGAAGTATTTTTGAGGGGGGTGCCACAGAGCTCTTCTACGTTTTGAAGCACCCGAAGGAGTCCTTCCACAGTAACTTTGTGTCTCTGGACTGCGACCAGTGCACCATGGTGACACAGAACGGCAAACCCATGTTCACACAGGTACATATATCACAGCAGATAAGAAATTAACAGCCTTCCCTCCGCTCTCTGTTAACCTGCGGTCTCTCTGCTGGGGGGGTCTAGGTTTGCGTTGAGGGCCGCCTGTACCTAGAGTTCATGTTTGACGACATGATGAGGATCAAGACGTGGCACTTCAGCATCAGACAACACAGAGAGGTCCTACCGAGGAGCATTTTGGCTATGCATGTGAGTTCCAGAGCGAATAAATGAACCGCACGCATCCAAATGTTCACGCAGTTTGCACACGTACTAATCACATTCTTTTTTTTTTTCTTTAACCCACCCACCCAGGATCCACAGATGCTCGATCAGCTGGCTAAAAATATCACCAGATGTGGGCTGTCCAACTCCACACTCAACTACCTCCGTGTAAGCTGAGGCCCTTTTGATCATGGCATTGTTTTTCTTACTTTATCAGCCACAACCGCACAAAAAAAAGAAAAAACAACCCTTCAAACATTCCTTCATGTTCCTCTTAATCTTCCCTGCAGCTATGTGTGATATTGGAGCCCATGCAGGAGTTGATGTCCAGGCATAAGACGTACAGTTTGAGCCCCAGAGACTGCCTGAAGACCTGCCTCTTCCAAAAGTGGCAAAGAATGGTAGCACCTCCAGGTAATGCCTTTTTTGAAACTGCCAGTCCTTCAGGCTGTGTGGTACGCGCACGAGCGAAACGCAGCTGCGTGACAGTTTCTTATCTGCAGCTGACCTAGAAACTGCAGATTTATGGAGATTTAAATACTTGTTCGGCGAGCGCGTCATCTCATTTTGCTCTGCTTGCAGCCGAGCCAGCCAGACAAGCTCCCAACAAGCGGCGGAAAAGGAAGGTGTCGGGCGGAAGCACCGTGAGTTCCGGCGGAGGCAGCAATAACAACAGCAACAGCAAAAAGAAGAGTCCAGCCAACAGCTTTTCACTCTCCAGCCAGGTACCTGTAAGCATTACATCACCTTGACTTTTAGCTGCACCTCCTGCTTTCAAGCTGAGAAAGGATGAGACACAGGGCGGGAGGGTTGGAGGGAAAGGAAAAGAGGTTAGAAAATGATTTGTGGATGTAGTGGGTGGGAGATTAGAGGGAAGGTCAGAATAAGGATAGTTTAGTCAGGCTAAGAGGGGTGGGACAGGACAGGGGTTCATTTGTGTAATTCTATGAGTAGATTTAGTTAGTAGACCTCTTTATATGAACCAGTGATGGGCAGTCCCTGGTCCTCAGGGGCCACAGGTTAATGGGTTTATATAGAGGAGCAACAAGTCAACTCCATCTCTGAATAGTGCTTATATTATATTTTTGGGTCATGGGGCAGGGTTGTCTTGCTCTGATTTCCAGTGGAACAGGTTAGGTTTTCTCTAAATCCGCTGTATTGACTTAGAGTTAGAGTCTTATCAGAGCACACAATTCACACACACACACACACAGCACTGCTGTCTTTGCTTACTTGGTTGTTTGACTGAGAGAACGAGACCCGAGGTGGAATGAAAACCCCCTGTGATGCAGCACCCAAGGATCAGGGATGCCCACTGCTGGCCAGTAGGGAGGTCCCCTCGACCCTGGTTCCTGGAACAAGGGGCCGGGAGTCAGGGCCACATGGACTACTGAAATATCGGGGCAGATTCCCCCCACGACACATTGTCCTGTTGCGATTGGGTTCAGAGTGAGAAGACACAAATACCTCAAGATTTTACCAATTGGGGTCCCCAAATATAAGCTTGTGTTATTTATTGCATTTCATTTGACAAGATGAATTTGTGACGCTGGGAACGCAGAGCGACTGCATTTTATTTGACCGTAGGCCAAAAAAAAACAACCCGAGTTAACAACCCGTCCGTGCAGCCAGACATAACCGCGCACACCCCCCCTGTATTATGGGGATAATATGTACCGGCCCTTGCTGTCCCCTTTAGGATGTGATGATGGTGGGAGAGCCCACTCTGATGGGAGGGGAGTTTGGTGACGAGGACGAGCGTCTGATCACGCGGCTGGAGAACACGCAGTACGATGGGGCGAATGGCCTGGAGGATGAGGACAGTTTCAACAGCTCACCTGCACTGGGGGCACACTCGCCCTGGAACAACAAGGCCCCCTCCAGTCAGGAGAGCAAGAATGACAACTCCCAGTCTTCCCAGTAGAGCGCTGAGGTCCCAGCCAGCCCCCCTTTTTACAGTGCTTAAACCCTACTGGCACCGACCTGAGCCAACAACACGCTAGCAAGAGGAGTCAGGGAGGGCGGCCTCGAGCACTCGTGTTCAGCAATTTCTGTTTGTTTTGTTCCGTTGTGTCTTCATGAAAAGCAGAGTGGCCAGGGAAAGAGACGATAGCCGATGGACTGATAGAGCTCACAAGAGTCCCACTCTCGCTCCCTCTCACACACGATCAGTGGTGCTCAGCCTTGGCCCTTGTCTGCTCGGCTGCAGACGGTCCTCTTAGAGTCGTGGTGAGACTGCTGGGGCGGCGGCGGCCGCGTGTGCGTGCGTGCGCACGCGTCCATCATCGCCCGCCACCTTCGCCTGAGCCAAAGTTGGCATGTCCTGTTGTCCGAGTGCTCGCCATGGCGACCTTGTCAGTGGGTTCTTGTTCCAACCTCGGGTCTCTCAGGCGTGCGTTTTCTTTGCCCGACGCACCTCGTTGTTTCTGTTGTGCTCATGTCACAGGGAAGAAATGCTTAGCTTTTATTTAACTTATTTTTTTGCAGGCTGCAGAAAACTGTGTGCACTCTTAGAGAATTCAAAATTCAACGTTCGGTCTTTTAAAAACTCAATTATTTGTTTTTGTAGGACCTGGTTGGAACAAAAACCTGTACAGTGCCGGAGCTTGAGGACCGGAGTTGAGAACCACTACGCTAAATCTTAAACACACACACACACACACACAAAACTGACACACTCATGCACACGCATACATACTTATACACACGCACACACACACACACACACACACACACACACACACACACACACACACACACACTCACTGTCACCCACACCTTACTGGAGAGAGGTGGTACGCAGCATGTCTGGACCAGAGCACCAGACGCTACAGAAGTGTGTTTTTAATTTCCTATGTTTTAGACTTGTTTTGATTTGATTTTTTTTTTTATTTTTGTAAACGATTTCTAAAAATAAACCGACAAGCAAGCAAACAAAAACACCCCAGAATATTCTTTGCACTGTTTTCCACTATTAACGGCAATCTATTTTTCTTATGAATTGACGGTGTATCTTCTTTTCCTTTTCTATTATTTCTAATGTAAGAACTGTAAAACACCTGAAACCTGCAGTATGTCAGTGTATAAGTATTGCTGTTAGATCATTCTTATTGTGATGGTAATAACTTCCATGTAAGTCTATGCTTGATATAACGTCATCCATCCGTGTCAGACATCACACCGTCATCAGGCAAAATCTGGCTTCTGTGCTAAAAGCAGTTTGTGTTTTAACACACTACTACTACTACGTCTTGTCGAGTGGAAAGCAGCACGCCGGAAACCAGTTTCCCCACTAAATCTCCATCGAGCACCTGGTTCGGATCTGTTGTCTTATCATTGCGGTTTGCTTTGTCTTCAAATCTCTTTATCTTGTGGGAGAGGGGGGGAGTCCTCTCTTCAGAGAATATAATGACAGAAAAAAACTTCTCAAATTTGCTACTCGAAAATATTTTAAAAAAACAAGTTTTGACAGGATTGTAAAATAAGAAGAAGAAGAAAAAAAAAAGACTTTTGTATTAACTTAAGTTTCCCAGAAATGTTTTTAATTACGATTAAGAAAGCTGCAGACCAAGGAGCTACATGTAAAGATTCTTATACCGACTACACCGCGCTGTTTTATGTTGGCTTTACTCCTCATGTTTGTGTCCGTGCTTGTATATTTTTAGGTAGTAATTTCTGTAAAAGTTATTCTATGTATTCCTCCCTAGAACTATGAGAAACTCAATCTAATGTAAAGAGATGGAAAAAGCCTCTTAAGTTTTCTTTAAGTTTTTTTTTTTTTTTTTAAACGTGATTTTAAATGGTACAATCACTGATAAAAGAATTTTTGCCCTCATTTTAGCAAACTGTATTTATTTTTCTATGTACTGCCGTTCTGTTTAGGTCGAAACCCACCTGTACAATATTCATGATGATACATGGAGGAATTTGTGGGGGCTGCTGAGTCCGGTTCAGTTTATTTTTTGTTTTTTGTTTTTTTGAGAAACGACTACCAGTTCAATGAGTGCAGGTCTGAAAACTGAAACCAGACAATATCCAGATCGAATGCTAACCCTTAAGCGGTTCATTTTTGTGTCGCAGTAGCTCAATATTCAATAACATGATAATTACGATTTCATTTTAGGCCGTTTGATGTTTTCCAGCTACATTTCCAGTCTGAAAGCGATGGTTAAAACATCCAAAGATGATAGATAGTAACAAAATATCCTGATTTCTGTTTAAAAAGACTCTCTACTCATGACCCAAGTTGCTGCGTCAGGATTTTCTGATCAGGCTCACAGGAAGATTTGTTGCCTAACTCCTTGGCCTCAGCAGATGGCAGCTGTCAGCTATCAGATAGTAATGTTCAGACTCCCCCAGCAGGGGGCGGTAACTGCACAAGGACAAAGCAGCCGGTCAGAAATTCCTCCATTATTATATCTCTCAGAAATGCCGTCTGTGAATCCACACTGAGCTGCAGGCTGTTGTGTTTAAATCCTTGTTCAATGTCTCCAGCACCCCCTAGTCTACTTTTGTGATGTATCAGTCCAGCGGGGCAGACACAGAATTGAATCTAGGGGGCAAATTATCAACACCCCGCGTTTCCTAAGTCGAGATAATTGAGGAAGTTCAAGGGTGTGTTGAGACGAGATGAAATGGCATTGCACCCATAGCTGGCTATTGTAGCACCTCATCATAGGGGTGATTTTATATCTATATTTTTTTGCCAGGTTTCTGTCATTGATAATTCATGTATGGTATCAATAAAGATGAATTTTCACTGAAAATCTGGGTTGTTTTTTGTTTTTTATCTTTTTATTGGTTCTGAAGCTCTTAATTTAAAAATTCAAAGTAGTAAAACATATCCTTCATAACTGTGCCGAAGCAACTACTAAAGCAAAATATGCTGGGTTTTTTTTGTTTGTTTTTTTTTCTTCATGGAAATGAGAAGTGACTGTTTGAGTTCACTGACTTCTGTTGTTAAAACCGGACACTGCAGCCCTTGTTTTTTTTGTTTTTTTTTCCATAGCTGATGAACACCAAACCGTCAAACTGCATTTCCCAGTGTGATTCATCCCTTTTGTCGTTTTTAAAGGAAGTTATTGAGTTTTTCCTCAGCGGAGCTAAAGGAGGAGGTGTGAGCCATGTGGGTTGCCTGGCAATTTGGAAATGCCAGTTTCAGTCGCTAGAACAAACACCTTATGGTTAGAGTTAGATAGCTAATGGAGAAGAGCAGACAGAAAGGCGACCAACGCCGATCAGCCACAACATTAGAACCACTGACGGGTGAAGCGGATAACACTGACCATCGTGCTGGAAAACTTTTGAACCTGGCATTTCGTGTGAATGTTATTTAGACATACATGTCATGTGTAGTAGACTACACACGTAGACCAGACCAGGAAATTCCACTGCACAGCAATGATACTCCCTGTCCCCAACAGGATGCGGCCTGACAGGCACGCACACAAAAACAATCAACAACTCAAAAAACCATAGATCCCAAGTCTGATCCACAGCGGCCGCTCCCCTCGTCTGACCTGTGTACGTACTGATTTCAGTAAATACATTTCCTTCAGACTCATCTTTAAGTTGTTTATACCTCTGTTTTATAGCCCTTCAGATAATAGTAATAAAAAAAAAGAATTCAGTCACGTTCCACGCCTTGGCAGCGGTGCTGCTTCTTAACCCTGAGAGAGGATCATGTCCTTATCACAAGATCAACATAGCAGCCAGCAGGAGTCGCCAGTGCTGCAACTGCAAAACCACTCACTGCCTTCCCTGTGGGAGTATGCAGATGAATAGCCCCCCGTATAGGGGAAAAGGGGGAACAAATCATATGCACATGCATTTACTAGGGAAATTCAAAATAGTGATGAGATGTCGTCATTTCACGAGCCGTGGGAGCCTTCACATGCCAAAGCCAGTTGGAGTTGTTTTGGTAGATTGAAGCATCAGCTTGTAATAGGGAAATTAGGTGCGCGATACCAGGTCTTGTTCCTCTTCATGCAAATTTTTGTTTTCGTTGTTCCATGTAGCAGAGCACTAACAGAGCTCAAAACTAAGTTTATAAACTAAACTGTGATTAGAGCGCTCGTCACTCATTCCCCGGTTCCTTGTCAAAGTGTAGGGTCCCTGCTGGGGCATCTTTTAGGTGAGATATGACCTCTTCTTTGTCTTTTTCAGCTGCAGAGTTATACTATGTATCTTTGTCTTTGGCAAACATGGGCGAATGTCATTTTCTCTGCAGAGATATATTCGAGAATTTGCCCTCAGACTTTTGTGGGTTTGCTTACTCAAATCCTCACGTGTCTCCTCCCTCAGCTATCTTGTTGTGCATGTTTGTGCACGGCACCAACCGAGATGTGGACTGACTCATTGACCCCCTTTTCCAGCAGTAAACACGCACATTGCTATTTACTTCCTGATATAAAATCACTGTCTTCAACTGTAACTTCAGGCCCCCTCCCGGGGGAACTTCCCTTCATGCTCCCCCAGACACTTCCAGGAAATAAAGTAGGACAGACCACATTTGTTTGAGAGCAACCCCTCTGTCTTTCTGTGTCCGTCCCTCTTTTAATAGTGTCTCTCTTTAAGACCCTCCCTTTTCTCCCTCCCTCGCTTCTTAGTGGCAGTGTTCTGCAGGCCAGCGCACAGTCAGCTCAGCTTGAGAGCAGGATCAGGAGCAGGAGCATATCAGGTTTCTTTTGTGAGAGCCACACACCACTGACTGGACTCTACTCCCACTACCAGCGAACTACCGGAGATCGGAGCGACGAGAGAAACTGTTCTTCAAGCTCCAGAGAAGAAAGGTGAGTTGAGTGAAAGAGAAAAACCGCCCAACTCGAACTTGGTTCTTCTCCTTCTACTTCTCTGACTTACATTTGTTGCCTTTAGAGCGTCAGCAGCCTGGGAAAATATGTAGATGTGCCGTTCCCAAAAAGGGCTGTACACATGTTAAAAAAACTAAAAACTGACATTCAGGTATTTTTCGTGAGCTTTGTGTGGGAAGTTGACACTTCCCTTCTTCTCTTATTTTTCCGTCGGTTGTTCTGAGAGACGAGCATGATTTAGGATAAACAGTGGAAGATGCAGGTGGTTGACTCAGACGCAGCTAGTCTGGGTGTTTACAGTGTGAACACAGCCCTGGGAATTTCTGTGAATCCTTCATGTGTCATCCAATTAATCTGGATCGATGAACACAATAGGGCAGTATGAAACAGAAGCTCAAGGGCTTGATAGTTAGATTCCCCATTTACATTCTGTGGGATTGCAGCAGTTATTTTCTATTTTTATTTTTTATTTTTTTTTACTTTTCATTGTCAACCACTGCCAAGCCGTGACATCTCTCTGTGTGACTCAGCCTGTGGGCTTCTGCGAGTTCTCGTTCACCCTCAAATGTCGCTTCCTTGTATGAATGTACCATTGTATTCGGTCTCTTTGTCGTGTTTCCAGATGCATCAAAACTGTGTCAGGGACTGATCACTCTAGAAAACCCGTTTTTCCGCCAGCAATTAATTCCTTTCGTCCCTTAAACGCAGATAAAATGGCAGCTCGAAGGTGGAAGGTCAGCGACGCGGCCCTCGCCGCCGGACTCGTGGCGACGCTGCTCGGGCTCAGCCTGGCCCAGTCCGCCCCCGCAGAGGACGTGTGCCCAGCAATACCCGCCTTGAAGAATATCAGCGCGCCGCAGTACCAGAACACGAACCTGGTGGCCACCGGTGTGTCCTTCATGGCATCTCTGGTCCACTCCTTCCTCTACTCGGTCCAGCCTAAACCCTTTCCCGGAGGTCAGTGTCATCACTATCACTCTTACATATTCCTAGCTATACCAATTTGAGTTACAATTCGAGTTACGATTCCCCGGAGTTCAAAGGTGGGATGAAAGGTGGGATGAAAGGTGAGACGCCGCATTTTTACCACCGTTTCAACCCTACTCTATTCAAATAAGGTCCGTATACAGAAAGAGCAGGCCTGGTTAAACAGTATGTTAATGGCCATTCCTGTGTTTCACCCAGTCACTCTTTAACCTTTATACGCTTTGTGTTTTTTATTGTTCAGGTCGGTGTTTCCTGGCAACTATTGTGACACACGTATAGGCTATTCTGTATTCCTGTAGTACATTGTAAATGCTCCATAAACTAACTCTGTTTCCTTCTTTGTCATTGTTAACACAGGCAGGTGACTTGTTAGATATGGTTGTGTTGATTTGACGCTATCAGGAGTACCTGGTAGGACAATAACCTTACTGGTACAGGTGGCTACAGTTGTTTAGCGCGTTTTTATTATTATTAGTATCACTATGTCAGAGTATGATAAGATAAATAACTGGCTACCTGCAAAATATGACCTTCTGCTTTACAACTGGCCAAGGTGAAATTAAATACAAGATTTACGACAGGCTGCAGGCTGAGGTGAGAGCAACAATAGACACGTCTTCTCAGTTACCTGCACCTGTTTTTTTTTGTTTTTTTGTGTGTGTGTGAATAATATCCACAATAACAGGCTTCAGCGGGACCGCAAACAACAGGCTTTCTACTGTATTGTATTGTTTTTGTGTTAAAATCTAGTCTCACCTGAAAGCCGTCCTCGTTCCCTGGTAACCGTAAAGATATAGGTTTCAGATTGCCACTTTTACAATGCGGAGGACTAAAATGTTTGTACAGACCATGGGACACATTGTCCCTGGGGACAGATTTTTTTTTTTTTTTTCCAAAAGGAGGACGAGAGCAGAGGCCAGTGACAAAGACTAGAAACAACGGCTACTCCTGTACCTTTTTTCTGTGTCCTCTCGAGTTATTAAAAAACACATTTTTTCCCCCTCTCCCCTTTCTGTGTAGATTTGATTGAGAAAATAATAAATGAATCAAAAGTGCCGACAAATCAAGAAACTCTCCAAGAAACTATCAAAGAGGTAAGTTGATGTGCACACAGGCATTTACATTTACGGTGAATCCCACTGAAGTCCCTAGCCCTCTTTCATCCACTGTGACTGTGGACTGTCACCACAGTAAAGTAAAACTACTGTGAAGCGATGCCCCGCTGGCGTTTGATGTCACGGGAGGCTTCAAAGTTCCGGCTATAGTTCTTGTATGAATCTCCGCCCTGAGATTGATGTTTGTGCCACTTTAATTGCAACGCACGCGTGTTGTTGTTATTTTCCGTCCAGGCCCTTTGGTATGAAGTGGGTTTCCTGGTGTGCGTGGCCGTCGCCGTCCTGTACATCGTTCTGATGCCGCTGGTTGGTTTCTTCCTGGCGTGCTGCCGCTGCTGTGGGAACTGCGGCGGGAAGATGTACCAGAAGCAGACGTCGTCGATTAACTGTCGCAGGAGGACGCTCTACGGGTTCACGTTAGCCACCACCCTCATTATACTGTGAGTGTGCTCTCGTTTGGTTTGGAGGCCTCCATGCCAGCGACGTCTCTGAATGGAGGCAATTTCCTCCATATTTGGCACAAAGCAAAGACTAGATGTAACTAGTCAAAGGTCACTGTGACGTCATGAAACACAATGTCCACATTATGATCAATTTTCACACCAGTACACCACTAGAAACTGATGACATTATATAACCAAAAGATCAAAAGTCAACCCTTTGAACTCCTAATTAATCTGTAGATCATTATTGATTCAGATTGAAGTCTTCACATGAATACTAAAACGCCGCTCAATTGGCTGACAGAGGCATACAATACAATACAAGTGCGAGGCTGTAATTCTAGCTGAATGACGAAGTCTCATCTAAAATTAGCAGTAAAAAAAAAAAAAAAAAAAAAAGACAGCTTAAGTGGGCACGGCTCACTGTCTCTGTGCTTCTCCCTCGTATCAACGTCATGTCCGCGGCACAATTTTAACAACGGCTCTCTGTTTTTTGTTTTTTGTTTGTTTTTCTTTTGCAGTGCTGGGAACATCTGCATGTTCCTAAGTAACGAAGCCCTCAAAATGAGCGTGGACCAGAGTCACAAGGAGCTCAGCCAAAGCATAGGCAACCTGAACACCTTCCTCACCGCTGTGCCTCAGGCAAGAGTGAACTTCTTGTTGGTTAAAGCACGGAAACGGACAAAAATCAATGACGCGGCAGTGTTTATCAGTACACAGGCGGTGAACGCTTATTATTCTCAAACCGTTTTAGATGTTAAAACCCTAAATAACCATGTCTGTGTAAGATTAGTCACCTTAAGTCCTGAAGCCCTGCCAGCAGTCTGCTGTGAGTCAACAGCATTTGTGTGAGATGCAAACAGACCCTGAGTTCTCCAGTCAGTCCTATGATTAAAGACCAGCTCTGTGTTCTGCCGTGTCAATAGACTTTAGTCAAAGTGTTAGCGAGTGGAACATGGGTAGATGAAAAGAGAAGACTGTCTTTGTTATTCCTCATTTGCAAAAGCCACTTTGTCCGATTAGCTCATGCACCCCTCAGCCCTATCTTATGTACACACTTTGAAACTGTTTGTTTTTTCTCTCCATCCCTCTAGCAAGTGGACGGCGTGCTGAATGAGAGCTACAAAACTGTGGAGGAGGCTGGCCGAAAACTGAACAGTAGGAAGAGCATTTAATATGTCAGAATCGGAGGTTTACTCCAGCTGCTTGTGGCCGCTCTATTGTCACGGTAATTTGTCTGCTTGTGTTAGACATTGGACCTGAGCTGGGAAAACAGATACAAAACCAATTCAATGGATTCCTGAGGCCGGCGCTGCGCTCAGTAACAACTCTGGACGAAGGTACGGGGTTCCTGCATGCTGTGTCCTGCTTTGCATGTGCGCGTGTAAATGCCTGTGTGCATAGCTGATAGAAGCTTAGTGATCTCACGGGCAGATCCTGCTCACAAAGCCTCTGCACAGTTACGCTGCATTGCAGTTTTTGGCAAAAACATTTAGATAATCGTTTTTCAAAATATACTATTTTTTTTTTTTTTTTAACACAACAAAAAAAAATAGGAGAAAAGATCAAAAACGTACAAGGGATTATGAGGAAGGAAAGCAAGTAGTCAGGGGATTTCTAAAGAGGGTTCAGCTCCTGTGTTTGAAGTGTCTATTAACAAAGCAAAGAGCTTAGTGGAAAAGGGGTTTTACTGAACACACTCCCACAGAGTAATCATGTTCTGAGTAAAATGTGGAGTGTCTGCAACTATTTTGCAAACAGAAAGCTTCAAAATAGGCAAAGGATTAATACTTGTAATAAACTTCCTGTGTGTCTGGGAGTGAGTGTTGAGACCATCTATTTTCATCTGCAGTAACAAACACTTCTAGTTTATTCTGAAGATTCTGCCCACAAACAAACAAACAACGAAAGTGGAATTAAATTACAATAAACTTCCAGGCTACATTTATTCTTTTGTAACACGCCACTCTGCCCAGGACGGGCTCAAACGTGTTTAATGTTCTGTACTTCAGTCTGGAAGTTTCCAGCACATTTTTTGTTTGTTTTTGGCTGCAGCATTTGCACTGTTTACAAGATGATGATTTTAGCGCTGATACACAACTCACAGTCAGGCTGGATTACTGAAAGCGGTTTGCTAACTTTTTCTCTCACAGTCTTTTTAGTTCATTTTTTAACAAGCAACATTTTTTTTCCCCCCAATTTGAATGAGCAGAGACAAAGGCCATCAGCACTCAACTTGCCCAGCTGAACTCGTCTCTGGCCGAGCTCCAGTCCAACGCGAATCGCGTCCAGGCCAATCTGACTGCTTCTAGAAGTCGCCTCAATGAGACTTTATCCAAACCTGGCTGCGAAGGCTGTGACAAACTAAAGCCATCGCTACAGAAACTTCAGCTGGATACCTCCATTACTGTGAGTACTAATTTTGCATAAGCAAATATGCTTGATCCCTTGTTCTTGTTTTTTGCTTCTTGAACTGGTGAGCAGGGCTGAGTGAGCTATCACAATGGCTGAAGGTCAATGCAGTGCTAAGAGGTCTGATGCAAAAGAGGCTTGAGGGTTCCATCTCACTGGATTTTACAAGATGTTGCCTTTGTCGAAACAGGAAGAGTCTTTTATGCAATCGGCTTCTTCTGATGCAGAGTGAGACCGTGTGACAGATGATGACAACTCCTCTTTTCTTTTTCCGGCTTTGTCTCAACAACTGATTTGCCCTCCTGCCATCTGTTCTTCTCTACACCACCTCCTACGCTTCTCTAATTCTGACGCATACCGAGTCTCCTCTCCTCATCAGTACTTTTTAATATATAATCTTCATGAGGGAAACATGAATAGGACATTGACGTAAGCGTAGATTTTCGTTTGAGCTCCTCTCACTTAACCGCGGCTCTTCCACAGCATCACCTGCAAACACAATGAAAATGGCTATTTTGCTGCCACCTTCTGTCAGTTGGAGGTATGACATGAGGTTGCTGCTCACTCAGGTGGCTCTCGTTGTGCTTGTGCTCCGCAGGTCCCCGGCTTGAAGGATCTTCAGTCTGCGGTGGATGAAGTCGTTAAAATGAATCTCGAGTCCAAAGTCACTGAGGTGAGTAACTTCTTCCAAAATGGGGCAACAGTGGGGGGTGATGAAAGTAATGTTATAATAAATGAACTTTTACTGCACCGATGATGTGTCGTTTACACTCACAGCTTGAGGTGAAATGTGCAAAAAGGGATAAACCTGACAACAGAGATGCTTTTCATTAAAAAAAAAGGTTGACTAGAAAAATATATATTAAACATTATGTTTAAAAACGTATTTGCATGGTGTCTCTCAGGTGGAGGACAGTTTCAATAGCATCCCCCAGAGGGTGACCAACGAAACCAAGGATGTAATTGAAAGTGAGTGAACACTGCATTTTTTTGTCTCAAACTATTGACTTTTGTGAATCTTATATTCTTTTATTTTTATTTATTTATTTTTTAAAAAGATGTTTGTGTGTGCTTTTAGGAAGCAATCAGACGTTGGCAGATATAAATACAAAGCTGTCTCAGATCGCAAAGGACTTCCCTCTGGAGTTTCTGACCCGCTTGTCAAACGATGTGGCCGTGGTGCAGACAGACATCAACAATTACATGCCCTATGTCCAGGGTGCTGAGTACATCAGGTTAAAAGACCGGAACTTCTGCAGACATACGATTGATACAAGTACAATCCATCACTAATCGCTCGCTATTTGTGCTCCAGATGGTGCGTGTGTCTGGCTGTGTGCTGCGTGGTCCTCCTGGTGGTGGTTTGTAACCTCCTGGGACTTATGTTCGGCCCCGCGGGTCTGAAACCCAAAGCAGACCCCACAAATCGCTCGTGCACGGCGGACTGTGGAGGCACCTTCCTCATGATGTGAGTAACTTTTGGCTTAAAACTCTTCAAAGTCAACTCTCGAGTTCCCATTTGACCTGGGTGTTGGTTGCAGGGGTGCAGGTTTCAGCTTCCTCTTCTCCTGGCTGTTGATGATAGTGGTACTAGTGCTGTTCTTACTCGGTGGAAATGTTTACACTTTGTTCTGTCAGCCCTTGAAGAATGGACAACTTCTACAGGTAGCTTCACACAGTTACTTAACAGCATCCCAGCGCATACATTGATAGGACACATGCTACAACTGCTGTGTCTCTTCCATCCACAGTTTCTTGAGACTCCAGGGTTAATTCCAGAGCTTGATATCGGCTCACAACTTGGACAGGAAAACATCAGCGTCAGTATCTCCAGTGTCTACAGGTAAGTTTTTTGCATCTTCTCATACTAAAACAATGTTCATGACAATAAACAGGCTTGCACCAGTTCATTGGTCACATGTTGGTACCTGCTTATATTCAACAGCCTATCTGTAGAGAAGATGACACCCCGAGCAAAAAGTAGTTGAAAAGACATTGAAAAGACGTCACTCATTTACATCTAAACAACGTCTAAATTTGCTTGAAAAGTGAAAGGTGAAAAGCCGTCATTTTCATGTCGTCAAAAAGACAATCCTCAAAAAGACACAACCCAGTTTTCAACTACTATTTCTGGACTAAATCCAGGCTATGGCAGACCGACCAGATTTAGCCCAAAAACCAACGTTGAAATGGCGTCTGGTGTTTGGTGGGGATGCTCACAGATTTTTTCTATTTGTAGTTTTACGCTACTTTGTTTGCTTTCTCAATGTGCAATGAAAAATAGTTCTCATCAAGCACGTTGGTTGATATTCACATCATTTTTGCTCTTCTGCGTGAGGACTTGTGAAGCACTTTAAATACCGTAATGAGAAGCTGTACCAATACGTTGGTTATATTTCACTGTAATCTCCTACAGAGAATGTGAGGAAAACCGCCCTCTGTGGACAGCATTCCGCTTGGCTGAGCTCATAAATCTTGACGATCTGCTCAATGTGTCAAAAGTGAGTGTCCTTGTCTCCCTTTCAAGTATTACAGTACAAAAGATACACCAATCAGCCACAGCATTATAACCACTGACAGGAGAAGAAAATAACTTTGACCATCTTCTGACAATACAACGTTCTTCTGGGACATTTTTGGACCTGGCATTCATGTGGAATGTTACTATCACTCACCTAAACCAGACCAGACAACATCACCTCATAGCAATGACACACACACAAACACACAAAACGGATTATGTTTTTTTTTAATGGTTCATTAGATTCCAAACTGATCAAGTATCTGTGAGATCCACAGAGGCCCCTCCCCTCAACCCATAGGACCCAAAGGCCCCCCACTAACGCCACAGGACACCCTCAGAAGTCCATTCTCTAGGGAGACCTACACAATACCAGGAAGATGGTCATAGTGTTCTGCCTGTTTGGTGTAAACCTTACGAGAACTTTTGCACGTTTAATTAAAGTAACATCTCCACTATAAAAGTGACGCGTCTTAAACGGCGACATGTAATTTTAGTTTTGCTCTCTACACACAGTACACAGACCAGATCCAGCAGGAGTTTGATAAAACAAACATCAGTCTGTCCTCGATCACTGTTCTGAGCCCGGAAGTTAAACAACAGCTCCTCGACTTCTCCACCGGGATGAAGGATTTCGACACTACCTCCGTCACTCAGCAGGTAGGCCTCAATCGCCCCATTGTCAGAAAGTGATGTTTTCATGATGACAGACGTCTGCAGAGTATCTGTGTGGAGTTATGACTGGTGTCTTTATTCACTTTTATCACCTGCGAACAGCACCGCAGGGACTTTGCTGCTAAACGCTTCCAGGGCTCATGCTGTAATCTAAAATAACTCATGTCTGGACGGAGATTAATGAATAATTAATGACTAAATTGGTCTGCTTTCACTGAGCGAGAGAGACTTCAGAGGTGATTATGTTCCACGGCTGGTCTCATATTTAGCTATTTATTGGGAACACGCCATACAACAGAGCTGTTTGTGATTCTGAAACAGCGACAGAGATCCATCGTCAGCTGTTTGCGCGATGTCCCGCACTGCGCTGTGATCAGATCTCAAGTGGTGGCAGGAGGCACATCGTAGAGCTGGCCACTTGTCGGCCGATCACTTCCGCATGCATGTGACCAAGTCCTCCTTGCTTTTGTGTTTCAGATAAACGACATTTCAAGCATCAATCTGAACACAACAGCGGATGAGATTGATAAGCTGGCTACTGGTCAGGTGAGAATCGATGAAATTCACAATTTTTTTATTATTATTATTTTACTCTGTTACCCACTACTTTAATTTATGTAGCAGCCTACTAACCTACAGTTTCTATGTTTGTAGAAAGATGCAATTAAAAGTGAGCTACAAAATGAAGCCAATCAGCTGAGGCGGATCCAGTTTGATATAGAAATAAACATCATCCCAGAACTGGTGAGTGCTCACTCTATATTTCCTGTCATCTCCTAATTCCCTTGGTGGAATTATTATTATTATTATTATTGTTATTTATTTATTTTTTTTAAAAATGCTTCTTTTCTTTAGAAAACCCTGAACTCAAGCATCAAGAGCCTTCAATCAAACTGGAAAAAAGTCAACGTGAGTACAACAACCAACACCCGGAGCAGCCGAGAGCTCACCCCCCTCTCCCTGTATTTCTTTTCCCCTTATTCTTTGCTCTCTGGCTCCTCCAGGGAACGGTGGGGGAGGTGCTGAACAACGTGGGAGCAGCACAAGACTCCCTCAACACAAACACAACACAGATCGTCAAGACCGTGAGTAGAAGCACGAGTCACATGAGTTTGGTGAAGAAAAAAAAAAGGGCTCCATGTGCCCTGCTAATGCCTCAGGTTGGTCAGTCGTTTAGCTGGTGGGGGTGGTGGTGGAGGGATCAGCGGCTCAGTCAGTGTGAGATGTGCTGCTTGTAGTGGAGACAGTGTGCTCTTCGGTTTCACGTGCACAAAGCGCAAATGGCATGTAGGCTGTATATCGAGCGGATTTGGCTTGTGTTCTCCCCTTATGTCAAGTAAAAGTTGCCTTTGTTCGAGAGAACTGAACACATTACGCCACCGAAATGCCTTCAAATGCGCAAAAATGCGAAATTTATTTCCCCTTTCGTTTCTGCTGAAGATCAGTCACATCGTATCATCGTCTTTGTCGCAAACCGGCTCAATCATTTCCTAAACTGTTGCTCAAATACCAGTAAGTGGTAGTCACAAGGTTGATGGCTCATTCAATAAATCATCAATAAAATTTTTAACAGGTCATGCTTATGTTAGTAATTCTTGTTGCACGCAGTAAGATAAAGAAAGCCGTATCCTTTAATGCTTTTTATTGTATTATGAAAAAATCTTTGCATCGACGACACTTCTCTTGCCTTGTGCAGCCATAAATCTGCTGCTTTAGAGGGTTGAATTCAGCGACAGGCGTTCCTCTGATTCCTCATGACTTCTCACTGTAAAGCATTTAGAACATGTGAGGAATTTACTCTCCTTTTTTTTTTTTTTCCTCCTCTCAATCACAGGAGAGCAGAAAGTTTTTGAACTGTCTGCTGGACTACTTCCTTGCTTTCGCTGCCTGGGCAAAACTTGTGGTAAGAAAAAATAAAAACATTCTCGTCTCTGTCTCTGATAAATGTTTGTGAACCCACGGGTTGTCATCTCCTTCCACTGATGTGTTCCTCAGATCACAACGCAGGTCGGCCGCTGCGGCCCTCTTGCGGGAACTGTAGACTCCGTGGAGGTCATCGTCTGTGCATACACGGTGGAGTCTCTGGTGAGGACTGGATGCTGTTCTCCACCTGGTTTATTTTTGGCCGGAGAGTAGGATGTCATGAGCATATTTGTGTCTTTCCCCATTTCAGAATGCGTTCTGGTTCAGTCTGGGCTGGTGCATCCTGTTCTTCATCCCCAGCATCATCTTTTCCATGAAACTGGCCAAGTACTACAGGAGAATGCATGAATCAGATGGCTTTGAGTGAGTAGCGCAAACACGCGTCAGACAGATCGATTCACGCACATGTCCTCACAAAATTGGCTCCACGGATTGATTCGTCTGTGACGGCCTGCCTCTGACCTCTCTCTGTTGATGTCTCCGTTTCCAGCGACCACATACCCATGAACAGCATCCCCATGAACGGCTTCCCCATGAACGGCTACCCCATGAATGGCTTCCCACGGGCACAGATGAAATGAACTGAGAGTGCGGCCGCTGCACGGCGCACACTGAAAAATCACGTTACTTGAATCATTTGTGTTTTAAATTGGAGTTTTCACCACAGTGTGGAGAATCAAAGACATTTCTATAGTGACCACAGTGGTCCTAAAATGTGTTTTACATAGTGTACTTAAATAGACCTCAGGGGGGGACACAGGATATAAGGGAACCTGCAGGGATTTTTTATTGTTGTTTTAAATCAGAGCCTTATTTTGTGTTTTGTATTACTTAAATGTACATTTCATGTATGAACTGAACCATTGCTGAATTGCGAGAGAACACTACGCTTTATATTTCAAACTGAGGCTGATTTTAGTTGAGAGTTTAAGCTCATTCATGTGAATGTCGATGTGTGGATTGAGTCTCTGTCTGCCCGTCACTGTATTTTTGGCAACTTTATTCTGATGGGCAACATTTTCTAACTGAATTCTTAGTCTTATTTGCACTAATATTGAAATTCTATGTGTGTGAATCACTGAATGAAAACACTTATCTAACGGGAGGTTTTGCCACCGTATCACTACTGTACTTTGCTAACGTGTTGTTTGCCACGACATTGCCATGAATACTGTTTTTGACTGAATAATTCTTCGATTTGATGATGACGATGATTGTTTTTGTATGACTTTGTACTTTGTACTAGTAGATTTTGTGTTTTATCTCCCATTACACAGCACTTTGAATGGTCTGTTTGCTCAGTGTGACTAAAAGATTGTGAACATTTCTCCAGCTGCAAATTACTGAGTAAAAGCGAATGACTGAGTCTGCTGTTCCTTATCTCTGAGAATGGTTGCGAACCGTGACAGTTGTTTTCGTATTGGACATTTGTAGCACTATACACTAATCAGGCATAACATTATGACCATCTTCCTTGTGCCTCCGAGACAGCTGGGACTAATCAGACAATAGTCTTCTGAGGGTGTCCTGTATTGTCTGCCAACAGAATGTTGTTAGTGGGGGGGGGGGGGGGGGGGGGGGGGGGCTTAGGTTCCCATGGGTTGAGGGGAGGGACTTCTGTGGATCATCCCACAGATACCTTGTGCTGTTTTTCATGAATGAAAATGTTTTGATCTATTGTGATAAATCCTACTTTTACATTAAAACATAAGTGATAATAAGCTGCTAATGAAATCTGATGCAAATGTCTAATCACATCACAGCAGCTCAGTCCGCTTAGGCATCGAGATGTGGTAAAAAACGATTCTGCCACAGTTCAAATATCCGCATCAGAAACAAGAAGAAAGGTGATTTAAGTGATTTTGATTATAAGTATTTCAGAACCTGCTGATCTGGTCGGAGTTCAAAATTCCTCGTTGATGTCAGGTGTCTGGGGAGACAGTAACTCAAATAAGCAGGTAGGCAAAAGAGCATCTCCGGACACTCATCGAACACTAAAGACCAAGTGAGTGCTGTTTAAATGTCGCAATGAATCTTCCCAGAGTATTGTAACTGACCCCATCCATCCATGTCTTACGGCCATGTGCCAATCTTTCGATGGATATCTCCAGCAGAGCGAACCATGTCACGAAGCCTAATTCATCTCAGACTGTTCTCCAGGACACGATGATGAATAGTTCACTGTACTCACATGGCCCCCGCAGTCATCAGATCTCAATCTAATAGGTGGAACAGGAGATTCTCATCCTGGATGTTCAGCCGACAAACTGCGTGATAATGTCCTGTTAATATGGACCAAACTCTCCTGTAAATGACATGTTATCAACAAGATGTATCTAATAGGGAGCTTAATGAGTGTATACAGGTATAACGGACACATGGAAAATGTTTAAGCACCAGGTCAGCTAATTTTACATATATTTTTACACAAGGGGCAGT
The DNA here is from genome assembly GCF_022458985.1 of Mugil cephalus. Classification (NCBI taxonomy): domain Eukaryota; kingdom Metazoa; phylum Chordata; class Actinopteri; order Mugiliformes; family Mugilidae; genus Mugil; species Mugil cephalus. The sequence goes on from NC_061782.1 coordinate 12,967,050, forward strand.
ATCAGCAAAAAGGACATGAGCAGGACTGACAAAGTGATCAGAAAGGCTGGTCATGTTATTGGCTGTGTGAGCTGGAGATGTTTGTCTCGGTGGGGGACAGGAGGACACTGGACAAAATCATCAGTGGTTCCCAACCTTTTTTGGTCAGATCCCCCGACTACTTGTATCTAAGAACAGCATCACCCAGCTTCATACATTTACTCTCCATCCTTCTGACAACAGTGACACCAGCTTAATAACCTAAAAACTTCTATATTCTAACTCTAAATTTTAAGACTTACGAAATCAAATGAGGAGAAAAAATAAGTTTGGTACACTGACACCTTTGCTGGACATTAAAATATTCGCAGCAGTTTTTATTATTTTTTTTTTTAAATTTTGGAAACAGTAATTTCTGAGTTTGACAACTCTGAGCTAATTTTTATCCCAAATTGTCATGAATGCAGCATCAGCTGCAGCTGGATCTCAACCAAACTCTCCAAACTCTGCCCTCACCCTACTTCTGATTGGCCAGTGGAAAGCTGCGTTACTCTCGTTCCATTGGTCGAACTCAATTGACTGCTCGAACCTGAAAATAACTCTTTATCAACAAGTTGTTTTTTTTCTAAATGTTGATCGGAGATCCAGCAAGGTGTTGGAATACTTTAATCCCTGGATATTGTACATATAGGAAGACACACGCACTACTGGTTTAAATGTGGTGACTGGTGAAGCAGGTGAAAACTGACGCTGGGCCCAGATCAGACAAGTTTTGGCGCACCTCCTGTGACCCCCCTCAGGGGGGATGCGGACTCCACGTTGCGAACCACTGTTCGACATCATGGACAATGTGTCACACGCACTTCACCGTGTAGTGCATGTAGTGTATGTTTACTCCTACATGTAGCTGATCACTCCAGGAAAACATGACATTTTGAGACCCAAACAAGTGTTCTTGTATCAGATGGAAAAGTGTTGCTTCATTGATAGATTGGAGATGGGCGTTGGCCACGGACATAAACCACATCTGATGATAGTAGATTTTCCACAATGCTGAATCCAACATCTCTTGCCAAGTCTGCATCCTGAACCAGGAAGCTGATAAGGGCAGATTTTTTTTTATTTTATTTTTTTGAAAATATACCCTTCCTGTTAATATGTGCGCCCAAAACATAAAGATTGATTTAATACTATGTCATTTAGCTGTAATGTCAGCATTCAGACTTAACTCAGCTTTCTTACTCTTGTGTGATTTATAAATTTGAACCACACATCCATGCAAACAGACCAACAATACATCAGCCCATTCTATCTAAAACATCATCAGATATGTTAACAGTCTACAGATGTGTTCACTTACTGCAAGGCTATTGGTTAACATCGCAGATCAGAAACTTCTCAGATAGTTTTTTCTTAAGCACAGGAAGTTATTATAGCACATGGGTCGAGGGTTAAGAAAAAAAAACTGTGTGAGTAATAGAAAGTAATTCTTTTTACCATTAAACAGAGCAGATACACTTAAATTTAATTATTGACTTAAAACCTGCAAGCATGCCATTCTGGAAAATCAGTCAGAGTATGAACGTAATGATACTCTTTTAGGGGAAACTCCAAACTCAATATGAAGATAACGTTACACAAAGAGGACACAAATTGGACGCAACATTATGGTAATTAAACTAAAGATTTAAAAGCCATCATCAAAACTAGATTAAGAAATGCAGTTTAATGTAATCGTTCTCCTCCGGGCGCATTAATCTGTGCCGATCTGTAGGACACACTCAAGCAGGGGTCAGAGCGGCCGGGGCGGGAGGGCCCGGGCATCTGTTCAGACGTACTGTTGTTTGCATAGGATGCCGTCTATAATTAGAACAAGTGTATCGATGGCGTTACGGCACCAGCGCGACTCAAAAACCTTGTAATTAGACACGCCGCACGCAGGGAAAATCAATCAGAACCGAAAGAGGAAGAAAGACAGGAATAAAAAATGTTAGGTATCAGGTTATGCGAGTTTCTGCACCTCTCTTGTGTGTTGTCCCACTTTCGAAGGACTCTTATTGCCCTCTACCTCCAACAGACAGAAGACACCACAGTCCACTTTCCACCCACCACTCCACCGATTATACCTTCACATCCGCGTGTGGAACCTTCCTATTTGCCAGGAGAATCACACACACACACACAGACATGAAGTCAGCGTCCCACCCCTGCTAAGACTTCTTACATTCCTGTTACAGTCCTCGGGCCACGGAGGCATTCACACACTCAAATCCCTCCACCCGCACACACACACACACACAGACGACTGCAGCTGTAAGTGGATTTACCCATGGAAAGGGATATGGTGGAACCAAGAAATGGGGGCAGTGGATCACATGAATGGATAGCTGTGTTCACAAGAGCTTTAAAATTATACAAGACAGTTTTTCAGGTTAGACTTAACCGCAAACAGCAGAGTGAATAAACCTGCGAGAGCACACGGGCCCCGACATTTTAGCGGAGACTGAATACGGTAGTGTGATCTGTCAGTTATTTGTTGTGCAGCAGCGTGAAAGAAATATGCTGACAGAGCCGAACCACCCTTAAACGCTTTCATCTCGTGGGAACGAGGATCTCAGCAGGTAGACGTTACGCTCTGAAAGCACCTTTAAAATCTCTATCTTTTCAGTCTCCAGTGCGTCAGGGAGACGTGTAACTATATAGTAAAGTCAATAAAGTTAAAAGCGCAATGAAAGCAGTGTCAACACAATTTAATAAAGCTCGTGGCAGCCAACAGAGGTTTTATCTTTAGTTTAATAGCGTACAGCATCTGTTCATAAATACATTTTTATGTATTTAACACTGCTTAAAAGTGACCAGAAGAAAACAAAGTGTGCAAACTTTGTCAGGCAAACACAGGAGGAGGTCCTATATGTTGGCAGCAGGAAGAAGCTGGAGGCAAATTAATGATTAATTTTCGTTTACGTCTGGTAAACAGTGAAACCTTGACCTGAAGTCAGCTGTGCATATTTTTTATCTCGTGTTATTGACTGCACAGAGATTTCGCATCCCACATTAAAACACAGATAACACTTTCGTATTGAAATGAAAAAAACAACAACGACTTCTGATTGAAGAGGTCATTCTGAGATAGAATAGACAATGTCTTTCTTCAGAATATGACTGAAGCTGCGGCTGAAATGTGACACTACCCTGTAAATGAGGAGCAGCACAGTGGAAGGCACTCGGACTTGCCATGCAGCATTTGGGAGTCTGATTGTCACTGAATTCCTCAGGACCTTGCAAGGCCTGTCGCTATGATTATCAGCAGTAAAATAAATAGTTTGTCACGTTGGGCTCCATGTAGGGTTTATTTACAAAAAAGAGGAATTAACAAATGCATCAAAGCTAAATAGGCACGTCAATTATATATATATATATATATATATATATATATATATATATGTTCCAGCGTTTCATCAGAAAACATTCATCAGACGCATCAAAAGTGCAGCTCAAACAATACTGACTGGTGTGACGTAGGGGCAAGTAGACAGAGGCCCGATCGTCTCTAATGACATTACCCTCACTGGGTGCATGAAGAAGGCGTATGTGGCCTTATGCAAGGAATTAGCTCTGAAATTGAATTTGAAGTCGAACTGTGAGTCAGTTTTACCCTGTGTTCTGTCTGGAATGTCCTGTGAGACGGACAAGATGGAGTCCAGGGAGAAAAATGGGCGACGGGGGCGGCCGTTACAGGTTCGGTTTACTCTGAAGCCCGACTGGTAAGGTGGAGCCAGGAGAAAACGGATTAATGTTAATGAGAAAACAGAACCTGTTAAACGCAACCCTAAAAGTCAGTGAAAGGATCTGGAACTCCCCTTTTTCCTCCTTCCTCTTCCAAACCGTAACCCGCTTAAAGCAAACACAAAGGGCAGCTTTTCTAAACACAATCAGTAGACTACAAGCACGCCTGCAAGTGAAACTAAGCTATTTCTGGCTTAAAGTAGCATGTCAGCAAATCAATACGGCAAACCCCTAGAAATAGCAGTTCAGGCCTGATCAGCTGAGTTAATACAATATATTATTATTAATATTTGATGGTCTTTTAACACAGGTTATTCAATGCAGGGACATTCTCATCTACATTTAAGGCTTAAGACATAAATAACATTGCAGGTGAAGTATATACACATTAGGATTTAAAAGTATTTACACTTGTAGGATATTCAGTAGTCATTTTATAGTTTCTTGTTGTCTTAAACTGACATTACCGATATGTTTAAAAACAAACAAATAACTGCACTACACCGATGGACACTGACATTCTGATATTATTCTGCTTTAGCACGATTGTCGACACGCGCACTGTTTCTCTGGTCTGGTCGTTTTCAGACTCTGGTCAGAAAACGTGGAGAATGTTTTTAGGAGACGGTTTCTGTTCTCCATTTTGGGTGCGTTCGCTCAGACTGGGTTGGCAGGTAGTGAAACACGGGCTTGTTGAATGGCCGTGTGCGTGCGCGACTGCTGTCCAGGTGTCTCCGGAAAGAGAGCTGGGGCGTCGCGGTTGCACGGAGCCGAGTCCGTGCCGGGACCTGAGACGGCGGCGGGCTGCTCTGCGGGCTGGCGAGGAAGTGTCGGAGGGGGGAAGGACGGCGACTGGAGGATGTCAACGTAGTGCTGGCTGGGCTTGGTCTCCCTTTGGAGCACTTTCCTCAGCAGGGGCTTTAGCAGCCCGATGGTCAGCTGGGCGCTGTGAGAGTCGGGGAAAGGGGCAGGAGACGAGGACGTCGCGCCGGACATAGAGAAAGAAGAAGAGTGACAGGGGGTGTTGGGAGACGGGAGGTTTTTTAGAACCAAGTTGAGGATGGTGGTGACGGTGAAGTCCTCGGGGCACAGCGTCCACAACAGGTCCAGGTAGGGGTCCAGGTCTCTGTGCTGAGCGACCTCGCACAGCAGAGTAGTGAAAATCTCCTTGTTGAGCAGCGGGCTTAGCTTACAGAACTTGCAGGCCTGCTTGGTGACCTGCTCCCACTGCTGCTTCCCAATCAGGATCCTCAGCGCCTGCAGGATGGCGTTGGGCCGCCCGCTGACCAGCAGCAGCTCCACCTCCAGGTTCTGGTGCAGCTCCCTGTCCGTCTTCGAGCCGGACAGGACGGCAAGCGCTCGTTTATAGAGAGGCACGTTGTTCTCCCCGCCCTCCCCTCCTCGCCCGCTGGAAAAGCTCCAGGAGGAGGACGCCAGGCTCAGGCCCAAGCCTGCCGAGCCCTGCTGCTGCTGGGCGAGCTCGAGGAACCTGGGGAGCCAGCTGGGCTGGAAGTGAAAAACCGACTGGCAGAGGAGCTCAAACACGGGCAGGCCGGGGGAGTTTGTAGGTTTGGCTTTACAGTTGGCGATGTGGTCACCTTTAAGGCTGTGGTTGTATTTCGTCCCGCCGTTTGTGAATGGAACAGAGGCGGTGGGGATGGTAGCCGGGGCAGGGCTCAGGACAGTTTTCCACACATCTGGAGGAGCCTTGCTGGACAGAGAGGCCTCCCCGTTGTAGTGTAGCTGCAGAGCAACCTGAGCTGCCCTCCACGCCTGGCAGGGGAACGTGCTGAAGATGGAGTTGAGGTAGAGCAGACCCTCTTTATCCAGCTCGGCAGATGACAGCAGCCTCACTACTTCCTTCTCAACCAGACTCTCGCACAATGCCTCCACCTCTTTAACACTCGCCCTCACCAGACTCCCCTTCAGCTCTTCTAGGGAGACCAGAGCCTTGAGCTCGGCCTCCAGAGAGCCCGTCAGCTTGTCCTGCCCTCCCGGATATCCACCGCCTCCATTCTGAGACGGCTCCGCTCCCTTCTGCCTCAACCCCGCGCTGAGGTAGTTCCTGAGGATGGTGGCTAAAGAGATGGGAGCCTGGAATCTGCCTCCTTCCTTCAGTGTGTCCACGGTGAGCTGGGTGCTGCTCAGGCTCCTCTGCTGGTAGTATTTACAGGCCTCTTCAAACACAGCCTCGACCAGGAGGGCCCCAGGGTGAATGATCTCCACTGTGCCGAAGCCAGAGACTTTAGCCTTAGATTCTCTGGAGTCTGTCTCTGTACTCACCACCATAAAAAGTCCAGTTTCTGAGATCAAGTGAGGCGTCCGGCTTTCAGCCCGGTTCACGTACAACAACCCCTCTCTCTTCAACACGATCTTTTCCAGCTCTACGCCGCAGTTCAAGTCTATCAGATGCAGGTTTTGGCCGATCAGCAGCGCCAGAGTGTCCTGGTACATACACAGGCTGGTGTGAGTGCCGTATTTTGCCAGACAGTTGTCCGCCGGCTTGTACACGTGCCGCAGAGTCCCGTCTTTCTGCAGGAGACACAGCCATCCCGTGCTGAGCAGCAGCAGCAGCCCTCCGCAGGCGGCTGGACAGAAGTCGTAGATCTCAGGCGGCTCCAGAGCTGATATGTATCCTAAACAATCTGTTACCAGCTTCTTGAAGTCGGACTCTTTGGCAGAAAGCTTTTTCAGGGGCGTGCTTCTGCACGTGGTGCAGACTGTGATGGAGTCGTGGCGAGGGGACCAGGAGAGGAAAAATTTGGAGATGCTCAACAGCGGCTCCTCTTTCACATCGGGGAGGAGGTGCACGTGATCACCTGAGCTGATGGCTGTGAACTTAGGATTGTTGTGTAGGGCGATCTTCACCCCTCCCAAGCTGACGGCCCCCTCCTCCACCTCAAAGTCACGCCTGCAAACACAGTATCTGAGCTTATTCCTTGTGGAGCTGAGGGCCTGGGAGCTTTCGGAGGGGGGACGCTCCTCACACCAGATGATAAGATTGGAGCAGACGCACACAGATACAACTCTGGCCCGGGGGCTGTTACACAAGTCTGATGTTTGCAGGAGATGCCAGCCAGCTTTGCACTCCTGGAATTTCCAAAACTCAGCTTTTCCATTCTCATAAACCACCGCCACAACCGCCGTGCCTCTGCTGCTACTGCTCTTATTGTTGTTGTTATGAGCGTCCAGATATAAAATATCCACAATGGGAACAGTTCTCGTGAGCCACAAATCCAGCTTCTTCTGGTTCTGAGCCAGCGGAGGTCTTTCATACTTGTCAAAAGTCACAAGACCGACCTTAGGCTTGCTGAGGATGACATGAATGTGACGTCCATCAGGGCTCAGACGAACATTTGACAGGCTGTCAGAGAGCTCCATGTCACTCAGCTCTTTGCTGCCGATATAGTCCCTGAAATCTGACAGCTGCTTCAACACGAACCGCGCCATCATTCACTGTGTCTAAACGAAGCTGTAGCTCGTATGAAAACGTATTAACTAGGCAGCTAGCTGGTGTGGCACATGAATCTGACCTCGGGCTCCGGAGCGGCTAAGAAGCGAGCGGCAGCGGCAGCAGCAGCAGCATCATCCCGTTAGGTCCTGAGGTGACAGGCTTCATCCCGATAACACGCCCGCGGAAGGATACATCCACCGTAACCCCATGTCGGTAGACGGCTAAGCTGTTAGCTAACAGAGACCTTTCAGTGCGTCTTAAGTCCAAGTCGAGACAGACACAGTAGTCATGCCCATGCTATGTGCTAGCACTCCCCTCAACATCACGGGATTGTTAATTTCCGGATACCGACGATGTTTTGCGTAGGGGGAGGAGCCGAGAGCGGCGTCACGGAGCCGTGCAAAGATTTTGCGCAGGCATAGAGAGAGACAACTGTAGACACACAGAGGTCCTCAGCCACGGGTTGAGAAAAGCAGGTGAGTGGTAGTTGACTATCACAATATCTTTATGTTGAAAATCTATCGGTCTGTTATGAAAACAAATACTATCGTATAAATAGTTCAATAACTGGAAACGTATCAGTCTTTCTACCGTTTTTATGAGTTTCATACTCTAGTATTTTTTTTCCCTTTCTGTGTCATTTTATTATTTTTGTCTCTATGGTGGTTGTGAAGTTCCCTTGTGGTTCTGTTAAACTGTTAAACTTGCATTAGATTTGATTTGTGAACATGATTAAAGGTACAGTGGTATCCATATATACATATATTAATAGTTTTATGCATTTGCATTTCTTTCCCCGCTCAAATATATGTGACTGCCTGTCCAGTTGTGACTTTGCAGCGTTGTGAGCTTCTTCGTTCCAAACTTTTTAACTTTTCTTTCATCCAAAATTGCACAGAACGTTTGCACGAGATTCCTACCCAAGAGAACAATTCAGTGTTGGGTTGCAAATGAGTTTTTAATCTTGTGTGAGACACTGAAATGCCCTCAGCTCAGTGCCTGACCCCCACCTTTGACCTTTCAAATGTTGAGCAAACAGAAAGGGTGTGCCACTTTGGCAATCGGCAGTAACTCATGTTGTTGTTGGCGGAGGAGAGTAAACAATATGTGCAGTAACACTAGTGCTGGAAACATACTGAAAGTCTAAAAAGGTGAGTTGGAAACAATGTCCACATTAGCACAAATGAGGAACTGTGTCATTTCCTTTTTTTCTGCTTTGACGGCATGCTTGTCAAGTTTTAAAGATATCTCATATTGTGTAACTATAGAAACCAGCATTACCTCTGCAGATCTGGAGGCGTGACTCAGCCCTAACTGGCTAAGAAATAAAACTGAGGCACCGTTCTCGTGCATCCTTGCTCATGTTGGCAAGAGGTTGTGAAAAGCAGCTGGTCAATAACAACCTCTGCAGGGTTAATACCAAGATGAGAAACTGACTCACTCAAAGCAGCTTCTGAAGAGAGCACAGCACAGATGTGATTGAAAGAGGATTTGAGAAGGGATGGTAGCTGTAGACATACAGCCTGGCTTGAATCTCAAGAGCTGAAAAACACAACTCGTATAGAGTATTTAGTTTAGATTTTTTTATTATTATTATTACAATGGGAGGGAAAGGCTCAGTGTTGACTCACAGTGTAGGCCCTCTTTATTACTTTGATGAACCTTGTTGGGAACTTTCCAGCCAGCTCAGGCTTTGAAGCTATGCTGGACACAGTAATCAGATCAGTCATTTGACAGCGGCACACACACCCATGTAGGCATATTTTATTTTATTAGGCATATTTGCTCCTGGAAGCATTTAAGGACCGAGTCAAACAAATCTCAGAGGGAGCCTGTTTAATGTCCTTTTCTTTATTAAGCCTAAATTTTATGAAATGTGTGTATGAGAGAGGAGTTTTTTTCTTCTTTATTAAATACACACTTATGAGTGAATGGTTCTAATCCCACTATTGAGTGAGGGCGACCGATAAAGTTGAGGATCGTGTTTGATAATATAAAACAAATTAGCAATGAACCCTCATGATACCAATGACATAATCCAATCATGGTGAAAGTCCCCCGGCCTCTGTCTCTCTAAAGATATTTCACACTTTTAGGAAGATAAAGGAAGAAAATGTTTTTGAATCTTTATTTGCTCATTTTTTTTTACGTTGATCACCCTTTGATTTATTCCTTTTGCCCTTAAGTTCTGTTAATATCCAGGGGGAGGCAGTATTGATCTACACCGACTGCTCGTGGCCTGTGATCTGAAAGCTCCAAAGGCAACGTGATAAATGAAAATATATCTGAATAGTGCTCACTGTTGTGGAGTTAAACATGGATGATTTTTTTTCCTCCTACTGTCCCTGTTACCTTGGATGCACAAGTGCATTAAATGAAACTCTAAAGCACCGCGGACAACACTCGCTGTGTTTTTCAATTAACGTCACATGGCTATTCAGACCCAGCGTCACAAGGCTGATATCTACTCTAACCCACAGTTAACCAAACATGCCTGTTAAATCTCATGACTTTTATTGTTTCTGTCTTACTTCACTGCATCCGGGCAGTTGGGGGTGGATGGGGCGGGGTCCGGAGTGAGGATGTTTGGGTCAGATCTTTCCTGGATGAAAGCAGGAGGCTTGGAAATATTCCCTGGCTGACTAGCTGAACACTAACATGAATATTTATCCTTTCCTTGCTGATGATTTCTTGTTTTCAGCCCTCACACAAATCTGGGCTCTCTCTATTATTCTTCCAGAGCGGCAGTGGCAGGTTACCTATTCATAGCGTTGTGTGTGCGCGCCCATGTATTTATGTCCTGTTATGTCTCAGTGTCATTGCTGATAAAACATATGGATGCAGCATGATACTCAAACAGCAGATCCGAGCCCCATCGCCTACAGTCGGGCCCGCCTCGGATAGAAAACACCCATTAGAGAGTGTGTTTAGTCTGCTGTGCCTTTGGACAGGAAGATGAAGTGCTTGACTGGAGAGTAGAGGGCTGGATGCAGGGGGGAGATTTCCTTTTTGAGTTATAAGGCGCCGTAAAGAAAACCAGTGACTGCAAAAAAAAAACTGCTGCACGGGGCAGAGAAGACGGGTCGGCTGTCAGCCTTGCATCCTTCCAGGACCGAATCATTTTAATTTTAGAGCAATTTAGAAGAAGTGGCTGCGTGTAAAAGTGCGAGGAATGAGGCATGTCTCTTAGTCAGTTCGGGCTTTGAGTGAGATGCCTTTTCTCTCTATCAGCGTGTCAAATAAAAGTTGCAGCTGCTTGTCGGCCTCCTGTGAGATAAGGCTGATATTACTGTCAGTGTTGAAACGCTATCATGTGGGCGGCCTGTCTGTCTCTTACCATATCTCCCTTTGCTTCTTAAAGTCCTTTTACTGGAGCATTTTGTATTGGGCTTCAAAGGTCTTTCCTTGACTCTCTCTCCTACCATTGTGAAAGGTGAAATAATTTTACTGATACGAGAGAAATCTCTGTGGATCAGTCTTATTCCAGTGCATCCCACAGATACTTGATCAGTTTGGGATCATTGCTATGGGGTGGGAGTGACTGGTCTGGTATAGGGTGGTGGTATATATCTAAGTAACGTCCACATGAACGTCTGGTTTCCCATCACAACATTGTATTGTCACAAGATTGTTATTCATTTCACCTTCCAGTGGTCATAATGTTCTGCCTGATCGGTGTATATTTTAAATTCAGATATATTCATATTTCCAAAGAATCCTAAAAGAACGGATTTTGGGGCAGTCCTATTGAAATATTTCAGCGTTTGATGATCGTGAATAACCTGAAAAATTTAATCGCCACTTCAGACGTCTGTATGAGAAATGTTCATTGTCAGGTTGAGATGATTCACAGGCTTGAAAGTTAAATCGTTTTCCTCTCCAGAGCTTAATTTCCCTACACTGATGGAGTCCTTTAAGCTGTAACTAATTTTCAAGATTATATTCCAGCTTCCGAGCGCGTATCGGAGCAGCAGTAGTGGCTGTGTAATTAGTTTGGAGGAACACATGAAGTGGCAATTCATGAACGACTAGAGAGGAGAGAGGATATGGTGAGAGGGAAGCTTAGTGGTTCATTAGGAAAACAAACAGACTCGTGGAGAAACGAGCTATAACTGAGTGCATCTTCGGCTCAGATGACGGCACGGTAATGGGCACGGATGAGACCTTAATGGCCGTTTTGCTAATGTTACTGGCTGTGATTTTGGCGTAATGAGGAAAGCTGAATTGTTGCGAAGAAACTTTTGATGTTCCTCAAATGAACCCCGCGGAGAGTCTGCAGCAGCGGTGAAATGTCTGGAGCGTTTGACTGCTTAGATGACCGACCATTCACAATTTGCTGTCCCTCCACATTTAGCCCTGGCTCTTATCTCGGTGATCCACACCCTGTCTCTGAGCATCAATGGCATTAGCGCTCACATCACACTACTAATCGGATTCACGGCCCTTGAGTTGTTGCAGGCTGTTTTCATGTTTTCAGAGCCATTTCATCCCTTTCTCGTCTCCCCTCTCTGCATCTCTTAGTCCATCATGTCCTCAAAGCACGACCCACACATGGCTGCTGCAGTACTCTCTATGGCCACAGATGGGCAGTATGTGCATTAACTTTGATGAACAATGTCTGAGTTTGGTGATGAGAGGATGAAAGGTCATGTCATCATTGCTGTGGGTGTTGTAACGTATGCTGACTGGAGTGTTCACCTCTTCCTGAAGGATTTGGAGAAGATTACTCCTTCTGCAATTGTGATGTGAGTGCTTAACAGCCAGTAACACAACACCCTCTCCTCTGTGTTTCATAGCTACGGAAATAGATTTGAGTCACCCTACTTGCTGTAGCTTTGCAATGCAAAGTCTCAGCTCTAAAGGATCAAAGAACAGGATTCGGCTTCAGCGTCCTCCTTGATTTCCTGTTCATTTCACCTCACTGCCACTTTATTAATCAGCCTGGAATTGTATCAAAGTCTCCCTCCACCTCTGGTATTTATGCTGGCTCTCTCCCTCCTGCCTTCATCTCTCCATCCCAGGATCAAGTATAATTGCTGTTGAGATAAGCCCCTCCGATGCAATTGCCTCTTTTTTTTTTGTCTCTGAAAACATCCACCTTTCCTCTGCAACATGGAACACATGGATCCGTCTCGCCTTTGATCACACAAAGCGCTCCTTCTCCTGCATTGGCCTAATTTAACATCATTCTTATCTGTGAAACCTTGACGGTGTAACTTAAAAGGGCCTTTGCCTTAGCTGCGTTCTGAGGTGAATTTGACAGCGCTTCAGCGCGATCAGATCCTCTAAACGCGGGGAGGCATGTGTGCATGTGTACTTACACGTGTTTATTTGTGCGTGGAAGCTGAGCGAGTGTTGAGAGTGCTGCTTCTGGTTCCCTCTTAACATTGCCCCACTTTCGCTGAAAAGATTAGAATTCGGGTCGTGTGTATGCCTCTAACAAACAAGTCAAGTTGCTGTTCTCATCCACGTCTGTCCAGGCCGAGCCTCTGCAGCTGAGGAACGGAGCCAGCGCTCTCCAGTTTCTCAAGTGGCTACTTGAGTCACTCGTCACTGACCTCCATGTTAAACTGTTAAACTAAAGTTTTGAACAATTAAGAGAGTTGCCGCTTTAGGCCACATAGAAATCCTATAGGTGACGTCACAGTGTGTTTGTCCATCTGACTCTACAGTCAATGGTCCGGACTCATGTGTTATATGCCGATCAGCCATAACATTAAAACCATTGACAGGAGGTGTGAACCATATTGACCATGTTCTGCTGGGAAACGTTTGGACCTGGCATTCGTGTGGATGTTACTTAGACATGTAGCACCCACCTAAACCAGATCATGCACCCCCACCCCATAGCAATGACACTCCTTGATGGCAGCAGTCACCTCCAGCATCATGCAGCCCGGGACAACACAAACAGAAACGGTTTTAGGTGACATGCACAATTTCCAGCTCAATCAATGTTTTCTTCATTTAACACTATTTTAATATTAAAGTACAGAGGATGCAGCAAATCAATTAACGAGAGGAGGAGCTGGATTAAGGGCGCATTAATATATAAATTATTATGAAGGTTGGTCAATATTAATATAGGAATTCCTGATGATCTTGACCTTTGATCATCATACTCAGTTCATTCTCGAATTCAAGCGTTTAAAATTGGAAAAGAAAAGAAAACATCTTGCGAGGTGTTCCACGGGTGTCATGTTCGTGAGGACACCGACGCTGACGCATAAAACGCAGCAGAGGAGGAGCTGTGAAATTACAAGATCTTGCCACATCATCAGAAATCTGTAGTGTCTCAAACCGTCCGTGTGTTCCTTCAGCAGTTGTCTGAATTCGCTCGTAATCGTTTATAGCGATGCGTCAACATCTGTTCTTGCTTTTTTGCCAACGTGACCCAGCATATTCAGACACGTGCCGCCTTCTGTCTCTTTCCCTCCATCTCCACGGCTAATGCTGTTGTCAATTGAAGTGGATTTTCTGCTCTTAGACACCCGCATGTGGCAACAGTCAGCTGCCATTAGACCGGGCTGAACATGTAAATGAAGCACAATACGCTGTATTTTCTCTGTGCCGCTGCATTGTTAACATTTTAAACTTGTCAGCTTCAGTTTTACCTCAGATAATGTGACTAAACTGTTGGCATGTTTTGACTACCTCACTACTCAGCATCAAAACTCTCACAGTAAAAAGTCAGAACTGGTGTAATATAAGGTTACAGTCAAAATTTGAGTCAGATTTATCCTTCGAGCACATACCAGAGCTTCCTCTGAATGGCCAAGAAAGCATTCTGAAAAACAAAATCCCCATACATCACCATCATAGTGGAGAGACTGTGAGTGACAGCCCCCTAATTTTACCTCTGACAAGCAGGGGTGTGAAAAGCTGGAGGAAGAGGCAGGGGGTTTTTCCAGACCAGTTGCTCATCGTCTTGCGAGAATGACTGTTGTTGTTTTTTGCTCTGGTCATTCGGTTCGACCTGCTCCAACACCTGGCGCCTGCTTCGTTTCAGAATTTGGCTCAGTGAGTGGGATTGGCCTGGCTAAAATGGGCTAAGGGAGTAACTGCAGCTGAAGTGGTGCTGCACATTTTCGTTGAGCTCAAAATAATCTCCTAGAAGGACGGACAAGAGAGACAAAAAGAGGGCGTTTGATGTAGTATTACGTTCATATTTTATGGTGAAATTCAAATACGTGAATGTAAAAGGTCTTTCTGTGGGCTTGTGTGTGCTGAATGTGAGGTTTATTTCAGTATCTAGCTTAATTCGGTCTTGGCATTACAACACTGCCTGCACGTGGGATATGCGCATTCTACCGGTCGAGCTCTTTAATAAATCATGTTACGTTTTTAATGTAGCTGCTGTGAGCAGCCTTATATGATCTGTGGATTAAATTAAAGCATCACTGTAGTTGTCAAACACACGGAATTTGTTTTATTAAGGGAAGTGGACAGTACGTAACACCGAGACCCGGGACTAAACCGCAGACAGCAGTGTGCCCAAGTTGCACTTCTTTTTCTGAAAGAATTTCATTTTTTTTAGATCTAGAAAGATAGTTTATTAAATGTGAACATTGTCCTAATGACTATTTTCTTTCTTTGTGTAACGCTTGAGATCAGCTTGACAGGTCTGTAGGAGCTTCACATTTATGCTCGTCATCACTGAAAACTGAAGTGAATTTTCTTGAGATTTCTCTCTGTACGAAAACCTTTAAACATGCACACCGCAAATGGAGATCATTCCACATTTTCCAGTGATAGACTTGTCATCTTGCATTACCCTCCCCGTAGACCTGAGACCTATGCATGCCTTTCCCATTTATTTGACCTTAGGTCTCCCATGCATGGATGGAGGAGGAATGTGTATGGCTGCGCGGTTCCACATTACAGCCTCATTGAGTCATCCGCTGTGTGGCTGCATCTCTGTGGGAAATGACTTTGACACTGTTGGCCTTTCCTTGATAAATTAGGTCCCTGGGTAGACATTCAACATTACACTGCACATTCATTATGACTTAACCACAAGCCGTGTGGTGTGGAGAATGTTAGCTGGCCATCATAAATATATATATATATATATGTATCAGAAGTATCATATGCGGCGCAAACCTGCTTCTAAATAAAACTTTACACTTGTCAACAACTCCATTCAGCCTCCATTCAAGTTCATATTCACATTGCTTGTTTGACACACACACACACACACACACACACACACACACACACACACACACACACACACACACACACACACACACACACACACACACACATATATATATATAGGCTGTCTGGTCTTAATTGGTTTTCATCGTTAAACACTGCAAAACCCAGAGACCTTGGGAGGAAAGAGGAATGAGTTCAGAGATGCAGCACACCTCTTAATTGGTAGAAGGTGGAGCTCGGGGGAGAGAGGAGATTGGTGGAGGGCTTCACAAAGGATGTAATGATTTCCTGTGGGCAGCAGAAGCAGTCCTGATCAGGTAGGGGTCGAAAGAGGAGGTAGGCGGGATCAGGGGGGTGAGGACGGCAGCTATCTCGAGACTTGTTTGTGCAGCAGCTCTGCCCAGACAGAGAGGGGGGCGCCGAAGACTCTTAAACCTCCGTCAATGTCCGACTCCCCCCCCCCTTCTTTGTTAACGTGTTAGTACGCCTCTTTAGTTTCTGTCCCAGTTTTACACTTCAAACCAAACGCGAGCTCCCTGGTGGGGCTGGGTATCAAACGTTAGTGCCGTGTTGTGGTTGTCATCACAGCAAAAGCACTTGTAGCTCACAATGTTTTATATCAAGCAAAGTATTAGAAGAATATAAGCATACAAGTGTAAGGCCTGGAGTTAGAGACTAACTACTTTAATTTATTCATAAAACGTAACAATGTGTGTGTCACTTACTACCACAATTTAAACTACTAGCGATCTTCTAGTAATCAGTGTAACTAGATACGCAGTTGGCATGCTGGTAGACAACTCTTCACGTCTTTGTAAAGAAAGTTTGCACATAAAAGGCATTCCTAGCCGCCGCTTGATTAGTCCGCACTTCTTTGGAATCAGCTGCAGCCACGTGGCTCGAAGCAAGTCGTCATGTGATGCCGTGGTTTTGTGCAGACGTGATTTCCTGTTTGACCTCATGCTGTGTCACCAGTGTTGTAAATGGAAGAAAAGGCGAGGATTAAAAAGAATATATTAGCGAGCTTTAACAAATATTTATTCCCACTAGTAGGTGGTGAGATTTTTTTCCCAAAACCTTGTCAATGAAAGTAGGTGGTTACAATCTAAGGATATCTATTTAGAAACTTAATTCAGTGCCTCTTAAAGGGGTGTAGATGCAGGAAGAGACGAGCAGCGGTGTGGAGAGGCTGTGGCATTTTAATGCAATTCAATCAATTTAAAGCCGCGAGGAGACCAAGTTGAAGTAATCTCGTCTCAGAGGCAGGGCGGCAAATGATTGACATAGAGTCCACATAGAAATGCCATGTGTGGCTTTGAAGACAGATGGTGATGTATTTTATTTTCTAAAAGCAGGCAGTAAAATCCTAGCTCCATCAATAATACTCTAGCAATATTTTTCTTTTTCTGCTTATTTTTTTTTTTTTTTACATTTGGGGTGGGTACATATAAACAAAAAGGTTACTGCTGATTACCTATGGGGTGCAGATGATGGAGTAAGTTCAAGACTTTTAGTAGGGTTCAAGTATAGCTCTCTGAGTTTCAACATTTATCACATAATTTTTATGGAAGACGTAATGCACTCAGTTGCTGCTCTGTGAACTGTGCACTCGTATCATATCTTATAGTGAAAAGCATCGATGCGACATCCGAGTACTCACTGCGTGGGCACGTGTGCTCGATCCGCTCTCAATCCATTCTCAGTGACCTGTTCTGAGATCTCCGCTCTTTATTTGAGACCATTAGTTCTAGCATGTGGTGGTAGAATGGCCTGTCTTTCTCCGTTACTCCATCCTTATCCTTCCTTCCTCTTAATGTCTCCTCCTCCTCTCGCGTACTTCCCCACCCTGCTTTTGTCATACCCATTAGTCCTGAGCATACAATCAATACCCAGTACCCAGAGCCCGCAGTTCTGCTCCCATAAAAGCGATGACGTTTTCTCCTCTTACAAGGGAACGAGAAGACCTAGTTGTCTCTCTTATTGTAGTTCTTGTTTATCAGAGCCCCCTCGTTCTCTGAGCTGTCTCTCGCTGTCACTCCTGGTTATCGATTTAAGCTTTAAGATAAGACTTTGTACTAAATGCCTAACTTTTGAATTGCCACTTGTGGTTTACAGACTCGCAGGGGACACCTTTCATCCGACTGTCTTTTAATGGCTTAGAGCATAGTTTGAAAACTTTTACCTTTTAAGACTCGTGCACACTGACCAGTGGGACCCAGCATTTGTAGATTTATGGTTTGTGAGTCCTGTTTTGTGTCAACAAGGGTTTTGAGAGGGAGTAGAGCCGGTGTCTGAGGTGTAAATTAGACTGTAGATCAGGCAAACCGGCCGACACTGATGCTGCTGCCCTGATGAATGGATAATGGCGCCTCTGTTCCTCAGAGCCCTCGGCATATGGCAAATAAACCAGCATGCACACGTGGAGGGCCAGAAGACAGACAAGTGCGCGTGCACACACACACGAAAACACGCACGCCATTCCAGTTCCAGTGCCAAGAAGCTGCAGACAGCGGCAACTCAAAGTGAATACAAAACACAGAGTTTAGAGGGAAAACTTTTGTTTGGGAAAATTACAGTTTCTCGGAATAAAAACATTTCAAGCCATAGCACATAGCTCCCCACTGAGAGATGACTCAGAGGAGATGTTAACCTTTGGAGCATGCTCGTCGCTATTAGGGAGGGAAAAAAGCAGTATTCCATTCTGCAGTAAGCAAACACCACTGCTCATCAGTTCATCATCCCCGTCATGTTGAATACATGAGATTAGCTGAAGGGCAGAGAAGGAATCCAATACTCATGTAACAAAAAACAAAACTAAATTTCCTTTATCATGAATTTGACATTATAAAATCACTTGAAGTAATTGTGATTAAAATGTTTTCTCTACAACATTAGTTTAAGTGAGTGAAGTAAGTAAAACAGTTTGCTTACAAGGTAATGTTTTTTTAATCTGAAGTTGCTCCTTTATACAGAACGCTTTAAGGTCTGTTCAGCATTGTTCATTACCGTGCTTCTCGATGTTGCACTGGGTAATTAGAGGAATATCACTCAGAGCCAACAAAGTGAAAGCTACACAGTTACATCTAGATTCAGGTTACAAGATTGAAGATTCTTTATCGTCTTGTACTAAGCAACAACGCAGCATAATTCTTACTACTCAGCGCCAACTCAACCTCACAGAGGCAGTGAACACATGCAAAATACAATCTATAACAAAATAAAAACATAGAAGAATGAATAAAAACATAATAAAAGCAGACTCAGTAGCTGGATGAATAGAAACCAGCTCTGAACCAGGTTGTTCGATTCCGGGTGCGTGAGAACCGACCTGCCAGACGGCAGGAGTGTGAGCAGTCTGTAGCAGGGGTGGTTGGGGTCACGGAGGGTCCGCTGAGCTTTCGTCCTGCGGCGCTGGTTGTAAATGTCCTGGAAATTTACAGCCAATGAGGGTGGTACAGCTGCTTCGCTAGGTCGTGATGTTCCTCCTCCTCTCTGAAGCCGCCTCTAGCCCACGATTATCTCTGTGGTCTTGCTGACGTTGAGCAGGAGGTTATTGTCTTTGCACCACGTTGTTCGATCTCTAACCTCCCGTCTGCTGTCTCATCACGGTCCGTAATGCAGCAAATGACGGTGGTGTCTTCAGCAGATTTAATAATTGCATTAGAGAAATGCTTGGACTTACTATCGTTAATGTACAGGGTAAAAAGCAGCAGAGGGCTGAGGACACATCCTTGGGGGAACCCATTGTTCAGGTTCAGTGTGGAGGAGGTGGAGTTGCTGATCTGCACCATCTGAGATCTGTTTGTCAGGGAGATCCAACTGCACAGGGAGGGACCTATGTTTATGTCTCTGAGCTTCACGACAAGTATGGATGGGACTGTGTAGTTAAAGGCAGAGCTGAAGTAAAAAAAAAAAGACCACTTTAAGATACGCCGCTACTAAAGAAATTGTACAGTCAGGAAAACTAAAATATGAATGTGAGTACAGTATAACACAAGTTAAGTGTTTTGCTGGAAAGAAGCACGAAATGACTTAAGGGGCATGGCAAATCCTTTAGATGATTAGTATGCGACATCATCGATTGCTGTTAGCATAACTGCCAATATTTTCCGTGCACAGGAAAGTTTCAGACACCACGCTGCTCACTGTTCTCTGAGGAGGAAAATGAAGGGATGAGTCCTCCTCCACAAAACTGTAAGAAGTTAGGGTGACAAAGGGAAGGAGGGGTGTGAGAGAGCAGATGAGAGTGGGTGTTGGACAGATTTGAGATTACCGTTTTTACCTCCTCTTCATTATTTTCCAAATCTCCGTCGAGCTGCAACAATGACTCAGCCAGTATATAGACAGGCTGGAAAGACAAAATACAGCAGAGCGTGTCTTCTTTATACGCAATGTTATTACATGTATCTGAGACTTTAAAGGACATTCATGATACCGGCACACTCCTCCTCTGATGAAGCTTTTAATTGGAATTAGTTCAATTTTTATTATTTTCTCATTGCCACCAGAAAGCAGCATTGCGTGTCACGCTGTCTGGATTTTGTTGTACAATAAACCAACAAATAGGGTCCTAATATATAATGTCACTTCCTTTGGTGATTGATGATGTTTATATCCAGGAGCGATGACAGCAACAGATGCTGTGATTAAGCAGAGACAGTCACACACACACACACGCACACACACACGCTTGCACGCAAAAAGATTAAAAGCTATTTTTTTTCCCAAGTAAATCACAGGTGCTGAGTTTAGAACATGATGTGTATGATGATAAAACTGAAAACCTACCTCATGGTGGTATGCCTCTGCCAGCTAGTCAATTTGCAGAATCCAAACGAATGTTTATGCCTTTTCTGAAATATCTAAAACGTGTTGGTCACAGTGACCCTAACCACTGGCCACTAAAATATCACCTGTTCACCTCTGATTCCCCGTTCAAAATGAGAGGACCGTTGTAATTAATCAATGTACGTGTGTAACTGAATTATGCCCTTTTCCTGTGCTTTTGCAGTGTTGCGGTACAAATATATTTTTCACTGTTGCTGATCTTTGTCTTGGTCTCTAAAACTAATTTCTCTATTCATGACAACTATACAAGCATGATTTTTTAAACAAGTAATTCGATTAAATTGCATCAAGCTATGCATAATATTGTCCATGGCTGCTTTGATTGACAGGTTGCTGCCATCACAGATTATTAGCTTGTCTTGGTGCCACTAACTTCAGTCACTCTCTAGACCTTCGACCATTGGATATTTATCAATTACAAGTACACAAACTTTGGACTTTACAAGTTTGTTTAAAAGACTTTGAAATATAAGGCAAGAGGACGCATTACAGTGATTCTGTAATCATAACAGCAGAGTACTTGATAATGCCTGTGAAATGCATTCTGGGATACCTGGCTGTCCCAAGTCCACATATGGTCCATTACTTCCTAGCGTCCTTGGTAAAACTTGCAAGTCAAGAACACATCTGGGTGTTTGGTCTATATTTAGTCTGAAGAACATATTATAATATATGTCCATTGTCTTTTGTTGGGAGTTGGCGATCAGGCACTGATGGCGACAGTCAGAGAGTAATAGATACATTAATAAAACTAAAGATTGGGGAAAACACACACTCGAACTGCATTTACTTAAATACATATAGTTACTTTCTTATTGTCATTAACAGTTAAAGGAAACATCAGGAAACTGACAGACACATTAGCACTATGGATGTGTTAGGACTGTCATTAAAACTAATGCATACTGTAGATATTTTTGAGATTGCTCATTTTAAATCTTAATAATAATAATCAGATAATTGTGTTACAACCATGTGTTGTGCTGGGAAATTGCTCTGAAAGACCTTATCTAAATAATTAAAGCGATTAAGTTTCAAGCCGCTGAATAACTAAAGTGTACAAGAGTATTCAGAAGTGCAGCACTAACCATACTTTAAAACAAAGCTTATATTTTCCGCCAAATTGTGAAATAACTTAATCTCGCCGTCACAGTTCAGTCAATAATGTGGTTATATTTTGCACACGCATGCTGACTGAATATTTAAATGCTTGAGCTTATTAAAGAGAGAGCTTTCGCAGTGATTGACAGTCCGTCTTAGAGCGACACATGGCTCATGTCACGCTGCAGTACATTCACATGTGTGAGAGGCAGACACTAAGCGTGGCGCGCTGCTTGTAATTTTTTAAAAAGCATTTCATGATTCAGCACGCTATACTTGTGCTGTGGAGATAATGCGGTGGCTTTGAGAGGATTTACTCAAGTAGGTTTGTTGTTGTTCTCCACTGACTCTGTGGCAGGGTTTTCACTGTTGTGTGCTGGGAAAGCATTTGACTGCGAACTGCCAGGGACGCCATTGGCAGCGTGGGGTAAACATGGGATGCAGTCTAATACCATGGCTTCAGCTGCTGAAAGTGGAAATGTGGGATTTGAAAGCTCACTAGGCTAATATCTGGGGAGATGATGAGACTGCTTTCAAGTGCTGTGTGACTAATTGAAGAAGGGTTTTTCCAAAAAAATCACTCATTTTTGTTTGTTCCTTTGTTGTCAGCGGCCAACTCAGTATTCAGTTTGAAATGAAAAGAACATCTCATGTTGGGATTTCTCTTGTCAGCGCTGAGAACTTTAAATCTGAGGTATTTGCAAAGACGCCTGGATCAAATGAAATGCTTTTCAGGTTACTGAACACAGCATCTTTCTCCACATTCATTTTTTTTTTAGTGTGAATTTGTCTAGTTAAACACCACAGGGGGTCAACATTATATGAGATTGATGCTGTTATATTCTTACATTCTTGAATATTTTATTGTTTCAGTGCCTGTGTGTGAGCATCACCGGCCCTCCCTTGGAGCTAGTTTGTTGATCTTTATTGAGTGGAGTGACCTTGTGTGGCAGGGAGGGCAGTGCTACACCTCAGTGAACAGAGGGGGAGAACAAAGGACAGAGAAGATGTGGAAGGATGGACAGAGGAAGAGAGGCATGTGGCGCTGGTAGGAACTCCTGGAGTGTAGGATCCTGTGCTTTCCAAGTCACCTCACTCAGGATTGACGGGGTCCAAGGGGGTGCTGTGTAGATATCCAGAGAGGTGGGAGAGTCCAGGAGGGTGGGGGTGTCCCAGTAGAGGAGCTAAGTCAAAGTTAGGGCACATAGTGATATAGAGTGAAAGAGCAGTCCTACCCTTATTAGGTGGGACTCATCAATTCTTCTTGATGTGACCCAACAGGTGACACTCCCTACATTCCCTAAATATGAGTGAGACCATCACCAGGGCCCAGAGTCGGGTCAGGGGACCCGGCCCCTGAGAACCACCACCGCAGTGTGGGTGCACATGTGTACCAAGCCCGGAGAACCACCACAGCCATAGGGCACAGCACAGCCCCAGCGCACATGGCGGGTGACGGCGAATACCCCCAGACCAGCCCCAAGTGAGCACATATCATACACCACACATTGCAAGCAACATGTTTATGGACTATTGAATGAAGTATGAAGAATGAAGAATTGAAGTCGGTTATTTTAAGAAGATTTTGTTAACACTGTATTGTTTGAAAGCAGACTGAGCGCGGTTCTGCAGAGTGTTATATAGTGTAATATACCCAGGATTTTAATATTTTTGTCGGAAAATATTACAATCTTGTCAATCTGTTCACATTTAGATTTTAAAGTTTTGACTTGTGTTCATAGCTAAACCATCTTACAAGTATTAAAAGTGGCGTTTGATCTAATAAAAACCGTTTTACGGAGTTGAAATGAACCTATATGATTATAACCTTAATGATGCGAAGGCAGAGGATCAAGCTTTACTGGCCAGAATAAACATCTTTAATCAAAGCCAAGTTATGCTCACATGAAAGAGAATAATAGCAGCTGTAGAGCCGTGTTTAACGGCTAATAATCCTCTGTGACTGGGTCACTTAAAGACCCAACGACTTTATACTTTTCATTAATTTGATTTGAAGACATGATTAAAAAAAACTAGCTTCTTGACCTATAACACCACGAATTAACTATAAAGAGTTACCTCCCTTATTGTCTTACCGTTGACTTGAATCATAATGAGCTTTTCTTTGTGAATCATTTTATTGTTTAGTTTAGAATTTTATAAGCTCGGTTTAGTTTTTTTTTTTTTTTGCTTCTCCTTTTCCTTCTGTGTCTTTCTGCCTCTGTCTGTGCTCTGAGCAGTTTCATGTGCAAGCCCTCGACATGCTCAGCCAAGCATTAACACTTCACTTTACATGTCACACACACACACACCCACACACACATGCACACACAAAATACTTCCGAACTGACAACCTGTCTGCTGCACTTCATCCCTAAAATACCTGTCAAGACCGTCCCAACTCACTGTCTGTCTTTGCTCCTCCCACCTCTCCCTCTTTCTTTCTTGCATTTCTTTCTGTCTTTCTTTCACACACTCACACACACACACACACACACACACACACACACACACACACACATAGCACACCACTCCACTAAATGTAGCTGCACAGACACTGCTCCATGCTTTAATGGTGGCAGGATGCTGGGATTCGGTGAGCTAAGAGAACTCTCCCCAATTATCCCCGAGGATACCAAGATAAGTATGTGTGTGCTTGTGTGTGTGTGTGTGTGTGAGTGCGAGAGAGTGTGTGACTGTGACCATGTGCATGCTCATGGATGACTTTCTGCCTCACACTCGGAGATCATTAGAGAACCACTCAGTTGTAACAGATCCCCGTAGAGAGAAGCAGAGGCAGAAAAGAGACGAAAGTGAGAGGTAGAAGACGGGGACGAACTTTTCTTCTGTAAAGAAAGAAAACACGTTTGTCTGACTTAGTCGGATTTATTGGAAGATGGTAAACCAGCTGAGGAGTTCGGGCTTGTTTGGGTGACAATGTGCTATTAAGACCTGTATAAACTCCAGATTTATGTGTATAAATAAACACCTCAGGCATTCTGCACTATCTCTCAATCTACAGCTTTCCCCCCCCACACACACACACAGCTCAAGATTAATCCGGCCACTGAATGCTAAAGGTATATATGTGTATCTGCTTGTCACACTGCTGCGATAAGAGGCTGATTCTAGGAAAAAGCCTGGGGAGATGCCGCATTAATACCCTCTCTGATTACCGCCCTGCTATGTTGTGTTTGCAAGGTAGGAGCGGACGGTGCCAAGAGAAAAACGCTCACAAAAGACATCTACCATATAAAACCAAATCCTGGCAGTAACCGAGATGTTGACAGCCAGACATACCCTCAAGGCCAAGCCCACAAACATGCACACAAAAATGGATTTTCCTTTTATTTAAGAATGAATCCAGTTTGTTAAGCTTGTCTGCTGCAAAACTTGCGCACGCTTGACATTTGGGAATCGGTCCCGTATCACGTAAGAGATTTAAAGGCAGAATGACACGGTGTTACCAACGGCGTTATCTCCTTAATTCCCTGACACGAGTTGTGCATGTTGGCGTCTGCCTCCTCATTAATTTTCCATCCACCTGTTTTTCGCGAAACTCCATGTGCACATCAAAGCGAAAATTTGGAGGATCCTGTGACTGAGGTGGAAAAGTTGGCATATTGACAGCAAAGAAAATATTATGTGCGATGAAACGGAGAAAAGGAATAAATCATTATGCACGTGAAATCTGTAATGTGAATCTACTAAAGCTCTCCCTCCACAGTGGAGATGGAAAGTTGCCTTTGTGAGGTGAAGGAAATTGTCTTGCTCGCGTTAGGACACAAAATAAACATAGGTGTCATATTTCTGTCACGTTTTTCTTTTTTTTTCTGTTATTTTCCAGCAAAAACAACTTGTGATGTTGTTGATGGTTGGGTAAGACTGATTTACCAGATAATGTATACCATACATACATACGCTGTACTGTACTCAGTGCACCGATCAGATATCACCGATCATTTATATATATATTCTATGTATTCTACCAGCTTAATACTTGTGAATACCTATTTATGCTTTCGTACTTTTACTTTACTCATCCACAAACACTTAAAAACATCCACTGAGAAGAAGCAGGTGGACTTAAATATGTTTGGATATGTTGTAGATATACATGCACCTTCCATCTCAGAGATTATCCGGTGCCTTCCCTACCGTGACAAGTCAAAATGCCTGCTGTGAAGGAGGTCTATTTTTATTGTTTTTCGTCATTATTCTTACACGTCAGTATAACGCATAGCAATACTAAATATAACACCGGATGAACTGCTGTGAACATGGCAGCGTCACTAAAAAAATGTCAAACGAGACGAGGAACCTGAGCAGTGAGACGATCATCCGGGTTGTGAACAAATGCCAGGCTTAGTCAAGCCAACATCTGGCATTGAACGCAAAGGAAAAAGTGGTAAAATAATTAACCAAACCAGTTCAAATTAAAAATGTAACTTTCTCCTCACGTTAAAGTGACAGGCATGTGTGCGTTTGTGTCACTGTGAACGTGAGAGTGAAGTTTGTGCTTTTGTTTTAATGTTTGACAAAACATGCATTTACGTGTGGGTGGCACATCACTCAGTTAAAGCTAAAAATAAGCGGATCGGTGGATCAGCGTGTCTTGTTCTGGGAACACCGCTCGCCTCTGCTGAGACGTCGGTGTAAGCGGTCATCTTTTCTGCGGCGAACGCTGCTCGCATTGTTTAAAGTTCCATCGTCGCTGGCGTCAGAGGAGCTGTTGAGCCACAGTGTGGGAGATAAACTAATGATCATCACTGCCTCAGTGATAGCGCAGTGCATCTGTGATTATGTCCCCATGCATTCCTCTGTGCAGTGATGCACAAGGGTAAACCGCAAAATGACCGCAAATTCAGTTGCTTTAATTTCCTCTTTACGTCACATTCTCTCACGTATGAAAAGACAATGCTCCCTAAGGTTCAGTTAAGACTTATTAAGGTTTATTTTTCTCCTTTCCTTGACACTGGTGTCTTGGGTTAGACCCTGTGCAGCAGGGAACCTGTCTCAGTATAATGAGGAACCTGGGGCTGGCTTATTGCCACATCTGTTCCCACATGACATTAAGAGCGCTCAGCTTCAGGCTCATTTCACCATGCTCAAGGTGCAAAAGGTCTCGGATGCAAATGGAGAACATACCTAAGCAGACAGGGACAGCATGTGAATTGACGGGGACAGTGTTTCGTAATGTTCGGACATCATGGGGCTGTTGCCGTGCACCCTGCTTGCTAAAAATTACATTAGTGTCATTGCTTCACCTTGAAAGCTTGTTTATCGCCCAAGTGTTTTTGTAGAAGGAGCCATTAGAGCTCCATTAATTAATGTCACTCCGAGTTAACGTAGGAGGTTCTCAGGCAGCGCTTGGCTTGTCTCCCAAAACACAGACACACAAATGCACAAAAAAAGTCTTGTGCACACGACTGTTTAGGCTCAATCATTGATTTTGTGTTTAACTGTTAATTGTGGCATTTTACTGCTGGGACATACCAAATTAAAATGTCTTCCGACATATTTAAGACTTTGATATCAAACATCCCCTCGCTTCTCTCCCTTTCTGTCCATCGTTCTTCAGAGGCCAGAGAAGGTCTTCTTTGGGTATGAAACCCAACGTAATATAAGGCACTATTAGCAAAACTTTTGCTGCCGAAAGTTCCAGTTTCTTCCTCTTTCTTTGACAGGTAAGTATTACCACCTGACCTCTGTGGACTCCGCTGCGCTCCAACTGCTTTATTAACGCAGCACACCGACGTCGACGAACCAACAGGCGACGGAGGCCGGCTGGGTCTGGGTCAAAGAGTAGTGCTTGAGCCCGCCACAGAGACTACACCAGCTAGCGCATACGTTAGGAGTTAAAGGGTTAACAGAGAAACAAGGGTTAGCTACAAACTGTCATATAAAGCTCTCCTACATTTCGTTTCAGTCCAGATGACCGTGTTTTGGTGGAAATATTTGTGTATTGGAATGTGTCGTCACTTCTGTTTCGTCGTCAATTTAATGTCCAGGCGAGAGGCCTTTCACAATCTGATTGGTTTCACTACTTTTTTATAGTGGGCTTATGCGTTGGTGCTACTTTGGTTCATTTTGGTTCTGCAGGACTATACAAGTTATTACAAATTTAGCATGCCGGAGAATTAAACAGGAACGGCAAGTCACATATTAAATGCAACCAAATGTTCCAGAACTTTATGATAAGTTTCAATATTAATATAGACAGTAACAGTAAATCAGGATTTGCTTTTCATTATAGAACTTAATTATTTAGCTACCGCCTCTCTCCCCCCTCTGATAGCTTGCCTCCGTGCTGCTCTGGGTTCGGATTGCTATTCTGGAGCCGTGCCGCCTTCCCTCTTTGGCTGTGATTAAAAGGAGAGGGAACACCAGTAGTAACCTTAGGAAATAATTGGCTCTTCCTTTCCGTGTGAGCCGCAGAAAGAGAATTGTAATAATCTACTTCAACTCACAATTTCCCTCAATTATTTTCACTCACTTCAAGGATTAATAAAATGTCATATACACAGGGCGGATACTCAGTCACGGTGACACACACACACATACATGGAGGGGAAAGGAGACAAATATTAGCAAAAAAGAGAAATAACGGGCTTCCAAAAACTACCCCGAGGACTGAAGCAATTTACTGTGTATCTTTATAACGGGAGAATCATTTATAAACAAATTCATCCATTCATCTTCAACAACGTGACAAAACAAAACTGGTTCTTCACTTGGCTTCGGGCATGCCCTGGAGGTTGTTTAGCATGCCACCCCGAGCTCTCTTACTGCTCTGAAAACCGTGTTGTGTTTGTCTCTCGGGGGGCAGCCTGTGCCCTTCAGTTGGCTGCGGTGGACTGGGTGGAGCGAAGCTGCCACAGTGGAAAGCTGGACGAGCGCCTTGCTGCTATTAGAGTTCAGTGTTCCGGCAAGGAGCCATGGAGAATGGACACAGAATAATGCATGAAGAGCTCCTCAGGTTAAAGTGCCGCAGAGTGTAGCTGTGTCGCAGCGCTTTGGGAATGTGCGCGCAGGTTTTGGTGGGTGAAATAAACACACACGGACTGGATTAGAATTGGCTTTTTTTAACTTTAGAGTCGGTGATTTTCAGGGAACCTCGTAGTGCTGCTCACAGTTTATCGGCTTAGATTTTCCGCGTCTCGTCAATTTGATCTATGTCTTTTTCCAACAAAAATATCAAACAAAAAAGGGAAAAGTTGAGGTTGCATCATTTGAAGAATATATTCTGCATGCCTGGCTGCCTCATCCTATTGATCCTCAGCATCCCGCTTCACATCCTCCTCCTCTCACTGCTCCATTAGCGGTATTCCCCAGTGCCCTGTAATATTTGTTAATCAGCTCCATTATTAAAATGTCTAGGGTAATTAAGAATGTAATTTACTGTAATCAAATCCGTGTGGATGCTTCATGTTCCACAATAAATAGTACCGAGAGGAAAACTGTGAGGTTCTAGCTTCATTCGGGGAGAATAAAGCCTGAGATTTGGCGAAGATCTAATTGGAAGGATGTGCACACGCAGATAGCGCGCTCCGAGAGAAAGAGTCAAATATTTAAAGAATAAAAACCCCAGTACGGAGAGGCAGCATGTGGCACCGTTAATGAGCTTGATGAAGCAATAAAAATCAATTAGTCGAAAATGATATGCAAATAAACAGTCTGAGAATTCGGGTCACGAGTCCCAGTGTTTTTGTTTGCGTACACTATGACGAAAGTGTTTTCATTAAGAAAGAAATGTGGCACCGCATGCATTTTCATATTTCCATCTTGGCCACTAAAACCGAAGATGCAATTCAATGTGGTATTATGATGTATTATACATTACACATAAAACCCAATGGAAACAAATGTTTTGCAACAATAAAATCTATATTACTAACCCGAATACAACCTGAAGCTATGAAGGCTTTTCTAAAAGGGAACAACATGAACAACGTCAGTCTGACTCTTTCTAAAATGCGTCTCTCACTTGGCAAAAAAAAACCACACAGCAACCGTATCAACTAATAGAACGCAACACTGAGCATAAACAGATATGTTACACATGCAGTGTATAGCAGCTAACAGCCTTATAACTTAAGACAAGGAAATTCACCAGGAAATTGTTGATTTGCAGCCTTCTTCTCTCTGTTACTGCAGGTGAAGTTGTTAACTGACTGCTGCTGAGAGGATTTGGAGTCTGTATTGCAGGAGTACATTTGTTGTATGTCAAGACTGCCTTACGTATTCTGCATGTCATCTTAGTGAAGCATCTCCACACACTGAAGAACTGCTGCTAGTGCTACTGCAATGACCCACTGCAATGGCTCCGCACCTGTCTTCTCCAAGGTGTCTGTGTTGTTATTGTCATGTGATCGGCAACTGGTCGACTTCTCGCTTAAAGTGTTATGGCACAGCAGCAAAGTCGACTAGTTGATACAACCCTTAATGTACAAAAACAAAATAATTGGACTCATTGCGTCTTTTTAAAGAAGTTTCATCGAGGTGGCTTCATTAGTTCTAGATGACCACTAGGAGTTTATGTTTTCATTTGGTGCATCTGTTGGCGGAGCCCACCCAAAACCTGAAAAAGTCTTGTGTGTATTTGTCTTTGTTTCAGCTTTGTTTTTTGAGATATGCAGTACCATAACCTGGATCAGAAGTCACATTCATGCAGTTGCAATTTTTTGTCTGCCATTTTTAACCACAGTGATTGGCTAGCAGTTGTTGATGGACACTGCTGTAGATTCGTTGTCGAATCCAGGTTCGCTGGAGTCCTCCTGGCCTGCTTTAGGCTTTTAATATGGCTGCAAACCACCCAATTTGTTCTCATAGACTCTCATATTAATGTGCAGATCTTGCACTGACGTGATCTCATCATGTATACCCTAGCAGCCAGTTAGCTAGTGATCAAAACTAATCTGCAAAACGGAATGAGTCAGTCATGTCTGAAAGCGCTGGCCACGCTTCCATGAGAGGGAACTCATCTAGAATCAAAGATCATTTTGCTGCACTGAAAGAGAGAAGGCCAACTTTT
Organism: Mugil cephalus; assembly: GCF_022458985.1. NCBI lineage: Eukaryota > Metazoa > Chordata > Actinopteri > Mugiliformes > Mugilidae > Mugil > Mugil cephalus. The sequence goes on from NC_061782.1 coordinate 12,997,412, forward strand.
TAAAAAAGATGAGCTATGTAATTTAAACAGTGAGTCCAGACTTTGATACTAAGCACAATAGTTGAATTTTTCAATGTATAATATTATCCTCAGTGCCACTGCTTTTTATTCCTGATCTGCTGCACCTAAAACGTAATGGACAGTAGGTGATGAACTGTGTCATTTCATTTTTTATTAATCGTGAAGTAGCCTTCCTTACATCCAAAGCTGTTGAGCTGATAAATGATAAAAACCTTGGGAAAGGAAAATTGTTCAATCCAATGTGACAATATCTAGTCAATTTCCACACGTAATGTCTGAACCTTGGTCAACGCTGCAACACTTACAGGAGCTGCAAACGATACTTTGCAAAGCATTACAGGATATAAAAGAAACAAGCCTTTCATTCTTGCATTTTTTTTTAACCACACAAAAACACAACACAAAAACACAATTCAGGAGCACCAAACAGCATGTGATAGGATACTTTCCGATGGCTTAACTACACTCTTAGTGTTTATTTAACATGGGACATGTTCTCAGTCCCAACTTGCAAGCACTTCCTTGTCACATTAAGTTTGTTTGCAGGATCCATAACCAAACAACCAGTAACAAATGAGCTTGAGGTCCCCATTTGCAAAGTGTTTTATCTTGCCCTAAAAATACTTTGCCCCCCTATTCCTTTCTTGAAACAACGGCAGACAAGTAGGAGTAAGGAGGATTTTTCTTTTTCAAACTAATCACAAGGCAGCTTTAATACTGAGGTATTTTTAGGGCAAGAAGAGGCAGCTCTAACCTTTGTAGAAATATCTCTTAGTCTGTTTTATTTTATTTTTTTCACCGACTGGTGAAGAATCTATTATTGTAATAATTACCACTGCCAGTTAATCTTTAAATGAGACGCAATACGCACACCATTAGGGAACAATGGTCATTTTGCCAGCAACATTTGTTGAATTGATGTAATGATTTAAAAAATTGCTGAAGAGCTACAGGCTCTGTGATGGATTGAGACATTTATTGCTCTGCAAGTGCAAGGAACATTTTATATGTAGTCATAAAGAATTTTTTCATCCATGCCAAAAACCAGCCCTCCACCACTTCTGGGAAATCTTTCCGTCTTTCTTTTCTTTTGCTTCAGTGCTCGGAGAATTGCTTTGAGAGAGGCCTTTAAAATCACCACTGAAAAGCACATTACTGACAAGAATTTGTCCCTAAATTGGCCAATTATGGGCACCTTTTAGTTTTTACTTTGTGAACATGGCCTCTGTTCATGATTATTTCATGTACTCTTATTTGGACCTGTGAATTATGCAAGAGATGTCATAAGTTTGAGAGTTGGCGCTGTGGGCGACCATTGTGTGCGCGAGTTCATACTTTACGTCCTCACCCACTGAGACGAGTGGGAGAGATAAGTAAGAAGACATATATAGAAAAGGCTGTAGAGGAAGCAAAATATTCTTCTAATATAAGACAGAAAGGAGGGACGCTGCTATTTAAACCACAAAAGCTGTAAGCCCCGTGGGTACGTTTGTTTCCAAGTTGCATACACAAACAACTGCACAGAGGGCCGCACACGTGTCAGCAGAGGCAATAGAGACGTGTGTGCTTTTAATAATGTAACAGCTCCCCCCTCTTTCCTCCTTTGTGTTTCAAAGATTAGGCAAACTTCCAAAGAGAGCAGTCACGAAACCAGACTGTACTCTGTGGTACGCATGAAGGGGCACACACACACACACACACACTCACACACCTACCTATCTTCCTTCGCGAATGCATATTTAATATGCGCAGTGGCGTTAGTTGCTTGCAGAACTTTTAATCCGCTGTGCCAATGCCATTGCGTGTGGCTTGGTGCACCCGTCGGTTCAGATAAAGTGTTATATTCTGTAGATATAAAATCCCTAAAAACCCCATTCACAAAAATAGTAGCCAAAATAATGCATTCAGCTAATTTGCATTATAGTGTCTGTTTGCGCCGTGATCGGGTTACTGTTTCATGAAAGTTAATCCATTATCAATTTGTGAGCACTCAGGAATGCTCCCATGATGGTTTCCCTCGAAGCTTCATTAAAAGCTGCTAACTGGAATAATATGACATCCTGTCCAGCAAAACTCAATTTTAAGTCGTATTATAAATATCCTTTCTTTGACTCTCTATGATAAGCTAAAATAAGCTCAGGGCAAATTTTAGGGAATGCAGGACACGACTCAGATAGTAGCCAAGTTGAGTTGAAGCAGGTGAGGTCTAGTTGTTCCTGGATTTTCACTGTTGACGCCCTTACCGGCAGGAGTTCCCGATTCTCTCCAGTTATACATTTTGGTGTGAATGACCTTTCCTCTTCGCCGTATGATGTTTGTGTTCTTGTTTTCATGGCAGTCACACTACAGAAATGTCATCCCATTTGCTTGCTGTGAATTCTTTGGACAATGGCCCACTCTATTCACACATGGACTCACAGACCTTGTGCTGTGGAGCTGCCAGAGCAAAGTCAGATTAATGTGCAGTCCAGCAAATCTGGAAATGCACCAATCGGCCACAACATTGAGAAGTAAGTAACATTGAACATCTTGTGACAATTCAATGTTCTGCTGGGAAGCTTTTGTTCCCGGCATTGGTGTGGATGTTAATTAGCCATGTACCACCCACCTAGACCAGACCAGACCAGACACCTCCACCCCATGGCAATGACACTCCTTGATGGCAGCAGCCATTCCCAGCAGGATGCAGCCGGACACAAAAAAAAACTTGAAAAACAGCACAAGGTGTTGACCTGACCTCCACATTCACTAGATCCCAGACCGATCTGTGGGATGCACTGGAACAACCCTGATCCACAGAGGCCCCTCCCCTTCATAGGACCCAAAGGCCTCCAATAACAACATCCTGTTACCAGACACCACAGGACGCCCTCAGAAGGTCCATGTTCATTCACAATCAGAACTGTTTCAGAGGCACAAGGAAGACCTACACAATATTAACAATGTTGGTGGTCATAATGTTATGCCTGATCACTGTATATAGTATACTATATGTATATTTTTGTGAACACAACTCGCATCATTTTCAAGTTGGAAGTTCAGGAGATTTATAGCAGTTGCATTATTAGTAGTCAAACCTAGAATGTGTATTTTGTTAATTAATGTTTTGTTAAGCAGGTTATAGCTGTAAGACATATTAGAAAGGTGGCCAAGTATTATCACTCACAGCTCTACAGTTAAACAGTAATGTCTGTTTAACTTTCTCATCTCATTTTTCCAGTAAGTATGAAACATTGAGAGCTTTATATTGACTCACTGTTCTCTAGGAACATCTACATACCTTGGTCTGTGCATGTGTTTGAGAGGCAAAGCCGAATCCAACGTGACGTTGGTGTTAATGCCTGGGGCATCACGGCATGCACATACATTAGAGGTCGTGCCAGGGCGCTTTATTCACTCGTAATGTGTTGCATTTGCTCCTCTTGTCAGGCCCAGGGCTACAGTGTGACGGGCTGTATTCGTTTCACTGGGATGTCTGTTTGGGAATGCCCAGGTTCACAACAACAGCAGCTATATCACATGTCACAACCACTGAAGTTTGAAATTCTCCTTTGTGGGTTCAGGAACTTATAACGAGGCCCATAATATTTAGTGAAACTGCTCTGGCAGGTTGTTTTTTTTATATAATGCTGAAAAGCATTCAAGGCGCTATGACGGCAACATAATGTATATATTAATTTGCAGCTGTTGTGACAGGAGAATAATATAAATGCCTCAGTATTATATTCTTCTCTTCCCAAGAATCACCTTGCTGTCTGAGGATACACAAGTTACTGTCCATCTTCGGATGAAAGAAACTTGAGAAACCTCTTTTTCTTCGTTTTATTTTGAGACAGTTATCACCATTATGCAACTTAGTTAAATACCAGCCTATGGAGGCAAGGAGAATGGGGCCGAGGAAGGAGATGCTTGTCTTCTGGTGCTCTGGGATCCAAGTCGGTAATTAAATGTTGCTGTAGGAAAATTAATCTTCACCGTGCCCAGAGATTTGTTTTTAAATTTCACAATAAGGCTGAAGCAAGGCATTGGTTTATATTGTTGCTAATCCACATTTAGGATCTCCTTTATTATTATAATAGAGAGTGCGTTGTTTTGTTGTGGTATTTGACTTGTAAACTTGACCGGAGCAAAACAAAGACTCATGAGAGATTGGTGTCGTGACTAGTGAATAACCCAATCTCTCAAAAACTACTAAAACATTAACAATGATTGAATTCAAACTAGTATGAGGAAATAAACTTGAATGCAACTCACGTTCATCAAAACTGTGTAAAATTAAATTACCGCAATACTGCCATGGCCAGAGAAGAGCTGGACAATAGCAAAGCCATACTGTGTGCAAAATATTCCAACTGGAGCTAAACATATTGTGGATATAGCACAAAAACCTTTGTCTTATGAAAAACTTTTAATAACTAAATTACTTTGAAATGGAAAGAACTTTATATGAATCAATATTGAACTGGTTCAGGATCAGTTTTCATCTGAACAGTAATATTTTATGTAGTATACATTTCCAGCATGGAACTGGTTGATTCAGCGTTAATACCACATGGAGCAGATGCACATCTACCTGCAGTAAATGTCTTCTGCCCTTTCAGGTCCATGTCAAATAGTTTTGCTCCTGCTGAATGAAAAGACTGGATTCTTTGGAGTGTAGACAATATTTTATATAAGAAGCCACTGACTGAGCCACTCGTTCATGATCATCTGTTCTACTCTGGTTGTTCCCCTTTCCTTTCCGTTTGACCGGTGACCAGTGGTTTGAGAGAGTGCTACATGCTGCTAAAGTGTCTCTGTGGCCAAACATCCTTGGGAAAGACACTAAATCCCAAAAAGCTCCTGATGGGCGGGCCAGCTCCTCGCTAGTCACCCACCACTGGTGCGTGAATGTGAATGGAGGAATGAGGGCCAGAAAATGTAAGTCATTTCGTCCGGTAAGGAGAATAAAAAAAAATACTGTAAGTGCAAGCCATTTATCAAGGCAGTAGGCGGTGAAGATTTCATGGCACTTTGAAAAGATCATCCTCATCTCCCGTCTCCCGTTCGGCCGGACGCTCATTGATCGCTCAGATCTCCCGTGGAAACAAAATCCGACCAGGAACTTCTCTAGTGATCGATCATCCTACGCAAGCACGCAGCCACGCCGTGGGTGGACAGACGGGGGATTTAGAGTTTATGTTATTCGGCAACTTCACAATTAAATGCACTCACATATACACACACACACACTGAGCGCATGCACACACACACACATGATCAATTTGATTAATGGGTTTGATTTGATCCGTCTGCGGATAAATGTGATGGTATCTCACACCATGAAATAGCCAATTTATTCCCTTGTTCTCATTCCCTCTCAGAAATGCTGGGCTATTATACTGGTCAAATCATGCTCAAGGTGACATTGACGGAAAAACCGAGACATTTTCTTTATTTTTTATTTTTTATTTATATCGATTCGGCTTTTTAATTGGACCTGTTCGCCTTGGTCTTATTGTATTTCATCCCTATGGTGTCGCATTTCTTCACCGCTTCTGTTTCAAACCTGGGTAAAAACCTGGACAAAAACCGAACCAAAAACTAAAGTTATGAGTGGTGTTATTTTACCTGCAGCATCCCACCAAAACAAGCGGTTTTGTCCTGAAGGAGGGGATTTGTGGAGGAGAGAAAAAGCAATCAGTGGTCAGACAAGTGTGGGTGGGGGGTGGGGGTGGGGGGATGAGGAGGGGGGAGGTGGGCATCAAGGAGCCTGGGAGAAAGGCAGGGGGAAGTGATACAGATAGAGAGAAGATGTTTAATTTGGGGCCGTTTTCCACACAGACACTTAATCTCCTTCAGGCCCGGTGGAAGGTGAAAGCAAGGCGTGCAGAGGGGTGTGTGGGGGGTTTCTTGGCCAGGTGGGAAAAACCACAAATCTCCCACAAATGAGCACTGAAAGCCTGGTGCCATCCTCTCCCAAGCCCTGAATGACGCTCTCGCACAGACCTTTCTCATGGCGCAATATCAACAATTCATTAATTTTTTTTTTCTTCTTTAAAATACAAACAAAAATACATGAAACTGAATTCCAGCAAATTTGGCGAATCTTACACATGGACTGACTCCAAAACAGTAAAGTGGTTGGATGTTGAAGAAGCTCTATTGAGCTGTAGTCACGGCCCATCCGTCAAGATATTTGTTTTGGCAACGATTTTAATTACAATTAACACCTGATTAACAGTTAATAGCCCAGCGAAACATCCACGGCCGTTTGGAACGCAGCTCAGCAGTGATAAATGAAGTGTTAGAGTAGGAAAGTGGAGGGAATGAACTCAGACTTCTCATTAGTTCCCTGTTGATTCTATTTTTTTACTCCTGCGTTTTAGGAAGTTTGAAGAAGTACGTGAAGAAGCTATAATATTAAATTTTGCACTATTTTGGGGTTGTTCAGGTTCTTTCCTGCGTGCCGAGCAGCGATCATAGCAACAGAATGATTTCTTATGATAGGAGGAGTTGGTTGACTCACATTTTGTTTTCAGGATTTAGAGGTCTAAGTGCCCTGCTGGCAGAACAGGCTCTGAAAGTGTAGGACTCAGAAAACAAGTGCACATTAAAAATATATCAATGCTGCTTCTCTGCTCTTCTTTTCTGCTCAGTGAAGCAGGGCGTGATAGGATAATATTGACCAAACTTATCATACCTAAAGCATATGTAACCTACTGTTTATGATACAGAGGACATTGCAGTAGGCGTGGTAGAACATGGGGGCCCTGCTCTGCTTGAGGGAAACCTTTCACTATTGTGTGTGGCGAATAGAACGCATAATTTAAAATTAATGTAAATTACAGTTACAGCGATTCTACTGCATAATGCATCTAAAAAGGAAAAATAAATAAATAAATGCCCCAAATGGGCATGTACTGTACTACACGGCGAGCTTATTTCCATTCCAGCAGAAAACTGGCACCGAGTTAAGAAAAGAGGGCAGGTGAGGCCGCATCCAGAACATGTTGTAACTGTGTGGGATGATATGGCATTCTCCTCACTGTAGTCGCAGCATGAATTACAGCTCTTCCCAGGATGGTATCACTTCCACGTTGCTCCCTTTTTTTCTTGTGGAGGTGTAAAGTTTAGCCGCCCGATCGGATGTCTCTCTCTCTCTCCGATGAGGTGCACGCTTGCTGCGCACTCATCTCTGAGCAAAAATTAAGCATTGCAAGGGGGGAACCGCGATGATGTAGAAGAACTTTTGCGTACGCAGGATAAATAAATGAAAGACTGTGCAGCGCGTGTTTCATGGCTAATTACTAACCCAGCGTGTGTGTACACCGCAGGTGCTCTTGGGACTTTTCATTTAATAAAGCTAAAAGGACACAAGCACACACACACACACACACACACACACACACGGAATCTCACTTTGATCTGAAAATGCGAGGTACAGTGGCATCTGTCCCATATGGTTGTCAGCCACTGTGAGCTCCGTCATCTCCAGGAGAGCATATGTGTCCAATGTTGTTCCCTGTTTGATGTTACATAACACGTCCATGTTTTTATTCTCGCCGAGGCTGTGAACTATTTCGCTAATTTTGTTTGTTTTGCATCAGACGCAACGAGCTTTTCTCAGAGCTCGTAAATGCAGCAGGAGTCAAAGCGCGGCTTGTGGATCTGTGGATCACTTTTTCATTGCTTTGACACCAATCCAGCAACTACACACGTGTGGTTATGGTATGGTTGCACGATCCATGTATCAAAAATAGAAATTTGGTTTATATAATATCACTTAAGTCATATTATGAGATAATTACGTCATTTTCTGTAGGGAAAGTGGAATTTTCTTTGGACATCTGTGGACCTGGTAGGGATTCGATGTCTTGCTCAAGGGTGCTTTAGAGGGGCGAAGGTGGCCTGCTACGGGTCTTGATCCCGGGCATCTCTTCCCCTTCCAGGCCACCCTTCATGGGCCGATCACCAGAGCTGGCTGCCACGCTGCACCTGCTGCCCGCCTCCTCGCCGCCAAAGGGTGTCAGTGGGGGCTTATCCAGCTTAATGGAGGTGCAGATGGCCAACGGACCGAGCGCCTCATGTGCCTCTGTTTGCAAAAGCACTGACTCACACAATGTGATTCACAAATGACTGACTTTGACTTCTTCTGCGCCAAAGAAAGCATTTAGAGGAGGGGAAAAAAAATAAAAAGAGACGCAGCATCTGCTCATCTCATGATCTGACTGTTGGGAGTCTCGAAGGTGCCCTTTTGGATAACAAACATTTTGCATCCTCCTATTTACCCGTTTAAATGCTCATTTCACCTGGCTCAGAGCTAGAGAGAGAGAGAGAGCGTTTAAAGCTGCAACATTTTTGTTTATAACGGTAGATCAAACCACTACATGCAAAATGACAGATGTTGCTCGTGGTGACAAGTCCGAAGGGAAGTATTTTTTTAGTCTCAGCTCTACGTGGCATTTTAGCATCCGTCACTTAATTGTTTTTATGGCCTTACAGCTATATCCTTGCCAAAATATTAATTAAAAGTTTTTAATAATACAACTACTGTCAACTTAGTGTACTATATACACTGATCAGGCATAACATTATGACCACCATGCTAATATAACATGGGGTAGGTCTTCGTTGTGCCTCCAAAACACGTTTTTCATATTTTTATGAATTGTTCCTAAAGCCCTTGTCTAGGCTGCATCCTGCTGGGGATGGCTGCTGCCACCAAGGAGTGTCATTACTATGGGGTGGGGGTGCCTGGTCTGGTCTAGATGGGTGCTACATGTCTAAGTAACATCCACGCAGATGCCAGGTCCAAAAGTGTTAAAAGTGGTTTTAATGTTGTGGCTGCTCAGTGTTTGCCATGCGTAGTAAGCTGCTGCTTTACAATCACAGGGTGGTTATAGATTTCCTCGGTCTCCCAGTCCTCTGTCTGCACGCGAGATTTTTTTGTAAATGATTCAGAGGCTGCATGCTTTTTGAGAGACATCGTCTCCCTCCATTTGAACAATGTCTGGCTTTGAACATACTGTGCATGAATTATAAATGTTCCAAATGGCAAGTGCCTTAACAACCCAGATTTCTCTGCTTTTATGCATCCGGCAAAAGATACGCTGGCACAAGGACGTCGCCGGTAACGGCAGCGCGTGTACGAACCTTGATCGTTTGTGTCTGTCCTTTGGCGGGCGACGACTTGGGTTGACAGTGCGGCTGCAGAAAGATAACGAATGCTTGAATGTGCATGGCGCTTTATTGATTGCAATTAAAAGGCAAATTTAGACTTCACCGTCGCAGGTAGACGGAGGGCTCGGTTCAATTAAAGCCTTCATCAGTTTCTGTGTCAACATGGCTCTCCTTTCAAGGTGGTATTAAAAGGGCTATCAACCGCAGACACTCGCTTTATTGCTCCGAATGTGGCACTTAATAATGAGAACACCTACACACACCTACACCCTCACACAAGCTGTTGCACTTAACGGCATTCTCTTTGGAGCGCACGGCCAAAGAACAGCAAGGATCAGTAATCGCAGCCCGCCAACCAAAGCGGTAATTGTATCGTTTAGTGCAGTTTGATTGATGTTTGTTTGGACGTTCTGCTGAGCCGCAGCTGAGATCCGAAACAAAAGAGACAGACTGAATCTAAATATACCAATAAAAAAATTGAGTCATATGCAATAACACTTTCAGAGCAAACCAGGGAGCGAAATGTTGGTGCCAGATAAACAAAAAGTATCCTCTCTCTGGAAAGTGTTACGTTGCTATGACTACACACCTACAGCTCTTATTTATGAAAGTAATTTCATTTGCAAATGAAACCAACACCACCAACTAGAGCTAATCTTGAGAGGGTAGGCAACTGCTTCTGATGTGCCTGCGGTTCACGTCAAGTGTATTTTTAAAGTTTAAAAGGGTGAAGCGAGCTCTGCACCTTCCATCTCGCGGACTCTTCCAAGTGGCTGTTGCAACTGGATTAATGTCAGCGAGTGCACAGGTGGGCCCGCGTGTGGGCGAGAGCTTGCCAGGTAACAGAGGGAGATTGATGTCTGTAGGTGGAGGTTAAATTCTGCGTTTAATGCACTAAGAGTTAGTAAGAGACAGAAATTGAGAACAGTGCTGAGCACTGCCAGGAAACCAGCACGAGGATCATTTGAATTCTTGATTCGGCGTGACTCCATTTAGACAAAGGTGATGTGTGTTTTGTTTTTCTTTCCTGTACACACCGTTACCGAGGCACGAAAACTGAAACCGAGCAAGACGGCGTCGTCACCAAGCTCGGTTGAGGATTACCTTATCACATCTTTCCTTATCCAAAAACAACACAACGGAAGGATGCAAATATCAAGGAACATTTATAGTTTCACCTCGGTGGAAATTGAGAGAGCAGATGGAGAGGAGTAAAGCACGAGAAAATACACAGATGAGATGAGGAGGACAAAATGGACAGCAGGATGCCCCGAGGAAAGAGGGCTGATGGAGGTGTAAATCTGGCTTAATGGGCAGAAAAACATCCCCGAGTGTCCGTGACATCACGCGCGCACACAATGACAGTGAGAGGGGTTAAAGTTAGAAGTACTTGTCTGTGCTCACAGTACGTGCCTGTAGAATTGCACGAAGCCGGAGGCGGACCTGTGGGAGGAATGTTAAATAAGACGAGGTGTATTTTATGGGATGGCAGACTAATGAGTCTTAATGGGAGACGTGTGATCAAAGACAACTGGTGGTGCACTACTGCTGAGAACGAGAGAAAAAGAAGTGTGTGCGGCTCCTTTTCTTTTGCTGAATTTCCACTCTTGCGTTCTCTCCCCCTTAGATGTGAAGGGAGAAATGAACATTTCCAACGATGTAATATTCATGGTAGTGTGTGAGTGCGGGGTGGTTTACATGCAATCCATTAGACCGGTGCGCCATTTGTTTTTGGTGTAGTCCTCTAAATCAAAATCATATAGATGGTGAGGACAACATTTAAATAAATGCATCAGGAAAATATGATAATACTGTGGCTATACCATGTGTATTGATTGTGTTTTTGAAATTACTGTAGTCAGTGGCAAAGATATGGCATTCACATACAGAAACAGAGACAGCTTTATGAACTTAACTTTGCATTAAAGATTAAAGTGTTGTTGTTGTTGCACTGTGGTTTTGGAATTATCTAATGGATTGAAATGACTGTATCTCACGCAGGAGATTAGTGGGGAAAAGGGCATAAAAATGAGAAAAGTGACAACTCTAATATTGTGTATAACATATAGGCTGGCCATGGAGAGGAAATCATATATTCCATTTCTCCAACTTAAAAGGACCCGAAAAGATGTATGTGTTTACATACGCAAAGTGGGTCTGCTCAATTTAGAGCATCGAATCCACTGCAGCTTCACCGGCAATATTGAATTGATTGAAAAGGATGACTGAAGATAACCACGACGAACTGCGACAGGCCCATATTTTCAGCAGTGCTGCTCACATCGATTCATCCCTTAAAAACTACTGTTTGATAAATCTGCAGTTTATTTTCTGCAGCCATTTTGCTTGCACCATGTGACTGTCTCTCACAGAAACGTGTATTGCCAGTGGACGTTTAACCCGTGTGGGGGGAAACATGCAAAGACAGAAAGAAAGAAACAATCAGCTGAAGCCTTCACATGGTTATGATGCGCTAATATTTCCTTATTGACTGGGTCGTTTACAAAACCTCTCTCAAACCGACTGAAAATTCCTATATGTCTATGAGGCCTCTGTAATCCAATTGAGCCATCTTTCTGATTTGTACTGTAGTAGTACTGTCCATATGTATGTAGCAAGTAAGTTGAAATACTTGTCTACTGCATTAGCTCCTCCTACCCTTGCTGGTGGAACGATAACTGCCGTGTCATGGAGGACATCTCACCCAGTTAATTTGGGAATGCTGCCACAGACGGCCGGTTCATATTACTGTGAGTGCAAGGAATTCTGTATAGCATCACCATCAGAAAGGAGTGAAAGGATGGTTCTGTGAAACACACGGTTGAGAGGTCAAATGATACATCTTGACAAAATGTCAACAATACGTTTGTGGCACATCTGATGGTGTGACTCTTATTCTCCACCGTTATTAACTCCTGACCTCTTTTGCTCCTGTGAACATGGCCACAACTGTATATATTTTTTTCCAGTTGAATTTTACCCCAAACTGGCTGAGTCACAGGTGGTGTTCTACTCCAAAAGTCTATTATCATCTAGACTTACTGGCCCACTCTCCCTATCTCCTGGTTCACTGACTTCTCTCTTTTCTTTCATGTTTTTTGGGGTTTTTTGTTCTATAACACTGGGCTGCAGAGCCTTTTATTATACATGTGAAACAGTGGCTATGATCAGTGCCCCGAGATCTCATATCATCTTCGCACACAAGCAAAAAAACAAAACAAAACCTGCTCCTGGCTCATGAGACGAAGATCAGGGAAGCACCTAATGTCACATAATGGTTAGTGAGCAAAGACGTGTAAAATATTTTGTGAAATTTATCCCATCCCATTCCATCTTGTCTGGCTTTTCCGCTCTGATTTTGTCTCCCGTGCTTTCACATCCTCTGATACACAAACCTAAGCGAAGCGAGGCCTTCATCTTGTTCGAGAAACTGCTGTCTCAAAAGCAATAAAAAACAACACAGAAAGAAAACTTGATGGGACCATTACTTTCTTGTTTTCACTCATTTTTAATTAGAACAGAGTAAAAAAAAAAAAAAAAAAAGTTCTTCATCAGACGTCGCTTTGAGTGCAAACTGTTGATTTGTTGCAGCAGCTGAAAGCGGCGCACGCACCGACAGCTTCTCTTTGATCTGCTGCACCGTTACACATAATGGATAACGAGCAAATGTTGAACCGTCTGAAATGAGACAGAGCGAGCGTGCAACGTTTGCTCTTCTGTGCATTTTAATTTTAACTTTAGTTAAGGAGAATGGATATGCTCGCAAATTGTTGTTGTGGTAGTAATGTTGGTTTTACTGTATGTAGAAATTGAAGCTGAACACAGAACAATGGCTGATGAACAAACTGGACTGAAACAGTTTGGATTCTTTAACTAAATTATTTGGTGGTTTCCTTGTCGTAATGGCTAATATCTTTATATCTAACAAGCTAGATGTACCAACTTGTTCTCTGGGAATTTGTGATAAACAGTGTTCACAGCATAATTTGCACATTACATATAATTAACATTATCTATTATTCTCCTTTGGAGGAGCAGAACAGAACAGCAAACAGTGTGAACTAGATTTAATTCAAATCTTCTACACGTCACAAACGTAAATAGAGAAACTTTCAGACTGGATGTGAATTATAATGTAGATTGCCCTGAGGTAGCCACCACACACACACATGCACACACACAAAACAAACTCTCATGCATATAAATATAAAGTAGACATTTCTCCATTCCTTTCCCCCTTAAGACACTTCAGGCAGATAAGCGCAGCAGCAGCAGCTGAGATGCCATCTCTGTGTTTATGGGTTCCATTCAAAGCGCCGGTCCCCATCTCCACTTGCATTTATTTCCTTGGTCCTCTGGAAAGCACTGTGCTCGGATAAAGCTGCGTATGAGTGACATTTCTAGGCCATTAACAGCCTTTTTGCCAGTCTTGAATTTTACAGAAGTCAATCTAGTAACTTGACATTTAAGCCTCCCATTTAGCGCAAGCCCCCATAGCGCTGTCCTCATCTGAAACAAGCTCATGTAATAGAACATAAAGTGGAGTCTGATCATTTTTTACATTTTTTTTTTTTTTTTTTTTTGATTAGGCAGTGAAGAGGGAGAACTGCTCTCAGCGCTGTCGGGTCCGTTGATTCGTTACATTGTAAGACTTCATCTCTTCCTTTACATGTCCGCAGCCTCATTACTCTAATGAGGAGAACTGCACAGTATATGTTATGAGGGATTGTGTGAATTGGAAACTTAGTTCAATATGTCACAATATATTTGGAGTGAATTTTAGTGAAGCACATCTTTAAGGTTTGACTTTTTCCAGACAACTAAAAGAAAGCTAACGTTGAAGAATTGTTTTCTATAAAAATAATGATAGATACTCTTTTGTGTCTTTAGGTTCCTGTGTGCAGGAAGGAATAATTAATAACAGAGTTTGGCGATGACCAGGATGGAGGCAAAGACGGCCAGCGTGGGCTTATGTTTATTCATTTACCAGGTAAGACATCTGCTCATGTTTTCTGCTGTGTTTTTCTGGACTGCTGAACAGCTCAGTGTGGCTGAACTGAACTTGTGGAAGGTGAACCTGTACTTTTGGAGAGTTTTTTTTTTTTGTCTGCACTCACAGCCAAATTCATAATCAATGTAGTACATAATGTTTTACATAATCAATGCATGTAGAACAGAAGAAATCGACTTTAAGCTCAATGTACAGTTTACTGAGTCAGCGAGGCTGCGTCCACTCTAAATATGCTTGGACCATCTTTGTAGCTAAGTGTGTGACGCTACAGGTCATGCAGACGATAATAACAAACATGTCTGTTTGTCTCTGGTACTCGGTGTCTCGCTGAAGGACACTGCGGACCCAAGGATCTGATGGTGGAAATAACACAGAACCCCAGGCTCCCTGTGAAATTAATAGATCTCCCACTTTAACACTTGAACTGCAGTTTGTCAGGTTCTTATAATGAAAAAGAAAATAAAGATTTGACATGGACGTGGGGACACATGTGGCAGGACATGGGCTCCCCTACTGTGTCAAATGGTTTTATAATGATTGAAATGAAGAAAAACAGTGATGATGGCTGTGTAGATGTAGCAATAGACTTTTAACAGCTTCTGAAATTAATTCTTTTCATTATTATAATAAAGCATCACCAGTCCTGTTTCCCCTGACTTCACGGAGCTTGATGAACTTTCCACATTCAAAACCTAACTTCCCACACAGACCCACACTTAAAATGATCAATTATACACAGGACAGCCAGGTAATATAATGTGAGGCTCATTTATTGTGATAAATTTCAACTGTCATGCTAATACAAAAAGAAAAAAAGTGTATGTGTGTGTGTGTTGTGTGATGGAGGGCTGCAGGTGTAGATGGGAAGGCGAGTGGTGGGGTTTCCCTCTCTCACGTCTGGCAGCGGCGGACCAGTCTGAGCAGCCCTGGGTTCAGAGCCTCGTTTGTCATGTGGACAGCTCTGCCTGTGGCGCATGTGGTTTGAGTCCATGCGGAGGGACGACTCTGAAGAGAGACCATTTGCATAACCCGGGACCCAGCTCCCTCAATCAGAAGGTTTTTTTGAATTTATTTTTCTGAATTATGCAAGTTATGAAAAATGGGATTCATTCATGGCCAAAAAAAAAAAAAAAAAAAAGCAGCAGCAGAATGAATCCCCCTCAGGTGTGACTTGACGTGCGTGCACACATGTGTGTGCTCGGTTTGTGATGGTGCTTGTGAAAACCTATTACGCTTGATGGACCTGAGTGATAGCCTGGCTCTAGTGGCTGATGAGTGTGTGTGTGTGTGTGTGTGTGTTTGAGCGTCTGCATTATGCATGGATCACAATCTACACTGATAGCCTCGGGTAATTAGAAAAATGCTATCACACTATTTGCTTACAAGATGCAATTTGTCAATGCTTCCCCTGTGATCAAAGTGCAGATCTCTTTGCATATAAATGTACGGAATTAACATTAAGAGGTCTGAATGTTTTCTGTCTGGTTCTCTGCATGCAAGGTACAACACATGTTTGTGTGTGTATATGACGTAGTGTGTGTGTTCTATTATTATCCATTCCCTCTTTAAAGTTTGGTTTCTCAGTCTCTGTGGGGCTAATCTGTGTGTTCATTTGTGCAGACAAGTGTGCATGTCTGTTTGGATGTGTGATATTCACACTGTCAACAAGGACTACCAGGGGACCAGTTAAAAAGCCAATGAAAGACGCACCTGGATATGTTGGACTCGTGTGGCACTTGTGTGAGCGTCCTATCCTCGACAGACGTAGACATTTGTATTGTCTGTTGCTCACCTCGCCCTCCTCCTGGAGATGGATGGCTCCGCGTACACCCACCGGCGTCTCGTGTGTGAGTTTGTGCGAGGGCGGCGTACGGGGCGAGAGTGCACGAGGGCCACGGGATACGGCGGAAAAGCAGCCAAAGTCATTCACATACTTCATAAGATTTTCACATCCTACATTTCTCGCTGCCTGTCTCGGTCTGCGTCTATTTTTAGGCCGCCTGTTCTGTTTCTGCCGTTGTTATGGGAGTTCAGAACAACAGCGTGAACACCTGTAAAATGTACAGCCTTTCAACACGACAACCCGGCCAAAAATCCCAGCTATCCTTACCAACCCCATCCCGCGCCTGATCATTTCCGTTTTAATTGCTTGATCCATTAACGACTCTGAAAGAGGATCTCTAACATTGTCTCGCCTGTTTTATTAGGAATGAACAGTGATAGAAATGTTCGGATAGCTGGCCACGCAGTTTCAACTGTTTCAGCAGCTGAAATCGTGTGGAGCTTTTCACTGGCAGCAGATTAAAATTCGAAGTGAACTCTACTCAATATTACCTTGGACTCATGACTCACCTCGTATTATCGAGTTAATTATATCAGAGAGGTTATATAATAAACCCTCGAAAAATCCAGAGCCACCTGAAATTAGATTAGATCAGATTACGAAATGCAGTTTTGGCATTTAACCAGAAGTACTAAATTAACCCAATAATACTGAACCAGCTACGGCTATTGTATTAAGTATTTAACAATAATAGAATATAAACAAATTAATAACAGTATATAGATAGGTATATGCAGCATGGACAGTCAGTGTACTCACACATATATATGTGTGCGCATAAATACATCTATGAATACACCGTTCAGGCATAACATTATGACCACCTTCCTAGGTCTCCCTTGTGCCTCCAAAAAATTTGTGACTTATCAGAGAATGGAAATGGACCATCTGAGGGTGTCCTGTGGTCTCTGGTAACAGGACGTTGTTAGTCGGGGGCTTCGGGTCCTATAGGTTGAGAGGAGGGGCCTCTGTGGATCAGGCTTGCTCTAGAGCATCCTACAGATACTTTAAACTTAGGAATTTAATCTCTTAGTTTCCAAAATACGTAGACCTTTTCCTGTGGCACGCCAGCTTAGATGCACAATGATTGTGCTTTAATAAAAGGTCATAAACACAAGAAGCAAACAGCAGCAGCAGCGTGGCAGTCCTTCATTGACAGTTTGCTGCCTTGGCAAGTTACAAGCAATTGAAAATGGATTGATCTGCATCCCACTATCTTGGCAACAGCACTCCGACATCCTAAATGTTGTGATCTCTGTCGTTATTTTTTTTTTCTTTTTTTTCTCCAAGTATTCTTCCGCTCATTATATTCTACAGTTTCCCTGTTTTTCCTGTTGGTGTTATGCCCACGTCCTCTTCTTCCTGCTCAATGCCGTCGTGGGGCTGAGGTTCATTATTTGGCATTTCACTCCTGCTGAGAGATTAATTAGCCATCTACCTCTGAAATTGGTGTAGGTGCCTCATGGCATCCTTCAGTTTGCCTTGTCATCGCTCTCTCTCTCTCTCTCTCTCTCTGTGACACACGCACACTTTTCCTTTCATCCTTTTTTTTTCTTATACTCTCTTTTCTTGTACTCTGTCTCATTTTCATCCTTCCTCTCCAGAGCTCGCTCTATCTGGCATCCTCATGAGAGACAGTGGCATTGACGACAGAATCGAGTTCCACATTTCAGCCTCAATCTAATTGGTTCTGTCTTTGCACTTTGGACAGAAAACTAAATTAGAAAGACGTCTACTTGATGCACTTGAGGAAGGCCGTGTTTTTTTTTTTGTATTCAAGCCGCAAGCTTGCCTGCAAGGTTTACTCGCTGTATGTACAAAGGATGTAAAGCAGATAGGTCACCGGATACAAAAGCTTAAGCCTTTTGTTGATAAAAAGGATCAATCTCTGCTAGAGGGCAAGACCAAGAAGGATCCACATCTTTGCCGTGCCATTCGACAAATATTTGAGCTCGAAATTGTGCAGTTGCAAAGCAAAAGGATGAACCTTCAAATTGAAGCCATTTTATCCCTTTCTCCTTATACAATATGCAGGAGATGTCAGACCCTAAGGTTGAAAGCACTTTACAAAAAATACAGCTTTTCATAATTTTATACTCTTGAAAAAAGAAAAAGAAAGAAATCTCCAGCATCTCCTTGCGCTTTCTCCATAACTAACGGCACTCGGTTTTAAACTTTCATATGCTTCCAGAGCGAGTCCAAAGCCGAGTAAATGTTGTGGGAGGAGGTCTTGTCAGGCCATGTTAAATAAGAGCCGCGTTAAGAGGGAAGCGAGCAACACACTGTCAATTCAGCTGATGAGTTTCAGATTTTACGCCGTATTTGGTTGACATCTCATGCAGATAGTTTTCGAAATGGATTTCAGGCTTACGGGATAACCAGCTAAATTCGGAACAAATGCAGGTGTTTACGCGCAACCACAAGTTGGCCCCTGAGAGTGGAAACAGAGAGCGAGCTGGAGTTGAAGCAGAGGTTGTACCACAGTTTATAGTGCAGCAGGAGCAGGTTTCACACCCACAACCGTAACACATTTAGAACCTGCAGTGTGAGGGAGAAAAGGTACTACATGCTTACAGTGTGTGTTTTTTAATGCTTCCCTGTCACTGACTTTGCATGAACGCCATGCAAAAAGTTGAAATATTCATGTAGCTACACTTACTGTGGCAACTAGGTTTCTATTTTATTTATTTATTTTTTTTACACATCTGCAGGTGCAACATCTTTCCACTCAAGACCTCTCATGAAATGTTTAATTTAAAAAAAAAGGACATGAAATATTTTCCGAATTTCTGTTTACTGATATGACATATTATCATGTGACTAATCCAAAGAACAGATGCTGTAAAGTAGAATTGTTTTACATTCCCCTTCATATGGCATCATATTACATCTGTAAAAGAAAACTTGAGATGGAAAGATGGAAATATATCATGCAAGACATGTATTGTATTATACTATATATGATATAATACAAAGTATAATACAAAAATTCTCAAATTATACATTTAGGTTTTTAATTTAGTGCCACAAAGCATCAGGTCTTTAAATGTGGTTTGTCTTATTCATATGGTTTCCACCTATAGGTTTTCAAAAATACCACCGATAACGATTGTTTTCTGGATGTAGCATCAATCAATGGAAGAGAACAAACAGCAGAGACTCACTATGAGCACAAACAAAAATCTGTTTTGTTCAGATGATTGATTTACTACTGTCAAGGCTGACATCACAATGAAATTATAGTTATTCAACCAAGTGTTCCTTGGACTTGGAAGTAAAACCTGCTCGGTACTAATGCATATAGTAAAAAATAATGCAACACAGAAAAAACAGAAGTTGACAGGGAAGATGTACAACCATTAACTCAGCTGAGGCAGAATGAGGGGGCTTTCTGTCGCTTTTCTGGCCAGTGACAGATATGGTTCAGGAAATGCATTTCCAATATTTTCGGATGGGTAGATTTGATGTTGTGGTTGGCTGATGATTGTAAGTTCCAAATCCAACGTGATCCACTCCATCACGGCTGCCAAAAAAGGTACCAATCACAGTTGCCGGTGTCTGCATTAGTTCATTGTGTAGGGAAGATGCCCCTCAGGCGATGGTGTGGGCTACGGCAGACTGGACCAGATTTAAAGCTCTTAGTACAGCTTCATGCACAAAACACACAAATACACACACAAAAATCAATAACTAGCTATGGTAGTTAAAAATTGAACAGTTGCTTTCTGGTGACTGGATTTAGGAAACATACAATAAAAAAGCTACAACTGTTGACGTGACAACGTTGTGACGCAGCCACAAGAACTGATGTGGACCATGACTGAGATTCACTGACCTTCTTGTTGACAACAGAGTTTTGACTTCTGCTTCGCTGTGACTCAGAAAGCTTTGCTGGCACAGCACAGAGTCTTTCCCACAGAGACAACACGTGGAGACATTTCACTGGTTGTGTAATCTAATGATTGCTCCGACCGAGAAGGTAATCAGAATTGGAGTTTGTGTAGTTTGTATGATGGAGTATGGCTTGACTGTGCAGTGCACACCGATCAGGCATAACATTATGACCACCCAATAGGATATATGCACGCAATGCACCCAAAACAAATAATTTTCCCATCTCCACACTTTCTCTTTTTAATCTTTTAATTTAAACTTCCTTAATGTTGGACTGCAGAATCACATTAACCGCTGACTTGTGCATGATTGGTGAGCTGACAACAACTAATCTACCTCACCATCTATCCCAGTCTGTTCTTGTAGCTCTCACCATCAGCAAGAAAACAATCCTAGTTAACTGGGATAATAAACAGTCTGTAAACATCTCCCTTGCCGAACACCTTCTTGCCGAATATATATCATTGGAGAAAATGTCTGCCACCCAAAAAATTCAACTGACTTTATTTACAAAAAAATGGACTGCATTCAGCAACTGCCTTAACTTCAAGTTGACTTTGCCTGCTAGCTTAGGCCATCTCTGCTCATCTCTCTGAAATCAATATTAATCTATTTCTTAAAGTGATAACAATTGTAAACAATGGCAAATTTTTTATAAATTTTTAGGTGATGCCATTTCTTGAATGGCTGGTGTTGATTCATGGTGTTTCCCTCCCTCCTTCGGTCTCCCTAGCCCTAGACTGGCACTATAGCCCCCCTGCCCCTGTGGCCCGTCCCTCCTTGGGCGCCTCACCAGTGCCTGTCTGCAGGAGCATTGCTAGGCTCCCAGGTGGCTCTCCTCGGTCGCTGGGGTGTCTCAGCCCCGCTCTGTGGTTGGGGGACGGGGTTCAGGGGGTTGGATGTCGGTGGCGACGGGTGGATGGTTGGGTGGTGGATGGGGGCGTGGGAGTTGCCTTTTTAGCCTGCTCTTGTTTGTGCTCACTTGGGAAGTCTGTGGGTGCTTGCCATCATCCGCCATGTGCGCCAGGGCTGTAGCGTGCCCTATGGCTGTGGTGGTTCTCTGGGGTTCTTGGGGGCTGGGCCCTTCGACTCGACTCCAGGCCCTGGTCATGGTCTCATTCATATTTAGGGGATGGCTACATGCATGTGTGGTGTCACCTGGGGAATGTCACAAGGTGGTCAATGTTATTTACCTCTCAGTTGTTTTAACATGCATAATTTGCGTTGGACAATATGTTCATCACAGTAGATAAATATGGCTATTAACCCTCATGTTATAAACTCAAGTGATAACCCTGCAGTATCAATCAAGCTGATCCCATTAGTGCCGAATGTGATAAATGTAGCTAAGCCCTAGTGCGATTGCAGGGATTTGAGCTTCGACAACAATAATTAGAGACGATTACTGTGTAGTCACACAGTTGGATTCCTCTCATCCTTTACTTGGAGTCAGGAGACCAGGGCCTGATTTCCTTGCTGAATCCCTCTAACACAATAAGATAAAGCTGCACTGAGATTACCTTCATGTCTTCATGTCCAATTTTTTTCTCCCCTAAGATCACTGGCTGAAAACTGTCTGTTTGTTGTTTCTCTTTTGTTTCTGTGCTGTGCTGAGACAAGATGGGCCAAAACATCTTTTATTCCATCTTCCTCGTGTGTCCTTTTTCTTGGCCCTTTTCTCTCCCTTTGAAGCTCATATGCATTTCTGTGCCTCATCTCATCATCTGTAGCATGCACATGGGAGTACAGTCAACGCCCTCTTGACTTTCTTTCTCTTTATTTCACTTTTCAGAATTTGGTATGCTAATATCTAGCAGCGCCTGCTTTTATTATTCAGCTGAAGGGAAAGAAAGCAAACTATGCAAAGGATCGTGAATCAGTTGGTAATATAAACTCTATATTGGAAAGTGTATACATGCCTAACGGGGAGAAGATTGAAATTGATTGTTAATGGTTAAAGTCTTCATCATGTGGCCGTGTAGTGGTTATTGATTAGGCTCTGGTTTGGAGTCCCAAGGCCATTCACGTAAACCTCTCAATTATAGATATATATCTGTATACGTGTGTATATATATATATATATATATATTATATATGTATTATATATGTATTTACAATTTTTACTCTGTTGACATTAGTTCATGCCAGCCAAAACACACGAGGGGATAGTAATACAGTGTGTAAACGGTACATCGACATAAAGAAGTGCCCCAAAGAAATCCCATTTAAAAAAAAAACAACAAAAAAAAACACACACCTCTAACCCTAGAGAGCCTTGTGTGAGCAATCAATACCAAATTGTGGTTGAACCTTTACACGCTAGCTCGGGGCACAAGAGGGCAGAAAAACAGCGCTGAAGTAAAGGGTGGGTATTACAGTGAAAATTAAGAGCCATATTGGCCAAATTGGAATTATTGTTGCACAAAAAAATTACAGCTGTCTTGGATGGCGAACTCAATTAATATGTGAGGAATTTCTTTGTTTTTGGTTACTGTAATCACCATTTCACTTGCATCAAAAAACCCTGCAGTGATTAAAATTATATTTGCCCAGGATTCATATGCTGTGCGATCTGTGTCTGAGTTGTGACAGACACATTTGTGACAAACAAAAAATATTAAAATATTCCACTGCTGTTCCAAAGAGTCCTGATAAATTTGCTCCTTTCTCGCCAAGAATAAAAAGCTAGAGGCAGTCTGTGCATTATCCAAAGGCCAGTGAGTGCATTTAGTGAGTAAATGCCACGTGTAAATGGTTCTACCACGCGGCTCTGTACCACTGCCATGCCATTTCAGCTCCAAAAGAGGGGAGAGGAAATGAACCTTTATCTCCCCCGAGGTCACGATGAGCTGGCAGAATGGTCAGGTGACCGCGTGATTGACATCAGCCATGTCCTGTAGTTTGCACAGGCGCCTAGAGGAGCAAGGCGTTGGTCCTAAAAGCTCAACTGGAGGTTCAGTCGCGCTGAATGACATTTACTTGTATGCAAACATTGCCAGCGAGAATTTTAAGTCTTTTAAATATACAGTGTTTTGTTCCATATTAACGTAAAACTCTTTCTTAAAACTGCTCCTGAGCAACATGTCTTCAAATTGAGCGTCCTGCTAGTCCGTGAAAGGAACATATTTCACAAAATTCAAAAGAAAATTATCTTGTTTATTAAAAATATATAGCAACTTGTCACAATGTTATATGTACTTATCCTATCAGTGTTTTTAATGTTGTGGCTGATCGGCGTAAGTGACAGGACTTACAGGAATGCTGATCTCACTGTTGGTTCATTTGCTCTTGTTCAGAGCAAGACATGGCAAAAGTATCTTAGTGAGACACAAGTATACAAGGTATAGTAACTTACCTCACACCGGTCTGAGGAAAGATGATTCTCTTCCTCCACACAGCTATGGCCTCGTGGAGCTCCAGCTTCAACAAAACACAGCCAGTGCATCCCGAGTATTTCACAGGCCAGTGACCAGGTAACGCTTACATCTGTGAAAGCAGCTGCTATCTCTTCTCTGTTTCCTCGTTCCTCTCTCCCTCATTCACGACCCCGTTGTCCCCATGTATAATAGTTTCCTCTCCTCCGCACAGTGTGTAGCTTTCCTCAGCAACACCTTGTTTATTAGGAAGAGGGGGATACCTCCACTCAGCTGCAGGCTTTGTAGGGGAGGAGAAGAGGAACAAGAGGCGAGAAAGAGGCAGAGGGGAACTGTTGATATCAAAAGGATGGCTGTGTAGTCTACATAAAAGATGAATGAGGGCTTTGTGTAGCTTAGTAAAGGTGGAGCATATTGTACCAAAGATGTAAATGTTCCTTTGTGTCGATGGAGCAATGTAGGTTGTGTCAAAAATGTTGAACTCCAGTTAGGGAATGTCTAAACAGATGTCTGTATATGAATTTATTGCATCGTTGGGAAGGGGAGGAGGTATTTGGTAGGAAGTAGAATTGAGCAGGCTTCGGTTGCATGTAGGCTGTGGGGAGAGCAAAAGAGGTTGCATGCAGAGGCTTGTCCTACCGTGTTGGGAAGCAAGCTAACATGTCACGTTTGCCAAGCTAATACAAAAGCTGTATTGCTTTTACTGAACCTAAACTCGCCATTTTCGTGTCACAGTGAACAATAACCAGCACAAAACAGGCAGTCCTCTGTTATCCAGATATCTGTTATCCAGATGCATACCTGCTGGCCGCATTGCAAGCCCCAATACACTGGCGTAATCAGTAATCAGACGTTGGCCCATGGGTTACCAGATTGGTGTACTGGTCCCTACCCTGTGTTTGTAGTTCACCCTTAATTAGTAATCAGATTATTGACTTTCTACATGAGGAAGTCTGTGCTGTGTTCAGTTGGTTTATCCTTGCAGCTGCTAAATGCAGAGGTGCAGTGAGGGAGCAGTGAGACAGAACAATAAATTTGCAATCCACAAAACCAAAGCCAAGCTGAAAGAGATACGAAATACATAGTCTTTGGTTCAATGTCAGAGTAACTTCATAGAATATAGAGGTAATTGATACAGTAATTTGTGAACACACCTTTGCAAAACTGAAAATTAAGGAGACAAACACGGGAAATGAAAGGATGTTCTCTAGAATTTGTTTTACTCAACCTGTCTCTCCAATCATCCCTCCCTTTTAAGCTCTTTTTGCATGAAATACTGTATATCAGCTGGTCACCCCTGCCCTTTTCATGTCCTCTATTTTCTTTTGTCTGTCATTCATCCATAGCCTCATGCTCTGCCTCTTCATGCCTCCTTCCTTTCAACTCTTGCTTTCCAGTTTCTATCTCTACCTTCCCTGCCCCGGGACTGTGCCTTCATTCTCTTTTATTTTCTTATTCTTATTCTTCTCCTCATCCCCTTTTGTCCTGCTGTCTGTCAGCGTCAAACCCCGGGTCAGCGCCAAAGGGAATGCCATAAAGCTTTAAATGAAGGTAACTCAATTTGGACGTCTTGCCACGCCTTTCCACTTTAGCCCCCTGCGCTATTTGTATTAGTCCTTAATTCTCTTTTATTTAGTTTGTTTGTTAGGGGAACTTTCAGAAATGAAGGTTTAGCCCTGCAGGATTCTGAGTTTTTGCTGGCAATGACTAAAGCTATTCGAAGGCAGGAAATTAAGTTTAACTTGTCACCACCGAGGTTTAATTTAAGACTCCTGGCTGGCTCTGGCGATTTAGGAGAAACAACCTGTGCAGTTAACGATTACTCAGGTTTATTTGAAACTCCATGTCTTATCCTCTAAAATCGCCAGTCACCTCAGTCCTAAATATCCCAAATATAGCTGTTTTTTCCTCCATTTCTGTCATAAAATATTTTTCAGGTACCAGCCAGAATACTCATGAGGCAGCTGATTCATTGTGGCCCGGGGACTAAATATAAAATGCACCAAAAGCACCCCTGTTGCATCATTAGCTCAGCTTTGATTAAACACTCTTACCTCTCGTTGGTAACCCCTTACCTCTGTACCTCTTTTAGTTAGAAACCTCATTTAGGTAAATGATAAGCAATACTTGCAAAGCTCTGTGATTTAGCTGAACAATAATTGCCAGGCAAGAGAAATGTCCCCGGTTTGTTGTGCTTTTCGTCAACACTTCGCACAACGGGTTTGTGGAATGAGTGAATAACAGGTGCACAAACACTCTCAGACTGCCTTGATTAACGATGGATGCGAAATAAAATTTAAAATCTCCAAGGTGAAGAGAAATGTTTTTCTTCACCTCGCGGCCAGAGAAGTGGGCTCAGTCGGTGCATGCAAACAAGCGCATCCTAACTGAAATCAGATTAGAGATTATTAACGTACGATTGGAAATCGATTTCAAAGAGCTTCCAGCCATGAAGGCTAATTCTGCCTAGCGCCGGGACAAAAAGTTGCACTTGAACACACTGCAAAGACTGCAGCCAACAGCAAGCTGGCAAATATGACCTACGCCTGCATGAACGGCCAGGAAACAGAAAGAGCTATTGTTAACTGTGAGGCTAGGAAACTAGGATGAGCTGCGAATCATCTAGTCTACGGTTTATTCATCCTAGATGATCATGTAGTTGTAAAATATTATTTGAATGTCCATTCTTCTCGTGCACTTTCTCTCTAAGCTGAACATCCACTCAGAGTGATCTCCATTTAACGTGGCGCATTACCATTTAATCCATTGTTTTTGTTGTTGTTTTTTTTATAGTGTATAGTATTCTTGCCTTCATTTTTTCATTTCATTTTTTTCCCTCACATAATTTTATATCTTTGCAGCCAGCGTATACTGTCAGATGCGTATCTGTCAGTTCTGGTCATGTTGTTTGACCTAAAGCTTTACTCCAGGCAGGGAAGCAACGCTGCCCTGACCTCAGACACAGAGAGAGAAGATTAATCCACACACCTTCGTGATGGATTTCACACTAGATTACAGAATTTCACCTACTCCCCCTTTTTTCCTCTCCTAATCCCTCTTTTCTCTGCTGAGGTGGAAAGGTGAGGAGCTCCAACCACCCTGGGACATGGAGGGTAGTTTTTATTATGTAATGGCTGTGCCTGCACCTGTGCGTCTGTGTTTGTTTTACACAAGTCTTCGGCCATTAAGTGTGTGTTAGTTAAATACTGTACATACTGTATGTGTGTGTATGTGTGAGTGCGCAGGTGTGCCCTAGCAAATCTAATCCTCCAGAGGGAACTCTATGAAGGTCTGATTTATTTGTGGAGTAGATTCATCTTGTGGCTGGCACATCTGCCTCTCTGCCTTGGGCAATGTGCATACTCTGGATTTGTTGGCCCTGTTGTATGCAAAGGCTAGGAGTTCACTGCGTCTGTATGTGTATTGATAGCCCCACCTAACTCTAATTTTATTGATATATAGCAGCTCAACCTGACTTTGCCTGAGGCTTTTTAACGTGGGTGAGTTTGAACCTGACTCATCAATATGTTCTAAATATAGCAACAGCGAGCCGTAATCCAGCAAACAGATGCTTTAAACCCTTCTGAGTATTAACGTTTCTGAGGATGAGATAGCCGTTTCTTCTTGCCTGACGCTGGCTGTGCCTGATTCACAATCGATGAGGATTGTCTTGTGCGACTCTGTGTGGGAATGCCTGCTTGTATGTGTCACTTTGAGTGCCGTTGCTTCTTCACGTGGGGGATCTTTTCTGACATGTTTCTTGTGCTGTCAGAGCATATTGTGTGTGAGTGATTACCTGTCATCTCAAGCCTCGAGCTCTACGCACTCCAAGATCACACCACTTTTGCTGCTTTTCCACGCTCTCCCACCCTGGGTCTTTCTTCCTCACCCGTGCCAGCCGTTTTTCTCCTTTTGCCTTTTCTCTCTCTCTCTGTTTTCATTTTCTGCTTCTCTTCCTGCCAGAAAGGTGACATCGGGGTCTTGGGATCTGTGGTTTCTTTGATCTGTTTATTTTTCCTACAGGCATTCAACCAGAACACAACCAGTGTATGTCCTTATGACATTTTTGCCGGGCCTGGCTTCAGCTTCCGTTTGTGAGGCTTGTAACTATCAGGTCCAGAGGTTGTGCTGATGATGCCCAGCCTGCTGGCAGTGTCTGTCCATGTGGGCCTGGGAAAAGGCTTTTTGACTTGTATGGTTTTATTTACATTATATTTTGCTCCTTGTGTTTTTCTTTCTTAGTTTCTTAGTTTTCTTTTAGTGCTGTCAAACAACTATTATTTTTATCAGATTAATCACAGGGTTGCTGTGGATTAATTTTGATTAATCACGATTAAATATCGTTCATTTTTAATCTATATTGATCGTGTTTCATTTTGCATGAGCAAACAGAAAGGAGGGAATACAGATGCATGTTTATTAAACACCTTCAGCAGTTTCAACAAAACAGCTTGAAACTTTTTGTCAACTTTTTTAAACTAAATGACTAGTTAGTTACTCCCTCTCAATCATCTTTCAGCAACTACTAAGACAAACAAACTTGTTGACATTGTTTTCGAGAGGAGAGCTCACTGATTCTTATTTACAATGTTGCCTTCAACTCCACCGTGGTTGCAGGAGTGGTGGGATATTAAGAAGCTACCATTGCCAGCTTGTCTTTGTCTTGATTTGTATTGGTTTGTCTCAAGCTGGGCAACGCATTAGCCAAAGCACTAGCAGAATCCCGGAGTAACGTATGCTTCGTGTTGATGTGGAATGGAGCACAGTGGTAGATACTGTATATACAATACACAGTGCGCAGAATATGATTTGTGTTTCCAGTCTTCTTTCCAATGAAGTGGGACTTTTAATTGGGCTTTTCTGGACCTCTCTCTGGCTGACTATTTGGCACAGACTTTACTGTGCAAGGTTTATGTTCCATCTGTATTATGATAACTAACGGCCTCAGCTTTGCTTCTCAAATCAGACATAAATATCTGGAGTTAATGGGAGGCGGTACGGTGGCATTGGTATATTGATTGTGAGTACTGCCCCACACCACAACAGTGTTCCTGCAAATCCCTTCCTAATGGCTGCTTTGACAAATAATAAGCCTGAATCTCATTACTGTGTTTTCGAGTGTGTGTATTTGTGTGTGTGTTTTTCTGTCTTACAAAAGCACTGTGTAGCTTGCACTGTCATAGCTTTCTTTGTCCACAAGCTACCAAGAACTGTTGGAGATAGGTAGATAGATGGAAGAACTAAGCAACTACGTTTTTCGAAACACCTCTCAAATTGATAGTTATGACACCGGTGCTAAAGAAACCTTTAACATCATACAGACATGCAATAAAACAGGACGTTGCATCATAAGTATTTCATACAGTGAGATGAGTGCCATTACTTAAGCAAGAAACTCACTTCAAAACTTCAAAACAATGCAAAATGTCTCCTCTCACTTAATGCAGCCACATACGTCAAATTCAGCTGAAGCATCAATGTCGACCCAATAAAATGATATACAAAACAGATGTAAATATAATCATTAAAATATAACAATTTTGAGTTCTACTTGGAGCCTGTCTGCCAGGGATGGCGCTTGGATAGTTGCTGGCCTCGAAGTGGTGGACACACCCTTCTCCTAAGTGTTTCAGACAAGCTAGGCCTGGGGTTGGGTGGCCTTTCCTCAAAATATCCAGCTTTTCCTGGAAAATCGTCCATGAAAATGTTTGCAACCAAATTGATAGCCTCCACTCCTTCCGCCATGAAAAGCAAAACATAAACAGGGACAGTTTGCTTGTGCAGCTCGCAACAGATGGACATGCTGGCCCTGATGGACCACCGCTGGCTGGAGAGTATCCCGGCCATCACTGGGTCAGATGGGGTACACCATGGAGCAACATGGAGACGGTTTCTCATTACTGTTCTAATCTAAAGTTGTTGAACTGTGTTAATAAAGATTGCACACTCTTTCTTGTGGTGAATCTGCTTCCTGCTTGATGTGAATCGGCTAGATTTAATTTAGACATATTAGCCAGAGTTGATTTAATAGCCAAAGCCTGTCATAGTTGTGTCCTGATTGGCCTCCTACTGCACTATTAGATACTGATTATCTGTAAGTAGACCAGCCATGCTATTAGAAATGGAAGTTATGTCACTGTTGAGAGCAATTATGTGTGACAGCACACCATTAAATATCAGGAACACTGACTCACCTGTTTCCTTTCTCCCTATTTTGATGTTTATGGCTGAAAATCAGCATCATCATTATTAAGGTCTTCCCAAAGTTTTATTTCGAGTTTATAATTGGGTGGCTGACTTTTCTGTGTGCTATGCTCTCACACTGTAATGAGTAGTGTGCGTCTTGTCTTCCTGTGTTTGGATTAACAGCACAGCGCTGAAGGCCGCCGTGCACACCTGGGCCGAACATTATCTCCTGCTCTTCAGTCTGTGTGGCCCACAAGCTGGGTGACAGAGATGGGGTGAACTCCAGTGAAGCATCCCTGTTTGATGATAACTCTGCCCCCTGGGAGGGAACAGCAGGAATCCTGAGACAGCCCGGCTCCTGCACAGCTCCGTTCTCACCAGGTACAGGCAAGTGCTGGGATGAATGCTGATTGTCTGAGTGGACGCTGTGTGGGACTGAAAATGACAAAAGCAAATATGTGGGTTTTGTTCAAAGAAGTGCAGGTCAAATGATTAAATTATTGGTTGACTTTGATTTATTTGATATGTGTTTGAATAAATCCTTTTAAAGTCAGTTCTAAAATACCAGTAAAGGATCTGTGCGTCTCAGTGGAATGTGATTCTTCTGGATCACCAATTGTATCACATGCATCCCATGTGTATCCTTTATTGCTAGGTCGTTATAATCCTAAAACACACGCATACACACACACACACCCACCCACCCACACAGCTAGCTACCATTTAAGGATAGATGGAAGCCTTGGGGCACAAGTTTGGCTGCATTCAGACAATAAACGGGGAATCTATTTTCATTCCCTCGTGTCGATCAGCGACACTACTCGCATAAATTAAAGTGATGACACTTGGTTGGTTTATAATCGTATCGACCAAGGCGGGTAAATGCCAGTCTTAAGTGGGACAACACACAGAGATGGGGGCTTTATGGATGGAAAAGCACATTGATTGCAGTGCATGAATCAATAGACCGCAGAGAAGTTTCGAGCCATGCGGTTTACAAAGAATGTTGGTGTAACGTAATGAGAAAGCATCGAGATGAATGAATGTCCAAATGAGAAGCACAGCGCTGCAGTCCTGGCTTCAAGAGGCATATTCAAAAAGATATATTTTAACCTCTAAAAGTAGGTGGGAAGCTTTGAAACCAGACTCTCAGTATCTTATCTTCATCTCTGAGCCTCAGGGCGATGCAAAGAGCCAACAAATCTTTGTCTTTTCCTCATACTTGCATCCTACGGGTATGTCTTACACATAACTCTGTCTGCCTTTAATCTGTTGCCACCT
Organism: Mugil cephalus; assembly: GCF_022458985.1. Lineage (NCBI taxonomy): Eukaryota > Metazoa > Chordata > Actinopteri > Mugiliformes > Mugilidae > Mugil > Mugil cephalus. Next base: position 13,028,184 of record NC_061782.1, read on the forward strand.
TCAAATGGAACTGGTGGTTGGTGGTTACGACATGGCGTGTTGTGCACCAGCAGGTAAGCAAGCGGAGCTCCATGATAACGTAATGTTAAAAATGCAAGTGCATGATGAAATGGTGACACAGCTTTCAATATTTTCAGTGCATACATGCGTATACAGGGTACATGCTGTGGTCAGTGGTGTGCTTCAGTGACTGACACAATGTGTAAATGTGGTTGGTAGTTTATTTGTGTCTCAGGTGTCGTGGGTGGAGGTAAAGCTTAGATAACAGCAAACGGCAGGTTGTGAACACACGCAGTTTTCCCAAGATATAGAAAGCAAAAATCTGTCTTGTTTTTCTACTTCATGATGAAAGGTTCATATGGAAGTACAAGCTAAGGCACCTTATTCTAATACTATGTTGAGAATAAAATTATAAACATTATTTTATTACCCGAACTGACCCACACTTGCAATCAAGCAAGTGTAATTTCATGATATATACAGTTTAGTGGGGATTCTGAGAGAATTCAGAGGGAAGGAAGCATTGACTTCAACACAATGTCCATGAATTCCCTGCACTGTATACATGTGGTACATATTTAATTAACTTTCCAAGAAAGACAGACTGCTCTATAATGCTTCTGCACACATACATGTGTAACCTTCACAGAGCAGTGTATCACGGGTAACCAGAGGTCACTGAGGAGAACAAAGCAGCTAATGGACACAGCTGCCAAACTTCAATAATGCATTGTGTGGTGCAAACAGACTGTAGCTGAGACTGATGGAGAAGTTATTGGCTCTGCGATGTTTGATCTGAACTAAAGCTCTGCTGCAGGATAAGTCAGAGCTTCACCAAAATTACAGTAGTTCATCTGTGGGGGGACATAAATACCTGAATCAAATTGCAGGACTTCCAGTGATATAAATATTTTTCTAGGAGATCATCACAGGTACCAAATTTAATAATAGATGAAAATCACCACCTGCTAAAACCAGAGTCTTAAAAGCTGTCCACAAATACCAGTCAGTAGCATTCAGGGTCTTTCTGCTGCAGACGTGGTCGTACGTAAATACTTGGCATGTTGAGATGACTGAAAGCCAGAACCGTCAACCTAGGGTTGCACTAGTCACTTACACTAAGCAATTGTCTATTATCTCAATCTGTCCAAACACTGTAGAGATTTTCCTCCGTCCTGACAGGTTTGCTGACAAGCAGAAGCAGAATTCAGTCTTTTGGAGTTCATTTTGTGGCGCCTGTCTTCAGAACTTTTTTCTCTCTGATGTGCTGCAAAGTGACAGCTCATTTGTACACTGACAAGGCAATTAGAATCAGTGAGCAGAATAAAACCATCTTTATTATAACAACAAAGTCTAATTTTATGTTGTTTCAATGCAATAATATACACGTATATTATGAGATTTATATAGTACATGCTATTATATATATTATATATCTCTTTTGTATTGGTTATAAGGGAATCAAATGATTCTGTCTTGCTTTTTTCCTGTGCCAGTCCCATAGTCTAACTTACCTCCCACACTAGTTCCCTTTAGTTTTCTGCTCAGCAAACATCCTGTCATTTCCCCCAAGTGTGTGCTGATGTCTTTGGTCAGGCATTCAATCTATTCCCATTCCCTGACACAGTCAGTCTCATGACATGGTTTGTTAGCTCTCCTCACACCTGTGTTAGAGTTTTCTTGTGTGTGTTAACTAGACTTGGATTAACTACATACATATAAATTAGTATCATTAAATGATACAAAGTACTCAAAAGCTGCAAACTTTCCTGTTTGAGAAGGTATAACCAGTTGATATGTGCAAATGTAGGATAGCTGCAGACTATGTTGCATGGTTTGATAATTGCTAACCAATTGATCTGCGACAACACAGACAGAAAAGCTGAGCTGATGTCTGGTGTTCCTACCCATCGCTCTTCCCACGTGTTTCCATTTATGTCTCTCTTAAATGGCACACCCTGCCCCATGTCTGACCTTTTTGTGTACTATTCTTTTCAGTACTTAAATAAGTTTCTGTATGAGCACGTGTGAGTGTTGCCTCATCACCTCATCAGTGCTCATCCACTTGTCCTCCCGTACCTCATCTTCCCTTGCCTGATTGTGCATTGTTTTGGATCAGTCTCTCAGCAGTAAATTGCAGCGGCATCGACACTCATTACCTCAAGTGTTCAGAATGATTCTGTAGCAGCTTGGCCACACTGAGAAGGAAAGCTGTCGCCAAGATTAGCAGGAAGGAGCCTGTGTGACAGCGATGCGTGGTGAATAAAGCAGAGGCTAATCCTTCCTCCATAGCTGTTGGCTAGATGGCCATTTATGGGTGGTTTGGCTGTTGTGTTCGGCTTCCATCTCCTCTGTTAATCCACAGGCAGCTGAAGTGGTTGGTGAGATGCTTCAGCACTTCTCTGTGCACGCACAGGGAAACCGGCACATTCATTGACATATCCTGAGCATAATACAATCTGCATTCAAAAGCTTTTGTATTTTTTTGTTTTGTTTCCCTGTCCTGTTGTTTTTTTTATTTTTTATTATGTGTGTATTACATGTACACATGAATGTGTGCGTGCATACTTTGTATACAGAGAAGTAATATCTCACAGGATGAGTCATAGGGTGGAAATTAAAGCTTGGGATGATCCTTTCCTCAATGAGCAAACACTTCATTTTGACAGATCATTAACTAGACATTATCTTTCATTAGGCGCCTCTGCATTACTTATTCAACGCCACTAGGACACACATACACAATCACAGATGCCTGTGTACACACCGATAACCCCCTCCACACACACATGGAGCTCAACAAAGGAGTGATTTGGTACAATTCACTGGAGAACTCAGACTATTATCGGTGTCGCTGGATTTTACACTAAAAAGGAAAACTGCTCGTTGATAAAAGTCTCCGCTCCGTGGTTAGTTTTATCAGATACATTACGCGCTCAAATCTAATTTCTGTAGCTCCCATTCATCTCATTCATTCCCCACTGGTATCACAGCGCACTGATCACACAGCCACTTTACAGATGGTAAGAGTAATTAAATTGACAATGAGTAAGAGAGCAGGCAGCGTTGTAAAGAGCATCCTGATAAAAAGAGAGGGGGCTCCTAAGAGCATTGTGAGAGGGGAAATTGCTGCTTCATGTTGTGGTAACTCAGACGCATGCTGCTCCCGTCTCTCTCGGTGGAGACAAGTGGAGTGAGACTGGTCTGTGACACCAGGAACGCAAACCTCCTCCCCCTCCACAATAGTATCAGCGACACAACTTCTGTTGCAGTGTGAAAACAACCCTCTGGCGACATTAATGGGGCAACACATTTCAGGGTGGAGGCTGGGGGCAGTTTCCGGTCCGCCAGACTCCATCCATTTGTCTGCCCGACACATTGGCACTTTTTTCTGTTTGCTCTCTCCATCATATCCTGCATCTACCCACCAGTCTCTGCTCTCCATTCATCTCCCTTAGCGCCCTTTTTGTTTCTCCCCACCCCCCCCTCCCCACTTGCACCTATAAAACCCATGAGCCTGCCTCGGCCAAGCACACCCCAGCGATTTATCAGAGGGTGATTTCATGGGCTTTTCCTCCCGCTGATGGCTGTTTAGCTGTCCTCACACGACCCGGGCCGATTTGTTATTGTAAGTGTTTGTCCGGCACGTTTAGATAGTTTGCGCTGACGACGCTCTGATGAAAAACAAGCATGGTTTATGGGAGGTTATGACAATTCATTTCCCCAGCAGATCAATGAGTCATCGGGGAAATGGGATGCGATAATGAGAAAATTGCAAAAGGATATTGAAAAAAGGTAACAGATAAAAATGTGATGAGGTGTTGACACAAATTCCCTTTGTAATCGATGATACACTATAAAAGTGTATCATCAAAAGTATATCAAAAGTGTCTTTTTAAAACCGGCCCCCTCCCTTATCTGTCCTTCAACCTACTGGTGACTGCGTTTCCGTCCATGGGCGTGTTTTTAACTTGTGTGCTCGATACCTGCCACCGCTTCAACACACAATGTGCAGGTTGTGTTGCCACATTGAGAAAGCACAATAACAGTGTAAGGAGAACAAGCCAATGCCCAATAAAAATCTATTTAAAATCACTTTTAAATGTGACTGTTACACCCCGATGGAACACGCTGGTAGGTGATAATAAAGCTCTGAATTTTAGTGGAGTTCTCATGTGGGATAACTTAATTTAAAAAGCAAATTGATTTTCATTACTACCCACCCACATGCACATGAGGAAAAGCATCTTACTACGTTCTCAGCCTTTTCCAATACTGAATCATCTTAAACATCCTCAAATTCCGTTCTTTTTTAAAAAAAATATATATATATATATATATATTTTCTAAACATAAATACGTAACAAAGAAAACAAGACATCATGGTTGACATCTAATGATGGTTTCCAGCCAAATGCAAGACACCCTAGTTCATGTACGTGTATAGCACAAATCTGTAATCTATACTTTTATCTGTATTAAGTGTCTGCAGTGTTGCGTGAGGTTTGCACCTGCAAATCACTCCATGTTTAGTTTATTTTTCCCCGTAATATACACTCTTGACTCCTGAGTTATGCCTACACGTGAACTCACCCGTATCCCTTCACCCATGCACAGCTCTCCAGGGCCAGAGCAGAAAAACACTGAGTGATGAAGTTGTCAGGTAAGGTAATCTGAGCAAGAAACATAGACTGTTTTCCACAACAAAAAAGGGTGCCTGTAGACGTTAACAAACCCCTTGTTGCCCATTTGCAGACTCGGACTGGCAGACAAGTGGTAAGGGCCAGGGGAAACAGGCATGCCATTTGTAGCCAAATTACTGTTGGAACTGTCAAACTGAATTGGTTCCTAACAGGATATCATACCACTGTCGCATTTGTTACAGTCAGAAGTAAGTGTGAATGAAAAAATATGTGAATGAATAGATATAGTATGTTGTGTGTGGTGCAAGTTGTGCAGATATGTTAATATGACGTGAATGATGTGTGAAGTAGTAACAAACATGCAGAATTGTTCACCTGTCACACACAGGTGAGCAGTTGTATGGCATTATTGCAAACGACATCCAGGAGTTTATGTCTTTTTACAACAGCAAAGCTGAATGAGTGTGTTTGAGAGTGAGCAGCTCTGTCTCTGGAGTGAGCTGTGGAGTGGGTGGGATGGAGTGTCCATGATGGAGAGCAGTTTGTTCAGTGACCTCATGTTCCTCGCTCACTCAAACATCTCCATTTTCTGTCCGGTGATGTTGCCAGCCTCACTGCTGAGTTTGTTTATTCTACCAGAGTCTCTTGCTCTGGTGCTGCTCCCCCAGCAGACCACAGCACCGTAGATGGCATTCGCCACAACAGATTTGAAGAAGATCTCCAGCATCTTGCAGCACACATTAGGTGCGTTTGCATGCACGTGAAAAACTGAATTATTGTCCTAATTGGACTATAACAGGAGAATTTAAGTGCATGTAAACATGTTAATCTGAGTTGTCATTGTCCAATTAAGACACCCACATAATGCGATTGGAATTCGATTTTCTCAGGCATGTTTGCGGTAACCGCAGTTTTCAATCGGGTAATGCGTGTGCACGTGCTCCACAACCACTGCACTGGCGTGTGACCCCGGAACAAAAGCATCCAAGAAAGCCGGTCGCAGAAGAAGAAGAAGAAGGCAAATGGAGCTGGTAGAAGAACTGTCTGAGGGATAGTGTGCATCTTATCTGCACCAGAAGTAGCACATACGTTACGTATGAGATTAAAAAGTGTACTATTGTCCCTATGGTTGTTGTCTGAAATGCCAGTCTGCTGCATGAGCGACTCTTGTTAATTATGACGTAATAGGTCAACCAGAAAGCGAACCGTATTAATGTGGTATTAACCTGCTGAAAAGACACATATCACCCCCTGGTGTGGAGGAGGAGGAAAGTTATTTGATTTTCTCTGCTGCATGTAAACTGGGACAAGGACTGTATTCAGAAAGTCAAATTTTGAGCATAGCTCGATTAAGCTCTGCATGTAAATACATTGATTAAAAGATTTGAGTTTCCTCAGAAAATAGAGTCTGCTCATCCCTGTCCTGTATCACTGCATCTGTGTGATCCCTCCAGTCCAACTAACACCTAAGTACTTGTAGGTCTAAATAGTCTCCACCTCCGCCTCTATAATCTTTATGGGTTTGGCTGCAGTCTGTGTCCTCCTAAAGTCCACCACCATCTGATTAGTCTTCGTAACATTTAGGAGCGGATGATTCCCGTTGCACCACTACACAAAGCTCTCCACCAGATGCTCGAGCTCCACCTCATGATCTACATGTCTGAGGATGATATCCTCCACAGTATTTCTCCTGCCCATCTTTAATGCACTCAACCACCTCAAAGTTGTCAGAGAACTTCTGCAGGTGGCATGATTCTGTGTTGTAAAAATCAGATTAAAACAGGAATGGTGACAGGACAGTCCCCTGTGGGTCAATGTGTTGGTTGCTAACACAGGTACCTGTTACCAACCAACACATCGAACAAGTCGTATATGTCTAGGCCTGTCTTTTTAGAAGTAGAGCCCAGTTTTGTTTCGACTTCCTCATTTGATCCTTTTTCCGTGATATGTTCTACTAATAAGTCATCTGTATGATTTATATTTATTGTTTTATTTATTTCCTACTTAGTTAACACAGCAGCAGGATAGCCAACTTATCTACTGCTTAGTCTATATACATTATGTTATAAATAGTCTCATATTACCCTATGTTTGCTGGGGAAAAAAATCCAAACGAAAAGAGCCAGGACTGGATTTTGTCCATAGTCCAAATCTGCCTGTCAATCTCCAGCAGCTGATGTCTGTCTGCTCTCAGTCACTTCTTTCGTAGCTCTCCAACGAGGAACAGCCACCAGTGCTAATCTGTGCTTGTCCTCTGTGTCAGTCACTTTCTTTATTAGACTCTCTTCTTTCTTTTAAAGAGTTTCCTATGTCTTTCCACCATATGCTCTGCTGTGGTCCTAGTTTCTGTAGCCTGCTATGTATCCTTGTTTTTTGTGTTCTTGTTCTTCTCTACAGCTATGGTAAACCGATGTGAAACACATAATTATTGGTGTACCGACGTGGTAATGTCACCACAGGCCCAGATTTAAAACCTTGGTATACTTGCTATACACAGATTTACTTGGAGCATAAATGTGTTATTTATAACCATTTATATGTAAACCTCCCAAACGCAAACTAACAAATGTTGGGTTTATGTCACTGAGCCTTCTATAAATTGACTCCCATCACATAAAGAGCCTTCTAAAATGACATCCCACGACTTAAAGCCTTTGAAAGGAGAATACGGCACATTGGAGATGGATGATTTGTGTAACCAGCAATGGTGTGTTTATTAGCCAATCATAAGGGGCACTTCTGGATAATATGGTCCATTTTCCTTGCGGGTGTGTTTGTGTATCTTTCCACAGAAATGATTGTCTGGACTGAGAGGGCACGTCTGGGACAGAATCCTCAAGGACACATTGCAAGACTGAAGGAGATTGAAAAAAGGGGAGAAAATAGAGCAAATAAAGATGAGTGAAGAGAGTGAATGTAAGAGAGAGTGAGAGAAAGCATGCACTCCACGCTCATGAGTAATTCATACGGGCTATGACTCTGCCAGGGTTTCGTTCCTCCAGGCCAGTAAATATAAAAACATGCAACATTATTTTGCTGCTCTCTATAGTGTGCTAGGACCTGAGGCATTAGTATAAGTATGTTATGATAAAACAGAAGCAAACAATGTAGGTTATAAATTCTCGGACACCCGCACTCACCCCAGCGACAAGCGAGTTACAGCGTGTCTGTAACTGATGGTGTCACCCCTCGGGCCAAAAGGTGACGTCGGTAGCAGCAGCCCAGCTGACATCTGTCAAAACCTATCACAGGTTTTAAATGCTCCCTGAGACAACAAACTAACCTGTGGGTCAGGGGTTACGCCATCCTTCTTTTCCCGAGACGGCGTCAGGGAACAAAATGAAAAACATTTACGGTCAAATGTGATTACACAGGAAAATCTGAAGCAAGTCAGGAGGGAATCCATTCATGTTTTCTGAAGGTCACGCACACTTTTCCTTTCGTGAATGGTGTAATTGAGTGTCTGCGGCTTAGAGGAGGGGATGGGGTTTTTATAAATGTGGAGCTATAGAAAGAAAAGAGAGGATCAGAGGAAGGGGGACAGGCGGAGAGCGGGAGCGGCCGGTCAGTCTGCATTAAGGTTACAGCAGGTTTGATGAGGACCGAATGACTTTTAGTAGTAGGTTCAGATGGAAATAAACCGCTGAAAGGAATGAGGATGGAGGGGAAACTATAATTCTTTTAAAGTTCAGATTATAATGTGTGGTTTGGAGCCAGGCAGCTGCTGTGGTTATCAGAACTGTATATAAAAAGTGAAGTTTACGGGTCTAAAAGACATACAGAAGAGAAGAGTCACCCACTCTGAGGTTTTACGTTCATATGATACCTTTTTATCATGAATGTTGTTAGTTGGGGGCTTTGGATCCTAGGGGTTGAGGGGAGGGGCATCTGTGGATCATCCCACAGATAATGGATCAGTTTGGGATCTAGTGAATTTGGAGGCCAGGTCAACACCTTGTGCTGTGTCTACATTCTGCTGGGGATGGCTGCTGCCATAAGGAGTGGTCTGGTCTATGTGGGTGGTACATGTCTAAGTAACGTCCATACTAATACCAGATGCAAAAGTTTCCCAGCAGAACATTGCATTTTCACAAGATGGTCAATGTTATTCACTTCACCTGTCAGTGGTTTTAATGTTGAGGCTGATCGGTAGTGCATTTTTTTTTTGTCAATTTCAGGGTATGGATGTCCACTGTAAGAAAAATCACAAATTAAGTGACATTTCAGCTGCGAAGTGACTCAGCGGCAGGAACAAGACCCAAGTCACGCTGTGCAGCCTTCTAATAGTAGGTCAATAATAGAATAGTATGATGGTCACAGGAGGTGAAAGAGATCACTGATATCAAGACACAGAAACTCTTTACAGTGCATATGGGATCCACCCAAAGATTTAATGAACAATGAAAAGAGGGAGGGTGAAGGTTTTCTGGTGTTAGTGCCACTATCCAGGTTGAGCATCCATGAATTCTCTGGGATGAACTACTTAGAGAGCACCACAGGCAGAAGATGGTGTGACAAGAACATGGTGCAGCACATGTAAGGAGTGTGTAAGGTGCAGGCTGGGACATCACACACTGAGAGGCACGACCAAATGGCAGAGAGCGTGTATAGGAACATCTGTGGCCTCAAGTTCCAGACTGACGAGCATCTGTTAGTTAACCAACCAGACATGGTGATGGTTAAGAAAGAACAGATGAGGCCGCGATAGACCTGGCAGGAGGAAAGATTGAGAAGTAGCAGGAGCCAAAGCAATGACTGGAACAGATGTGGAAGCCCACAGTGGTCTCAGCATCAGGAACTCAAAGCGATAGAGTGGTTTCAGGAGCAACATCCGAGATCTCTGTTTAGACGAGTGCAATGAGATACCGTGAACCTTCAAGCTTCAAACGACTGCACCACGCGGCGAAAAGGAGGAAAATATATCTGTACATACAGTTTATACATGCCATGCGCATGTAGGTTTATGTCTGGGGCGCGTTTGTCTGAGGCTCATTGCACGCCATCACTCAGCAACTCCGTCGACACTGGCTGCGTGACGGAGGGCAAGTTGACAGCTCCGTGCTGGAGGTCGCTAGCTGCAGTGAATAATGAAAGGAAGTGTCATGTAGACGTTTGAAGTGTTTTTTAATGCTGCTTAACAAGAAGGGTTTTCTTTCTACTGTGAGAAGCTCAAGGCTTTGAAATATACCGAGTGACAGTTATTTCTAAGTTAATCCTGCTTATTCCGTCATTTCTTCCGAGGTGCAGAATTATTCCGGCACACAATCTTTACCCTTCTCTCCCCTGATGCCATGCGAAGCTGCGAATATTGATAAATAAAGCTAGAAAGCTAAAGCGTACAAAAAATATCTGCATTGTCTTGCTGTGACACGCTCATATGATTTTTGGTGGCATTGCTGCTCAGTGATTAGAGCACAAGCGCACCTTTGTTTGGGGATCCCAGGTTTTGTGCCATTAATATTCACGGTGCAGTTTGGCTCATGAGAGAGTCACCAAGGACAGAGGACTGACCTTGGGGTTGCAGCGAGAGCTACAGTAAAGGGTGCATCTCAATAGTTCCCTTTCCTTCTTTTCTTCTCCTCACATGCATTCCCAGCTAAAAGTTTTATCAGTTACATGCAGATAACAGCTGGGTACAGTAACCTGTATGAGCTTTTGAGCTTGTGTGAATAATCTGGTCACAAGGTGTTGGAAGTTTCTGGGTAGACATAAATTTAACAGGTTACATGTGAATTTTCTTTCTTGCAGACACACTGACATAAATATCACTATATGTAGACATAATCCTGGAGAGTTGATTTGTGATGATTTGCTTTTTTCTCAAGGCAACAAGAATACTGAGGTCTTCTGGGATATCAGAGACCATGTGAGATGATAGATAGAGGCTTAAAAACAGTACTGAATTAGAAAAAAAAAACCCACTGTTTTTCTTTTTTTTTTTCCTTAAAGTTCTCTGTGTTTTAAATTATATATTCAAAGAACACCTTGCTAATAAAGCAGCCGCAGACCTCACTAGCCAGCTGGCTTCATGCCTGGTTCCTGCTATTCTTTTTCTGGAATACAACAAGGTTGTGTCTGGGTCATTGCACAGTTATGACGTTCGCACATCCACATCTAGATCTGTCTAGAAATCCTGCCTAACCCTGCGGTCACAGACAGCCTCCTCATCAATGACTTGGCAATTCTCTTTATTTTTCCACTGAATCACTAAATCCCCTCTAACTCGCCATGAATCGATCTCCCCACTTGCCCTATCTTTCATTCTTTCACACTCCTCCTCCTCCTCACCCTCATTTAGAATCCACCTCTCCTTGTCTCCTTTCATTTACCACACACAGAAATCCAATCACTATCCAATTGTCCGTATCTGTGAAATATTTTGTTGGTATTAGATGACAGAACGAGCGGTCCTTGTGGTTATTGTGGGCCTCCCTCTGCTTATTGGCAGCGCGCAGGGTTTAAATTGAGCTTAGGAGGGGAACATCCAACTCTTTACGACCTTAACTCACCTCTTTTTCGAAGGTGCTTTGATGCCATTCAGTCATAGTGTACACGCTTAAACTGTAAATGATCACAAATAAATCAACCATGTCGGCATCTATATGGTAATGGACATCCTGAGCACCATATACCACAGCACGGCCGTTAAAACTTACGAGGAGCCAATGTGAAATACAAACACGCACGTGTGAGCTGCAGATTAATATTGTGGTGTGTGCTTAAAACAATGACCAGCTAATGTGACATTAACGTTTGTCCATTGTTGAGGAGAGCAGCAGTGGGCAGATTCAATTCAAATTGTTACGAGGGACAGGTGAACTATCTCAGAAGCACGTCTACGAATCTGTGATTTCCAAAACTCGCCGGGGAGAAAAATCACAAAAGCTTCTATAGATTTTACTGGATCCGAGCTTCTGTAGCTTCATCGAATGTGCCACAAGCGCAGAAGTCGTAATTATTCTTTATTGTGAACACTAACCCAGACATCTTACTAAGAAATGTAAGTCTTATTTATTTTTTGCAGTGGAACAACTGAAGAAACAAACTTTTCGTATGCAAAAGAGAAAAAGAACCCACCTACATCCCAACTGTATATTCCCATTAGGTACCAGACAGGTTGAGGACTACATGCTGAGAGCATTTGCCGGTGGCGCCTTGAGCGCTTCATGTGACGAATACACATTTAAATGATAATTTCACTGACAGATATGACACTTAAATGAAGCCAGCGTCGAACTGCCAACCTTTTAGTGACACACGTCAGATTCTTATGTCAGCGGATGCCTGTGAGAGCAGAATGGATGACTGAGCAGAGCACTGGGAGAGGTCTACGGCACCCAGCAGCACATGGCAGTTTACACTCATCTGGATCTTTTCAACAAAGGCATCTACAAATATCTTCACTACACACCAACACGCTGACAAATATTTCACCTGTTCATGCACGTGATGAAGGAATGAATGAGTGGATGGATAGGGGAATGGAAAGATTCCTTGATGCAAAGCCTGATTTAATGCAAACCATGGCCTCAAAGACAGATTGCTGGACATATTGTGGCCAAATATCACAGTAGTAGTGGGGCCAAATGAGGCAAAGACACAGGGAGGGAGCCGCGAAGAAAATGAACAGACTCAAGGCTTCTCTGAGCCAGTGAGTATTTATAGATCAGATATAGTCAGAACCTCTGCCTGGCAGCAGCAGTGTTCTCCTTGTTGCTCCTCCTGATGTCTCTGTACACAACTGACATGGCTCTGCCTCAGTGGAGAACATTAAGGGAGGATGTGATGCTGATATTAATGGCAGAGACTCAGGAACAGGACCAGCTGTGGATGATTGAAGCCACATACATAGATACCAATGGAGACAAATGGGATTGTCATATACATATTTTATCCACTCGTACATGTTTCAAGAGCTCAATAAACCATAACCAGATTTAATATTTCTGCTTTTGTCTCGTCTCATCTTTTTCTCCCTCTCTGTGTGCGCGTGTTTGTGTGTAAATGGGTGGGTGCGCGCGTTCCTACCCATGTGAGAGTGGCGACCAGAAGCGCGCTTGGTTCACTCTTCAGCTTCTGGATGCCGAGAGCGCACACAGAAAGCAGACACGGGAAATAACGATACAACACAGGGACCTCCTGTTTATTCTTGGCAAAAGCCAAAAGCTATGACTTGTTAACGATAGTGTCCTTGTAGCCGTCCTCCGTGAAGGCGAAAAACAAACCACAGTTATTTTTTTCCACAAGAATCGACCAACATATCAGCTGTTTCTCCCACAGTTCCACATTCCGGCGCACACGGGGAATATGAAGGCGAAAAACCGCGACCAAAGCTTGTCTGACTCCAGAGAGCTGGACGGATCCTATGACCAGCTGACGGGTGAGTGAACCGGCGTCCGAAACATTGGTGGATGTTTTAAAATTGTATGCGAGGAAAAAAAACTCCTAAAAGATTAAATGTAAAGACCCGATAACGTGTAAAGACCTTAGTCCACCTAACTTCAGGTGGTTTGTAAATGTCACAACCTGTCCGCCATTCACCTTACATCAATTGAAAAAAAGAAGAAAAAACACTCCTATTTTTTTTATGTACGAGTTTATTTGTAGCGCAACTCTTTTAATGTAATCCACCATGTTTTATTTGAATGCGTTTTAAGTCTATATGAATATGAGGGCTCGACAAGTGGAAAAATATTTGATTCGAAAAATATGCATGTCTGTGTTGCATGAAAATGTGGTTGCGTAATGTGGTGCGTAATGTTGAAAAATGCTGATTTTCTTTCTTGTCAATGACCGTAAAACAAGCGGCTTGGCTCGGTTTAGGGAGACCACCTTATTGTTGGTGCGCTCGCTGTTGTGAGAAAGCGCTGCGGTTTGGTAACACCTATGCCCAAATTGTTCCACTGCACTGCTTTGGCGCGTTGTCATTTCAGACGGAAATCTCTCTCACATGAGCTCTATCTGCGAAGTTTGGGCCACTCTTTAAAAGGGGCGCTTTTTTTTTTTTATCTGCAAGTGCAAGAGGCATCTCTGAAATACAGCTTCTTGTTGACTTCCAGAAGGCGTAAATGTGTGCGTAATTTCGTTTGTGTTCTAACTGGAATAAAACACATCAGTTCAATAATGCCACAGAGATGCTTTTGTTGTCTTCTTTGTGTATGTCTGGGGTAAGAGTGCTGACAACAGTGCCTCCACTTTATTAGCACAGATGAGGCACACATTAGTTTTATGGCGATGGAATGAACCGGTTCGCGGATGCCCGCGTGCGCCAATATGCTTTTGTATGTGCTCATTTGGGAGCTGAGCACTCTCTTGAGGTGTTTTCTTGCCACCGCAGCCTTCCATTGTCATATTATAGCGCACGGCTTTCCCTGCTTATGCGAGGACCTGTTTGCCCGTTAAGTGCCGAAATAAAATTATTGCTGAACACATCAGACCCGCAATGGGGAAGTTGTGCATGTCCAGACAGCTGTACGCCTCGGGCTCAACGGGGACGCGATAATCTCATTTGCAGCTAAGCGGTGCTTTGTCACAATTTTAATGCATCCTTAATTACGAGAAGATTGCAGAGTGTCCTAATGCTAGTGTGTCAGCAGTGGTCGTCCAGTGTGTGTGGGTATTGCCTGGTGAGTTTTATCAGAGCACTGTGTGGGTATGTGTGGGCGTGTTAAGAAACTGCTTCAATTTTTCTAGGGTTCCTTGTTGAAAGTTCAAAATAATATTCTTTCTGCTGAATCCCAAAACATCCATCAGCTGCATTGTTTTTTTTTTTGTTTGTTTGTTTGTTTTTTTTAAATTGGATGGCTCTCTTTGACTCACACTGTAATCTGTTGCAGACACACACACAGTGATTTATGATTTATGTCTTAGAGATGAGAAAACGTGACAGTGGATGTCCGCTTGTTCTTCTGTGTTTGTCCCCTTTCTTCCTTCATCTCCACTCTTTTTATGCCAGCTGACTGAAATTGTCCCCTGTGTCTGAATGTCCACAAGAAGCCATATTGCTATTTTAATGGTTGAGCAAAGGGGGTAGAGAGAGGGAGCGGCACTAAGCCATTCAATGCGCCAGAGCAATTTACTTGTGGCATAGTTATTAATCACTTCTAAGAGGATGTGTGTTGGTTGGTTTGTTCATATTTGTAAGACGGTGTCAACATTGAAACATACTTCGCTCTGATGGTGTGCACGGTTGCTAAAGATGTTTCTGTCTGAGTGTCGGTGCAATGAAGATGGGATGCAGCTAAAGTTGTGGGGGAATATTCCTGGTCTTTTCTCTGTAACATTTCTTTTTGTTTTATAGGAGCTTCTCCCTGCGAAGGGGCCCAGTGTGTGTCCGTGCATGTGTGTGACAGAGAGGGATTTTCTGCATTATCCTGACTAAAAAGAAATGGTGTGATGTGAGAACTTGACTTGTGAGAGTACATCCTTAGGTGGGTTTTTGTGTGTGTGTGTGTGTGTGGGAAGGACGGCTACAGGTGAGTCATTCTTCTTACTTACCAGCAACTTGTGCAAGCGAGATTAGAAAAAGAAAGAGAGAGAGACGCAGTGGTGACCTGTGTTGCTTAAAGGCAGTGTGGGTGGTCTCCAATCACAATTTGAGTGAAATGTAACCCTCTAGAAATAACTCCCTCTCACCCGGCTGCATTGTACTGGAGTGCGCCCCGCTGTGTGCGTGCATGTGTCGGAGTGTGCGGTAGCCTGGCGTCGCCCATTGTGTTTAAGAGCAATGGCCAAGAGATGAGAGGCAATTATAGAAGTGTGGTGCAGTAATCTCCTTTTCCACCTCGCAAGCCATGCTCAAGAGGAATCATATCATCTACACAAACGCACACACACATGAACAGTGTCTCCGCAAACCCTTATGTGGCTATTATCTTAACCTTCTCATGCTTCCTTTTCTCCCTCTCCGGAATATTATCTAAAGGCTAAATCAGTAGTGGTTGGCAGACATGCTGCCAGTCATCCCTTGTTTGGTACCTGCAGTGTGCATCATTGGATACTTTGGTGAAGAAGACAAAGGTGTTGCATTTCAGGTTTTAAATAGTTTATTCATTCATAATTTTTTTTAAAATTTTTTAATTGTGCTCAGCATGTAATTATTTTAATTTGCCTTTTTATCAATGATCAAAAGTCCACAAATGGTTTCTCTCAAATTAATCATTTGGTGTCGACCTGGCCTCCAAATTCACTAGTTCCCAAACTGATCAAGTATCTGTAGGAACAAGCCTGATCCACAGAGGCCCCTTCCCTCAACCCATAGGACCCAAAGCCAGACACCACAGGACACCCTCAGAAGACCCATGTCCATTCTCTGATGAGTCACAACTGTTTTGGAGGCACAAGGGAGAACTACATAGTATTTTCCAGCTCCTCACATGTTAACAGAGGCTTACATTTGAACTAAACCATAATAATAAAAAAAATGATCAAATTATTTGATTATGAAAAAAAGAAAATGTCATTTTCAGCATGTGCACAGCCTGTGATAGATGATAGTACTGTGCACAAACTCTGCCTTGTTTGAGTTTGGATGACGATGCCTGGGGCCGTGTTAGGGGATGTACAGTATGTGGGGAATGGGCTCTCACATTAACTAGATTAACTATGTGTTTTGGCTAAGAGAGCTGATTCCCTACTTTCCAACAGTCAGCACACGCTCCCAAATGCCCCACTCGCAGTGCAAATGTACACACACATCCGCAAACATAGACAAACATGAACTATTACAAAAATTAGATTGAAGTGCAGCAGCACAGCTCTTGGATAAACCCCTAGGAGGGGTTTAGCCTTTGATAAGTTTGGACAGTTTATTTCCCACACACACGCAACTCTTAATGAGCGATGTTAAAAGCACTGACATTCGGCGCAGTGCCAGGCTTTCAGTACAGTCTTCACTTCAGATTCCGAAAGATAGCCGTGAGAGAGGGGAGAGGGTTGAGGTGGAGGTTATTAGCTGTTCTGAAAGCCACGTGACACGTATCCCAGATTTGCGTCTGAGGCGGAGCACCCGTAGTGGAATCATAATTTACTAATGCCTCACCAAACTGATACCGGAGGAAAGATTGCCTTCATAATTGACCTTGTCAGAGGGAGTTTAGCCTAGAGTTACCGTCTTGACATGCCTCTTTTTGATGCAGCTAGAATCCTAATGGCCACTGGCATTAATTAAAAGCCTTGATTTAATGTGCCACTGGATGCGGGAGGACGAGTGTGACACACGTTGCCGTATCTGGGATCCTATCTTGGTTCCTGGGTGCGTGTTCCTCGTGGAAGTGCCAGAATTGTTGATATGAAATGACTGGGTCCCTGCATGGAGGAATGCTTCGAGTGTTTCACTTAGGCTTATCTGTCACATTGGTTACTTCACTGGGGTAAGGAAGGAAGGAAGAACGGCATGATGAAAAATGGAAAAGGACGAGAGTGGTAAAGAACGGACAGAAGCAAAAACGAATTAGCTTTCTGATAATATTGCATTCGCCTGGCAAATCCCAGCATCAGCCTTTGGCGGAGGGTAGGTGCTGGTTGCCCTATTATAAAAGTGCCTCCTGCCAATCTTATCCCGCTAATGCACAACTCCTATCAATCACATTTGTCCTGTAATAATGTGGAAGCTGCCCACCTGAGACCTGGGCTCTTTTTGACATTCAAATGTGTATCTCTGACGGTAAAGTGGATTGGACGTATGCATGTTGAAATGAAAACGTTGGCATAATTGCCCACCCATCCGTCCCCGTCCTCCTCCTAATGTCCCAATATATTTCAGAACAACCTGTCCAGCAGTCCTCACTCGCACACACCAGAATATATAATAGTATCATGTATATTTTGGTCTCTAATTGAGTGTCTTAGCTCAAGCTCCTGGCTCCGTGTCACATCGCGGCTTTTCCATTCTCCATCCTGAATGCACACTCCCTGTCCGGCTCTTATCCTTCCTACCTCCTCTCCAATTCACTCAGGTCACAGCGGGGCCGTAGCTTAATAGGGCTGGAAGCCAGAATCAATCCTAACGAGTTTTAAACTTTGACCAAACCTACGGAGGGCCGGCCAATCGTTAATTAAAATAAGTCCTGCTCACCTCACCCTTGGTTCCCTAAACCCACCCCCCCACCTCTTCTCTGTGTACACATTCATTTATAAATGCCTGCAGGGGGAAGGGGAGATTTAAAGACGTGAGGGGATAGAGAACAAAGCAACAGGCGATGGGAAGATGGGAGAGAGGGGTATTATTTGTCTGGGAAAAGTCAAGATACATCACAGATTGAGGATAAAGGAATTAAAGGACATTGGGGAACAAAAGAGATGTTTGATTCAGAGCATTACGGACATACAAGAAGTCAGAGGGCGTTTTTTTCTCCTCTCAAAATCACTCTGACACCGCTACCTGTCAGAGATGTTTAGCAACAAGCGACTGATTGATTGACTGACACAAAGTGTCTCTGAGTGTGACAGATCCCTGTGTCATTCACTGAGTGCTTCCCTCTCTTCCTGCTGCACTGTCACTCACAGCATGTGATCTGTATTAGAGGATGATTTTCTGTCCATTAGCTCTGCCTCTACCCGTGAGATGGAGAGTAATTCATCAGTATGGGCAGGGGCAGATGTGTTGCAATTTACAGTGGGTTGGAGCGCAGGGTATGTTATATCCTTTGACTATATGTGTATGGGAATATACAACAATCAGCCACAATATTAAAACCACTAAATAACATTGACCATCTTCTGACAATATAACTTTCTGCTGGGAAACTTTCGGACCTGGCATTCGTGTGGATGTTATTTAGTCACCACCCGCATAGACCGGACCAGGCACGCCCAACCCCCCACACAATATTAGGAAGGTGGTCATAATGTTATGCCCTTTCCCCTTGTGCAATTTGGTCTCATTTGAATGCGTGATACAGCACAAAAAACGAAAACGTCAAGAAACATTCATTTAATCGCAGCCTACTGCTTAGTACCCTACTGAGGCCATTTACTCTGTTCATTGGTGTTTCTCGAGTAACAGCTTCAGTGTGATTGACAGCCCTGCAGAGAGTGATAAGAGATGAGGTGGGGGTGATTAGGGAAAGCATGGAGATTGTAAGAAGCACAAAATGTACACACAAACAAAACACACACTCAGGCACACAGGGTTTTGGCCTGAGGCATGGCAGCGCAGCAGAACCCTGCAGTTGCTCTAACAATCAATCACGTACTTCTGACAGAACTTTGAACAAGGTTTTGTCAATAACACAAAAGAGCAGAGGCACACACACACGCGCACACACATATGTGTGTGTGTGTGTACACATCCATGAAACAGTGAGAGAAGGAAGCACAGTGGGAGAGGCCTGATCAATGGCTGTCATTCAGCCTACTGGTCAGAATAAACTTAATGTCTCCCGGTGCGCTCTGTGTCTAACTGATAACCCAATCAAGCAACGTTTAATGGAGAATGTCCTGGTCAGTGCTGATCAGTAGAAATGATTTTTCCACGCTGCTCTGAGCCACAAGGAGAGTTTAAGGTGGACTGGAGGCATTGAAGCAAAATCTTAACGTTTTTTTCTTTTTTTTGAGGGCAAAACGTGATATATCATTCTGTTTTGAAGCAAGCATTGGATAGCAGACATTAAGATTACAGAAGCATACCCAGTCTAAACACGAAATATTTTTAAAAAGTAGTTTGCACCACACTGAATGAGTCGACCCAAAATTGCAATTTCCATCTATTCAACTGTCTGCCTTCCTAATTCCTGCTGATGCATGAATCCAATTTGAATCTTGTTCTTGACCTCTTGAGACCCAGGCTTTAATTTGGAATGCACTTTCTACATGCATTTTAATTTCTCAGAGGTATTTGGGTTTATTGGGACCTAAGAAGTGTAGAAACTAAGCATCATCTTTGAACTGGAAGTAGTTTTTGAACAACAAGCTCTTGCTATAAATCGTTACTATTGACAGCATTTGTTAAATGTGCATCTTAGATCAAACTAGAAAAGATAATAAGCATAAACAAACAGGTTTATTAAAGACTACATCTGATTAGGCTTTGTACCTTGTCCATGTTCGTCCTCTGATCGGCTGCAGAATGAAATGAAATACCCGCCATCATGTTACTACACTGACTAATGTATTGACCCTTCGCTACCACTAGATGGCAGTCTAAAGAGTCCACTTATGAGGACAAAAGGTCTAAATAAAGCAGTATAAGAAGCTGAGACACACCTGAAACTTAACGCCCCCATATGAGGACGCAGGGTCTCAGAAGTTTAAGGTGCATCCCCGCAGAGAACGGGAATTGTGAAGGCAGCATCATTAGCTCCCTGGCACGCCTTAGCTGCCTTTCCACTGGCCTAAAATGACGGCCCTCATCATTGCCCCTCAGTCAGCCTGGGGCCAGGTTGTCAGAGGGGACACTTCTTGACAGCTCGGTCTTTATTTCTCCCTGGAGAGATGCTGAAGTCAGCCAAATTCTCGACCCGCTAAATATGCAGACTGTGACAATGTAGAAGGAAACAAAACCAATTGCATTTCGGAGTCTGCGATAAGGTTTAAGGTATTACAGTTGTGTGAGTGAGGGTTATTGAGAAATGCTGAAACGCTGAGTGAGGAATTTTGTGTTGAGCCTCTCAGAGCCTTGTCAGACTGTTGAATCAGCCCGCCCTCTCTAAAATCTATGCCAAACGACACACTTGTAAATTGTAAAGATGCAGACTTTACGGGTCTAACTAAATATTTGCGTACTTGAAAATCCATTTGCTTTAATCATCTCCATTGCACACCGCTTGTTGCCTGTGGGGCTTCAAAATCCTATTTTCCCCTCGCTATCTCCCTCTGGCACCGGTAAACGGATTACTCACACAGCAACCTGA
The DNA here is from genome assembly GCF_022458985.1 of Mugil cephalus. Lineage (NCBI taxonomy): Eukaryota > Metazoa > Chordata > Actinopteri > Mugiliformes > Mugilidae > Mugil > Mugil cephalus. Next base: position 13,048,678 of record NC_061782.1, read on the forward strand.
CGTTCTGTAAGTGCTGCTCCCCGGGCACCGTGGCCTGGAATCACAATTTCATAAGAGTTAATGGAGTCCACTAATCAACACACATAGACAGAGACCCACGGAAAAGTTTGATTGATTGGCGGAATGACAGTTGTGACAGCAATGGGATCATTACCGACCTGGAGCAGTGCATCACTTTCTGACATTACCAAAAGTGGACTAGAACCCAATGTTGTGTACAGGAGCCAGCGGAAGCACCAAGGAAGAAAAAGAGAAACAATGAAACATGAAGACAACTCTTATATAATTCCAGACTCAATTATGTTAAGATTGAGGTTTTACAGGGTTTTACCTTTTGTTGCTTAAGTTTGTGGGTGCTTTGGGGCGATAATGGTGTGATTAATAGTCCGATTAATGGTCCGTCAGCGTCCAACACCATTGTAACCAAGTGAACCTCTGATGATTCAGCTTGTTGACCTGGAGACAGAACAAGTTCAGTACAATGTTCTGTCTTTTCACATCCAACCGGGGCAATCAGGTCATAAGTGGCCAGCTTTTAGTGCCCATGGTCGTGCCTGGCATTAAAATGCATCTCTGCACTCGTCCTCATCCGGAACTTGAAATCCGATCTCAGGTTCACGCAGTGTATGTGAACAAACACAGACACGCGTTGTGGCACAGTGGAATATTTTAACAGCTGCTTTCTCTGAGAGCTCTCCACCTACCGCTGTAGCAGAACAATGAACAGCTGTTTGTTGTGTGCGCGTCATGACATTGAGAAACGATTTACATTTTGGCTTAAACTGTGAAGTCTCTCACTCAATGAATTCCTAGCATCCCAGCTAATCCTAGAACTTCCTGTTTCTGCTTTGTGGTGTGTATAAATGCAAGTTTTTGGACACAGACGATGTTAATGAATAATAATTTATTATTGTTATTTTGTGTCCTAACAGAGCTAAATTTGAGTTTCTAGCTCAGGTGTTTATGCTGTGACCTGATAAATTGTCAGGGTGACGCACGTTCTCTCCGCTTACTCAGCATGAAAGTTTAAGCCATCATGAAAAGTGTACTTGAAGAAAGTCAGAGGAGCATCTGTCTGAATGTTGTTTTTTTCTCAGGTCGTATTTTCTGTCTTTATTTCGTCTTTTTACAACCGCAAGATGTTTGCTCGTAATGAAGGTGAATTAAGGAGAAGTGGAGCGCACGTTCGGCTGCACACTCAGAGAAAGTCATTAAGGGTGGTAACGATTATTAATGAGGCCTGTGTAAAATTTGTGTGCTGAAATATGGGCCTGTTGCTTTCCTCCCGTGTGTTTTCATGACTGAGATTTGGGCATCAAGAGTGAAATTACTGACGGCGTGGCTCTTCCAGCGCTCCCTGGGAGGAATAAACACAATGTGGACCTGGAACCAGTCGATTAAAGCTACATTTTCATCTACATTAATATTATAATATATATTAACATGTCAGTCGTCTTATTTATTGTAGTGTGTGGCTTGTGGACATGTGTGTAGGTGTGGGAAGTTTGTGGTTCTCCTCCTTCCTCACCCTCCTCGCTCTTTGGCTTCTTAATCCCTGTCTAATTATCATGTTATTTTTATTTTAACTCTGCTGCCTTCATAAATATTTAAACCCTTAACTGTTGGTGCCTGTGATAGTTAAATCGTAGATATGCTTCAATATAACGACACTAAACAATCATTCATATATGACAATAAGTACAACTGGGTTGCAGTAAGCAGCTCTCTTGTAAGTCAGCAAATTACCAGTTAAAGTAAGGTCAGAGATGAATAAATCTTTTTTTATCTACCCAAACCGTAATGTAGACTTGTCAGGATCTGCGATATGTTGTATGTAATTTTTGTTATGTCAACTTGTGGGTTGAGCGATGGAGGAAAGCAAGTTAAGCAAGTTAAATTTAAGGACTTTAAAGTTGAAGAATCCAGCTGACCGTTTCCAGCAGGCTTTCAGTCTGCTATGCTAAGCTAAATTATGCTAAGCTAATTGTCTCCTGATTCGTTTAACTGTTGCAAGTCTACCAAAAATGTTTTTCAGTAGCAATTAACTTGGAGTTACTGGATATTGTTGTCAGGTTGCATCTGCACACTTGGACAGCTTCATTATGGTTTATGGGGTACTCTGAGTACTTGTCGACAATGTAGGCACCATGCGTACAGACATAGTCATGCACTAATTGAATAATGTTCAGTGTGAGTGTAGCTGAGGTGAGTGGGTGACAGTTAGCAACCAGTATACCTGCTGGGCATTTTAAAATTTCTTTGAGGACACCCTCAAAGAAAGAAAGCGGCCATTCAAAGAACTGTTTGTGCCACTTGTGCTTAATATTGCAACAGCAAAAGGCTGCTAGGGATGGACAAACTATGACCCTTACAGATTGAAACCCATTTTCAACTTTGCAACTCACATGAGTTACAGGATCTGCTGATAATTCCTGACAACATGTCAAAGCTTCAGAGCTCCCGTGGGGTCCACATGTTAGCATGTGTGGTCAAATTATTTCTGGCTCATCTGTGTACATGTATTTATTTAATGTCCTGTAATGTCATCTGCGATGTTCACAAATTGCACTTGCAGTTGGGTTTAGCAATGCAAAATGTTGTTTCTTAAAATGTAAAGCTGAACCAAAGTGAGATTTGTAAGTTTTAAGGATCTGGTTCAACACAGTGTGCATTCGTGTTTTACTCGTCTGCTTCGTGCAAGCCAGCTGCTTTTGCACTGAGAGGTCAGGCAATCTGCCAGCCGTACAGGGAAACATCTTTACTGTCGCTTTGAGAATGTGTCAAAGGATTGTTTGAGGAAACGTCTGCCTCTTATTGACATTCTTGAGTGGATCTTGATATTAGAGAGAGGGTTTGTCAAGAGAGGCACAGGTCTTGTAGATTATCCATAATTCCTCTCTCAGCCGTTTCTCTCAGCTTTTAACCGCCCTTCATCTGTCCTTCTTAGTTCTGCTCTTCTGCGTGCCATACTTTTATGAATGAACGGCAGCCTCGGTAAAGAGGTTTTTCCACTCACCTCTCAAAGGTGGAAATGGTGATTAGAGTGGATGTAAAGTTAATAGTTTGAGGTCCGGCTCACATGCTTGGGTGGGCTTAAGTCGTGAGTGCATGGGGCACATTGAGGGAAAATAATGCGTGTGTGTCTGTATGTGAAAGGGTTGTTTGTCACTGAGGGGATTCATTCATGTCAGCCCTGCAGTCGGGTGTGGGCAAGAGGGTGAACTCAGTTTAAGGTCGTACGGTAAGAAGCAAAACGCAGACGTCTTTCTGTCCATCACACGTCATTTGCGAGAGATGAGTCAGTCGTAAATAGACTATAACAACTTCAGATTAATAATGGATAATAATGGAAGGAACATATATCTAACATATACAGCATCAACAGGCCATCTTGGATACTTCCACGGTAAAACATTTCTAATGCAACTTGCTGCCCTCTTTCCAAACGTATGAATTTTTAACATGTCAGTCTGTTAATAGTTTAATGCCAATGTGAAAAGGGAGTGAAAACAGTCGCACACTCTATGCAGTATGTGTATATATGATGCCACATATACATATGTTCTCTCCTAAGCAGGTTTCGTCATATTAAATATTATTTATACTCTATTTATCTATATCTACTCTATATACTATTTTTACTGATACTCTTCACTTTAGACATTGTAGTAGCTATTTACATGATGGACTTCTTTGTGAGCCTTGCCTGTTTGAAATGTTGTTGTGTAAGACTAGATACCAGACTAGATATCAGTAGTTACCAGGGTTCTATTCGGGTTTGTGTTTCCAGACCTAAAAAAAAGAAAAGAAAAGAAAAGAAAAGAAAAAAGATTTCAATCTCACATTTTGTCCTCGTTGCTTTTCAGTTTTTAAATGGTGCTAACTTCTAGTTGATGAGGAAACAGCAGGTGTTCCCAGGCCTGAAAAATTAAGCTCAGAGCGACCACCAACTGTGGAAAATGCATCATTAACAAACTCCCTCACAATAGTGCTGATTTTCATGCGTGCAAACACGCATGCACGCTAGCTGCGTCGTAATTTCTCCACACATTTCTGTGATTATAATTATGCAAATCTTTCTTGTTTTCCACCTTTTTTATTTCCTGTGGACAATTTTGAAGCTAGACAGCTGGGCTTGAGCACTGAAAAGTTTATTGAGCCCTTACAAACAGATTGTGATAACCTTCCAGGGGAGGCCATACACTCCTTACGCAATATTGGCTGTAAAGTGCAAAGTCTCAGCCTTCGGAAGCCACTTGCCAGAACCGTGATATAATTACATCAAGTGTGCTTGCACAAACCTCAGACAACACATTGGGTTTGAAGGGTGAACTATAAAAAAGGTATATTAAGTCATAATTCATAAAAAATTATCAAAATCATTGGGATCCTTACCTAAATATTTATTATTTGATTGTGTTAAAATGACTAATCTTTTGTAATCAGGTCATTTTTAAACCCTGTTCCATCTAGTATCTGAGCTAGACAGATATAATTAGCAGACACTGTGTGCAGTCTACTCTACCCACCCATTCATTTTCATTTGCTTCTCTGAAGTTGGACCGTGATGGCAACCTGCCAAGCATGGTGTTCCTCATATCCATAAACTAGCAAGCATCCTCATGAGGGATCCAGAGGTGTTGCCAGGCCTGATGTGAGTCACGTGTTCTCCCAGAATCATCTCCCTGCAAGGTTTCCTTTAGATGCGAAGGAGTGAGGTCTCTGTTCACTGCTAACCCCAGGTGTCTGAGCTCCAATTTAGTGATTTAGTGAATTACTCAGGACCCTTTTACTTTGATTGAGTAAAAGGCCACGCTAGACCAGTAGATGGAGTATTTCAGTCAAGAATTAGAGTCCTACTAACTCTCTGAAGTGGTCACCCCTTTAGCATTGGGGTGTCTCAGCTCTTAAGTGACACTCACATACAATGTGCTGTCATTTGTTAGTTTGTTGGCATACATGTTTAGTCCTGGGTTTATTTTCCATATAGTCACTATACAGTCACGTGTCACTGGCCATAGTTGAAGACTGAATGAGCATTTATTTAAAATTATATGGTGTAGAAGGAAAAAAATAACTCGTTTGCAACAAACCATTTGCAAAAGTTGCTACAGTTTGACAGTTTTTTGATACTTAGTGACAACTCATTTGTTGTGGGATTTCTGGAGGCTATCCCATACGAGGGATGCACCCTGGACAAGTCTCCAGTCTATTGCACGGGACACGGAGACAGACAACTACACTCACTCCTATGTCCAATTTATAATCACCAGTTAACCTAACCAGCATGTCTTTTAACTGTGGGAGGAAGAGTGAAATTGAAGATGACAAATTATAATTATTTCTCCCCTTTCCCCTATAAATGTGTAACTAAAAAAACTGATCAAAGACTCCTGCTGTGTGAATCCACGTGAGTTTGAGAGAAAGAGAGATGCAGTAGGATAAAAGTCATCTCTAGAGGCCCTCGCTGTGTTAATGATCATGGTATAAAAACTGAAAACGCAGACTAGCTGCATGGCCTCTGATCTTTTTTATTTACTCTGAAGTTCTCCCATTCCTCTCAAAGTTTTACGGGGAAAAAAAATCCCCAAAACATCTAATATGCAGTTAAGCAGCCAGAAAAAAAACACCCACCACGACATAAACACTCGTAATAAGCTCAGTTATGACCATTTGGGCCAATTATTTCAAGAAAATTAAATAGCTTCGTACTTGGAAGGCACCGATCTCATCTTCTCTTGTGCTTCAGCTCCTTTTACAGATCGTGAACCAAATCAAAGTTTCATAGACTAACGCAGCGTCCATGTAGAGAGTAGAAGCCATTGCATCCAGCTGTGTCGGTGAACCGAGCCACAGCGGACGCGCACGGGGGAAACGCGCGCGCACTCACAAAGTGGAGGTGAGACTGATGCCTGCTGATCTGTTGATTCAGGACTATAATGCCACAGCTGCTCTCTATCATCACCTCCAAACCGCCAGAGAAGAACCTCTGTCGCCACTCTCCTGCCTCTTAGCCCGGCTTTGTGTCGGCATAATGCTCATGGGAAATATTTTTAGCTCCTCTCTCATTTGGTCCTTGAAAGCAGCAAAACCAAACCCGGGAGGACGTCGCGGGGTTGCTCTTTGCATGAAATTTAATATCTAACCCGGAATTTGGCGTTTTTTTATCCTTTCACAAGATGACAGACGGTTTGTATCCTGCTATTTGTCTTGTGTGTTACAACAGGCACTCGCTGAAATGAACCGATTTGCTATCAACAAAATGCAGGGACAAAATTTCAATGTATGTACAGGTATATATCTATATCACACATATCTGACCTCCTTTTGGGCTGCAAGGGGAAATTAGGAGCGAAAAAAAAAGTAGATATTGTAACGTTCTTAGTGGTGGTTTGATATCAGCAGTCTCAGCTCGTCAGCATCCGAACCCTTTTACAGATGTTTGAGCTGTCCTCCAGTCAGTACGCCGTGTTATTTGATGATTCTCTCTGGCTTTAACGTGTGAATGTGGACACAGCTGATGAACCTCCATTGTTAAAGTGGATCAAAATGTCTTCAGGCCGCGTGCATCAAGGAAGGACATGCAGTGCAATCCCTGGGTTATGCCATATGCTTTATTCTCTCTACTCTCTTCTCGAAAGAATATTTCATATGAAATCTTTACGGGAATCTCACACTACACACGAGTCACACTGACGCCACCGTCACTCTCAGAAATGACTGCACGTGTCACGCTCATGAGTTGTTTTGTGCACCAGTGCTCCTGAGTCAGACAGGAAAATGGCATCTTCCTGTTTCCCAGTTTCCCATCTTCTGCTTCCCTTTGTACTTTGAGGCAGACAGTGACAGCGGGGAAAACACTGCGAAGGGAAGACGACAGGCTCTGTATGTATGCTCGGTGTACCTCCAACAGAGACGTGGAGAGAGAAAACAGACAGGTGTGTGTTCCTCTTTCCCCCGTCTGTTTACTGAGACTTTACAGCAGCAGAGATGAATTCCTCCCTCCGCGTCTAAACTGTCCTCTGCTCCCCCGATTCACTTCGCTTTGAGATAGATGGTCTAAAGATAGAAAGGAACAATGAGGACCGCACTACCTCTCTGCTCTAATAAGCAATGATGGGTGCTTTTGTGTTTTTTTTTTTAATGACTCGAACTTTGATAGAAGTAGTGAACAGGCGCTGCTGTTGCCTACAGAGACCACCTTTATCATATGAAAAAAAATAGGTAGTGATGAAAGTGATGAAAGGTTTTTGCCAGACACCCTTACTGTCCTGACAAAGAGTGAGAAAGTGAAAGAAAAGTTTGAGAAAGATGGAGACAAATGTATGTAATAAAAAAAACGGAAGCCCGTCAGTGCTCTCAAAAATAAAATGATGCGTCTTGAGGATTTTTTGAGCCACAGTAATGCTGATGGTGGCGTTTGTCTCTCATTTGTTAGTCAAAATGCAGGCCGCCTTGGATCAGCTGGAAATCCCTTCTCTTCTCTTCCTCCCATCTCCTCCGGTATCCCTCTCTTCTCTGCTGAATTAGCGACCCGCGCTGTGGCATCAACGCTGGGAGGTCTACGAGGATAATCCCTCGGCTTCTGTTTGCGTCTTCATCTCTTCCATCGTCCGACTCGACCTCAGTCGACAACAAAGACGTGGTGTTCTGTCACCAGGAGACAGCTGCCGTGTCAGAGTGTCAAAATCTAGGTTTTTCTTTCAGTTTAACTCAGGTTGTAGCTGTCTTCACTCTAGTGCAGACACACAAACAAATGTGTGGAGCGCAGGTTTTGCAGGCTGTAACTCTGGATCACAGTTGGAAGATAATCTAATGGATGCATCTCCTCTCAGATTCACATGTAGCGTCCTGAAAACAAATACAGTGCACTTGAGGATGGTTGTTTGACACTGATGCATGTTCACCGTACCTTTATTAACCAAATGCGTGAGGAAATTGTGTGAAACTAATTAACTAAATGGAGTTTTAGGACGCCCAAGCTGAAGATCAAAGCAACTTTATCTGCTATTCTTCCATCATTATCATTGTTTAGGATACTCTGTTCATTTCCTAATAGGGCCAGTTCTCATTATCGACCTCTTCTACGAGTGAGTCATTCTTAAATTGGTACAAATTAGAGGATTTAAAATTTTTTTTTTATTTATGTCGTCGTGCCTTTCTGACCTCTTTGAAGTTCAGCATTTCGAGCGTTTGAAGAAGTTGCAGACAGATGGGAAATAATGGACTCAGTGATGGCCCTGGCGAATGGCCCGGTATGAGAGTATGATTTCAAACGCACGCACATACGCGCGGACGTGGACGCAAACACACATACTGTAGGCCCCGTAAAAGCGTGACATTTCTCCGCCGTGCGCCTCCCTCTCTCCTCCCCTCCTCTCGTCTCCACTCATCTCCTCCTCCTCCTCCTCCTCCTCCTCTGCTCCTATTCAGCTGCGTGCTGATGGGCGAGCCTGTTTGTCTTATCGCCCTCTGCCAGCTGCGTTGTGGATTTGGGATCTTGGGGTCTCTCCTTCCCTGAGCTCTCCCTGCTCTAAAAGACAGGGGGACAAAGAATTGGCACAGTACAGACACACACACACACACACAAAACAATTTCATGCAGTCACGCAAACACTGACCAATATTCCACAGATGCACATACTAATCCAGATTCAAGGCTGCAAGTTATGTGGACCTCAGAAGAGGAAATTTTGTTCAACTCAGCTGCCCCCCCCCCTCCCTTTCCTCTGTCATTAGCTGCTCCTGTTGCTAGACTCTGTAATGCCACCTGCCTGTGGCTGTTAATGACTATAGTCGCTCTCTCTCCCCCAATTCTCCTCACTCACTTAAGCACCTTAATGAACCACCTGTACGGTGCATGCGTGTGCATCTTTGTCTATTTACGCCTCTATAGATGTGTGCGTGAGGCATTGTAAGTGCTGGAGGCTTGCCCCCCTGCATATATGAGCCAATTATCTTTACTTACCTCTCTCCTAACGACTTTGAAATGAACACAGAGGTGGTGGAATAGAGATGACTCTGGCAGCCACGAGGAGCGCATGTGCCGGTGTGTTTGTGCAGGAGGACAGGAGTTCAAGCCAACGCGGAGACGGCTGGCAAAGGAAGGAGCTTGAATTTGGACCGTACGACCATTTGGCTACTGCCGCACGGTATTTGCCTTACGATCAGTCTGCGCCGATTGCATTACTTCTCATTTCATTTGTCAAATAAGATGGCAGTCCTGGTCGCTCCCTGATAAATCTGTTTAAAACTTTTACCTTTTATTTGTGCAATGGAATCTCAGGGAGGAAGGTTCAAAAAGACACCAAACATTGATGTCAAGAAACACATTTTTTTTTTCTTCATAAGACTAAATGAAATTATTTGCATTATCTGCATTCTTACCCACGAATACAGGGCTTCTACCAGTACACCAATATGAGAATGTGTCTTTGCAGACCCTGCATTTAAAGCTGTGGTATACAGTGACATAAGGACAGGCTTACTTGCTGATGATGGGCTCAGTCTTTTTCAAACTTGTTTGGCAACAGCTTGCATGTGATAGTTTGTTAATTTTTAGCGATACATTATTTTCTGACTCCACCAGTCATTTGTCTTTAAAATAGCTCTAATAATAAAAATACAGCTGATAAGTTTAATGCGTATCCATAAGCTGGCCTGTGTGCTACGGCTTCCTCCCACGGTCTGCGACCCTCCAAAGGACCAGCGGCCACATTATATGAATGAATGAATGTCCAGCATTGAAAGCTAACAATCTGCAGCACATTTTTCAATCTTTCTTTTGGGGTCAGGACCAGAATCTGGTCATAATGACACATTGTCCCCTTTATAAAGTCAATAAGGTGAGTACAGAGGCTGTAAATTGGCTGCTTGACAACCACCAAAGATCAAGGGGGGCAAGGAACCTTATGTGGTAACTTCACTGATATTGATTTAAAAAAGTCTTAGAAGTCACTCTAGGGTTGAAATTGTCCAACTCTTTCAACAAGTGCCCTATGAAGGGTTAAAGCCCCTCTTCTACCAACTCTCTACCTCTACTGTGTTTCATAGGATGTGAGAGATTGTGTTAAAAAAAAAAAAAAGGAATGGTTTACTGACTTAAGTTGGTAATTGAACTGTCCTTCAAGACTCTTTTCAGACACGCTTCCTCTGGCTTGCCTAATTAAACCTGCCCGAACCTCTGACAGTTTCTCATCACTTTCACTGTACTTTGGACTTTTCTAATAAAACCGAGGCCAGAACAGGTGGGGGGCGGGGTGGTGCTGTAGCTGTTTGTTCACGCTGCACTTCACGTCACGTTCGAATTACCCAAACACCGGAACCTCGGTTTAATAAACAAGAAATCATTCCCTCTGTCTCTCGGCATTGCTTGAGTAAGGGCCGTGTTGCTAGATTGTTAAAATTGTGTTTTTTTTGTGTGTATGTGTGTTTCTTTTCTTTCTACATTTGAATATCAAGTGGCTATCTTTTTTTTTTATTATGCAGATTATTTATTTGACATGCAAATATGTTCGCGTTGGCACATGGTGTCAATGCTTTCTTCAATAATCACTTGTGTATTCAGAGAGCCCTCGAAAAAGCACACAGAAGCCCAACAGCTGGCAAAAACCCAGCCGGCTTTTAATGCTTTGACAGGTCCATACATCACACAAACTTATTCCATCTCTCGGACTATTTCATGGCCCCTTAACACACTGAGATTAGGACAGTGTCGGACATACACATACTGTGTGTATTTATATTCTCTCCATGCTGAGGGGGAAGCCGGGCTTGTAATGTCTGTGAGATGTTTGTAAAGATAAAGGTCATCACGACAATTAACCTTGTGTGATGAGTGAGGGAGCAGTATAAACAGCAGGCTGTGGACAGGCACATATTCTGGGCCTGAACAAACACAGACATACGATGTAAACCTATACACTTGGTACATTGTCACCTGGGATGTGATTCCAGCTGGCCAGTAGCTTTCTGGAGATGTGTCCGGATATTGGATTCGATCCAGCAGAAAAACAGCAGAGCAGAACAGCTGTACCACCTTCAAGGCCTGGGAAGGACAGTGCAGCTGCAGCCACAGCTTGGAGGCAAGCTAGCTTTGTTATTGAACACCTGCCGGGGGGGCCACAGGGATCTGGCTTCCAGCCCTCTGGAGGATCTAGGACTTGAAATCTGTCTGGGTTTCGTTAGAGAAAAATGAGATGGGAAAATGAAAACACCTGGATGAAATTTTATTGAAATATTATTGAAATTTTTTTTTATTGAAATTAATATTAAAAAAGCAAAAGGTTAAAGCTGGATGCAGGTGTATCAGCTGCTTTAGTCACAGTGAGATTAAAGTATTTTTATATTAGCTAATTTTTCATTAACTGGTTGATAACACTTTTGGAACAAGCCCAAAAATAAAATAAAAAAATGCACAAAACTGCAGAATACAACTTCACTCTGGATGCAACAGAATGTATGTTGATTGTCTTAGCTGTTCAGTAACAGTGGTTCCTGTCACATGAACTTGCGTTTTGTATTCTTTTACCCATTAGAGAACTAAGAGAGATGACTTCAGTCAGCTAAAATGATTATTTAGAAACACAGCTCTTACTTGAGGGAAGCCTCTTGCTCAATCGGGACAAACTTCATTGTGAGTATAACAGTAAAGATTTTATTTAATGGCGTGCTCAGTAGAAGAGATGTGGACGTCTCTGGTGAGTAACCTGATTGGGACTTTTTGAAATTTGACAGCAATGACGTGGTTCATGTGGGAAATCATGGCAAACGTGAATGGACAGGCTGGAAGATCTCAAAATTGGCTGATTAGAGAAGAGAGACGGTTGAAAATGAACAATGATTAAATTCAGTCTTCCTGATTGAAGTTATGCTGAGCTTCATTTAATACTTAAGACCGTACTTGGGTCTCGTTTAATTTTCAACTTTTCCAGATTTTAACATTTTTTCACCCCTTTACACAACTCCTCTGCTTCCTCATTTTGTTAAGGAAACAATAGTCATGCGTTGTCAAGGTGGGTTTGTTAGCACTGATGGCTTGAGAGCATTTTCTGGCAAGTCTTCGAGGTTTCTTGATGTGGCGATGTAGAATTATGTATACTCTTACATGTGCATATGTAATATAGCCAACTACTACTTGTGTAACACTGGTGTCTCGTAACGCCACAAGAAGCGATCACTTTCCAACAAGTAGACAGAAATCAGTTGCTCCATTCATTCATTTATTCAGTTACTTTGTCACATACATCGTAACGTCAAAGTTTTTGTAAGTGGGAATGTAACACATTTTCGATTTTTTTGCGCGTGTGTGTCTTAACTGTGGCCCGTTTTGCTGTGAGTTAAAAGGAGCATGTTGTCGAGCTCACTCAGCCGAGCAAAAGGTGTTTCAGATCTTACCTGTAAGTGGCTCTGGCAACCTCTACAGCACACGGATGCACATGGAAAGACACAGCTGGTGTGTTTTGTCACATATAGAATCCCCCTTTTCCGTCTTCCCTCCCGTCCTACGCTTCGCTACAGTATGCTCTGCTGTACAGTAAGTGTGCTGGAAGCTGCTCTACAGGGAGCTGATCTCACTAGTGACGAGACTCGGGCGAAGTCTGAGAAACTTTGCCCCACATGCAGCGGCAGTAGGTGGCACAATGGCCTTTGGGCTCAAATGTCACACTGATGCTCCCTGACTTTTAAATTATAATCTAGAAACGGCACACCTGCACACTGAATACAAAGAGCTCTTGTAACCCGTCTTATCAAGTATCACAGTGATCCTTTCAGTATAATGTACAGCTGACACCTTTCGGATGGATTTAGCATTATTAAAATTATGACTTCATCGTATAAATTCTGTAAACTTTAATGCATCTTCAAGGTCTAGGTGGCGATGAAGAAAACCGTAGAGGCCGCTCTGTTATCTCTGAGTGGCAGTTGACTTTCCACATGGAAGAATTATTCCTTTCAAGAGGAAATAATTTTTTTACTGCCAGTAAAACTTTAAGTCAGTCTCTCTATACCGGATCCTCTCTGCTGCCCTTTCTGGTTTATTTCTTATAGATATATGTGCGATATAGGTTTTGAGTGTCCTTACTTTTGCGCATGCCTCTAGGATTTGAACTCTCTTAGGAGAAACAAGAAATAATATAAACTTCATACAGGATTTATGAGTTCACTTTACGTTTAAATGTTCAAACACACACTGACACGACGTGCTGCTGTTGGTCGACGTCTGAGTCGCTTCCCATTTCTCAGGACTGCCTCGGGTGTCAGTTTCTGTCTTCAGGCATGAATCTTGCGCTGAAATCCCAAACACATTTAATTAGAGGGATTTCACTCATAATCAACCAGTCTCTGGGTGAAAAGACCGCTGCACTCGCAGAAAATTAAAAACAGCTCAAGGTTATTGAATCGTGTTTCGATTAGTTTGATTTGACCATATTAACTATGCAGCTACCACACTGTGGAACCTAGGATGTAGCTGATGACGTTACATGAAAGATTGATAATGAATATAAACCAGAGCATAGGGGCATAAAATTGTTAGTGACAGTAGCTCTATTACAGATGAGTTAGCTGGTGTAATGACTGGATGTAAGAGGCATCATGGAGAATTATAGATGGATAATTGCAGGCAATGAAAAGGTTGATGAGGACAGGACCACAGGAGCAGTATGGAGCTCCACAGGTCAGAAACACACAACTCCAGACCAAGAACAGCAAGAAGATGAAGGGGAAATGGAGAAAGGGACACACAGCTTTTAACATGCTATACAGTAGTGACAGAAAAGGAATTGTATGAGAAATTAGAGGATAAGCGCTCAGTACATCATCCTCCAGCTGCCTATAGGCCTATAACAGCATAACTAAGGGATTGTTCAGTGTCACCTGAGTCAACCCTAATTATAAGATTCATCAAAAAACTTTTAAGCCAAAAAATTAAAGGTAGAGACTTCCTGTGTTTCATGCACCCAAGTTGGGAGTTGGTTCCACAGGAGAGGAGCCTGGTGGCTGAAGGCTCTACTTCCCATTCTACTAATCAATAATAAGTAATAATTTAATAATAATAATAAATGATCTGTTCCCAATTGAGTGACTGTAGACTAACTCAAAGGCTTAAACTGAGGAGGACGTGAAAATGAAAAGCATCTCCCTCAACTCAAAGTGACACCTCGATTAATTGGAAAAGTAAGGGCTCATTCTCTGGGCATCATTCATCAGTACCGTCCTAACTGTGAATCTCTGTTTTCCATTTACACTCGGAGCTGTATTTAGTTTCCTCAATATGTAGTCTATAGCAGGATTAGGTGACTTGGTGCTGTAACCTCCTGTCCTTGGCCGCCCCTTACAGTAAATGTGTTTCCTCAGCATTACAGAAATAGAAGCGGCTCCTGTGGCGACAGCTCCCCTTATCAATTCCTGTTTGTCACACCATCGGAATATGTTGTTGCACTTCAGGCAGTCTGTCAGTATAGGTAACGAAATGCTCCCGAGGTTAGTCCAATCAACTGTGAAGCAAAACTTGGAGGATGTTTTGTGCGACGTGAGTCGGTAGGCAGTTTACTCACAGGACCTCCTCTACAGTATGAATCATGAAGCGCCATTCGCTCCTGATCTGATGTGTCACAGCGACTACCTTTTAGACAATAAGTAACTGAGATCATTTTTATGTGCTGAAGAATTCAAGAACAAAAGAGTGACAGGGAGACAAGCAGGAGAGCAACAGACTGCTCAAACTGTGCCGGTAATTGACTGCATCATTCATCTTTGCAGCTCTGTGCGAATGCTCGCCCCTGGTTCGTTCTGCGCCTACATTCCCCTTTCCTTTATCTTATTGCTTTTGCATTTGTTTTCCAGCCACTGCGTTTTTTGTCTCCCTCTTTCCCCGTCCCTGTCCGTCCCCTCAAAAGCTGTGTGTCAACAATCAAAAAAGCGTAAAGAAAGGGATGGGAGCGGAAAGATTGAGTCAGAGATAGTGGGTGTAATAAGCAAAATTGGTTGGAAGGGATGGGTCGATAAGAGGGGGACGGATAAACGAACAAGAGGGAGGGAGGAACCTAGAGCATCCCGTCTGGACTGTGGGGTTAAAGCAGGGCTTTTCACACAGAAAAGTACTTTTGGAGTATTTTTTTTTTTCTGCAGAGGAGTGCTGCGTGAATTGGGAACAAGGGCCTACATTTAATATGAGCCACACCATACATTATGGATAGAAGAAACTTGTGAAGCCTGGAGAGTTTCTTTTTTTTTCCTTTTCCACCACTGCCCTGCGTGTCTCTCGCCTCGTGCTGCTTTCCCTTACTTTGTCCCCCATGCAGAATAAAAGAGGAAGGTGAGCAGCAGTGGAGAAAGCCACATCGTTTATATTTTAGAGGACAACTGTGCAAGAAAGGAACCAAGTCCACATCCACACAAAGGATGCGTACTGTAAGGCCGCGCTATTAAAAGGAGAATGTAGAGAGGATGTCCTTTCAGCTTATTGACACTAATAAAGATTTGTTGTGTAGTTGCAAATCTAATTATTAGCTTTGTTTCCTAAATTATCCCTTAGCCACATTACCTTATTATATTGTGTCATATTAAATTGAAAACCAGTGACTGAATCAACCACTGAACTTCTGGGAACAAAGAAGTCAGTAGGCACCTGGCTCTTGTCAAGGCTATTTATGCAGTGTGGAAAAGGGAAAATTGACAATTGGGACATAAGAACGCATACAGTACACGTAGCATTGTAAATTAGTTTTCATACTCTGCCCATTCCTTTAAGCTCATATCATATAGGATACAAGGAAAGAAGAGATGAGCGTGTTTGAATAAAACGTACAGACACGCGTACATCTCACTTTTTTTTTCATTACCTCATGCTTGGCTTGACGGGACCTTTATGTAAGTTGTTTGTTTCTTTGTCTCTGCGAAGCATCCAAAGCACAGGCCAGTAGCAGAGACTGATGAAAGGAGAGGGAGTCGTGCTTCTTTTCCTCGTATTTTTGGAACTGAGCTGTTGTTCTTACGATGAAATAATGAATTCAAAAATTGGCTGCTTACATTTAAAGTGCTGCTTCTTGGCGGGTATCCCGGCAGATCGCTGCTCCTGCATCCCTCATATTAGTCAGGAAATAAACTCTGGTTAAATGTATTATTAGTTTAGCTAATGAGGTGTGGGGACACATAGAATACATCTTGGTTTTAACCTTACTTGGTTTCATTTTGGTTCTTCTTAACTGACTTAAATGGATACATTGTGTGTGAAATACACTGATCAGGCATAACATCATTCCTAATGTTGTGTAGGTCTCCCTTGTGCTTCCAAAACAGTTGTGGCTCATTAGAGAATGGACATGGGGCTTGTGAGGGTGTCCTGTGGTGTGGGGAGGGGATCAGGCTTGTTCCTGTTCATCCCACAGACACTTGATCAGTTTGGGATCTAGTGAATTTGGAGTTCAGGTCAACACCTTGTGCTGTTTTTTACATCATTCACGTTATTGCTATGGGGTGGTACATGTACATAAAGCTTCCCAACATAACATTGCATTGGTCAATGTTATTCACTTCTCCTGTCAGTGGTTTTAATGTTGTGGCTGACTGGCGAATATCACATAAGAAAATAAATGGCTTAATCAAAGGTGTACTCTTACTCGATTTAAGTTAACTTCTTCCCAACACCTTCGAAACTTACATCAAAGCTGACACTGACCTTCAGTATCTTATCATTCAGTATGTGCAGATTGTGACCCACAGATTTTTAATTTGAAGAGGTACGTGAGTGTTTAATGTGAAACCATTCACATACGTTTAGTGGACTAACTTGGGGGAGAAGAACAGAAAGAACCCTTGAGGGAGACACAGAGAGAACGAGAGCGTTACAATGTGACAGCGGGCGAAGCCAATCCAATCTAGGCGCCCTCCTTCTCCTCCTGTCACAGATCCATACCTGTCCACCCACTGATTTCCCGTGAGCCTTTGGGTGATTGTGTGAAATCAGCCAAGTCGGGCTCCTTTTTATGGAGTTACAGTTCATTTACACAAGCATCCAAACACGCATGAGAGCACGTACTGTACGTACTGCAAACACTAACATTAGCATGCGACTCCCACACAGGCGCGCATACTCACTGTCCTCTTACATAACAGTTCACAGTGATGGAGGATGGATGAGTTGCTTGTTAGGAGAAAACTTACAGACAACAAATTTAGCAGCCTCTAGGAATCAATACACATCTAGCCTCGTCTTCTTCTTTTTTTTTTTCCTGTGAAAGATGTTTGTCTGTATAGTGTGTGTTTACGTTATCAGCTCTGTGTAAATGCTGCACAGTCTGCTGAATGTCTAGTCTTTCGTCACGGTTGCTATAGTGGGATGTAGCTCACCCTGGTTCACCTTTTTCTCTCGCATAATGAGAGAAAACAGAAAACACAGAGACGGTGGAACACGGGAAACATATTTTCCGTAACGATCGTTTGCCCGTCTTAGATGCTGCGACCTCCCACGCCACTGGACCGGTTTCATTAAGCGGAGGTGCGTCATACATCTTGCACATGCACGTTTGCTCAGCGGCGCGGAAGCACTTAAGAGAACCCGGGGCAAGAGCAGGACATGGAGCTGAGGAAATCGAGTTGAGAATGAGGTGGAAAGTTCAGCACCTGCTGGATAGACAGACGTAAAGAGCTCCTTGAGGAAGTATAGATGGTGTCAATAAAAGTGAGGGATTACATTAGAATGAGTTAGTGATTATAGCATAAGTGCGGCACTTCATCGTCATCATGTGCACAAATGGAAGAGCGGCCCCACTGGAGAGAAAAAATTAGGGTAAGACATTAAAGAGTGGCTATATGACATTTTTCTTTTTTTTTCCTGAGGTGTTTCTTTTTCTTCCGTCAGTGAGTGGGAAGGTGTATGTTTGGGTTTCGCTTAAGGAGACTCTGCTCAGGATATATGGCTGTTTTGGGATTAATGTGGGCTCCGTCCGTCTCGGGGCAGTCACTTTACACGGGCGGCTCAGATGCAGGTTCAGCGTGCGCTTATAACCCATATAACCTTTACACTGACACCTTTTGATGAATTATCCCCTTCCGGGTGCGGGGCACAAATACTTTCCCATCAATAACTCCCGTCATTTTCTGAGTTAAGTTTGTGGCATCATCCAGATTTCCGCACTATAGCACAGGACACGTGCGACCATTGCCGTGAGCTTGTGTAAAGACAAATGGCGTACGACGCGCGCGGAGCGGCAGAGTCACAACTTCAGGCAGAGTCTCTCTTGATTCCCAATCAGATGGACTGTGCCTAAATCCCACTCAAGGTGACCTCTTGTCCTCTGATGGTTGACAGCGAAGGGACTGATCCGTCCCTGTTCTATTTGGACTGATTGTATCATTTAGATACAGATGGGTCGTTTAACCCAGCAGCTGTCCTCATCAGACACACCAGACTGGGCCCCTGGTTAATGGCTCTCGAGAAGCAACGGGGGGAATGGGGGGGGCTGCCAATGAAGAGGAAACGCACAAATTAAAGACACGGGCAGAATGGCAGAGTGGATGGAGTAGCTAACCACCGATGTGTGGTCCATATCAAGTTAAACTGAGACGGTCTGGGTCCACTCCAGCAGTCAGGAACTTTTACAAAGTCAAACTTTGTAGCTGGAAGAGCAGTTTTACCCCTCAAATATCTGAACCGGTTTTCTCTGACTACTTTTAGAAATTAGCTGTAACTCTGAGTGACTGACTTGTTCGTTTGAAGACAGTCACAATGCCCAGTTTAATGGAGTACAGCTCCATATTTTTTTTGATTTCTCATGTTATTTTTCAGAGGATAATTGCACAAAGTCAGGCTTCAGCTGTGGCCTAGTGGTTTGAGAAGGGGGCCGGCCTGGGTTCTCAAATCCCAAGAGGAAGAAATGTGCAAGGGTGGAAATGTGTAAGGGGAATGAGCAAGGCTTTCCCCATGGCATCCATGGCTGAAGTTTCCTTGAACAAGGCGCATAATCCCCTGGGCTTCCTTCCTCACTGCTCACTGCTCCGAATGTGTTCACTACTTTGTGTGTGAATGGATGCGTTTGAATTTCTTTCTCTGCATTTAACCTCAGTGTGTAAAAGATAAGAACAGTAAATAATCTTGTTCTTTTGTTATTTTTTATCAACATATTTATGATGTTTTTTTTCTGTTTGAATTAACTTTATTGGGATTATTAAGGGACATAATCAATCAGGGGATTCACATTAAGTTTTACTGCAAAATACCCACCATCTGTTTCTACTGCAATGACAGAATCAAACATATAAAGGCAAGGCAAAGCATTTTTATTTATATAGCGCATTTCATACCAAGAGGCAAGAGGCTTTATACAAAGTAAAATATTACGAAAAATATACAGCCCAGCTTACAGCAGCGGACAATTTGGGGACAATTTCAGATAAATTCACTACGCTTTAAAATGTATTCCATGTGAATGAGAGGGGTTTATACATGGAGATGATGGTAAAAATGTTGATATGTAAAGGGAGGCAAATGGAGACACTTTTCCATTATAAATTTCAATCATCTCATACACTTAGCAACTACGCTTTGAACCTACCAATTAAATTTAAATTAATTAAACACACTACAGGAAGCAACTCAATTATTTTAAAATTTAAAGTGAATTTTTTCTTCTACTTAGAATAAAAATATTAATTGCAAACAGAGGAGACTAGTCAATGTGATATCAGACAGAGGTTTGTGTCATTCATGCTACACTATATACACCCACCCATTGCCATATCGAAGGATATGTTATTACCATTTGAAATGTAGCATTAGAATAATGTTTTTAATCTCAGTTAAAAAAGAGAGCCGACTCGAGATGTGGTTCAGGTATTAAATGTGTTTTTAAAGCTACGTGGAGACTGTTGAAAAAATTTTAAATTCATTCACTCATTCGTTGGTTTAAAATGTTCAAATCAGCTTTCCTGGAGCTAGTTCGCGGTCATGAGAGTGGGTTGGCTTTGAAACTGTGTCACCTTAAAAATTTGACATTATTATCAGGTGCCAAGTCATACTCCGTATCAGCGTTAGGGCTGTACAATCATTTCAAAGGGAGGACCTGATGAAAAACTGCTTCTGTTTCTCTTGCCTCCTGCTCACCCTCCCTCTCTCCTCTGCTCCTCGTTTGCCATATTAGTCCATGCATGTGCGCACCCACGCTGCTTCCCTCCCTAGTGACACCTCAGCTCAGCAGCAGGCAGCTCACATGCTTCTTAATAAAAAAAGGCCCCTCACTCAGCCTGCGAGACAACAGCGTGTAATATAGATAAGACACATGCGCTGGTATTGGACCGGTGCGGTTGTGGGGACCGGGGGTGGGATAAGAGCTCTCTCCTGTTGCGGAGGGAAGACAGACTCTTAAAATGGAAGTGTAGAGTTTCTCTCCTCCTCCTCCTACACAGCCCTCGCTCAGAGGGGCTCCATCGCTCTGATCTCCGAGTCGCAAAACACCTGCTGCCTGTCTGAAGGCAGGCACGGAGGGAGAGGGAGAGGGAGAGGGAGAGGAGGAAGAACAGCCGACAAGCAGCCGAGAGGTTGGGTGTGACAGACATGGGCTTCTGAAGAAATACAGCGTGCCTGTGATATGTGATAACATGTAAAACAAGAGTGGAGGAAGATAAGGTGAAGGAGAAGACACTTTAGGAATATCAGAGGTCTTTTTGTCGCTCGTAACGTTTGACGCCTACAAGCGTGGTGCTGGTAGCAGCGTGTGACTTGGTGATCCTATTTTTCAGTGTTAGGCTTGGCTGACTGGCTGGTGTCTGGTAATAAACCCAATGTGAATGCCACAGGAGCTCCCCTGTGGGTTATTTATGGACTCCACGGCTCAGTGATCCATTCCTTTGCTTTATTCTTTCCTGTTATTTGTCAGTTTTGTCTCCCTGGGGTCCGTCCCCTTTCCATCTCTATCTATCCATACAATAGTAGCTTCATCCCTAGATTTATCTAAAGGAATGCTAGAGAGGCTCCCAAAGGGCAAAAAAAATAAAAAATAAAATAAATCAGAGATCAGTAGAGTGTTTGTGTAGTTTTAATGAACAGTGGAGAGTCAAGTCTCTATTATTTTTCGCTGCGTTCCAGTTTCAGGTGAACCACGGCGACGGTGACCAGTTTTCATTCTTCCTGATCAGTTCCCGGCATCGTCTCCTGTGTCTCCCGTGTCCTTTTTAAAATTCTTGACCACAGCGCGTCCTCTCATGACCTTTCAGCTTTTTCCAGCATTGGACTGATACAGATTGACAGATCACTCCCATGCCCAGAGCAAAGAGTAAAGCAGAAGTCTGATCCTCACAGCGCCATGGCTACAATGCTGTACTTCAAAACAACTGCCAAGATTTGAAATGAAAAGAAACAAAAAGCCTTTATTTACATTCTTGAATCTGTGATGGGTGGACATCTCTCGATAGCCTCATTCTGAGTTGTTCATTGGTTAAATGCTTAATGTTTAGTATCAAGGTGGAAAAATTTAGCTCCTTTCTTGTATTTATCCAAAAAACTGAAATGCAGAGACAAAATATATATATATATATATTATATATAATAAAAAGGAAATTATATGAGGTACATTTATGTTTGGAGACAAGTTTTTTTTTTTTTTTTTAGAATTTCAACAGCTGTTAGATTTACTGGTCTATATCTGCCCTCTACTGGTGGACACTGCTTAGTACAGGCACTTATCAACCCTTTGCAAAATTCCCCCACAGTGGAATAAAATAAAGGATTGTCTTATCTTAGATTGCCTGTGTGTGTATAAGTACTGGATGAAAGATGAATGGACAGCTGTCAGAGGACAGAACCAGATTAGTGCTGCTGGGTTTACACATATTTCTTTTATTTATTTATTTGTAATCTAAATTAAATTGTTACTCTTCAGTTTCTGCAACATTTAATGCAGTATTTGCATTTTATCACATTCTCTATCCAAATGAGATGTGATGATGGCCTTTTTATTTTTAATTTTTTTCCCCGTAAGGGACAGTTAACTGGGAGATAACATCAAGAAAAAAAGATCAGACCCAGGATACAGGAATTAGTCTGCAGTCTTCTGGCAAAAACAATCAGACCCATAGGATCTTACAGGCACATATGCTCGCACGATGTTTTCTCACCCCCACGTAAAGAAATATTTATTTTGCTATCTGTGTACTCTTATGTCTTGGACAGCTTTTGATGAATATTCATTAGTGTTAATCCGGTGTGCTCTACAGTGACATTTCTCTCCCAGCTGGAAGAAGCACGCGTCATTAGTTAGTTACAGAGTTTCATTTGTTGTCATGAGCCCCTCTTCCTCCGTGGTCTTCAGTGAAGTTCGAAGTTTAAATGTGTGTTTTTGTGAAGCTTGCCCCGTGCCTTCTCTCAGCCCATCTGTTTGCCCTCAGGGCTGATGACGACGACGACTCAGAGAGTTGTGGCTGTGCAGGTTTCTGTCTGCAGATGGCAGCAGCGCCATGGAGCTCGAGTCCTGGCCGTTCTGCGTCTGGTCGGCCTGTGGCTACGCTGCTGGAATGTTTGATAAAGCATCAGTGTGTCGCTGGCGAACATCAACCCTGTCTGTCTCATTCTCTTCTGAAGAAACTAATATATCAGTTGCTTCAAAATATTTATGTATGACGACTTCTTGTGATCGACCCTAGGTGTGAGTGTGAGCGCGAATGGTTGTTTGTCCATGTGTTAGCCCTGCGATAGGCTGGTGACCTGTCCAGGGTGTACCCCGCCTCTCGCATCCAGCAACCCCTGCGATCCTAGTGAGGATAAGCTGTAGTAGAAGAAGAGGTGAGACTTCTTGTAATCCCCATATCACAAGTATAGTATACTGCTCCTTTTCCAGATTATTCCTACTGGCTGATATTTCAGTGATATTTCATCTTATATACATGAGGAGCCTATAAAAGCATAAAGCATCAGTCTCAATGGATACAGATGATTGCTGTTTTTTTAATGCAACTATAAATATATAACGTCCACCATCTCAATCTGTGCAGCTAACGTCTTAGGTATTAAAAATGTGCAAATACTTTCTAATTTATAGCTTTCTTGAGGTTGTGTAATGTGTCACGATCCACTGTGATTACCAGTTGATGGGCTCCTTTGTGAAGAGGCAGAGGTGTTCAGAACCGATCACCGGCGGCTGCGGCACAAAGCTTTCCAGACAGATTTCTGTCTGACTTAATCTCCTCTTGCTCTGTCATGCAAATGCGGGCAGCTAGTTACCACTCACCGCTCGGCCTCGGGCGCCGTGAGGAATGCGCGATTCTCGGCCGATCAAACGGCGGATTGCGTCGGATGGTTGGCTGAGCCGCGCCGGTGACGTTTATTAGTCAGAGAGGCTTGATGCATTCAGACTGTGCAGAATAATCATAGCTCTAGCCTCGTTCATGCCCGCGTGGGACTGATCTGATTATTTAAAAATGTCTGCTAAATGAAGATTCCAAAAATAACACCTGAGCCTCACCCCTGACACTCTCAAGTCTCAATATCCGAGAAACTGTCGTCTTCTAATTCCTTCCTCTGTGTCTGATTACTTATTCATGTTTTCAATTTATTTATGTAGTGGGAGTGGGGCGGCTCAGGTCAGCAGCGGCAAATGGATGCGAGGCTGATTTGCACGAGTGGCAATGTGAAACTCAAACATACTTAGAGGTCACAGATCGCCTCGTCCCGTCATAATGAAATGAAACTGGAGATTACACACACATGATTTATGGGTGTGGAAACATTTTATTAAATCAGGATGAGATCTAACTGGACGTGGGCGCTTCTGTGACCTCCTGTACTAGTCTACAGACTTGACTCGACTGCAGCTTTTTGCCCTCGCTTTTGTCTCCTTTCCAGTCAAAGTGCAGTTGCTCTCAATTGAACAACCCGCAGGGGACGTTGAGGTCAAAGTCCAACAAACTTAAAGAGGGAGAGGATTCGGTTATAAACGTTCAGGCTTCTCTGCCTTTTTCTTTGTATTCAGGACTTAGCCGTCCCTGAAGACGAGTGTTTCCACCTGTGCCTCATTCTCTCTTTCTCCCTCTTTCTCCTCTCCTTCCCTCCACAGTCACATGTTCCCTGTGAATAGACTGCTGAGTGGGTTTCACCAGCTGGTGCCTTTGCCTGCCACATAAATAGTGTTAAAAACAAATGCATGTGTGTGTGTGTGTGTCTTTGCCAGATACTTGAATTGAGTGTCAGTGTCACATCTGCCCTCCAATATTCCTGTGGGCCTCCTCTGGAAGCCTATACAGACTACTGCACCAATTCCAAATCTGAGGAATATCATTATGTTATCATCACTACCGACATGCACACATACACACGGACACACGAAGTGTGTCTGTCATAAAAAAAAAGAATTCTCTGCTTTCAAATGTCATTCGGTTCAAACTAACTGGATTTAGAAAATGAAAAAAAAAAAAAAAAAGAACTGTAAAAGAAACGAGGCAAGCGGGTGAGGTCCGACAGTCAGGTAGATGTATCCTTTACTCTGGGTTTCCTGGCTCCTCGAAGATGTTTCTGACAGTCACTTGATGGTCAGGGCAGGTGTTACGGCTCCAGGGTCTCTATCCAAATGTTGGCTATAATCACCCCGACAGCTTGCAGACCTGGAGCTTCACCAACAGGTCAGTGGTGCAGCAAGTGTGCCTGCTGCTTATCTAATTTTTTTCTTGTCTGTTTGACCTATAGCTGTCTGCCTCAATGTTCCTCCTCCCCGTTATTATACCTTTTTTTTGTGCCTTCACTGGCATATCAAGACAAACACTATTTTTATTCCTTGCAAGAGGAAAGCACAGTTAAGAGCAGCTGGCTTGTGACTGAAGTCTCAATTAACATATCAGCAGGGAAACGCAAAAAAGGAAAAGCTTTTGTCAGCTGATAATTGGTACTAAAAGGGCCGGCAGCGTGACACGTTTTGTCCTCAGTTTGCATTTTTTTGTAATATTTGATAATGGACTTTTATGCTAGATTCACAACGTGGACACGTCGGTGGTGGTGAGTCAGTTTCATAGATGGAAACACTTAAAACAGGCTGTGAAAACAGGCGGGTAAGTTTGACAAACATCATAGACGGCATGGGGCAGCCTCCCACTTCAGCTAATTCTAATCACCTCATTCCTACCCTGTTTCCTGTTGGCTAACCGTCTGCTCGTTGCTGACATTGTGTAATTATACCACTGCTCAACTGACGGGGCCTCAGTGTTGCGGAAAAGCTCGACTGCATCCTCCGTAAAACCTGTCAGGTATCTGCAGAGCGTCTGACAACTTCCACCTCACCCACAGTGTCAGTGGCTGGAGATGAAAGAGTTTGGTGTAGAACTAAGTAAAGCTCTTCGAGGAGGAAGACGGGGCCCTGAGTGACAGCTAACAGAGAAATCAAACCGCTTTCCCGACTTCAAGTCTGAGTCACAGTTGTGGCGCAAATCCTGGAATTAAATCCTTATATTAAAGTGGTTGAGGTGTCCTAGCAGCGGAAACAGCGTTGAGGGCTAAAATAGTTCTGTGAAACAGTAGCATTTATATGGATTTATATATATCCAGTAGGCAGGGCTTTTTTCCTGAAGTGACATAAAATTATAAAAAGCTCCTGTTTATCATTTGTCAGTCGCCGTTAATATTTCTCAAGATGCCACTAATCTTCCCGACTGTGCAGCTTCGTCATAGGACTTTGGCTCAAATGCCGCAGGGGAGATAATCGAGGGTTTGTGTGTAAATGTGTTAGAACACATATTTGAGTAAGGATTATATTATTGTTTAAATATCTCTTTTCTTTCATAACTATTAGGCATGAAGTGATCAGACTGGAGCGACGCCACTTAACTCCAGCCAAGTCAAACATGCCCAAAGCTGTTTAGTTTAAGTGGAGCTAAAGCCGTTGGATGACACTTAGACAGAAAGCAGCCCTATCTGGAATTAACTGTAAGCCTTTATAAAATGTAAATGTAAATATATGAACATGTTTATTTCTGCTATAAAGTTAGGGAAATTAAGAAACTGCAAAAATTATTTTTTTTGCACTTCCATCCAAAATTGTTACTGCTTAGTTGGTTAGACGTGAAGGTCCAGTTGACATGAAAACCCAGAAAACACAGCCAGGGTAAGGTCATAACCCAGTGCTAGACTGTTATCAGCTTCCAGCGTAGGATAGCCATTGAAGTTTGGTTGGGAAATCAAAATCTAATTGGTATATGAAAACCCAGCGTCAGGTTAATGTCAGCTTGAATTTTGGTTCGAAACATTTGGATTATGTTAAAGTCCAGTGTTGGAGAGACGTTATATTTTGGTTGAAAGTGAAAAATGGGTTGACATCAAATCACAACGTTGTGTGACGTTCAGATATCATTAGTATAGATGTGACGTAATTAACGTACTGATGAACCAAATTAGCACAAAGAGTCTTTGTTGATAGTTTTTTATGTATACTTTCAAAATCAACTAGAGATATGTTAACAAATTTTCTCAAAAACTGTATGGAAATGTTTTTGTCCGGGGCATATGTCCAGCAGCAGGTGATAGCTGCCACTGTTTTCTTTATTTCCTGGTCCTTCCTGGTCACTCCCTGAAAGAAATCATTTGAAGAGGTAAATCTCTGGGGGATACAGGATAAGATAAGCAGTAAAAGCTCAAAGTTGCGCACATCCTTTTGTGCCACTGTTGTTGAAAACAAGCTTTTACAGGCTGCGATTTTTCAAAAACTACTATTCGCAATCACTGTCAGCTGGCTACATTCAGAACCATAAAATACCAGTAGCTCTCTTTTTTATATATATAGATATAATAGGTATTTGCAGGTTTGTAGTGTCCTGTAAAATATTTGTAGTTGTAATATGCAACCCTGCTGCTAGATGCCACCAAATCTTATCAACTGTTTAACTGAGTAATCACATGATCTTAGATTGCCTTTCAGTTTTTATCATTAAGTCGGTTTGTTTTACTTTGTGTTAATATTTTCTCTGTTTTTTTTACTGCCTTTATTCATTATAAATGTAAATAATTAATTTAGACTATATGCATATATGCAATATATGAGTAATTTAACACAAGGGAGGACTTTACGGAGCTTAAACCCTTCAACATCAGATCTACACCCTGTGCCTTCCATTGATCGCCTGTAATCCTTCACCCTGATTACTCAATCCATCAATTGACCTTCAGTTTTTACCTCTCAAAGCGTAAACTTAGGTGCAAGACTGTGTCTTTTTAAGAGATCTAACAGACTCTATTATTTATAGGCATGGAGAGATGAGACGTGGAGGTGAAAGCATGGGTTTTTGTGTGCGTCGCATTGATCCTAACTTACCTGATCATGAATGTGTCCGTGCTGATCATCATCAGACTGAGAACAATGTGCAGTTTTACAACTAGATCTACAGGAATGATAAATGACCTCATGATTTGGCATTTGTTGTTTTCTTGGGTTTTCTTCTCACCAGTGTCGTACGGATGACACCATATTTTATAACTAGACATCCAGTGAACTGGCAGGATTATAAAGATTTGGACTGCAGCTGACTGCTGTCCACTCCACTTGCCCACACAACACAAATATACCTGTGGTGCAGTGAGTTTTACTGTGGATGGTTTAATGCTGTGCAGTGTTGACTGTGTGGCCGCGGTGAACCAAAAGAAATTGTACAAAAGACTGGGAGATAATACAACATCGCTATTTAATGATCTATTAACAGCAGATTTACATTTTCTTCGTCTTAGCAGGTCATTTGTTTTTACGATCGCGATTTATCTAAATCACTAAATGTTTTGCGCTGGGTGTCAAGTAGCTGTTCGGCTGAGAACAGAGCCGATCGGAACATTAAAAGTGAACCAAGACCGAGAACGTGAATATTGGAAAATGAAAGTAATGAGCAACAAGGCTGGGGAGTGGTGCAGTAGCCATGTGATGCATTGTTAAAATAGAAAAATTGATTATAGCCTTCTTGATCTAAGAAGAGTTACCAATTAAAACATCTAGTGCCCATACTATACAGCGTATAGCGGTTCACTGCCTGCATTGATGTGTGAAACCAAGAAGCCGGGAGGCAAAATTAATAATTACTAACTAATCCTTGAATCATCATCCAATACTGAGTCTGTGTTAAAGTCTCCCCCCTCCCCCACGCGTTCTTTGCTCAGCATCAACTCCTTCTGTGTTACTTTACTCAGTTTGACAGTGACTGCACGTTGACCTCTTTTTGTGACTTAGAAATGAGAACACAACACAACACAACACCGTGCCAGTAAAGCACGAGCATTTAATGGAAGCGTCTGACTGAAACACGATTGATTTCCACTCTGACCTGAAGCACAGGTTGCGTATGTATGTGTGTGTCTATGTGCCACTCAGCCTACCAGAGGGATCTATGGAGGGAGTCTGGCGTTGCTGTGGCAACGGTAATCACTTTTAATTCAGCATCAGGGAAAAAGAGAGGGAATAAAGGTGGAGTGGCAGTGGTTTAGTAGGGTAATGTGGGAGGTGCTGAGGGACAAACAATAGAAATGTGACACCGGGGAAAACAAGGTGAGTGCGTTTCCTTGTTTCGTGACTCTCTGAGTGAGACGGAGAGTAGAGGCTGAATGAAAAGAAAAAAAGCTTTACATAAATACCTTATTTTTCCCCTCAGCCGCAAAGGATTTAAAAGCTCCTCCTCCCGCTTCTCCCCTCTTCTCTCTCCTCCTCCTCCTCCTCCTTTGCTGCCAGATAATAATCATCGACTGCTGCTTGCATTTGTTCAGCAGCCTCTCTCTGTTTTGTTGAGCCTTTTCTATCTTTTTTTTGAATTTCACCTCACCGCGGAGAAAAGAGGGAGAGATATTAATTATGCATTCCCCCTTCTGCCCTATCCCCACCTCCCTACCTGTCTCTTCACGTTTCTTCACTTTTCCCTTTTGCTGCGTCTTTCCGCCCACTTTCCATCCCTTCCCTCTCTGTGATATGAGTACCATTAATGAGCGAGGGAGAGGCCGACAGACTGACAGACACAGACAGACGGACAGACAGACAGACAGACACAGACAGACGGACAGACAGACAGACACAGACAGACGGACAGACAGGCGATGTGTGTGACGCTAATTAATGGGTTTGCTTTGTTTCCTCTGTCACTTTGCTCAACCTCCTGCTGGCTCAAACATACACAGAGCTGTCGTCTTTATGAGCCACGAGTGGAGGAAAAATAGAAGGGGAAAAAAATAGCATCAACAACATGTGCAGCTAGAGCAAAACCACCACCTGCCACTCAAGCCGGCCTCCTCGTAGTATACTCCTCTCTCACACACAAATACACACACGCGCACACACGCTCTGACAAGTGCGCCGGTCCGTAATTTTCCTGCCACACTCCGCTTCCAGCCAATGAGAGGCTGGAACGGCGCTGCTCCGAACGTGAGGGGGGAGGAGAAAGAGTGCCGTTGGCTGATTGACAACCAGCGCCCTACAGGTGGAGAGAAGCTCGGAGAGGAAGGGAGAGAAGGGGTGAGTAAGGAGGAGACGAGAAGCAGCGGTAATCAGACTTCCATATACACACACACACACACACACACACACACACACCTACACACACACGCACACTCACACACACTCACAGTGCTCTGCTCCTCCCCTCCTACCTTGAGAGCTCGCTTCCCCCGGCAGACCAGCCAACGACCAACGCCGCCGTCCCTACCAGCACCTCCACAGCTGCACCAAGATGAGCCAGTGCCGGAAAAGGTGCAAGAGGCAGCTCACCAAGGTGGCTCGCTACTTCTACCGCTTCCTCATGGGAACTCTCACCCAAGGTAGGCAGACAAAACTTCCTCACCCAGAGGTTTGCCTGCGGGTCCGCTTCTGTCCTTCTGAGTGCAGAAGCAAAGGGGACGCGGTCACACCTGAACTTTTTTTGTGCATTTTGAAGAGATGAGTCTTGAGATGAGATCTTTGGAGACGGGTCAGCCTCCTGTCTCAGTGGCTCAGCTCGTTTTCAACCTGAATGATGCAAAAAGTAGATGCACTTGTCATCTTTTTAGATCCAAAACATGCACACACACATTTTAAAGAGCGTGAGTGGCAGTCTGTGTTAGGACATCCGAGTGCTTTCTTTCTATCTGTAGACGGTGAGACCATAGCTGAACATGATTCTCATTATTCCCTGCATGATGTGTGCACTCTGTGCACTCTGCGGAGCGAACACGGCGTCACTTTGTTCAGTTCTTTCCGCTTAATGACTGAATCAAAGATCAGGACACATGGCGAGACTTACAAAGCTGCTGGTGTTAAGTGACTCTTCCCAACCTTCGATCTGCCTTTGGACTCCCTCCCTCCTCCTTCCTTCACAGCTCTGCCCTTCTCTCTCCTCCTGTTCCCTCTCTCCGCCAGTCAAACAGATTGCTCCCTGGAAGCATGTGCCATTCCACCTCCATTGATGAACTCTCAGTGGGAGAAAGACACACACACACACTCAGCCTCTTTATCCTTCATCCAGCTCTCAGTTTGACATCCACTCACCCATCCTCACCCTCCTCTCCTCTCTCGCTCCCTCTGTACACTCACGCACAACTTTATAATGCTAATCTGTGCACCAAGATTAGAATAAGTTGTACAGGCAGTTTCAGGTTCTTTTCATAGAGCTCAGAAGCTCTTATTTCCCACATGCTCTTTAAGCTTAGAGCCGGCCGGATAAAGTGTCCTTTGTAATGCTGCCTATTGACAGCCTGCTGCTAAGCTTTACACCCATTTTTTCCTTTTCTTTCTTATGAGTGATAGCGAGCGGCAGCGGTGCGCTATTGAATCCCCGCAGTTGATCCTGAGGGTGGAGGTAACGCTGTGTTTAGATGACCTTGTCAATGGAGCGGCGTGTGAATGCTAATTTGACGTCCGCGCGAGCTCATCTCCACCCTGGCTTTTCTCCTCGTTATCTCTTCAGACTGTGACATCTGCAGAGCTCCGCGTTCGTGCTCTGAAAGCGGCACGGACACGGAGCACGCGCACACACCCTGCACACATGTGTAACCCATGTGAGATCACGTCTCGATCGAAGCGATAACGCTGGCAATGAGAACGCGCTGATGAAAGCTGATGGTTTTAAACGTTTTTGGCAACAATCACACAGTACGGTTGACGGACACTGTTTTATCTAGTTGGTGCTCGGCCACATCCACTGCAGAAAAATTTATTTATTTTTTTTTAAATACTTTGTAAAGGCCCAGGGACTGATGTGTTTAGTAGCTGAATGACACTGATGGTTCAGGGAAGTAGGAAAGCACAGATGGGCTAACACAACATTGGTTTCGGTGGATTTCTTGACAAGTCAGCACTAAAGCAGGAAGGATATAAAAAAACAAAACAAAACAAAAAACTCAGTTATCGTACTGAACTTTTAATAAAGACATTAAACCACTAAAAGCACAGATATGCACTTTTAATTAATAATAATTATAAAGAGGATCATTGAAAAGATTTGTTGCTAATTTTCCCTCATTAAGATGTGTGCATCGTTCGCATACACACAGACACATCTATAGAGGCTATAGGAACATCACGGCGTTTGACATGAGGCGTGTAAAACAAACCATTCACTGTTTAGACAGCTAACTAGGGACCGCAGACCCATTCGCTCCCATCCATGAAGTATTTATTAAAAACACTGCGCGTATGTGTGTGAGCGTATGCACATACACATCCTTAAGTTTACTCAGAACGGAGTTACCATGACTACTGGCTCCTGCGTTTCTGTTCCAATGGGAGAGAAAGAGAAAGAGATGTCTGTCTCTGTGCAGTGGGAGCCGGGGAGGGCTGAACTGTATAATGGCTCTGCCACGTAGGGATTTCATCAAGGCCATTCAGAGTTTGGTATTTGTGCATTGTGGCATTTTTGGCTGTGCCATGGCGCTGAGGGACGTGCCATTTAAGTCGGGCGTGGAGAGACAGAATTTGCTCTGCCGTCAAACTGTGCACGAACCCTAACAGCAATTTAACCTATGCAGAAAAGGACTCGTGACATTACCGAGGCTCCTGGCTAATTGGTGGTTTTATTCCACCTCGCTGGATAAAGCCAGCGGACCATGCTGGGAATCTTCTTCCGTCTTTTTAATGTCTGCAGATATCATACAGTGTGTTCCTGCATAGACTACAGTGGCTATAATTGATTCTGCCAATGCAATTACAATTTATTCACACACTGCTTTCCTACAATGGACACAAGGCTCAGGACCTGGATTATTTCTGGTTAAGGCCAGTGTTGTGTGTGTGTGCATTACTGAGGAGAGTCATTTTGTAATCACCTTTTTTTTTTTTTTGTTTTTTTTTTTTTTTTTTTACACATTGCCCACTAATTAGTTTGTTTCATTAGGTGCTGTAGGGGAAAAAAGGCCATGCTTGTGTACGTGTGTCCTTATCTCCTCTGGCCCTAGAGCTTTGTTTGTGTCAATTTACCTAATAGTGAGACAGTTTAGAGCAATTAAGATGTTTTAAACAAACATATTTGATCATCTAGGAACACTCACACTCACGTGTACTGTACATACATGAAAATCCTACATCCACCATCTCTCCCCTTTCACTTTTCTTTTGCACAACGATATCTCAGTCTGTACCTGTTGTGACTTTGGCTGAATAGAATCCATGTGAGCCCTATTGATCTGCCCTTTAAGTATGCTCTTATCTAACACAAACAGGCCGAGCTGACAGCACAGGTCCTCTCGCAGTGCTTCCTATCGCCGTCGGTGTCACATACCTCCGCTTTGTGTCATTATGGCATCTTAACGACACATAAAGGAGACTACGAAGCAGTGGAGCTTGTCCTTACATGATGTAAAAACATGCTGTGAGTTTGACATGCAAATAAAGATTGTCCACTGATTTAAACAGATATATATTACTGATCATTTTATGCTAGTGCATTTGTTTAGTTTACATGCTAAATAAAATGATCTGCTACGATAAATGCAGTTGCATGCCTCAAAATACAAACTGCTATCTAATTTTCTTTGACTGGGCAAAACGATCCTGCCCAGAAATCGATGTTTCTTCCTCCTTCATTGACAACACTAAATTCAATGAATAGAAGAAGATCCTCCGCTTTGACTGGAGCTACCCACATCTATTCCCGCTTTGTTAATCTTTTTTTTAAGTACGTGTCTGTAAAACTCGTGGTTGTTTTTTGTTTGGCTGAAACTCGTCACCTGATGTTTCATCCCACGTGAGGTTGTTTTTATTCCAAGGAAAGAGACGATCTGATCAAGCGCTTATGTTACGCTCTTGAATATGGTTAGAAGAAATCACAGGAGGGATTTACAGGAAGAACTTACGGCTTATACATAATTTAAAAAAAGTAAATGATGTAAAAATCAGATAGCTTGTAGGATACTAAAGAACATAATTAAAAAAATAATGTATTGTACAACATCCAACCTTATGTGTCAGAAGTACAGTAGCTGGTGGTAGTACTGGTGTGAGGGAAAAACTCCTTGAATCCCCTGAACACCGTGTAGATGATGAAACAGCAAGAGATCATATCACAGGTACATTACACAGACAAAAAATAATGACAAATGTGACACCTATTTAAAGAAACAGTACTAGTACACAAGCTTTTAGTTTTTAAGCACATTCATGAATTTCTACCGAATGAATGAATGTAAGCTTAGCCTTTATACATTATATTGTGCATGTGCTTGTTCTACACGTCAGAATGACTTATCAAGTGGCATTTTTCTTGACTGCTTCTCACTGGCTTTGACAATGATTTCATAATCAAGCCGTCAAACAATCCAATCTGTCCTGATTATTGGTATATTTTCAGCTCATTTCCATTCATGCATTTGGAAACAGCTGGATGCATCTGAACACACACTGCTTCTGTTTTTGCTTAATAACAAATTATTGCGCTACAGTCATTTTCACAGGGACAAACTGCACCCTAATAACTCGATTCCACAGTTACACAAACACATTATTTTGGCTTGAAACTAAAATTTAATTTACATTGACTTTAATGTGAGCACCTACACACTGGTGCTCATTCTCTTCAGTGGGTCAATAGGATGTGTTAATTCTTGCAGAGAGTAGCTTCCTTTCTCCATTACCCAACCTGTCTTACTACAAAAGACTTTAACAAGGATGCCAGAGTATAGACTACACGTGAGCGCCAAGAAACGGTGCCATTCATTTCATTTTTCATACTGGGTGTCATTTGTTAGGGGCTCTGACACTTTTCCAAATGAAAATGGCCGTTAATCTTCCTCTAAAGGCCATTAGAACCTCAATATTTTCTAATTAATAATGTCTCATTTCTTCTCTTGTGTGCTGCTTTGCGTTTCTGCTGC
Source organism: Mugil cephalus (assembly GCF_022458985.1). Taxonomy (NCBI): domain Eukaryota; kingdom Metazoa; phylum Chordata; class Actinopteri; order Mugiliformes; family Mugilidae; genus Mugil; species Mugil cephalus. Next base: position 13,082,957 of record NC_061782.1, read on the forward strand.
ACTGCCATCTACATTTCACACCCAGTGGAAGGTAAATACAAACGCATCGAACTCAGATTCACTCGCATACGTCTCTACAGGCTCTGTTTTTCAGCTGTACTACCTCGAAGCTGATTCTCTTTGCAGCTCACTTCTGGCCATAACCAAAGAGACTTTGTTATCAGCCTTTCACTTATGAATAAAAGATGTTTGTTCTGAGCTTTGGCGTCACCGTAGAGATGGGGCTGTGTATTTGTGTGTGTACGGGATGGGGCTGCCATTACATTTTAACGTGAAAACTCTGTAACACTGTTATTCAATGAGGCGTCAGCGTGTTTGCAGTTGTAGGCCACACTGACTTACTCTTTTAGGACCATAGCAGATGGCCGTGATTTTGAGTTTTATAAGCTTCCACGCCCAGAGGTAACGTCAGTCACTTTCTGATTAAACTTGTATGTTGTGAGATGTATTAAAGGGGACATCAGATGCCTAGTTCTACAAGTTGATATGCTACTTTATGCTTTTGGTAAAAATTCTCAATGATTTTGTTAAACAAACATATAATAGAACCTCCTGGTAGTGTTGCTTGGCAACCGCTCAGCGGATGAGTACAACAGCAGGACACCCTGAGACCACATCAGTCCATTTATGTGAGTTGAACCTAGAACAAGAGGAGACCCTCGAACAAGTTTGACAAAAAAGGTTTGAAGGAGATATTTTTCAATGGTTGATGAACTTAATGCTACTTAGCCACCAGTTAGCATCTGTTCGCTACCTGGAGGTTTGGCGGACAAGCGCTAACTGAAGGATGAAATGAATGTAATGTTTACCTTATTACATTTTATTGCCTGTCTCTTAACTGTGTCTGTGGTGCAGTTACGATAATCAGATTCCCAGTAAATGTACGCTAAGTAACGCCACTTTGCTCTAGTTTCTCCCGGAGCTGGGGGTTCGGCGTAAATTTGCCCGTGAGCCTTTACAGGTGAAGCACAGAACTTGTGCGCCAAGCTTCATTGTCGATGTGTATTCGGTGCCTGCTGACACGAAATGTGGGTGTGCTAGCATCGTCATTACCTGCGTACAGTGGAAGAAGGGGGCGGGTCTTATGTCTAGATGATCTACATAACACATCTCACAGTTGAAACAGTATAAACTCTGCGTCTGCACTGATAAGGAGAAGCTATACTGTATAATGACAATAAAGGACATTCTATTCTATTCTATTCTGACTGCAATCATCCAGGTCATGTTATATCCAAAAAACATTTAAAAAAGCAACTGGACCTAACGAGCCATTGTGAGTCAGAGGCTTGAGACCGGAGCCTGTGACTGACAATGGCTCGTTAGGGCACCATTCATAGGGAAAGGGGACAGGGACAAACAGTCCCCCACCCTCAATGGGATGTGATGGGTGAGTATCTAGCCGTCAAGTGAAATTAATTGCACCAGTTTCTGGTCAAGCACGTTTCTGACAGGTTATACCCACAGCTGCTCAGATGAGTGGCAAAACATCCTTTCAAAACTCAACAAGACCAGTTGCTTTTCTAAATGCTTTTTGGATATGGATTTTTAGAAGCTTTTCCGAACAGACACACGTGCCCCACACCCTGCTAAATGTAGAAAAAAGGTCAAAAAGTGATGCACGTAAAATGACTGAGACGAGCATTTTGCATGTGCGTGTTTCCTCTGAACTTATCTCTTTCAAGCACCTGTGTAGTTTATTAAGTTTAGCAGTGTCACCTCTGCACCCCCCCCCCATCTTGTTTGTGACAGAAGTCATTGCACACATGTCCATCACTTCCCTCTCCTTTTGACATAAATTTCCAATTATGTCAATTTCCGCCACGATGAATAAAACATGTGGTGACTGTAATGCTAAATTCTGACAAGTGCTTGCGGGGGGTTAGCGTGGAGAATACTAAGCCATATTACAGAGTGTGGTAATGGCACTCACAGTGGGAAGGGAATTGTTCATTAACATAAGGGTAACTTATTCTAAGCTACAGTCCCCTACGTGTGTGCTTTTGCGTGGGGTGAGGAAGAGACACCCCAAGCAGGGTCTTGTCTCATATCAGTGCATAATAGGCAATATGAAAACCCAGCAGGAAGCAGCTCTGAAACATCGAGTCTGGACTGACACAACTCGCAGGGCAGAAACAGAGAGATATATTCAGATTCATTTACAAGATTTTGTTCCACTTCATTTGCGATTATTATTTCCCTGCCTGCAGCGCAAGTTTTGACAAGTGATTGTGTGACACAATAAAAAAAAAGAAAAAAAAGCTGTAAGAAAGTGAGAGAACAAGAAGAAAAAAACGCCTCACTCTGTGACGCCTGAGCACTCACACCCGTTTTGAGAACGCACTCGTTCATTGTCGCCAGACATGTGAAGATTCTCACTGAAATCATCTTTGCTTGCGCTGATCCGTTTCTGTCTGTTGTTGACACCTCGTGACTCGCACTTTCACTATGAAGATGAAAAAGTGGCCTAAAAATAAACTCCCCATGGAAGTTCAAGGTCAACGCGTGTGCAAAATATCTAAATTTAAAAAACTGCATTCCTGCTGCGCACGTGCAGCCAATTTTAAGCTCATCCCGTGGAAAATCCAGATCAAGTTATTAAAGGAAAAGCGACAGTTGGTTTGCAGTTATTTGTGCTCTCCGTGTATGCTGTGTAATCCTTCTGTGTATCTGTTGCTTGCTTCCTTATCCTTTGTTTTCTCTGGCATCAGTCCCACTGTTTTAGCCTAATCTGCTCCATGCTGTTCACATTTCACTCTGTCCCAAGCTGATTGAGTTGCCTGCTTTTCCTGTCAGATTCCGAACCATCTGTATCAGTGCACAGTTCCTACGTCTTATATCCACTTCAAACATGATTTATAGCAAGGTTAGTGGCGCCTCACCTCTGACCAGGGAGAAAGACAAGACGCTAGAAATGATAGGTGATTAAATTTCACTTTTCGCCAGCGGCTAAGTCCGGTATGAGCTGTATTTTAATTGGATGGCGCGGTACATCAGGCTGTTCCTGTCATCCCTCATCTCCCTGAAGAGGAGTTCTATCATCCTGTGCAGAGAGGCCTGTTGATCTTCAGCTGCTCGTCGGTCGCATTTACAGATGGATGCCATGTTCCTCTCGCTCCCCTCGCCCTCAGCCCGCCCCCCTCACTGCTTCTCTCTTCCCATGTAGTAACAGCTCTTCTTCAGCCCTGCGTTCAGCCTCTCCTCCCTTCACCTCCACCCATCCCTCCCTCATTTTTCTCCCCCCCTCACCAGAGAGGTGTGAAACATCACCTTCATCCATCATGTGTATATACACACACACACACACACACACACACACACACACACACACACACACACACACACACACACACATACACACACCTCACATGTGCTAAAAATAAACTCCTATTAGTAGCAGTCTGAGCGTGTGTGTGTGCGTGTGTGTGTGTATCTGGAGGGCAAGAGGATTGGAGGGTGGCAAAACTAGAAGTGACTGGTGGAGAAAGGGGGGGAAGAGAAATGCAATACACAGAGAAAAAGAGGAGAAACTAAAGGTTGCATCTTTCTCTGCTTACAGTAGATGTTATGACTTAATTGAATCTACTGGTTGAAGTAATGAATGATACCCTGATGCTTTCTAATATACACACACCATCCCCGAAAGTGATGAAATTACCTCCGTAGATTTGTGAATGATGTTTTAAAGGTAGATTCATGTGTGTGTGTTTGTGTGTGGTTATCAGGATGGGAGCCGAGAGCTGATTCTGACTTCCAGGGATGATCAACACTCTTTTAACGCTTTAATTGTTAAATTTTATGGCAGCCCCATTTTTTTCACCCTCTGTTGTCAGTCATTCTGTAGAAAGGTCATTGGATCCTAACCCTTCTGAAGAAGAAGACACTTTACACACTCACACTGGGCCGTGAGCACGGTTGCATCCAATCAATAGCAGGATGTGTAGTGGGTAGTCGGCTGCAGCGGTGGGTTGGGTGTCTTGCTCAAGGGCACTTCAGACATGGATAACAAGAGGGAAGAGCTGCTCATTCACTGCAAGGCCACACATTAGTCCTAATAGGAAGCCAATCTCGGGGCTGCTTCTCAAATCACTTGGGCAAAAGGCAGTGTACACCCTGGACATGCTACCAGTCCATCACAGGGCGAACACAGAGAGACCATTTTCTCTCAGATACTCATCTTTGTCTAGTTCACCTAAACCTGGACCTAAAAATGCATTGGAATTGTTTGTTACAGTTTAGTTTTGCTTAGTCAGATACTGCCTTTTCACTCTGTTTTAGCTGGAATATTAAGGAGGTGGACATAACCCCGGGTATTACACTAATCTTTGTGGTCAGATTTGTTTTTGTGTTTGTGTGCCTCTGTCCATGGTGCTGAAGTACAGCCTCACACAGGAGACACTCGTTGTCCTCTATCCGTATATTTTCACCTTCAGCAGTGGTTTCCGTCACATTGTGTTACTGTGGATTCTTTTTTTTTCTCAAAACTTGCTGAATGTGCGTCGTTAAGTTAATTGGCTGAAACGTCCATTAATTCATTAAATCATCCATTATAAATGCATATCAAGCTCACAGCGGCAGCACTCAATCAAGAACAGGCTGCGCAAACTAAAATATGTAAAAGAATGCACTGTATACTAATGTAAACACAATGAAACACTGCTGGGCTCAGAGGCGTGTTTGGATGGAATACATAAATACAGAAAAACAAACTCCTCTGTCCCTGTTGTTGACATCCGCACTCTCTCCTAAACCCACTGCATACTGCTGCATTTCACATATTCATTATCTTTCCTCAACTTTCTGAACTAGTTGAGCTCAGCCCAACATCCTCTATGACCTCTGTTTAATCGATGCATCGATAGTCTCTCTTCCCCATATATTTTTTCTTTCCCACTCCATCTTCCATTTCCTCTAATTCCTGTCTTTAAGAGCTGCTGCAGCATTGTCAGACCTCTAAATGTTGATGATGTTGAAATATATGCATGCGCATACAGCACATGCAAACAATGAGTTATGGAGTGCTGACAGGGTTGTGTGACATAGGGGGATGTCTTACTTTAAGACACACCTTTAACCTCAACAAGTTTAATTTTCAATTAGAATTTGAACCTTGCGTTAGGAGTTGTTTGCTGAATATCAAGAGGATCGGTTTAATTGTGCTCTCACTTTTATGCACGCTTAAGGGAGAATTCACTTGTATTAAGCAGCTCTCAGTGCAACCTCACTGTACCAGCCTGGAGGACTTTTTAATGAGCAACTGTCTCCTCAGGAAGACATGGATAAAGTCGGCTTATAACTGACCGTGATAACTTCACTGAAATGACCAGAGGTATTGAATGCAGAGCTAAAGTTTAAAGAACTAGGAAAATTGATCATCGGGCCAACAGTGAATCTTTCAGAGCTTAATTAGCAAAGACTCACTACCATAATATGGCCGTTTGTGTTTTTCTAATGTACATCATGATCAGCAGCATTTCTTCTGTCGACAAACACATTGGCCAGTTAAAGGAGTGAAAGGGAAAAACAAATATCTACTCCTGTGATGCTCATTACTTTGATTCTGGATCAAAGAAAATAAATATAAGTTGAAGGGGAGGAATAGATGTAGACGCTCACCACTGTTATAGTTTTTAATCATAAAGCACAGACTTTGTTTGTGTTGTACCACTTGAGATGGACAAACTCATCATAGGCACGCACCAGACTGCTAAAAGCCTGCATATATTAAAGACTTATGGCCCTGACTTAAAAATTCTCAACATTTAATTTACACCTTAATGACTCATTCTCAATTTTTCAAGTTTTCAGGAGAAATTTTTAGGAGTATTTTGATAAATAATTAATTTTCTAATCAGCTCTCTCCAGCCAGCCCCTCAGTCATTAGAAGCTAACTAACTCAATGGAAGTGCATTTTCCACCCTTCGTTGACATGTTCCTTTGGCGGCCGGATAAATTTACTGCTAACTATAGCTATCAGAGCAGTGAATAAATCCTGACTAACTATAGCTATTAAACACCTCAGGGATCTGTCAGTTACGCTCCTACTGCTGCGTGCACAATACGTATCCCTCTTTTCAGTGAAAAGGTGAGCCTGGAGATGAAAATGTTTTGTTTGATATCCAGAGAAGCGCTTTATAAGTAGTTCTAATAAAACCAGTGGATTATATTAGAACCGTGCATATGGCTTTTTCTTCATTATTAAAGAAGTTATTAGTTTTATGTCTTACCATAGCCAAATTATAAAGATTGCATTGGAATAATCTCTCATTTGCTGTGGCTGTGGTTAAATGGATTTTGTCATAGATTTATGTAGAGTAAATTCGGGCGAATAATTAAGCGGTGTAAATAAAACGCCATGAAAAACTCACAAGTAGAAGGTGTTCACTTTAAATCCAATGAAGAATAAAATTATTATAATAAAGTGAGAAATCTTAGAGCCAACAATTTCTTTGCTATTTGTGTTTCGAGCAAAATGTGCTGAGACCCTCAGTTGAAGGCTGTAGCTGCACTTCATCCATCAAAGCTGTGCTACTGTAAGAATGCTAAACAGGTACCACAAGGTATGAAAATGCTCGTCATGATCCAGGTCAACGATAAAATATAAATTGTATAATATTATATATGCAGTGTATATATTTGAGCAGATGGAGTATAATCAAAGAGTAGAACTGGTTCCATTCCTCTTCCATGCTACTTTATTTTTCTTCCATAATTTTTTTTTCCTGTGTGACTTTTTCTTTTTTTTTTTTTGTAATGGACAGCAGTGAATGGGAACAAAGACACGTTGCACATCAGGCCTATCCTCCAGGGAGCCCAGTGGTCAGAGGCACTAAAAGTCTGATGGGCCCCAAATGGGACGGAGCTGTCGCTTCTACTCAGCCACCCGGGCATGAGGAGGCCAGACCTTGGACGGGGACAACCTTGAGACACTGCTGCTGACCTCTAGTCAACACGACAGAGAGAGAGAGAGAGAGAGAGTAACAGAGAATGAACAGAGGGCGGGAAAGAGAGAGTAAATGAAGGGGAGATGGAAGGAGAGGTGGCGCAGAAGGAAAAGCATAGATAAGTGTGTTCAAGCGAAGTGATACAGAAAGAGAAAGGAGGAGGAATAATCTGGTGGAAACAGAACCAGGGAAAAAGGGAGAGACTGAAGATTCCCACAAACTTAAAGAGTGTGTGAGAATTATTATTATTTTATTACTTTTATTATATTATTTATTCCTTCTGCCTTCACATTTCTTCATTCTCACTACCTCTTCTTCCTCTGTCCTCAGACTGTCACGTATTTATCTCAGCTGGTTATGATAAATTCCATGGCGTGTCACAGCACATCCGCATTTTGCGCAAAGCACGTTTAATGAACCGTCCTATAACACATACCGCTCAATGTCGCAACTCGCGAAGATCTTGAGGATTTCAGGGTTGCAAAACATCATTGATTTGTTCAATCAAGACCAAGAATCATCGACGTAAAAGTACAAATGAAATACTTGAAATGCATTGAATAAATACGTAATCAGAGCAATAAATATCCTGATCAGAGGCGTCGTCATCATCATTCCTGACTGACAACCCCGAGTGTCTCTCCTCTATCTATTACTGTAAATGTGTCACTTGCTTGTCATTTTCTCAAGTGGCTCTGCATCAATTTATTGTCTGTCAGTCAGTTGTGCGCCCCAGAAAAGATTGTGTGCACGTGTTGGGAGGAGTGTGCGAGCGTGTCTGCGCGTGCGCCTCTAGGTGGAACAGAGCAGAGCTTAGTATACAAAGCAGATAAGAGGAGGAAGTTTCAGCGTAACATCTGTCTGATCAGTGCACACAAACACAATAAATGGCGCTGCATGGAAAAAAAAAATGGAAAAACTAATGGATAGCACGGCATCTTTTTAAGAGTAATTGTATTCCAGAAATGTCTTTGTACTGTTATTTTTTTATGGAAATTTGAAAGCTCCCTGTACGGAGCCACTTCACTGTAGTGGATTAAACTTCAATATTTGCTTTGTGCGTTTGAATCGGCAAAGGGAGCACAAAGAGGGGGAAAATGCATGGAAAATGATTGGTATCACATTATACCAACAGTCACTTTATAAGAGCAGCTGTTTTTCCATCTTACATTAAAACAGGGACAGACAGTATGTCACCTTCTCCATTATGAGTGTGTTTCATTTATTTGATTATTGTTTCACACCTACACATATTTACAGTATGTCCTTGGTGGAAGTCAAACACATTAGATTTATATTCATATGGAAAACACACTTTATAATACATGAATGTCTATCTTACACATTATGTTGTAGAACCTATGATAACCTTGAATGTGTGCGTGAGCGCACATGTATTATATGCACTTCAAGATTCATGCGGCTGCAACGTCATGTTCAACATTTAGAGCTGAACAAATGCTTCCAGGACCTTGTCATCCTCCTCCCCAACCTCCTCCCCCTCATCATCACAGTTTACCACCAGGTAGTCACCTCAACGGCGCGTCACACCCTGCTCTCAGCCGTAGCGTTGTTTTCAGCCCGTTCCTCCTCTTTGTTCTGTTGCTTTCCCGCTGTTTTGTCTGCTCGTCCGTCTGCGAGTCTGCATGATGTCAGTCTGACTCCGTCTCCATTTCCTCAGATCCAAGCCTTTTGTGTGTGTGCATGCGTACTCACTCACACAGACAAGCGTGCACACACACACGCACACACGCGCTCGGGTATGTGTGATCTCATCAGTTCCCACCTCCGGTTCTTCAAATCTGATTCCTCTCAGGGTTATTTATAGCTATGGATGCCCACTCCACTCTGTGCAGCGCGTCATGACCTATGTTCTTTGTGGGGAAGGGGTGCACAGCACTTAAAAGCAATTTTATCAGGTGTGAGATTGTGTGTCTGTTCTCTCCATAGCAGTTTTCCAGGAATTGCAAGAAGCGTTTTCTCTCTCGCCTGGCGGTTCAAGGTTTTCGGTTGAGGTTCACTCATTCTGTGTTAACTCTGAGTTCATATGGTGCGCAGGCGGCACAGTGACACTATATACATTCACTTTTGCAGAAAATAAAATGGCATAACTTCCCTTATATGCAGACACGCATGCAAATGCGAAACCAGTCAGACAGCTGATCTGGACAAGGATCAGTCACATTAATATACATGCTGCAGTATACAACGTTCGGCCACAACATTAACACCACTGACAGGAGGAGTGAAAATCGTTGATCATCTTGTGATAACAGAATGTTTGGACCTGATATTCATGTAGATGTTACTCAGACATGTACGACCCACCTAGAGCAGACCAGGCAGTCCCCACCCCACGGCAATGACACTCCTTGATGGCAGCAGCCATCCCCAGCAGGATGACACAAGCACTTACACACAAATGGTTTAGGAACAACTCAAAAAACATGAAAAAAAAGGGCACAAGGTGATTATATGACCTCCAAATAGATCCCAAACAAATAAAAATATATGTATTTTCTTCACTTTCTTCCTCTTATGGTACTTCAATGGTTGCCAGTATTTTTTTTTTAATTATTTTTTTTGCAGAAAGCAGCTATAGGTGTAAAAAGAGTCTTTGATAAAACTCTTAAAGCAGACAAAATATATACAGGGATCTGTTTCTAAGTAAATGATGTAACAGTTTTTGGATCCCATGCCTCCTTTCTCATAAACATGGAATGAGTGAAAAAGTAATTATGTTCGCTCTGCTCGTACATTTAAGAACATCCCATTGTGTGCTTGTTAGTCTGGATAATCCACAGCGCTGGCTGTCACTAGGTTTGGTTGAAGCAACAGTATTTCTGGCGACAGTGGCGATAGAAAATTATGCTGGTGTTAAAATATTTAAATGCGTGCTTTGAGTCACACTGTGAGAGTCCCATTCGCCTTAAGGGAATTGGGAAAAGTGGGAAGACGTGGTTAATTTGGGAGAGCCATCTTTTAAAACTCAGAGACAACTAAACCAAACCACAGAGGACGGTCATGGGAGTAGATTATCAACAACAGAGCAGCATGCATGATGAGAAAACTCGAAAACAATGTGATCATGACTGATCGTATTCCTGCAGGCAGGGATTTATTTGGCCGGACTACAAATAGAAACCTCTGCAGGCAATTGTAGTACAGTTACTTCAGAGATAAAAGAGTAGCGGGAGAAGGATTAGAAATAATTACCTTCGGGTAGGCAACTCTTATGTGAAATAACCCCTCTCTTTTGTGCATGTGTTTCCCAGTGTGTGCGTGCGTTTGTGTGTCTGCTGTGTGCGGAATATTAATGGGCGCCGTGGCTTGCATAGACACATGATGATGAGGTTTGACACGTCCCCAGTGTAATATCAGGGGTGCGGACAAGTTAACTGAAGCACGCGCTGCAGTTTGTGCTTGTGTGTCCACGTGTGCCTCTACATGTGTTACACGTGGATCAATACATTCAGAGGTACAATATAATGGATGAAATGGGAATGTCTGTCAGGGTCGCTTTTACCGATACTAGAGCTGTGGGAAAAGTGTGTGTGTGTGTATGTATATGTGTGTGTGTGTGTGTGTGTGTGTGTGTGTGTGTTGTGTCCATGACGACAGTCTCTCTCCCTCTGTCAGTCTATTTCTCCCTTGTTCGCCCTCTTTGGTGACAGTTGACAGGTTTAACACAATGGAGCATTTGACTTGGTCTGGCTGTCAGAGCCAATCCCGGCTTTCACTCTCCTCTCCTCTCCTCTCCTCTCCTCTCCTCTCCTCTCCTCTCCTCTCCTCTCCTCTCCTCTCCTCTCCTTTTTTCTCCATCTACATTATATCTCCCTAATGTAAACAACTGCTTGCACATATTGACTCACAGACATATCGGCCCTACTGTATGTGTGTATGTATGTGTGCGTAAAGATTCCTGATACCCATCTCGTTTATGTGCTTAAGTGCGTTTTTATGCTTGCTCATCAGTAGTGTGCCATTCATCCTCCCTGACTTTGGCCGGGTTGTGTACTGTATGTATGTGCAGCACAGGCAGATTTGTCCTTTGTTATAGTCCGGATCATTCCGTGCCTTTTGATCAGCTGCTGAATCAGCGTAGCGTCAGCCCCACACGCCTGTTGTCATTGTCCCATTGTCCTGTTTGTTCACTGAGACATTCATTAGACGCAGCGGGATGGGATGTGTGCCTAGCGACATTATTTGTCCCTAACTAGCCTGGCATGAGGCAGTGAAAATAATGAGTGATGAATACAGATGGAATTTGGTCTCTTCAACAGAGGAGGTGAGAAGATAGAAAAGATATTACACATGCTGCAATTAGGAGTTGGGGACAGGTCAGTCCAGAGTGCAGCTCAGGGTCTTTTTCCAAGGCTTTTACCTGCGATGAATGCATTCATAGATTAAACAGGTGACTCTCAGTTGCACCCATCCCAATATCAAGCCAAACCCCAAAGGCGCGCGGCTGCATGCCAGGCTACACACACACACACACACACACACACACACACACACTGCTCACTGCTCAGCCTCAGTGGATGAGATGATGTTGCAGAATTGGCACCAACTCAAAACTGCTGCATGCTTTTATCAGGTGAAGTTGAGATGCAAAGAGCATTTGAAAGACACGTGGTGCAGCAGCTCTTGGAGGATCATCCTTCGGAACATTCTCGGCAGAGTCAAGTTTGTGTGTGTGTGTGAATGAATAATCTTGGCGGCATGTGTGAGCTTGAAACACGTGTAAGTACTTTAATCTGCACTGACCTCTAGTGGAGGTTGATTGAAGTTGCTCTTTTTTTATTGTACCTGCCGTGTGTCCACCTAAACTTTAATATTTAAAGATTCTTTTCTGCGGCCTGTGTATTTCTAACACATAAATCTTTTTCTTTCTTTTTTTCCCCACTACTACTGTATTATTTTGTAATTCTCTTTCCTCTCGCACATTCTGTTGGTCCGTCTTTCTTCACCCACAGCCTTCTTTCCCATTCTCTTTCTTCTCTCCCGGTAGATTTCTCACCGTCCAGCACCTGCTCGCTGGCAGTGTGAAATTCAAAGTTCGCTCATCCTGCTTCGGATTCGTGGTATAAATAGTGCATTATTTATTTTGAGCCCTGCATATAAAATCGGCTTTTGTGTTTGCTTGCATATTTCCAATTTGGAAATTTCAGACATGTTTATTCTTCCGTTTCCAAAACAGCTGTGTGGCCATTTTCTGCTGCCGCACTTGTTGTTTGTGTGCCGTGCCAGCCCAATCGTGTCGCCGTTCCACGTGTATTGTGCCTTGTCATGGGGCGTAATGGCAACTAAAACGACGGTAGTTTAAAAGACACGCTGTCACTGAACATGCTAGAAAAAAATTACTGACATAGAGGCCCTCATTCACGGCCTTTGAATAGTTAATTGATAGTACCAGGCTGTTTTGTTCTTTTCAAAAGAGATCGTGAGGGGAAAAAAAACCCCAACATGCCTTATCGAAACAGGTGGTGCGCGACAGCATGTGTTTGTTCACGTATGGGCTCACACGGTACGTGGCGAAACCTTTATGTGTGTGATTACGCCCACGGAAGGAGGGGAAACTTGACTATGATACTGATTGCTTCTGGACATAGCTGCCTCATAACACGAAGTCGCACTCTGCCCGGTGATCCCGAGCGCTCACCTGCGTTGGGCATGCAGGCTTCTCAGTCAAAGGTCGTCCTGAGCGGCTCTGAAGGGGGCTTTGCGGGTTTTCATACACTCATCGTCATGTCAGTATTCCCACTGGCCTACTGGCTGTTTATGAGGAAAGGTGAGTGGCACTTTCTGTAACTGAGATTTAAGGATTAACGCTGACCCCAAATGTGTTCGTTCGCTCCTACATTATTATTACGCGCTTAGGGTGTAGAGTATGAGGCATACTTCCTGTCCTGCTTTTAATTATTCTTATTTTAATTTGTCTATAGAGAATATCTCAGTCTTGTGGAACTGCAGTAACACTTTAAATGGGGCAGACTTAGGAAATTAAGGCCACATCTCCCACTGTCCAAAGTCATGCTCGTTAGGCTCATTGGTGATTCTAAATTGGCCATAGGTGTGAGCATGAATGGTTTTCTGTCTCTCTGAGTTAGCCCTGCGATAGACTGACGACCTGTGCAAGGGTGAACCCCATCTCTTGCCCAGTGACAGCTGGGATCGGCTCCAGCCCCGTCTAGAGGACAGGCGGTTCTAGAAGATGAGATGGAGATGAGTGAAATGTTGAGATATATTTAAAGTATCCATACCTGTATTTGAATGTGTGGGCATGTATTCACTGTAGTTAAACTAATTACAATACAAATACATAAACAGCAAATATTAGTGAGTGAATTTAGAACGATTGTTTCCCTTAATTCAAATCCTTTAAGTCCTTATGCAGCGTCTTGTTAAACCCTAGAGTCTGATCTTTACCCTTGATGCCCACTAGATGTCCCAGTCTACCTAGCCGAGGATTTAAAAACTGCCGTACCGATTTCAAACCATCTCTTCTGTCATGTTGTGTTGCGCCTAAACTGATTGTGTTGCTAGACATCTGTCTTGTACAATAGTACATACAGTGATTTTTTTGTAATCATACCAATTACAATTGTGCACCTCTCTACGCTCAAAAGCAATCTGCCATTTGTGTCCGTGTGTGTGTATTCAGGAGAGACAATTCACCTTTAGCATGTTCGGTCAAGCTTTATTGTAGTAGAGATCAATAGTCATGTTGTCCAATCAGCACATTCCCTGGATTAGAGCGTGTACAGTACATGTGGGAATAATGCAACCATAGCACCTTAACTGTGATTTAGATTTGACGTTCAGAAAGGTGGAAAATATGTTTTTTTCATTAATAGATAAGAGCATGCTAGAAATCCGTCATAAATCCTTCTTTACTGCTTCAACTTACACTGCTTCTACCTGAGATGATCTGATAGAGCTTAAATGTCAGAGCACAGGTGATTCATAGCACTCCCCTAAGGCTGCAGTTTGACATACATACATACACATACATACATACATACTGAGTACAAATGCCGGGACATGAGTCGATAAAGCCATTTGTCTCATAAAACCCATGAACCCAGCAGCCTGCTCCTAGAGTGTAGCACCTATCAGCTGACCAGCTTCTCTTCGGTGCTCACGTCTCTCAGCATCTCTTACAGTATATTTAGCAGGAGAAGAAATTTGGAAAAATCAATAGTGGCCTGGAGGGAAGTTTGTGCGTTTTGGTTTTTAGAGCTGAGTGATTCCAATTGTCTCGTACTGTAGGCCACGGCAGACAAAGGACAGAGCAGGGGATATTTTGCTTTTGTGGACTCATTAGTCTGAGATATCTCTGCAGAGTACACAAAGAGCAACCTCGGGCACTGGATATTTAATGAGCTGTATGAATATTATTTGGATGGGAAGAGGGACTTTTGAAAATAAAATAACATCCAGACATAACGTCACACCAGAAAATTCAAATGGCGCCAGTGAAATGCTCCTTAATTTCAGTTTCGAATAAGAAAAAAAAAACCCATACTTGTCTCCAAACCTGAAACATTAATACTGTCAGGTAAAGTTTTATTGTTAGGAGGAAAATAATGCTGTTATACTGAAACAAAATTGTTGTCCTTGACATATGGCGTCACTCCTGGCACAGAGGGAACCAAAACAGAACAGTTCTTATTCTGTTTCTTTCAAACTACCAATTTCATTGGAAGCGGTAGTTTGGCTCGTGGCTAATGACAAACCGCAACACAGCCACCTTTTCTTCTCCTCTTCAAAGTAATTTCAGGACCTATACCGACATAACTGAATGACTATAATTCAAAAAGTATGAACAGGCTGAGAAGAAAGGAGTTCTTACGTAAAAACCCCGACCGTTTTCAAGGTAAGGTGCGTGTTCTGTTTGAATAAAACAGAGCTATGGATTCTCTGAAGATGGCCCAGAACAGTGATTAAGGATGGAGCAATAACTCTTTGTGAGAATTTCTCGTAAAGCCATGAGCTCTCGGTCGTCGGCAGAGGCGGTAAACAAACCTGTTGCCCCAGGTTTTGGTTCAGTTTTAGATTTGAGACTGTTGTCCTCCATTTTGAAATTAAAAGCAGTCGTAATATCAGCTCTGTGTAAATATATTGTTCTGGCAGAAAACAGCAGAGAAAGTGGGGTTGGGGAATTGTGGAGGAGTGGAGGACACATCTGCAGGTTCAATTTTCTATGGTGACAGCCAGAATGAGGTGAAAAATCCTCCACGAGGGGAGAGATGCTGGAGGGTAATAAAGAATAGATGCCTCTTCCCTCTGTATACTTAGCAGATCGCTGCACAGAGGATTCTGGCCTTAGTCACTCGGGCTCTTCAGTTTGTCCTTCCTTTGTTCCTTCATGTTCTGCTTCTGTCTTTTCTCGCTTCTCATTACTCTCCCCTGCCACCACGTCTCATGCAACACCCTGCCTCCTCCGCCTCCCCCTTTCTCCCCTCAAATGACAACTCTTCAATAAATAAGTGGACAGAGAAATGATTTTTAACCAACAAGCCAGGCTCCGGTTTCTTCCCCTCCCTCTTTCTGTGTCTCTGCCGTGAACGCGTGGTTCAATATTTCTCTGTTTACGTTCGCCATGTCTGCAATCAGAGCTCTGCTTCAATGCAGCCCGTATACATTACTGCCACTGCATTTACTTACCTCCACACCATGTGTAAGGAGAGTGACGTGACATGAGATTAGGTTTCCTGTCGCCGTGTCTGACTTGTGTGTGTGTCAGTAGACATTAGGCTGACCCACATGGTCCGTGCTGATGCTGTTTATGTGGCAGGTATCCCTGTAATGAGGCTTTCCGCTGTATAGCCCGGTTGAAAATGTAGCAACAGGATTGTCAGGAAGGAGAAACTGCAGCAGAAGTGAATGCAGATACAGCACATTTGTCAAACTCCTGCTGTCTCGCACCTCTCTCCAAAGAAAGAGACAGAAAGGCAAACACAGCGGGACAAAAACAAAGAGCGAACATACCGATTGTTATTTTTGCACCATAAGGCGACGTGATATCCTCACTGAAAGTCACACGGGGCCATGAGATGGAGGGTAGCACCCAGCACTTATTTCTGTTGATGCCTTAAGTACCCCATCATGATGACTGACAGATGGTGGTAGGATGTTTGACACAGGAAATGACCAAATCGCTCAGAGCATCCTTGGGTATGAAGGGGAATGTGTATCTGCTGGTCGTGGCGGTTGTTTGTTGCATAAGAAAGCGAAAAACTCGTGAAACCTGGTCTCAACCAAGCTGTGAGTTTTAGGCAAAAGGCTCACAGATTTACAGGACCTGACAGAGTACTGGGTTGGAAGGAAATGTTTATGTAAGGATGAGAAGTAACCTGAAAGAATATTTATGTAATGGATCAGCTTTGTCATCCTCTTATACCTGGTATTCCAAGACGAAAGTCAGTTGCCAGGAAGTTAGTTTGACATTTTGTCAGGTCAGAGCAGGTTTCCATTTTTTTTTTTGTCCTTCTATATCAAGGTTTATAAAAAGATGACTTTTGTGCATCCCATCATGAAATAGGGATGACTTAAATTAAAGCTAATCTAGATGTTGATAGGAGATAACACCAATCAGGCATAACATTATGACCACCTTCCTGATATTATGTAAGTTTCCTTTGTGCCTCCAAGACAATCAGTGTGTTTACATGCACAGCTTAATTGAGTTATGCTCAAAATTTGACTTTCTGACTACAGTCCTTGTTCCAGTTTGCATGCAACGGAGAAAATCGAATAAAATGTCCTCCTCTACAACACTAGGTGGCGATATGTGTCTTTTCAGCAGGTTAATACCACATTAATATGGCCCGTTTTCTGGTTGACCTATCATAATAAACAAGAGTTGTTCATGCGGCAGACTGGCGTTTTAAACAACAACCAGATGGATAATACTACATTTTTTAATCTTGTACGTGATGTGTGCGCTACTTCTAGTGCAGATCAGATGTGTGCTTACCCTCAGACGGTTCTTCTGTTGGCTCCGTTTACCTTCTTCTTCTTCTGCGACTGGCTTTCTTGGATGTTTTTGTTCCGGGGTCACACGCCAGTGCAGCGGTTGTGGAACATGCATTATCTGATTGAAAACTGCAATTAAGCGTATACATGCTGGAGAAAATGAAATTCCAATCACATTATCTGGGCGTCTTAATTGTATAAAGAGAACTCCGATTTTAATTGGAGTAATGTGTTTACATGCACTTAAGTTCTCCTGTTACAGTCCGATTAAGGCAATAATCCGTTTTTTTCACATGCATGTAAACGCAACTCATCAGAGAATGCACATGGACCCTTCTGAGGGTGTCCTGTCCGAGTCTGGTAACAGGTTGTTGTTAGTGGGGACCTTTGTGTCCTATGGGTTGAAGGGAGGGGCCCCTGTGGATCACCTGATCTAGGCAATTTGGAGGCCAGGTCAACGCCTTGTGCTGTTTTTCAAATTTTTTCCAAATTGTTGCCATCAAGGAATGTGTCACTGCTGTGGGGTGGGGGTGTCTGGTCTGGTCGGGGTGGGTGAATGCTAGGTCAAAATGTTTCCTAGTAGAACACTGTATTGTCACAAGATGGTCAATGTTATTCACTTGTCCTGTCAGTGGTCATAATGTTATGCCTGATCGGCGTAAACAAACAAATGACTAGCCACAAACAATTTTAGACACAACTTTTTAAACCGATCTGCCACCTCCCTGAGTGAGAACATGTTCTTTCTCCCCTGCCACTATTATATTTCACGTAGCTACACAACAACATTTTCATCAACAACATGAACATGAATCTGAAATTTATCTTCTTACATTTTCATCTCTAATGTCTGTTGCTTAGATTCAGAATTTACTTTAAAGCAGCCAAAAGTCTTTTGCCCATGGAGCTCTGATAGGAGCTCATTTAAAAAGTTAATGAGACAGTGTATCGACCGACGGCATGCAGGCTGCAGATGAGATGCTTCAGTCTCCGTGAAGGGAAAACACACACTTAGGATTGCACTTGAATTCGGATGAACATAAACATATTTTCTTTCCATTAGTTAAAACTGCCTTAAACACTCTCTTCCAGTTACCAAGGAAACCACATTAGGCAAATCAATGGAGGTAATGTCAGTGGAGATGGTGGGCATACCTCAACTCTCACCCCCACCCACCCCCAACAGTCTCTGTCTCGCCATGTCTGTGTGCGTGTGTGTGTGTGTTTGTGTGTGTCTCTGACCCACTGTCTCCAGCCTTTCTCCCTCTCTCTCATTTTTATGCCATCTCCCACTCATCCTCTCCTCCTCTCTTCATCTGCCGCCTCTCTCTCTCTCCCTCTCTCACTCCCTCTTCTCCCCCCTCACAACACTCGCTTCCTGACAACCGCTGCCAAAAGGACTAGCAAGCGCAGCACATCCCCAGATTCCATCACTCGACGTGGACCTGCAACAAGAAAGAGAGCAAAAGAAATTGCTGTAAAAGTTTAGCCCAGTTGTTGTGACAATTTGGACCTTGTTGCTTCAGCCTGTAGCTGCAGCAGTTATGGCCTCTACCAGTGGATAAAAGGAGATTTCTCTGAGGGCAGGTTTTGGGTACCAGAGGAGATTTTTTTTTTTTTATCGTCACTTTCGAGTTAAACTGTTTGGCGCTGGAGCAAAATCGGATTAACGTGAGAAAGAAGGAGGCGGGAAACATCTAAAGTTGGACAACGTTGGCTGTAATTGGACAGGTTCTGTGTTCCTGGCCGGACCGTGTTGGGCGATGTCAGACATCGATCCACCAAGATGTTGAGTCTGGATGGCTTGGAGATGATTGCCGTGCTGGTGGTCATGGGTCTCTTCATCAAAGTCTTGGAGCAGTTTGGGATGTTTGAGCCCGTTGGTGGTGAAGGTAATTGATTTTTTTTTTGTTGGTTTTTCATAACTTCTGGTGGCTACAGTAAAAGTCGGGTTTTGAGATTTTAAAGGTTACGTGGGTGTATGAGTGTGAGCGTGGACTTTTATCTGCTTCTCTCTGGCAATGAGCAGCCTGCAGTCCTGACTGAGGGTTTAGGTTACCACTGCAACTGTGGGCCATGCAACACACTCCTCTCTCTTTCTCTCTCAAACACACACATACAGAGTAACTTTAGCTGTGTGCGCGGCTTCTCTCTGCCCCTGGGGTGTGTGCTTTTACCTTTTAATCGATAACACTATGGAGAGAGTGGGCCTGAGTGCTGTGTGCAGAGGTACTTGACTCACTGAGGGAATGTCAGCCTTACTCTTAGTACTCACATGCATTAATATGGAGATGTACAAAGAGACAGAGATATGTTTTCTTATCTGCACATTGTGTGTCAACATATTGTTCGTCAAATTCTGTTCAACGGTTCATTGCATTCATTTGGCATTCTTCATTCAGCTCCATGTTAAAAAGACAGACCCTCATAGAAGGCCTCATTGATTTGTGGTGATGCTGTAGTTGGCCATATACTTAATCAGGAGCTCATTTCACAGATTTAATTAAAGTTAAATAAAACTGATATTTACAACACTTTAAACCGCACCTGGCTGCTGTTGAAGTTGGCAGAAAAAAGCACTTGTCTTGCTCTGGCTCACGTCCAGGAGCTGTCACTGCGGGCCAAGGCCTTGTTTGGCCTGTCTTATCGGGATGACCCCGGGTTTTATCCCTCTATAAGCCCAGTCTACTTCATGCTGTTCACGGTTGCTTATCTCCCATCCTCTCATCTAGACACCTGGACGGATGGGATTCTTATCTGCCCTCTCTCATTTTTTTCCATCTGCACATTGCCCACGGGGCACCTTGTGCACCAGGTAACCATGGCAATATTCAAAGTTTTCTTCTCATGATTAATCGTTATCAGTGGGGACCTCCTAATTTTGCAGAATTTTATATATATATATAACTTTATCGCTAAAGAATGGTAGATTATTCTCGATGCTTCTTTAAAAGAGGCACTCTCCATCCCTGATGCGCCTGCTGGACTGTACCCAGCACTCAAGGTGTGCCAACAGCCCTGTCACCCCCCACACTCCCCCCCACAAAAGTTCCTCTTGGATCATCTTTGCTACTGCACTCTATGTACACATGTGCACAGATGCAAATATACAACACACACACACACACACTGGTGACTCCGTTTATACATTCGTTATCCTCTGAACATCAGTCTTCAGCATGTTTTGTGTATGGATGATGGCAGTGTTGGTAATGCATGTGTCTGTGCCAACTCCCCTGAAGTTGAGTACTTAAGTTAATGAAGTTTTTTTTAATGGAAGAACTGGCAGAATGGCTGTAGTACTGTAAGGCTTTGAACCTGAGCATGCACTCCATATGCCGACAATTCTGTGAGTAATCGGCCTCCTTATTCCTCCTTAGGTAAGCTCCCAGGGCAGTTTGGTGCTGGCACGAACGTAAAGTAACAGAAATGTAAAGTTTAAGAGACCTTCCACCAACAGAGGGTCGGTTTTAGAGCAAGGAAATAAAAAAAACAAAAACAAATACCCTTTATTCTTCCATTTGTCGGACTCATGCGCTGAGTCATCTTCTGGTGAGACCGAGCGAGGCGAGCGAAAAATAAAGAGACTGCGACTCTCATTCCTTTAATGAGCTGCGCTGCTGACCCTACACTGATTAAACACACAAATACACACGCCGAATGTAGTTTTGAGGGGGAAACCGGGAGAAAACTCCAAGTGTGTGATTGAGGATGCGTGCAATGTGTGCGAAATGCACTGTGGTCAGGAAGTTTATGAGGTTCTGATAGATTTAAAGCCGATGGCTAATGGCTGGTGTGTGTTCTTTAGAAGTTTATGAGGTGGAAAGTGAAGGGATGCTGTGGAGCGGGCCTGATGGCAGCGTGCCGGAGTAAAAAGTTTCTAACGACAAAGTAGTTTCCACCGCAGTGTCTAATTACACTTATAAGCTCACATTTGTATTGTCGTGATCATTTTCTCCTTGAAGGAAACAGGTGACATTTCGCCATGTCCACCACAGCTTCTTTAACCTTTGAACATAAAATAAATTGACCTGGCTCTGGGCTCAATGAGGCAGTAGATGTCAGGGACACATTCAAATGCTGCTTCGTCATTTCTTTGGTATATATTTGGACGGTGCCACTGCCAGTTTTACTAATTCAGCTGTTTACCAAAACACGTTCAAGATACAGTTATATAATCAATATGAGCTTAATGTGCAGACTCTCAGCTGTAATTTGAGGGCATTTACATTAAAATTGGAGGAAGGCTTTAGGAATTAAAACTCTTTATCTAACTGTCTCTGTTTCAAGGGACCAAAAGTAATTGGACAGTTGACTCAAAAGCTATTTCATGGGCTATTCCCTCGTTAATCCTTCATCATTTAAGCAGGTAAAAGATCGGGAGTTGATTCCAGGTGTGGCATTTGCTTTTGTTCATTAAAGGAGGTCTGAATGTAAGTGAAACAGACCATCCTTAGACTGAAAAAAGATTAAATCCGCGAGAGATTTAAAATTCAGCCAAATGCATCAAAGTTTATTGTACGGTGCTTCACTGTACACATGGACAATGACCCAAAACATGCTGTAAAAGCAACCTAGGAGTTTTGTTTTGTTTTTTCCTTTTAGGAAAAGAAGTGGTTAATAAATTAGAGCTAAGCATAAATCTGGGCATCACTGCCTCAGCAAAACTCATGCACCACCTCTTTGCCAACTTTCATATACATCCAATTCTAATCACAGTGTCCCAAACAAATAAGTAGGTTGGGGATTTCGCTATGTGTTGTGTATCTTTACGGTCTGGTATTTGTGTGTATGTGTGTGTGTAAATGTGCAGCGTGCTCACACACAGTAGTTTTACCTTCATCTCATCTTGTATCCGACAGGTCACAGAAATAGTTTTCCCTGCCTGACGGGATATGGCTTTGATACCTGGCTAAGCGGCGTATGTGAGGGAATGACAGTGTGATGAGAATAGGAGGAAGGGTATGAGGGGATAAGTGCAGGTAAATTGCTTAGTGGTCAGCAGAAGACCCATTTGTGTCCCAACACACACACACACACACATAAAGGCACTTCCATCTCCCCGTACTGTAATTGCCCTTCAACAGATGGACAACTCATGGAGATTGCTGTGTTGTTTTTGCAGTCTGTTGAGAGTAAATTATCGTTTTACACATTGTATAGGGTTCCAGGGACACAGTCGCCATCACTGTGGCCTCTCAACTGCAAAATAAATAACAAAATATCATGTCAAGGTTATGAATTTAGGACACGATTTGTGTGATTCTGGATTCTGGGTAGTATAAATGCTATAACCCCACTCAGTGGGTGGGGCAACAAGTAGCCCGATTGTGGAAAACTTTATAAAGTGAAATAAAACTGCAGTGAGACTGGAGGAGACTGTCCTCATTGTCCTTGTCTGAGGCTCTTTCTGTCTCTGCTCCTCTGATGGCTAGCCAGCGAGAAGATGAGAGCCTGGGACACAGGAGGATCGGGGAGGGGATATTTAATACGCGACTCTCTCTACTCTCCTCCATCCCTCACCCCCTGCTTCTCTCCGCTTTTCTCTGGTTCTTTGTCTCTGCGCCTCTTCAGCCGCTGTCTGTCTCTTTTTTTTTTTCCCTCTAGCTCTGCTTCCCTTGGTTTCATCAGTGGCAGTGGTATGCGCACATGTGTGTCAGTGTTGACATTTCCTTGCTCTTCCTCTGACACACGTTTGCGGGAAGATGATGACATTGAGATCAAACTAACGAATTCGCACTCGCGCACATGCAAACCCTGCCTTTGGAAATATCCCTCAGTAATTTATTAGATTTTGCATTAACACAGCTTAGCACAGCTCATGTCTGCAGAGCCTTTCCTGTTTGTGGTTTAAACCCTAAACATCAAGGCTTTTTTTTTTGTTTAATTGTTGCATCTGGTTTCCTATGTGAGATGCTCCAGTAGTTTTCATATTTCATATTCTCCTGCAGTTGTAGTCAATTTAGAGAGGCAGTATATCCAAGCAAAACACGTAAAACGTCGGTGGCCTGTGCCAGCTGTTAAAGAGCAGCAGAATGCACCATGCAATACAGTAATGTGTCAGTAATTAAATTCCAGAAGCCATTCTGTATGCAAACAAGCGCACAGGTAAAATGGTTTGGGGAGGATGAAGTTTTAGACCAGTAATGACAGAAATTCTTTAGAGAGGGTAAAAACTTTTTCACTTTTGAAGTCACAAGCCTCTTGCCACTCCCTTTTAAAATCATTTGTAAGACTAAAATGGTAGCCTGTATATTGTATATCTAATGTCTTAGGTGAGGCTATAATTTTTGTCATTTACCCAGTTTTTATATTATTGTCAAATACTCCCACTGCTTTTACCAAAGATGTTTTATGATATCTACAATGATAGGAAACCTTAATCGCCTTAAACTATTATATCTGCCTTACGAGAGGGGAGGGCTTCAACTTCTCAGCCTGAGGTGGTATTATATGGCTGCCCAACTAACCTCAGCATCATATTATGTCAATACAACAGCACCTCCTGTCTGGGTAGGCGTTGAGCAAGAATCCATCACAGTTCTACCAGTAGCTCTATATCTATGTTCTTCAGACATTAAAATACTGATTTGGTATGCTGTCTCAATTGCTGTCTCAACTCAATTAATGAACTGTTTGCAACTAGCTGGAAAGATGAGGGATTTAGGGCAAAAGGTATTCATAAAGTAAAGGACCTTTATTCAGATGGAGATTTGCTTTCATTTGATCACAGATATGTCAGAGGCACCAAACGGCGAAGAAGCGCTTCTCCAAATATTTTCATTTAAAAAGCTATATGTCCTCAAAACACGAACATAAATTGTTTTTACCATCTTTATCTAACGTAGAGGGGAAGGGCCAAGTATCTAAATATTACAGTATATTACTTGCGTATAGTATAGAATCAACATCAGGTCAGTTAAACTGGATATAGAAGAAACACTGTGATGAGCTGGAATGGAACGATGCCTATTTAGAAGCGCAAAAAACAAACAATAAATACAAGGTTTCAATGACTTCGACATAAGTGGTTGATGAGAGTGTACATAACACCTGTCAAGCTCCACCATATGTCTGCTGCTTCCAGATGCGTGCACCAAATGTTTGAATGAGAAAGGAACGTTATTCCATATGGGAATGTGCAAAGACAACATTTCTGCAAGGACGTTACAATACAATGTCTGTCAGAACTGTTTAATGCCAAAGTCTAAGTACTAAACTGTGTGTGCTTGGAATATATCCAAAGAATTTTCTACAAACA
Organism: Mugil cephalus; assembly: GCF_022458985.1. NCBI lineage: Eukaryota > Metazoa > Chordata > Actinopteri > Mugiliformes > Mugilidae > Mugil > Mugil cephalus. The sequence goes on from NC_061782.1 coordinate 13,107,143, forward strand.
CAGAAAGAGTATACAGCATACAGACTGTCCCGGAGCATCCATGCTGGAAGAGTGGGCTGCTCCTACGATGAGGATGTGGATGAAGGAGCTTTCTGACTGCGTTGGACTGGAAAGATTCACGTACATTGCCAAGGACAAAGTCTGGGAGCCATACATGAATATTATGATTGATGTCAGCGCAAGACTTACTTGAAAATAATTTGCAAAAACTGTGGGACATTGTGAATTTATTTATTTTGGACCTTACAGTATTTCACATCCAATAACTCTTCATATCCACTGGTCAAATGTAAGAAGATCTTCCAGATGACTCCTATGTATAGATATTAATTGTGCTGAATGAAAATAGGGGTTGTAAAGTTGTGGTTTGCTCTCGTTTGCTACTTGTTAACATCTCTCACTCGATGTATTCTTCTTCTTTTAATCCTTTTCTCTTGTCTTGAGGCTCTCGCTCACAGAGTATTAACAAGGGATGCACACGAGTCTTGCAGCAGGAATCAGGAATCTGAATAAAACATTAATGTTGGACTGTCAGTGGCTATTATTCACTCTGTTTTACAACAACAACGGCTACAGGCTGCTGCCACTCTGCTATTGACTTAACTGTCAATGTGATCTTAAATCATGACATGATCCCATTAAACTTTTAGGGTAACTGTCCTGTAGGCTGCCGGTTGTTTTCCCCATAGTTTCAAGGTCTCTTTTTTCCAGCATAGTAATGTGCTGTTCGGTCAAAAATGCGGTTAGATTATGCTGTAATGTAGTCAATGTAACAGTAAGATTTATCACAGTGGTTGTTTTTGAAACCAATCCTTTTAGAAGGATGAGACTCCAGCCCCATTGTTTGCTAGATTTTTATTTTATTTATTTATTTATTTCACTATCGACCCATTCAGAATGTTTTCCTGATTTGGCTTCTGGCAGGAAACAGCAGAGAGTGTTTATGATTTGATGGAAATGGAAAGGTATATAGGACTGTTGCGAGCCATGCAAATTCAATTTACATTGACTGCTTTACACCACTCAAAAACACCGGGTGCACTGGAAAAAGCAGGTGAAGAGCTCTGAGAGTACAACTTTAATCCAGTCGGGAGTAGCTTTGGTCCCAGACGCTGCCGTCTTAGCAAATACGAGCGTTACTATGCTTTTCACTATGTGTGAATGTGTTTGTGAAGGTGTTGGAGATTGTTAACGGCCTGTGATTTTTAATCACCCACCCACTGTTAGTTTAGTCCCTGGAGCTGAATTTAAATGAAGGACAATAAAAGAAAGGGAAGGGAAGCCTATATAGCTAAAGTTGGAACAGTACTGTTTACAGCACTGTTTAGCAAATGTGTTACATTGCACTGCCCTCTACAGGTGTGAAAGTTAATTAGTGAAAAATTTATTAATTATTTAATCCTGCAACTGTGTATTTTCTTTTCACTGTCAGCTAATGTACCTTTTTACCAAACGTTTAATCAGTTAAACTATCTTCTGTCAATTGTCTAATGGTAATTTGCATAAAAGTAAGAACTGTATGACTTTAAATCATCTGGCTGCTTAACAAAGCTGATGGTTAATAGTTTATTTGAGGGAAAACAATACCTGTATTTTCATTCTGGGTTAAAAAAATATATCATTTTAAGTAAGCGTTTTTAAAATATTCAGGAGTGGTAAATAACACAAACACTGTGGACAAGATGTTTTATTGGTATACTGTAAATTATTAAATTAAAAACAAACAACAAAAAAAATCTTATCTTATAGTCCACCAGTGTTTAAATAAAATTACATGACATTTTTTAATATTTGGTGTTAATGTATGCAAAAATGATTTTCTCGCGCCCCTCTCTTCTAACCGGGCATACTTTGTAAAGAAAACGTTTCATTAGCGGGTCTCTGTAGTTTACGCTGAAAAGACCCGTCCTCGTTAGTATGAATCTGTTTTTTGTCCCACATTGCAGTATTAAAAATATCCTCAAAAGCTAATGATCTATGCAAATGGATCTCTTATATCACTTATCTAATTGGAAACACACTAGCCAATTTTGAGCACCATTTATCAATGACCTCCTCTGTGTCTCCTTGGCTGAAGGCACACACACACACACACACACACACACACACACACACACACACACACACACACACACACACACACACCCTGCTCTCTCTTAGACATTTTAATCAGTTTTGAGAGGAATAATTGCCCAGGTAGACATCTAAATATGGAGATATTTCAATTACTTGGTGTGTCTGGCCTCGGGCAAACTATGCCTCACAGAGACTAATCAACTAAGACTGATTAACCTAACATTTTATTACTGTCTGAGTGTGAGCATGTGTGTGAGGGTGTCAACATCTTCCATGGATTAGAAATCAGGCAAGCAAATGTCTATCATCATATTAATATTATCACATCTCTTGGGATCTATGAGAGACCTCAATTGCTCATTTACCTGAGCTACATAGATACTTGATCGGGCATAACATTACAACCACTTTCCTAATACCTTGCAGGTCTCTGCCTCCAAAACAGTTGTGACTCATCAGAGAATGGAAATCTGGTCTGTTTTTTGTTTTTTTTGTCACTAAATCCTTTTTGTGTGTGTATATACCTGTGTCAGGCTGCTGCCATCAAAGAGTGTAATTGCTATGGGGTGGGGGTGTCTGGTCTGCTCCAGGTGGGTGCTACATGTCTAACACCCGCACGAATGCCAGGTCCAAACCTTTGGTCATAATGTTATGCCCGATCGGTGTGAGTAACCCAGGGTTCATCAGCGATTTCTCCCCCTCGAGGAACATCACTGCCCTTTTGAGACCTTTGAGGTGATGAGTGGACAAGGCCTCAGCTAAGAGACATCTGAGGAACTCTCCTAGAAGAAGCAGCTAATTATATCACCCAGACTCTCGGTTTCCAACTAAATGGAGCCACACTTTCATTCCGTTGGATGCAGAACGCACAGAGCTCATATCTGATTCTGCATTGAAGTGACAGCTGTCATGTGAAGACTTTGATGGTAATTCTTGCTTTTATATCCAGAGAAGCTCTCTAGTGTCCTTGATGTGGTGATTAGTAGGTCGAAAGATACGTTGATGCCATAGCATAGAGTATATAAGTATGCATATATATTACAGTATACTGAAAGTACTTACACCCATCAGGCATAACATTATGACCAAAGGTTTGGACCTGGCATTCATGTGGACGTTACTTAGACATCTATAGACCAGACCATGCACCCCCACAAATTATGTAAGTTCTGAACTATACTCAATCTTTCCATACTCATCCAGTATCACCTACCAAGTGGGGTGATACTTAGATTTTTCTCAGTCAGACATAAAAAATTACAATCTGTCACAAATGCAACTGACAGTTGGTAATTTTGACCACTTTTTGTCAGTTAGCCCCTCCGTGTCCCTGTTGTTGCGTACCTTCAATGAGACATTCAGACACATTCAGTGCATCCTTCTTCTAGACTTTTGTTGTTCACTTTTGTGGCAGATAACAAAAGCCTGAAAACAAATCCACGTTAGCTTGAAGTGCTGCTGATTTATTCAAAGTGAAGAAAGTTCACACTCTCCACGTGTAGCTTTAGAGTTTTTATTTTTAGTATTTTCCTTATCCATCTCATCCTGCAGGGCTTATTTTGGTTTGATGACAAAAACATAACTTAGCTGTTAATATCAGCGCATGGTAACAAACTACTAGCTATTATTGTTGCATTAACTGCAGATGCTAAAGTAATTCTAAACAGAAATTTATAAGCTCTGTTTGGTTTGAAACTCATAATAAATATATATGTTGGCACAAACTAGTATAATGTTAAAAGCTTAATTACTGATGCAATAATTGCAAAAAACAAAGTTAAATTTAATCTGGATGTCATGACAATGGTTTTATAACAACCTAGGTGACATCTTCTAACTTGCAAGTCATCAAGTCAAGCATTCGTGGTCATAATCAGATAACAATGAATTAAATGTATAGTATGTTACTGTTATCGGAATAGTAATCCTGGAATTACAGAGCTGTCATGTCTGAGCTAAGACGTAGAGCGGAGACCTATTTGCAATATAATGATCTCGCATTGAATATATGACAGACATCCTGATCCTATTTGTAAGAGATAATGACAGGTGGGTGTGACCGGCCTTAATCTCTCACACACACTTTCATCCTTGATCTGACTGCAGGCTGTGTTTAGACAGGCCTGATTATGTCACTTTATTTGGAATTCTTATCTGGTATATTTAATTAATTGTGTCCATGGATGCATCCAGAATAACACAATGCTTTATGTAGATTGTCTACTACCAGCGGTGATTCTCATTCAAAGACTAATTTCCTCCTTTATGTTCTTCCTGGTTATTTCACTTTGCTGTATTGGGAGCATTGAATGACTACTCATACATCTGAACATATGTGGGCCCAGTTTTTGACTTTGAATATAAGTGCTGTCTGCAGCCACATCTCCTATTGTCTTTTCGTGCAGCTGTCTCTAAGATGTGTCCTCCCGGAGGCTCAGCAGCTATACTACTGCCCTAGGTCTCCGTTTGTCTCTGAGAATGATTTATCACATGACAGACAGATCAAGCCCTCTGTAAACTTTCTGTCTCGCCCCGATTCCCTTTTGCCTTCCGCTCCCTCTCCGTTGTTCCTTTCTGTCTGGCACCGAGTCAACTGTTCACAGACACAGAGACAGACACATGTGCCTATACGTTGTGTCCAAACTGTGCTTTTTAAAGTGCCACTTATTCTTTTTATTAACACGGATTTGAGGACGGAGATGGTGCTGGTGCCACTTTATACTTCTTAAAGTCTAGACATTAATTTTAGGGCTTCAGTAATCCTATTTTTTCTCACTCCCATGACTTCCCATAAGGCTGTCCTTCCAAGAAGATTCGCCACATCATTTGTTTCAGCACGAGCTTCAAAACAACATATATTTATGCTCACTGACAAAGTCCAAAGACAGCCATCGGTTGCGGGAAGTTGTGTGAGTCCTCAGTGGGAGGAGGTCAGGGTGGTTAGATGGCTTGACAAAACATCAGACCGTGACTCACAAAACCATTACTCTCTTCCCTTACCAATGACAACATTGGTTCCTTTTAACCATGACCAAGAGCATAAATCTACGTTAACCAATTAGTTACTGTATTTAGACCCAAAACACATCCTTCCCCTCACCACTGCCAAGTAACTTTTATTCTTAGGGACCAGCAAGCCTGGTGAAAGTTAATGGAATCATTTTTATGCAAGAGTGTCCACTGGGTGTGGCTGCAGCACAACACTTTTTTTTTTTTTTTTTTAGTTCAGTGTAAAATATGACACAAAGCCACAGGACGTCACTAGGCCTTTACAGGTAACCTCAAGTTCAGAGACAATCAAGAGGACATGACATGACGTTTTCGGCAACTCATCATTTTCTTGTCCTTCACATAAATAAAGTAATCAAGGTTTCTCAAGCTTTGCAACATTTGCAAGTGAGAGTTTGTTGAACTTGGAATAAACTTAGCACTAAATCCGATGCTTCTGTTTTAAGAGAGGTCCTGTATTTGTGCATTACTTAATGCACTTTCTTCAGAAGTTAAAGGGCCTGAATCATTAACAATAAATCATCTACCTCTACTGGTATGTTCAGCCCAACTCCAAAACAAATTCATATCTCGACCAAAGTCCATCACTATAAACCAATTCTTTAAAATCCTTTTCTGTTTGTGAAATCATCTTTTTATTTGGAAAAGCAAATTTCCATCACATACTTTAATTACAGCCTCAGTCATTCAGGAACATAAAAAAAAGGATGGATGCAGAAAGTTTAAATGATTATGTCCATAGTGCCCTTTGAGGATTTTTATTATTTATTTATTTATTTATTTTTTAACAGACCATTAATCATTCCAGAAGAAACAATAGCAAAACAGAACAGAACAGTGGAGCGCACCACCTCATACAACTGAAATATCACACATACAGAGAGTGGGTTCACGCAAAGCACAAGTACAATCAAATGAAATCAGATCTGACTGGTTTTTCAACTGTGAGGGGAAAAATATATTTCTTCTCCATCACATAGATCTCATGGACAATTTCCATCCACTCATCAATGGTGGGTGGTTCTCTTTTTAATCATTTCCTCGTGACAGATTTCTTACTCGCTGCCAAATACAAAGTTTCACAATTAAACAGAATGTTTACATTAAACACATTTTTTATTTTTTTTTAAATGTTTGTCGATCTCTTCCTGGTATGGTCTTATTTCCTGGCAGTCCCCAAAAATATGACAGTGGTTGGCTCCATTGGATCCCTTTTAAAAAAAAAAAAAAAAAAAAAAATTCTTTTCACTTATTTTTTGGTTTTGTTTTTCAGTCCCAGTTCTTTAGAGATTGTGTCGGTCTGCGCCAGATGTGACAGCGATGCATCCCATTCCAACAGAAATATTCTGTATTCTGTGCTGGACTGCACAGGAAATCCATGTTATAGGCAGATTTCCCCTCCAGGCTGTGTGTTTGTGTGTACGTGTGACTGACTGCACTCGGGGGATGTTGCCACATCTGTGAGTTTGTCCACAGTAGCCGCTGGGTCAGATGCTTCGCCGCTGTGTCGTCACAGTTTTACTCTTCCCTTCTGTTAGTCTTTCTCTGCTCCTTCTCCTAGAAATTGTCCTTCAGTTTCCCCCCTACTACCTCTTCTTAATTTGTAATTTGGCCCTTCCTATTCTCCCGGTTACCATTATTTCCGTTTTCTGCCTCGCCCTCCCTTTCGGCGTCTCTCCTTGTAAATTATCCCCTAAATAATTCTTCAGATCTGTCTGGGTATGTCTCCCCCCTCTCTGTTTTCCCTCTTAACCTACAAGTAGTACTCCTCCTCCATCCTTTCCCCCGCTTCCATTTCTCATCCCCCTCCTCTTTGCTCCTTTCACTCAGTCCCATCACTGACCCAATTAAGCATGGGGAGGGACACAGCGGGAGGAGAGTGATGGAGGTAAGGCGAGGAAGAGAGGGAGGACAGGCGAAGAGTAGAGAGAGTTTGAAAGTCAGTCGCTGGAAAACAAGAGAGTGAGAAAACAATTGCTGCCAACCTGCCAGGATACACACAGTGAATTGTCCGAACTTCACCTGGAACTTAAACAACCTTTGACAGCCACAGAGGAGGTGGGGGTGGAGCGGCAAGTCGACATTCCTGCTGCCTCGCACTTAGTGCTCTCGAAGAAGAAGAAGAAGAAGAAGAAACGAGGAGAATAATAATCTGCCTCCAGTGAGTGAGGCAGGTGGGGAGCCGTGCGGAGTTAGGATGGCCGAACATCGGCATTTAGACGGAGACTGAGAGGAGAGGCTGAAGAGACGAAGGCTGCCGGCTGGAAGCTGTTGGGGAGGAACGCAGCCGTACCCCAGGGCTGGAGAAAGATTTTTGTTGACAGGGAGAGGAAGGGGGGGTAAAGGATGCATCTGTTCTCCCAAGACAAGTGGGAGGTGGAGGGGCTGCAGACTGTGGGCATCCTCCTGGTGGTCTGCAGCTCCCTCAAACTGATGCACTTTCTGGGGCTTATCGACATTTCTGTGACAGGTAAGAGAAATGGTCTGAATGCAAGTGAGACGCTGCGTGAGTCAAAATGATAAATGAGGGTGAGGGAACAGTAGGAGGCAAACACTCTGCTGGAAGCGTCTGCGTATGTATTTGTGGGTTTCTGTAGAGTTAAACATTAAGTAGTTTTGGCCTAATTCCTTCAGTGTATAGCTGTCTTGTCTATTTATGTCCTACGCGTGAACAGACACAGACGTTGCATGTCACTTTTAATGCACAAAGGTATGCTTTTTAATACGTAAGTTATTTTGCTCGTTAAGCTCGTACAGAACTCTCTAGTTTATTCTGCGTTTCTCATCCCGAATCTAATAAACCCAGAGGGGGTCCTCAGGGCTGTCTGGGCTCGGGCTCGGACGTTTCAGTTTTATATGACATTTTTGAATTAATTATATGGGGGAATAGTAAGAAGAAAAATGGGTATGACAAATCCAATCAGTCTGTTGCAGTCATATGGAACTTAACAATAGTGCCACCAGGACACACTGAGGGAGGCCTTACATTTTTTAACAGAAGCCCTGCTGCACAGCAGACTGAGAGCATGCCATTTGGAAGATTTAAGCTTCGTACCAAACAGATGGGACAAACAAGATGATGCATTCTGTGGGAAATACATCTTATTCTCTGATTGTGATTGTTCCTTTCTTTTTTTGTCTCATCGACTTCACAAGAGTGCAGACTATATAGGAGAAACGGGAGGAAATAAATGGCTTTCGGCGAAGGTCCCAGGACTGATTTGAAACCACACGTGCACATCATGAACTAACTGAACCTGCAGGATGCCTATAAGTTCTGACTGATGTGAAATGTCTGTCAGAGGCATTTCTAAAGAGTAATTCTTTCATCACTAGTTGTCAGGAGGGTTCACTGTGTCTCTGTGTCTCTGTATCTCCGACGGCAGTACGCTGTAATATGTTTACCGCCTTCACTTCAGTTGAGGGATTACAAGGTTTCTCGGCGCCTTGAGAAAATCCTCGGATCTCTTGGGTTGATGAGACATAAAGTTTCTTCAAAATGCAGCGGATATTGCCCAAAAAAGTGCTACCATCAAGCTAAAAATAGCATTTTTTTTTATTATTATTATTTCCTGAAGAGTTGTGATGGTCTGTCAGCGTACCCTGGGGGAAACTACTGCGCAATCACTGCAGGGTGTGCTGGATAATGGTGCCATGATGCTGCACAAGAAGCTGGGAAGACGGCAAAAGGAAGAACACAGTTTTTTTTTTTTTTTTTTACGTTTCTGCCTACCCGAACGAGAATGAAAAATAATCCAGTCTCATTCTCAATTTTAACTTGAGAGGTTGGAGCACAGATTGATCACATGTTACTTCGGTAGCAAAAGGCATGCAGTAACAGCACTGTAATAGATAGATAGATAGATAGATAGATAGATAGATAGATAGATAGATAGATAGATAGATAGATAGATAGATAGATAGAGTATCTATAGTAAATATGTATGAAGGTATTGTGTGCGTGTTGAACGATTCTGAGTTAGTGTATCAGTGTCTTTGCACTTCTCCCAGTGGCGTTCCTAGACTCTGAGAGGCCGCATGCTCAATCTAAGTCTCTACAAACATAATGGGCACAAGGGGCTGACGTTTGCCTGCCTGTGCACTTCTTATCCTATCTCTAACAGTATTTCTTTTTTCTTGATTGTTCAAAGTATCTGTTGTTGCTTTTTTCTTTTTTCTGCACAGCTGTTGGGCCCATGTGGGAAAATAAGTTAATTTGCTTTACCCATATGCAGACCCTGAGGCAGGAGGCAAGGCCTTTGCAAAGCAACTGAATGGATTAATGTGGTATCCGTTTGACAGCGTGCCCCGCCTGTTCTGGTTGCAAATAATACCATGTCCCTGAGGCTCCAGGGAGCAGAGAGGCAACAGGGTGACACATCACCAAGGCTAGACAGTCTGTGGGGTGGTTCTCTTGATTTTCACCCCATCATGGCGTTCATCCCTCAGACTGCTGGGGTCCTCCTAAAAGGGGTGAAGGGACTGTTACTATGGAAACTAAGAGGCAGGAGTAAGTACCTGGTTCTACGTGTGTGTGTGTGTGTGTGTCCTCAAGTATTATTAAGTTTGCTACGAGGTGAACTCATACTGGGGAAGCAGATGTGATGGGCTGTGGCTGGGGCTGTTTTTTTAGAAATTATACGTGAAGTGTGATGAACTTGTTCGAGATGATGAACCGTTTTAGACGTACTGAGCTGACACTCCACGCTGCCTCTTCCACAGCGTGGTGAATGAGCGTTGCCGTGGTACGGGAGTCAGTCTGATTAAGGAAACTGCGTGCGTCTATGGGTCAAGCTGTGCTGCCGTTGTGCAGTAATATCTACTCTCCGAAGTGGCACTCACGGTCTCCCTTCGCTAAGCCAAGTCAGCAGGCAATTACCAGTTTAACTACACCGCATGAGTGGGTTTGTCGTTGCACCTGTCCGTTGCATGTAGTGTGCACTTGGTTCCGAAGGCATGTGTGTGTGAAAACAGACGTAAATCCCACTTGTGTGTCTCTAACCCTTGTGCTATGGTTGGCGATTGCAGGTAATCCTTCCACCAGCCAAAGCAAAAAAACCATAAAGCAGCGATTCCTCAAGCTGCTGCCGTGCTGCAAGCCTACGACTACCCCCTCTATCAGTCAAAGCAAGTGCTCCTTCATTCTCTATACACCGTGTGAACATGCCTAAACACTCAGTGGACATGCAGAAATCCACAAACTCTAAATCCCTTTGGTATTGCAGCTAACGGGTCAGACCTGGTTTTTGTATTTTTGTGTATTCTGAAGCGTGTGTCGGACCCTTGGGCAATGGAACATGTGCGGATATGTGTGTGTGGCACAGACAGCAGACTCACTCGGATCAAAGTCAGGTCGTAACTAGAGCACCAATGAGATATTGATGAGGATTATCTGTCAGTCTTAACTTTTAAAACGTCTCGTTAATGACAATCCTCTTCTCACCTCCTCAGTATGGTCCTCTCCCCAGATTCTTTAGTGTGCTTGAGTTTTCAGGCTACAAAAACTCATGAACTGTATACATGTTACACTGTTTTATGTCTTTCTTTGTGGTATGAAGTCTCCTAATAGAGATGATATAAAGATGTGTGTGAACTGCAAGATCTACTAGCCTCACAATTATGATAATTATGAAAGTTGTCGTAAAGGAAAAGATTTTATTTTATTGAATGCATGCTGTGCAAGACTTAAACTGCAGGATGAGCTTTCGTAACTTCACTAAAACATCTTGACCAGGTCACAGATGGGTCGGTTGGGTGAGTGTAGTGATGATAATTGGTAACTAGCACTTGTCCTCGTCCCTTACAGACAGCGTGGAAGATGACTTTGAGTTGTCCACCGTGTGCCATCGCCCTGAAAGCATGGACAAGCTGCAGGAGCAGACTAAGTTCACCAAGAAGGAGCTGCAAGTTCTCTACAGGGGTTTCAAAAATGTAGGTCTTCCAACAGAAGACAGTGACACAGATTGGTTACTGTTGCATTATTGTCGGGATCAGCAAAAGTAGATGTACTTATGTGCTAACCAGACTTCTCAACTCACTTTTGTACCCCAGGAATGTCCGAGTGGTGTGGTGAATGAGGAGAACTTTAAGAATATTTATTCCCAGTTCTTTCCTCAAGGAGGTGAGTTCACTTAGCCTGCAGACGTCCAGCTATGCCAACATTTAAATTCACACCACCCTTATTTGCTTAAAAACTAATAACAATCGTTATAACGTAAAGATTTACAGCCCTTTTTTTTCATCTTCACAAGGAAATTAATATAATTAACTCATTAATAATCTAACGTGCTGCACTGTAGTACGAGCAAGAAATTTTTCATTTCATGATATTTAGGTTGATGAAATGTTAACCACTCGCCTCCAGTTGTAGTGAAATTATTTTTATATTTGGGCTATATTTAGATCTCTGCTAATCGTAGCTGTTCAAAGACCGCGCGTCATGTTTCGAGTGTGACTGTGAGTCTCTACCTTTGCAGATTCAAGTATGTACGCACATTTCCTGTTTGAAGCCTTCGACACTAACAAGAACGGCTCGGTTAGTTTCGAGGTGAGCTCTATTGTTACCTTCTTCTTCCATTATTATTATTTTTTAGCGATGAAAGCAAATATGCACTCCACAGCTGCATTCGTGCAGATATGTATTACCCCTTCACACCTACAGATTAGGCTGTTATAAAGATTTGCTGTGACGGGCCTTAAGCATTGCCAAAACACTACATAATAGTGTTCCTCTTCTATCGCAGGATTTTGTATTTGGTCTGTCCATCATCCTGAGAGGGACCATAAATGACCGGCTAAACTGGGCATTCAACCTCTACGACCTGAATAAAGACGGCTGCATCACCAAAGAGGTAACACACACATGCACACACTAGACCTAGGCTGCTCTGAATTACTGGCTGTAATGGCTTCCTTGATGGAGTGGCCCCAGTATTTCGGGAGATGTGAAAGCTTTGTTACTTGTTACCATGAAACTGATCCTTCCTATAATACTCTATACTGTTTCTCACCTTGAAGGAAATGCTAGACATCATGAGGTCCATCTACGACATGATGGGGAAGTACACATATCCCACGATGCAGGACGACGCCCCGAGAGAACACGTCGAGAGCTTCTTCCAGGTCAGACTTCACAGTATTTGCTTCCCCTTAACCCCTATCATGATCTGTGCATCGTTAAGTGGGTGACTTGTCCTTCGGCGAGTAAATATCTGGCTGCTGCATTCTTCTTTCAGAAAATGGACCGAAATAAAGACGGAGTGGTCACCGTGGAGGAGTTCATTGAGTCATGCAAAAAGGTACCCCCGAAAAGAGGGAAAGCAGAGGTTCAAGCCCTAAAGGAACAGTTCATCATTTTGAAAAAAAAAAAATCAAATGCTCATTTGCATCCTCACTGCATTAAGCATTTAAATAGAACCAGAAGACATTTAGCTTAATGTAGCATAAAGACTAGATGTCTGAGGAAACAGTCTGAAGAATTCCAAGAAAAAATTAAAGCAACACCTCCTGAAACCAAAAGTTATAATTTTTTATACTCTTTCCTTATTGATAAAGCAAACAAGAAACCTTTTGTCAATTAGTGTGCATTACTTGCACTGGTTTGTATATTTCTTTTAAGAGATCCAGTATAGTGGTTTCCTACTCTTTTTGCTAAGCTTAGCTCTTAGCTTAATACTTTATGGTCAGAAATAAGAGTGATGTGACAGCAAAACACTGTAAAAAGTCAAACTGTACCTTTAATCCTCACTTTCCCCCAGTGCGACTCAGGTTAAATCAGATATAACAGCACCTCCTTATCCAAACCTCTCGTCTCTCTCTCTAGGATGAAAACATCATGCAGTCCATGCAGCTGTTTGACAACGTCATCTAAGATGCCGGGGAACGAGGACACTGGCACCAGGAAAGGGAGTGTGTGTGTCTTCAGGACTGAGGAGAGAGTCGGTGGATGTGTGCGAGTATGAGTGTGTGTGTTGGGCCGTCTCCAGGCTCGCGAGGTTGCGCTTGTGTCTCTGCTGAGAGCTGTGAGTCCTGAGGCCGCAGAGAGACCCTCTCCCTCCTCCTGGACCCACAGTGGTAATTTCTCCAAGCAGCTGTGGAGTTTCCCCAACTCTGATCCTCATCATGCAGAACCTTAGTTTTTATCCCAGAGACACAGTGAAGGAAGGAGTGTGCTCACAGCCTCTGGCACACCACCACTTTTATTTATTGCTATCACTGATGGAGGAACTATCACAGCTTATACAGGTGGAACTCGGAGGGAGGAAGCTGCCCCTACACCATGATTTAGATCACTCTTTTGGATTTGTGAATCAGGTCCTGCCGCTGCGTGTTTAGGCAACACCTCCCTGGTGCGGTTAAGACAGCAGGTGCCCCGGCCACAAAAATAGAAATGAATCTATGGCCACCTGCTGGATGAGAGAGGGAAAGACACTTCCCGAAGGAGCAACTGGCAAACTGGAGAGAGAGCGATGCGGAGCTACAGATGGAGGTTCAAATGTGTTGTTTTCCATGAGGAACTGATTTCAATATCGCATGATGATGTCACTAATATCCAATTATGTATTTACAGAGATACTCCAAAGTCTGCTCGTTTGTCTGCTGTTCCTAGTCATTCACAGGTGCCTCACCCTCTACGTACGTGTGCATGTGTAACAGGAAGCGATGTCATCTATCTTACCTCTGTAAGATTCCAGTGGGACGATGCCCACCTCCATTCATGGGATTCTGGTAGAATAATTCCCGGCCTTCCAAACTATTACAGTCCTAGCGGTAGTCGTCTGTTGACTGTTGTGCATTTTCTAGTATTCCCGGTGATGTGGTATTAGGCAGTACAACGCAGTGGTTGCACTATAATTGGTTAGTTGGTTTGGCCACCCCAGTTCCTCTCAACATGGGACTGGCATGCCACCGTTGTACTAGCTTATCAATACACATTTGAGGTGAATTTCTTAGATTGCAGATTGTATTTGTGAACTTCTTGTAATCGGAAATGTCATGTGGTTGTAGCAGGTTCTACCACTTCTAAAAAAAATAGAAAAAACATATATATCTATCTATCTATCTGAAAACCCTTGTCGCTTTAAATTAGGCTGATTCAATTTCAAAGAGGCATAGAGTGTTTGTGTGTATCGTCAGTGAGAAACATGATTTTTTGTTTTAAGAGCATCTTTCTTCATGCCCCCACATTAATTCTATTTTCTCCCTCTCTCTAAAACACCAAAGAGAAGATATGAAGAGGTATACACAGTGACTCTAAGTTAAGACATACAGCCCACCAGTGGGTGGAGAGAGGGGGAGATACTGTGTAGTGAGTTGGACAAGGGGCAATCAGAGATTAAAGGATGTACTCGGTCTGGACAGAAGCATAATTTTTGATTTCTTGACCCCACACATTAGGCTCTGGTGATGAATTTCTTTTCGTATTTATTTTATTTTTTAAATTCCGCAATCAAATCGTGTGTAGTGCAGAAGGACTAACAAGGAATAGCAATAATGTTCTCGACCACAGTACCTTTCCAGTCACCCGACCTCTCAGAGCACAGGATAAGGGGCACTACCACCCTGATGAAAATATGCACTTCCCACCCTGCAATTTTATTTCTTTCTACTTTCTGGGAAAAGGTGTTTGGGCTCTGATTGTTCCTTCCAACATATTCAAGTTATTTTCCCCTGAACCAAGAGTAAAACCTGTCTATACCCGCATGTACTGTGTCTAGAGCAATGAACGTACTAACCCGTTGTACTGACTGTCTAGTAAACTAGCCTCAACCGGTTGCATTATTCAAAATGTGTATATTTTGTACAGAGATAATAAAAATCACAGTTACTATGCAAAACGGACTGGAGCTTGAATTTTGAAGACATTATAAGTACATTAAGTGGCTTTAATAAAATAAGAGTCCTTTCAGCAAGTACAAAGTAACAATCAATATATTTTTACATCATAATGTCAAAGGTTCATAATTTAAATATACATAATTATACAAACAACAACAGGAGCTTCAAATTGCAGACAGTTTGTGTCCTGATACGAGGCAACAGGTGACAATTTTAATTTTCATTTCCCGTTAGAACTGTAACAAAATATTACAATCCACATATGCACTCCAATGTAAACCAAATATATAATCTTCACTGGAAGTCCTGGTTCTTCTTCGTTAAATCCAGACAGAAACTGGAAATTTGCTTATCACTGCAGGCCTTTGTGTATTTCCAAAACAGAATTCAGTCAGCCCGTATTAAACTGCATCCTGAGTGATCTGATCACAAGTGGCCATCTTAATGTACAGGTGTGAACACGCTCAAGATGAATTAAAGACACATTTGAGATCCAATCACTCAGATCACATCTAGAGGTGGTTGGAGCAACTGACTCAACTGACGTTTCTTTGTGGAAACGAGTTTTGCCTCTTTCATTCAAACAAAAAAAACAAAAACAAAAAAGTAATGGGCACTATAGTGTTATTTGTTCGTTAATAGGGACAGCCTATTAATATCATTTGTCCCTTTAGCTGTCAACTGTATAAATAAATAAATGCACTGATGCATTTTTTAATATAGCAACTGTTGACAAAATATTCATCCGAGCCCCAAATGATTTTATTTGGATGTAGATCTGCGATTAGATCTCAGGTGCATGTGAAGATGCAGTCAAACACAAAGTCTGAACATGTGTACTTAAAGCTGGCCACTTGCAATCTGATCACTCAGTACTTGTGTTAATACCAGGTCTAAGCTTGACCTTGTTGTATTTCCACTATTTATTCATTTGATTCCTGACTGAATTTTCAAACCAAAGACACATAACATTCCTGCTTGTAATGACAGTATCGTGGAATGATTCCTTGTCACTTCAAGAGGATTACTTTGCAATGAAATAGGACCAGCACTCCGGCAGTGAAAGAAAAGTTCAAAGTTTAAATTAAAAATGCCTCGTGACACTGCTGACGCTTGCTCTGCAGCTGCAAGAGATTTTGTGCAAAGAGAACCAGAAATTTACTTGGGAATTTTGCGAAGTTCTGCCAGGACCCAAATGGCCAGAGAGAGAAGAGCCACAGAGCCAGACTGGTGAGTCGCTGCCAGTGGAGTGGGAACGTACAGTAACAGGGTGCTGATACCGAGGGCAACCTGGTGAGCACAAGGAGTTACAGTTTCAGTTAGTGTACACTGACAGGTACTGGACAAGTGTGAATACACATTCCTGTGTCTAACTGGCAGCCCACCTGTCCATAGGCCATTGCGGTGAGTAGGCTGATGGCAATCTTAGCCCTCCTGGGAAGCACCATTCTCCTTGAGAACATATAGAGGCCTGTAATTGCAGCCAGGGAAGAGATGGCCTAAAAAAGGAAAAGACAAACAAACATGGTCAAATTTAAATTTCAGTATTTTCATTTAAATTTAAATACGAGTAGGACATACCAAAATTCTGTGGTCAAACTGAACAGTTGTGGGATTTTCAAAGAAGTTCTTGAGGGCGGGAGAGAAGGCGAGAAGATCATCAGGAATCCATCTCTCTCCCATCTTGGGGAAGGAGTTATACACCAACCCAGCATCCAAACCAGCAACAAACGCGCCTGTATCAAAAAAAATTGCACAATCCTTACTGTCTAATGTCTACTGCCTGTGCTACCTTGTGGTAATTCCCATTAATTGTGTCAGTGGACTATTTATGCAGACAGTTTGCAAAAAAAAAGCTGGGGAACCCCACTCTACCTTGAAATATGAAAACTTGAGCTAAGGATTTCTGTCTCCAAAGACATTTGAAGCTAAATACAGATTTCGTGAGCTGTTAGTGGCATTCTATTCACAGAGGATCAAACGGTACCTGAAAGAGCAGTAAGGAAGACTAGTCCTCCAGTACCCTTGGCAAATCTCCTGAGCTGCATGATACGCTTGGTGTCTGCAATCTGTAAAAGAAGAGCCATCATAACTTATAACATAAGGCTTAGAAGTAGTGAACTGTGTCACATCTGTTAATAAAGTTAAAACTGTAACACTTTACATGAAGTCAGAAAGAGAAACTGCCTCTGTACCTTTTCTGCTGGCAGCAGCATAGTAAGCCCCGTCCAGAGACTGGCGCAGTAGAGCAACAAGGCCGAGCCAAGGTGAGCACTCAGACGATACTGACTGACCCGAGGGACGTCATAAGACTCAGGCTTCTCCTCCAGCCCGCTTTTTACCATGTACCATCCCAGAAGGCCCTGAGGACACACACAAGGATCAGGTGGCGTTTGTACAACTTGAACTCAAGCAAATTAAATAATGCACTGAACTGAGTCTAACCTGGAAGAAGACAAAGCCGCAGAGCCCCAGCACTTTTCCCTTCATCGAGCGTGTGAAGTACCCTTTCCTCCAGAAGTAAACAGTCGGGAGGATGTACGCCAGTCCCACCAGCCTACCCCACATACGATGCCCCCACTCCATGTAGAAGATGAACTTGAACTCCGGGAGAGTCATGTTGTGATTCATTCTGTGAAAACATAACGAGACCAGGTAAATAATCTTTAAACTGAATAAGCATCACACACACAAGAGGATCATGTCAGTTATGTAACTGCAAAAGCTGAGTTGTAGGTTTTTTTTTTTGTATTAAATGAAAAGTGATAGCAAAGTTACTACTACTCAAAACAGAAAAGGCGTGTGTTTTGATAACAGAAAAGAAGGGCACTTACATTTTGAATTCGGGGAATTGCTGGTACTTGGAAAACTCAGCTTCCCATTCTTCCTGTGTCTGAGGTGGCTTCATCTCTCTGACCAGATGCCAGTCAACCATGGAGAGCCCAGATTCTGTTAGCCTGATCGGAACAAATACATACATAAGGTAAGCATCCTGACACACCACATCAACATAAAGGGGGAGGAATATGACATACAAAGACACTCATACCTTGTGACACCACCCAAAACGACGGCCCCGACCACCAGCCCACTGCAACCGAGCAACCATCGACCCACGATGCGATTTGTGGCTGCGTTGGGGACAGTGACCGCTGCTGCAGGAGAGGAGTTGGCTCCTGCTTCCGCTACGATGGTGCTCTGACCTCTCTTGACGAGCCACTGTCGTAGCTGTGGACTCCTCTGAGGTTGTAGGTAAAGGAGAACAGTTTTAAACAATGCTCGACAACACAATTGTGTTTAACTGCACTGCAATACTGATAAACTCCAAGAACAATCGCATAGAAATAACCCCTCACACACACAAACAGACTCTCTAAGGCTCATGCGTTACATTAACACAAATGGTTTGTTACTGCAGATTTTTATATTTACACTCTTATTAATGTACTTTGACTTGATATACCTTGTTGACAACACACATATTTGCAAAAATAAAAATACGATATAGAGACTGGTTCAGAGCTAATCTTGCTCTGGACCATTCATCTGACATAAGTGAAAGACAAAAAAATGCCAGATCTGGTGGTAACACTACACATTCTGTTCAAAACTGTTTCGTGTGTTACAGATGGTAACTCACAGAAATATCAGAAGGAAGATGTAAGTCAGGGGGTTTCTTTATCAACACTTTTGATAAAGTTAACATATTCTCCAATCATATTCTAATACAATGATAAGTATGACCTACTAATGCTGGTGCACATGAAGGGTTGAACATTTGTAAATATTTTGGTTGGGACCAGTGCAGACAATGAACTAGCTTTCGCAGCAAATATTTTGCCCAGTCAGATTGGAGAAAACACAGCTCCATCGACTGTCCCAGTAAAATGTTGTGAACAAAAGCAACAACTCGCGTTAAATTATAAATACAATCTAATGACATTTAATAATAAATAAAATATCCATAATCAGTGCTTGATTATTAATAATTGCGCGACACGTGTTCTTTCATAAATGTTCCAGTGTCTTGGTGGTAATTTGATAGCTAATGCTACACTTGGATAACAGGAGGTCGGTGATGTAATTTGGCTGTTACGTGCTTACGTGACTGATGCTCAGTACAGCCACACCGCTAATTTTATCTCCTAAAACTGAAATAAAAACAGAGCAAATGAACAAGCGTGGGCTGCGTGATGGTGCATCTGACATATTATATGATCATAATGATATAATATGTGTGTGTATGTGTGTGACCTTTTCCATGCGTGTGAAGCTAGTTAGTGGCTAAAGCTAACTTTACTCACAACGGTGTGTTGGTAGCTCTTTCCAGCGCTTCTGCAGCCGCAAAAAACTGTTGTCCGCAACGAGGAGAGCAACATCTTTATGCCGTGGTGTCCGCCGGGTCTAAGGTAATCCTGGGGTGTTGCACTAAAGGATGGGACTCGGCTATTTTGAAGCTGTCACTCGGCTGCTTTCTCCAAGTCTCCGGCACACGGTTCAACTTTAACCTCCTGACGTCACAAGAACTGACGCGAAAGTGTATATATTTTTTTCTTTTATAAAAAAAATATATATATATATTTATTTGCTAAATAAAAATAGAAACAATAGAAACAATTAAGGAATATCGGCATATTATTTATTATTTCCAAAACTGTACTTTTGGTAGCGTTTTGAATATTTAGCGCCTGATTTGTGTTTTAGCGTGTCCCGCATGGGCGGTGCCTGCCAGTACAGCGGCGCAATCATTAACCGCCCTCCCTCGCCTTAGCACGTATTTTAAATTCAACAACCCGGAAACCGACGGTCCACCCTGGCGACGGCCTGCGGTCACATCTTGTAACACAGAACATGTAGTGATTTTATATCACCTCCAAATCTACTGACAAACCCCCATGAATCAATAGGAAGTGGATTTGACAGGTACCTGTGGTAGCAGGTAGCTAAATGCGTTTGGACGCGAAACTTGCTAACAAGTTTGATCTCCTCTTTGAGCCTGTTTGTTTTCTCTTTCTGTCTCTGTGTTCAGACTGTCACCATGGCAGATGGCTTTTTAATGGAGGTGTGTGTGGACTCCGTGGAGTCTGCTGTCAATGCTGAACGAGGAGGTCAGTAAAGCGTGGTAAACAAGACTCCTTGCTTGCTTAAATAAGCTCAGTTTGACAGCATTTAAGTGCACACTGAGCACTCTATACTCTAAATGTACTTAAACACCGGTCTGCTAAGTGTTTATATAAAACTAGCATGCAGTGTTATTACTCAGAGGCTGCAGGCAAATGCATAGGTGTGTGTTGTTGTCTCTCCTGACAGGTGCAGGTCGACTTGAGCTATGTTCCAGTCTTCTGGAGGGAGGGCTCACTCCTAGTCTGGGTGAGCACAGCCATGTGTTGATCTCCAGCAGAAGCCCTCACACAGAGCAGACGTCCACATAATCCCACTCTTATTTGTTGTACTGCAGGTCTGCTACACGTCGTGAAGCAGTATGTCAAAAGCCCGGTCTATGTGATGATACGACCCCGCGGGGGCGACTTCCTGTATTCTGACCAGGAAGTGGAGGTGATGAGGAAGGACGTAGAGCTAATGAAGAGCCAAGGAGCTGATGGACTTGTGCTGGGAGCCCTGACAGAGGATGGACGGGTGGACACAGAGCTCTGCATGGAGTTACTGGGTCTGTATACTCGATCTGATCTGTGTAGACTTACAAGATACTAAACGACTCAAAATAAAATGTTCTTCATGAAATACAGTTCCACAAAATGATAAGGAAACATTTAAAAGGATCCAATGTAATGTCCATAGTAAAAATGTCCTTTATTTATGCACTACATATCTTATAACCTCTAAAAAAATTATGCATGTGGCAGAAAAGCTTAACCTCACCATCACAAAGGTGAAAAAACACTTGGACTCCCTGAACTGTACTCTGTGCAAGAACGTTCTTAGTCTATGCTTTAATTTGAGTTGGATTGTATTTCTGTCGAAATATGGGAGGAGGGCTTTTTGACACACAGCACCCAAATTGCTTCCAGTATTAATGAGACACTTGGCTATTAAACGTTTCTTGGGCGGCTGTTTACCATTTCAGCAATAGCTCATGCACAAAGGAGTGAATTGCCAGTTGGGAAGAAAATCTACCAGAAAATATATGAATAGCTGTTGGACGGGCAAAATTAACAATTGGGTACATTTAAAAAAAAAAAAAAAAAAAGAAAAAGAAAGAATAAATTGCACACAGGGGAAACTAGCAAATGAAAAACAACTGATAGACTGAGGGGTGTGAGTTTTGTGGATGACAGGAGCATAATTTACCTGGTGGACGAAAACCTTTTCATTAGTGCAGAGCAGCTGAACAGTCTCCTGTCTTATTTTTTAGGTATATGTTCATGAGCAGTGCACCAAAAGATCCAAGCTGATTTTGATTAGGCACAAAATCAGACAGACTTAGTCATACAACAGGAAACCAGGAGCGGTCTGGAAAATGGTTCTGCAGATTGATCAGCCTCTAGCAAAGATTCACTTGACAAAAACCTAGTTTTTATTTAAAGGATTTGTCCTAACATATCTGTTGATTTCATTTTAGTTAAATATATCTTTTTAATTAATTTTGAACATGTGCAGTTTGCACATAAGTCTGTTCTATAATGATGTAAATCAACCATAATGAAAGAAAGGAACAGTACCCAAAGACCTACTCTATGCATTCTTGCAAAACAGTATATAATGAACACATTTTCAGTAGCAGTATTTGATTCATTGCATTTGTCATCTCCCGTTGTTTCACAATGAATTCAAACTTTGGTTGACTGTTTTTCAAAGATAAAACTATAGAGAAAGAAAGACAAATATTGTAGCGCCGGCAATTGAAATTTTCTTGTTTCATCTCGTGTCCCATCTGTCTCCTTCAAAGTGACACCCTAGGAGCACACTCCTTCTGCAGCACAAAATAAACTGAGAATTGATTTTTGCATACATTATATATTATCTTAACATGTGTAGCCTTATAAATGCTATTGTAAAGTACATTTTACTAAAGGCTTAATGCAAGACTTCCAGAGTGGCTTCTGTATATGGACACCTTGATATTGCTCCTGATTGTGTGACTAACATTTGGACTTCTTATATAAAAACACGTGGCACTGAACAAACAGCTGACCATTGTGCTCACAGCCTCAAAGAGAGAAAGAGAATCAAATGTTTTACACTCACTTTGAAACTGTGCAATTCTCTTTGACATTTTGCAAGTTCTCATTTCTGTTTTTTTTTTTTTTTCCTTTTTTCTCACCAGCTGCTGCTCGTCCTTTGCCCGTCACCTTCCACCGAGGTAAAATTTTTTTTTCCCTCAAATCCATTGTGAACGTCTGAAGTTCTTTGCAACTGCCAGCAATCACACTTAAAAAATGATCACAGATCCTCAATGGAATAATAAAAGCCTGATTACGGCTTTCCTCTAAGTGTAGTGCCTAAAAGGTGTGGAGAGGCTTCATGATATTTTAATGAGTCTGAGCTCCTGTTATGACATTTTATTATTCTCTCTGCAGCTTTTGACATGGTTCATGATCCGGCGGTAGCTCTGGAGGCTTTGATATCATTAGGGTTCCAGCGAGTGTTGACGAGTGGCTGTGACAGCTCTGCTTTGGAGGGACTGCCTCTCATTAAACGGCTCATTGAACAAGTTTGTATTAACTTTTTTTTTTATGTATAGATGTTTGAATTCAGACATATGAAAATGGCTAGGCCTTTGTTGGGGAGAACTTGGCGTAACTGTCCTAATTTCCAATTGACAGGCTAAGGGGAGAATTATCATAATGCCAGGTTAGTGTTCTCACTTTCTCATCTCTTTGTTGCTTACATTAACATTATATAGAGTTTTAATTATTTGTATTTATTGACAGGAGGGGGTATCACAGAAAGGAACCTGCAGAGAATATTGGAGGGCTCGGGGGCTCAAGAGTTTCACTGCTCCGCCCGCTCCAGTAAGGATTCCGCCATGAAGTTCAGGTTCGTTGAACTCCTGCAAATCATTTAATCGTCAAGCTTGGACACAGGAGGAGATGTGAAACCTGCAGTGATACACAGTTACAATCTGTCCAACAATGTTTTCATGTGCAGAAACACCTGCGTGACGATGGGGGCTTCGTTCACAGCGCCCGAGTACGGCCTGAAGGTGGCAGATGTGAGCAAAGTCCGGACTCTGAATGCCATAGCCAAAAATACCTTGTGATCTGGAGTTTGGCAATCACGACAAACAAATTACCTCAGAAGTGATCATTTATTTTCGTAGGTACAAGTCCAATCGCTCATAATGGGTAGATTTATTTCTTTTTCCAAATAAAATCACTAATTACAAACGTTTAGCGATGTTGGAGCTCAGGAACCCTGCAACCCCCGTATGTCACAGAGCAGAGAGCTGTGAATAATTTACATGGATTTTTTTTTTTAAACTTGTATGTGCGTATGGGGACACCATTGTGCCGATATTATTTTCAGAGTTGTGAATCCCAATGTGGGTTTAATTTGTGAATGCCAAAGTATCCTGAGTTGAATGTGTGTAGAGATTTGCACAGTTTTCCAACATGTAAACTAACCTGTAAAAAATCTGTGAGTCTGAGCTCAAGGCAAAAAAAATAAAAAATTATATGCTGACAGATGCTCACATGCAGTTCTGAGGCACAGAGGGAGTGAAGCAGAAGTTTGGTGTGAAAAACAACAAACCGTAGGGTTCTAGCTCTAGGGTAGGGAAGTTTTCAGTTTTTCTGGTTCTCGAAGCTCAGCACTTAGTTTTCAGTCACGATAAAAGAGCATTTGTTTTAACTTTTTTTTGAGCATTTAAAGATACATGTCTGGAATTCACACCTCGGGACACGGTTTGACAGCTTTTACATATGTTTGGAAATAACATTTCCCCCAATACCACATCTGTATTTCTGGCCTTAGAAATACTGTTACACAGCACACAACAGATTTGCCAAATTTGTTTCCTTAGCTCAAAACAAACAAATTCTCTCAGCTGTTGATTTTAGAACCGCATGTCATACTGTTTACTTATATGACGTATTTGCAGACGCCCCCATTCACAAGAAAGATAACGCAAAGGTTGAGGGATCCTGTGCTTTTTTCTTTTGTCTGTGCAAAGACAGAAAAGTTGTAACTTGATTAATTTTGTTCATAATGTAATAAAGTCCAGAAATTATAACTCTTCCACATATATGGTTTAACTGTTGTACGTGCAAATACGTAGGCTTCATTCACACTTTAGTGAGTGTGACGCTGATGATGGATGAGGAATCTTAGGGCTGCATTGATTTTTTTCAAACAGACATTTCAATTTGTATTCAGACCTGATCCCACAAAAGCACAAGTCATACACAACCGTATTTAATTGTCAATGAACCTGATATGTCATTCAGTATTCAACAGTCGACCCGTCTGAGACCTAACGTAAAGTTTATTGATGTTATCTGACCGTTAAAAGCTTTGTCAGCGCCATAGGCTGTGTCATTATGAGGCATTAAAACCACGTGCTATGAACTTCAGTGAGTCAGCTGGATGACTACGGAAAACACAGAACCACCACGAAATAGTCAAGTTGATGTTAACCAGTTAAAATAATGACCTAATTCTAAGGAGAGTTTCTCATCATTGCTCATAGCATTCTGTTGTATCAGGTACTTTATTTATGTTTCTATTAGTGAAGTGCCCTTAATAGGATTTATCTTGGTTTCATTACATTAAAAATCGCTTTTTTTTTTTTTTTATTTGCGTTAACTTAGCCGGTAAACTGTGGTGTGTCTTTAAAATATAGTAGGCAGATAGAGCACATTTCAGCAGATGCTCATGTACTACTACGCAGAGACAAGTTTCCGATTAAAAGACTGTATAATGTTATCAGACAGATTTGTATCACACACTGTTGGTTTCCAGTTGTTGTTAGAGCAGCAGCTAATCATCATTTTCTGAAGGAGTGGCCCACTGCCAACAAAATGTTAAAATTCAGCTCATTACTTTATGATTATAAGTCAAAAGTCAAGGAGTAGTTGTCCGGTTTCAATTAGTTTCTTTTTAAATGTTAATTCTTAATTCACGTAACTCAATCGTTATTTTCTTGCTCAACTTATCTTTCACTTTCACAACCTTTTTTTAAATCACTTTTTAGTCACATGTTTAAATGTGAGATCTCATGTTTCGTTTGGTGCTATTTTTATCACGTTAAAGAAATAAAGAAATAGCCCTATTTATCTTTTTCTGCCTTACCAGATTTATAACTGTTATTTATATGAGCCCTTCTCCAAACCACTGCCTATTGCATAACAATCAGATATACTGATATGAAACTAATAATAAATACTGATCATGCTGACTATTGTGCATGATATAAAGCCACCCTCTTTGATTAAGTAATAGATGTCTTCATGTGTCACATTCCTGGCCTTTACACACACTGACTCCACCAAATTACGACCATGTTGTGTTACGAAGCATGTAATGATTAACCACCGTCCCATTCTGTAATCTGTTTTACAACCATCCCAGTCAGTGAAAGACTTTTCACATACATGATCTAATGCCAATAAAACTCATATTTGGAAGTCAATCATTTCTCTGCCAAGGGCACAATGCTGAGTTTACAAAGTTAACTATCAGCTGTAGTGATTGGTTACAAATTAGTTCACAGTTGAAAGATGCTGCTGTGCTTAAGACGCTAAGTAACATGAACATTTGGATAATAACTTTAGCAAAACAATTCTGTTGATTCATTTTTCAATTCAATATTAAAACCACTGACAGGAGACGTGAATAACATTGACCACCTTGTGACAATACAATGTTCTGCTGGGAAACTTTTGGACCTGGATGTGGATGTGGATGTTACTTAGACATATACCACCCACCTAGACCAGACCATGCACCCCCACCCCATAGCAATGACACTCCTTGATGGCAGCAGCCATCCCCAGCAGGATGCAGCCTGACACAAACACAAAAATGTTTTAGGAACAACTCAAAAAGCACAAGGTGTTGACCTGGCCTCCAAATTCAGTAGATCCCAAACCGATCAAGTATCTGTGAGATGATCCACAGAGACCCCTCCCCTCAACCCACAGGACCCAAATGCCACCGCTCAACAGTATTCTGTAGCCAGACGCCTCAGGACACTCTCAGAAGACCCACATCCATTCTCCGATGAGTTACAACTGTTTTGGAAGCACAAGGGAGACCTACGTTTCGGAAAAGTGGTCATAATGTTGTGTCTGATTGGTGTACAATGCGAATCCTGTTTTGAACAAGTGTCTTTTGGTGGAAAAAATAGACCATCAACAGAGCACCAAAAGAAAGGAAACTGTTGTTGTGCAGCAGCACTACAGCAGCGTAGTTGCTCCAGGACTTTACCCTTTGTCTGAATATAGAGAGGACAGACTAAGTTAATCTGTATTCAGTCTCTGTTATACGCGAGTGTTTTGGTTGTCGAGTCCAGCCCTACTCCTGATCAGAACAGGAAACAGAAAGTAAGAGAAGGAGAAGTTGAACAACACCACCATTATTCCTACCACTAAATGTCACTTTTCGCTGTTTGCTTCTGTTTGGGGTAAGTCTCCAGCAGCTTTGACCTTCCATTTCTGCGTTAAAACACTGCATGAAAGTAATCAGGTTAAGAGCTGAATCTGACTGACTCGACTCCCAATAACGGATCTCATTCCAGAGCGAGTGAGACCGTGTAGAGCGAGTGAGAAACAACAGGAAAAGAGGTCTAATGAGACCACCCCCTTCCTTAAACACATCCCCTCTCTTGGTGGGCTGTCCCCCAAACACGGGGGGAAAAACTGCAGAGTAATAGTTACGCAAAGCCTTCTGTCTCTCGTTTTCTTTCATCTGTATGAAGTGGTGAACTTTAGACACAGAGGAGTGTCAGAAGCGCTGGTGCAGAGCAGGATTTAGTCAGTGATTTTCACCTCATCTGTTGGGCTTTTCTTGATTACCCTACAGCTGGACTGCACATGTGCTTTTTGTCTGACCGGTCAACAAGGAGTGCTGGAAGGCAGACCCTGAGATCATCAGTCTGTAAAGATAAAAATCAAGTCTCAAGTGGGGCATTACCTCTTCTGCGCACTACTTTAATCCGCTACATCCTCGATGTCTTTTCTCTGTACAGGGAGGGGGCAAGTTCTTCTTTCAGCTTAAAAGACTCATGGATCAAAGTCCCTCATGGTCATATCCTGCAATTGTCTCTGGAGTGTGGGAGTACAGAGGAGAGAGTAGCAGGGTCTGACTCGACCTCAGCAGTGGCAGAGAAGAGGACGGGAGGCGTCTGGCTGTCTAGTTAACTGAGGGCTACTGAGGCCAACGGTGTTCACCATGTGTGCCGCTGCTCTGGACGAGTACTGCGGGTCCGTCTTCTGGGTGAGTTGAGCACAAATTAGGGGACAAAGAAGGATTGTGGGGAAACGGCCTCATTGTGGCCTCCACTGTTTTTGGGCTCTGAAGATGAAAAACAAAGAACGTTTCATCCATGATCAGTAATTTACACAGTGAATTCTTAGATATGAGAGGGGTCGATACAGCACTTTACTAAGTTTGCAATAAATTTAAACTGATTCAAAGACAGTGAACATAATACGCTTGATTGTGTTCAGCTTTTTGATGTTATGCCAATCCTTACATATATGTTTTAACTTTGAAGGTTATTTATGAGGAAGATGACTAAGAAAGTAATTTTGTAATAAAGAAGTTCAACCAATAAAATTATTTTGATTCCGTTATAAAGTTGAAACAACTTATGCTTTCACCTGTGTACACAGTGAGCATGTGAGTAAGCAGCAGTGACTCGGCACATCAGCACTGTTGGCATACGCTGAAAGAAAATAACTTGTGAGATTTACTTAATAAAACCTTCGTAACTATTTGCACTCGCACTAAGTAAGTAAATTTTACTGATGTAATATCAAGTAATTCACCCACCAGTATCAAGTACAATATACTTGCTACTAAACCTAACATTTTTGAAGATATTAAGTAAGTCTTACGACATTACAGTAAGCAACTGCTACTCCATTACATATTTGAGTTTAGTTCTGTTTAGTTACAGTAATCAAGTTACTCTCAATAATAATACTAAGTAAATTTTACATGCGTTTAATGATTCCTTTTTTTAAAAAAACAAAAAAACAAAAAAAAAACAAAACAACCTTTATTAGGTTTTTGGTTAGTCTTCACCTTTTTGAAATAATTTGACAAAGATCCCAACACAAGGTTCACTTATGTGCTTAGTCTGAGCCTTTATTGGTCTGGGTGATAGATGCTCACATCGCCAAAGCAAGTATGAAATCAAAGAGAGAAAAAACGAGAAGAGACTGAATTTTGATGACATCTGTAATTGTGCTAAAGTAAAAGTCTTTATAAAAGTGTACTAAAACCGTACTGATACATTCAAACTGTGCAAACACAACATTGTCACCAGTGATGCATTTTTTTCCATGAAATCTTAACTTGAGAAGCAAATGCAAACAAGAGCCTTAAGACATTTCAGAAAGATGACATTTAAACATACCACTGCAACATTTGAACAATCACTTTGGGGTAAAACCATAAAGCATTGATTCAACAATACATTTTCTTTTCAAGACCATCTTCCAACCAACAAGTGTCAAAAAGAGAAGAGAAAAAAAAGGGAACAGATGAATGGGTGGGCATGGCTGTGTATTAGGACTGTTCATGACAGCAACTTAACTTTCAAAGTGGGCACGTTTGGGGAGAGCTTGATCCCATCCATTTTAAGGAAAAGTTTCTGAAATAAAGGAACAGGGACAATCAGAGTACAAACTGGGAAGTGAGAGAGTGTGCAAATGTTTCAATCTATAACGCTTTAAGAGCTCTAAACGTTTTGCATGACCATCTTATAGCATTGTTCAGTCAATCTTGACATGTTTAAGTCTCCACCATTTCTAAATAAAATAAAAAATGGTGATGTTATTGAACAATTTTTTTATGCTGTGAAAAAAAAAGTGAATGCCTCTGGGAGTTTATGTTTTTTTTTAATTTGTTTATCTTTTATTTATTTTTGACAATTTACATGCAGAATTGTTGATACTTTCTTTAAAGAACTGGATGATTATTGGTAGAAATGTAGTGAAGAATCTTCTTAGCTCACAAAGCGTTCTCGTCATTGTCTGCGAAGTTTGTCAGTCGTCCAGGTTTTTTTTAAAATGCCTTTTGGATGGACATTCCCATAATTGCACGTTATAACATCCACACAAATAAACACCTTATTGCATAAGCCCGAGAATGTAAACACACCCACACGCACCGACGTCCTCACTCTGACGGTGTGTAAAACGGTGTAAAACTCAGACCGGTCTCCAGAAAGATAGCTGCACGAGAACACATACACACAGCGGCACGGAATCCACTTTTAGACCCTCCATTCCTCTTAGACCTTGTATTAAGACTTCTTTTAATAACACGATGTTGGCAGAGCAGACGGCAATTACTCCACGCGTTTGAAATGCTAATAAATGTTTTTGAGGCTTTTCTAAAGCTTTTGAAACACCACAATTACTGGATGAGGATCTGTCTTTCTTATAACACATTAAGGATGTCACTGTTCAGCTCCTTTCACCCCACATTCCTGTCAGTCTATTAGTACCCGAGCTTGTCGATTATTTTCCTCTTCTCTTTTTTTTTTCCTTTTTATTTTTTAAAAAACGTAGAACATTACAGGTCGCATTTAAATACAATGTCTTGAATATATCTATTTTCTTTTTATTATTTTTTATCAGTCACATCTCTCCCACTCATATCCTACATTCTGCCAAACAAAATCAAATAATAATTAGTGTGGGAAAGAAAGAAGGAGGGGAAGGAACACTTCACGTTCTACCTAAAGCACACGCCAGATGTAAAGGTTTGATAAAACCGTCAGGGCATTAAGTGTG
This sequence comes from Mugil cephalus, assembly GCF_022458985.1. Classification (NCBI taxonomy): domain Eukaryota; kingdom Metazoa; phylum Chordata; class Actinopteri; order Mugiliformes; family Mugilidae; genus Mugil; species Mugil cephalus. The sequence continues at coordinate 13,136,992 of NC_061782.1, forward strand.
TCAAAATAAGAAGGCAAAGGAGGCAAAAGTTTGTGATCACTGTGAGCTCGCTAACTAACACTCCAAAGATGGCTATTTCATTCAGAGGATTCCATTATGGTATCAAATACATCATACATCAAGTTGTTCCTCTAATCTTAGACTGAGCACAATCCCTAGATCAAATGTTTCTATCCCAAGCTCTACAACCATCTTAACCCTAGACTAATGGTCTAATGGTATATTTTGAAGGGAAGTGATTATTATTGACATGTTGGAGATTTGTCCCTTATGGTGCACAGGAGCCCTCAAAACTTTCTGCCGGTAAGGCTGAAATGGTTGGATTACTCTGTTGGATGCTTCCTTTTTCTCAAGAAATGTGCAAAATGCACACTGCTGCGCACAGACAGGAAGTTAATATTTAGTCACATGAGTCAGCACTTATTAAGTCTATGAATGGAGGTGGAAAACTGTCCCTGCGGTTTAATGTTCTCAAATATGAGATGGGTGAGAGGATGTATGTGCGTATATTTGTATTTCTCACTCAGATTAGAAGGGCAGTGTGATTTTGTGTTTGTGTTTTATGTGTCTGCATGTGCATTTCAGAACGCTTCATATCTGGCTAGAGAAGACCCTGACCTCCCAATATGTGTGGAGCAAACAGTTCTGGTTTGGATCCCGCTGGGGTTCCTGTGGCTCTTTGCCCCTCTCAACCTGATGCCTCTATGTCAGAAGAAACAAGTCAACACAAAATACATGTCCAAGCTCTATCTCTGCAAACAGGTAATGCATACGGCAAAATTTAATAAATACACTTTTCCAATCTTGATCTCGACATCTTTTTACACTCCATTAATCCATGCCTCAGACACATAAAAATGCTCTGCTAGAAACAATCGTTTGTGTGTCGTGTGGTTTTTTAATCATAAAAGTTCAACTACATACTGTAATATGTCTAGAATGAGTATGAAATGTTCTTACCTCAAAATGTTTGGCTATTAGACACAACAGTTCTCCTACACATCCGTCAGGGATTAAAGATCTCATGTCAACATGAACTTCTCTTTTGTGCCGTCTCAACTGATAAACTGAAGCCCAGGCATCTAGCTTTGTCTGCAATGCAGCGAAGGACATTGTGCAGATTTTTGCACAGAGCGTGTGCTTGATGTGATTTGCTTGCCAATTTGTCTTTCAGCTTGTAGTGTCTCTGTTGCTCCTGGCCTCCATAGCGGCCCTGGCAGTCACATTAGGGGAGGATTATGGTCCGAGTGAAGACCAAGCGCCAGCGGTGAAAAATGCTGGCGTGTACTATGCAAACCCTGTCCTTTACGCTGTCACATGGGTGAGTCCAGTCAAGCGGGTTATTCCTAATTGTATATCTGCTTTAGTGCACAAGATGGAAAGATAACATGTTTTCTGACATATCCTCTTTGTTAGATCCTTCTGCTGTTGTGCCAGGAAGGTGTGAGGCGGAGACAAGGGGCCGTCGACTCTGCCACTCTTTTTCTCTTCTGGCTCCTCCTTGTCGTATGCAATGTCTTTCCTTTCCAGACCCTCATAAGAGAGGCACTCAGGCTGGTAAGATATTTAATACTGTTGGGGATAAGAAATTAAGACAGCCATTCAGGGCTAATGCATTTATTATAAAGGGTTTCAGACCTCAATCCTTTGCAGCAAACACCATTTACACTTCCATCGCTCTTCAGCATCTTACATGTACTTTGTTTTTGGTTGCCAGGGAGAGGTCAGAGATGTGCCTCGTTTCTGCCTTTTCTGCATTTCTTTTTGTCTACAAGTGATTGCGCTCATTCTCTCTGTTGTGGCTGACATCCCTCCAGGAGCTAGGGAACGTGTAAAAAAGGTAAAAGCAACTGAGATGTGGAATTTAGTTCTTTTTGTTTTTCTTGTTATACTGTGAAATTCGTACTTTTAGACTAACTATAATACATTCATCACTTCAATTTGTTTTAAACATCAGACGTTTTTTTTTTTTTTTTTTTTTTTACATTTTTATTGTTTCATCCACAGAATCCAGAATTGGGTGCACCATTTTTGAGCAGGATCACCTTCAATTGGTTTAACAGGTGAACTCAACGTTGCTGCTGTTAAAATCATAGCAATTGCTCACTTGATTGCACAGTGGCTTTTAAGTATTTCTTGTTTTTTTCTCAGCATGGTGGTGAAAGGCTATAAACAACCCCTGGTTCAGGAAGACATGTGGGAGCTGAATGAGTCTGAAAACACGACTTACATCAACGAGCATTTCCAGCACTTCATGGAGTCTGAGTTGGCTGCAGCTCGAGTCCGGCACCAAATTAAGTCCAAAAAGAAACTGCTCAAAAACAAAGAGAAAACTCTGGAAGAAAATGGCCTCTCGAATGGTCTCGGGAAAGGTGTGAGTCAGGACGTTCTCATGATGGTGAGATTAAGCCAAGCATAACAATTAATATACAGTACAGATTTCATTTTCTAGCAATCCAAATTGCTTTTATTTCGTAATTCGTCTGGTTCTTGTTGAACAGCGCCCATCAACCTAAAACTGTGCTCTAATCGTATTTTGCTTTTTAGGAGGAACAGGGGGAAAAAAAAGGTAAAAAGAAGAAAAAGGACCAAAAAAAGGATGAGGAGGACCATCCGAATTCATGGTTGATTGCAACCATTTACAAGACCTTCAAATGGGTTCTGATTGAATCTGCCTTCTTCAAACTTGTGCAGGACCTACTGAGCTTTGTCAGCCCTCAGCTTCTTAAGTGAGTCAGGTTTTAAATGAGATCCCCCATTTTTTCCTGTTTCCATTGTTTTCTTGTGATTGTGTTGTGAAATGAAAATAGTCAAATGCTGAAAATGTTAATTCAGTGTGCATCAATGTCAACAAACTATTTTTTAGTTTTTTTTTTTTATCATTTACTGCCGTTTGTGCCTTTGCTCAGTCGGCACAGAGTGAAATCTTTAACCTTGAGTAGCTAATTCATATAGTAAGATTAGGATGAACCGAGAGAAGAGAAGAGTAGATCACACACAGTATGAAACGGAAACGAGGACTGAGCATGTTGTTTGATCTCCACTATGGAGGACACGATTTATCTACGATGTTTACCTGACATGCTCCACTTCACCCACGCAGTTTTGTTGTGGTGCTAGTGGTTAATGATGTAGCCTCAAGCCGTGTCTCAAGCAGGGCTACAAGGCAATCTGGAGAGGTCTGATAACACCTCAGTTTCCCTTTGAGCCTGTGATTATTTAAATTCCCTTGAGTGTTTTTAAAACAACGTGCTCTGACCTTGTAAATCCCCCAAGCCTGTAGCTTAACTATTCACTACCCATTGATTAGCTTAATCAGCAACTGATAACACCAGACCTCAGGATGAGAGGTAAAATGGTGGGAGTGGAAGGGACAGAATAGGGAAGGTAAGCCATTAAGGCTGTGTTTAGATGTTGGAGCTATATGGGTGTGCATTGAGATTCTCACTAAACAATCATGTACTTTTCCTAGGCTCATGATCTCCTTCACTAGTGACAAAGACCAATACACCTGGGTAGGCTATATGTATGCGGTGCTGCTGCTATTGGTGGCCGCTCTACAGTCTCTGCTCCTGCAACAGTACTTCCAGCGCTGCTTTGTCCTGGGGATGAAGGTCCGCACTGCCATCATGGCTGCTGTGTACAAAAAGGTAAACACAGGAGTGAACACAGAAATCTGCCTTTCACTTCACACATTATAAAATTGAACATCATGATGAATTCTACGTGACTATTCTACCACTGTAACATAAAAAAAGTATTGTAGATGTCACCATCTGCAAATATATTTGTAAAGGTGCTAGTGACATGAAATTTCCACCAGATGTTGGTAACAGCCACTGCAAACTGCACATGCAAAGCCATGTAAATCATACAACGATCAGGCACATTATTGTGGCCACCTTCCTAATATTGTGTATATCTCCTGTGGGTTGGGGCCTCTGTGGATCAGGCTTGGTGCAATACATCCCACAGATACATAGTCAGCTTGGGATCTAGGCGATTGGGAGACCAGGTCCAAAGGTTTTCCACTGTTTCCTGATAGTGGCCATAGTGTAATGTGTAATAATGTGAAATGTCACAGGAAAAAGTAATAAACAGAAGCAGAAAGGGGGGTGCAAAAAGGCATGGAAAGCCAAGACAACGAATGAAAACTATCAACAATCAAAAAGCAATCACGCCTGTTGTCAGTGCAAATTAATATCATTCCCAACTGATGGCCTAAAAAGGTGTCTCATTACCAAGCTGTCACACAACAAACATCTCATGATGGGTAAAAGCAAAGACCTCCCTCAAGACCTTCGCCATCATGTTGTTGGAAAACATACGATGGCATGGGTAACAGAAGTAATTCTATACATTTGAATGGCCCAATGAGCATAATGTGGAAGTGGAAGTGAAAAGAACACATTTTCACCATAAGATGCTCCTGGCAAGGTTTCTGGCAAGAATTACCAGACTAATTGTACAAAAGTCAAGTACCACTTGTGGAGAGATTAGGAAATACCTCAAATTAGCTACAATTGTTTCAAAGAAAACCGTAAATAATGCACTCAACTGTCATGGCCTGTTTGCATGCTCACCACAGAAAACTTCATTGCTGAAGAAAAAGCATGTTGAAGCCAGTCTAGAATATAGTCTAGACAGAGCTCGTAATTTGAGCTCCTTGGATGCTATAATACACACCATGTTTGGTGTGGCATTGGATTTAACCCAAAACACCTTAGAGAAGGAAGCGTCACGGTGTGGGCTGTTCTTTAGCATATGGCACTGGCAAACTTATATAACTGAAGGAAGAATGATTGGAAAAAGTGGACTGAGACATTATTGCTAAAAATCTGAAGCTATCTACCACAATTAAGATGGAAACAGCAAGACAATGATCTCAAGCATATAGCTAAGGAAACTCTTTTTGTTTGAGAGAAAGAAAATAAGAGTGCTAGGATGACCCAGCCAATCATCTGAGTTGAATCCAATAGTATCTATGGGATTTATTATCTATTATCTACAATTTGTCTATTGTTTGATTTCTTTGCACGTGTGGATTACTTGGGTTGACTGACAACTAAAGAACATTCCACATTAACAGCACCTTCAGAAATATATTTTCTGCGAAAAATGGTGTTCAGTACTTGTTTTACCCACTGTTGATAACCACTTGTATTTTTCAATAACATCTGTTTGGGCTCTGTACTTTTATACCCTTTCTTCTTGTTTTATAGTATATTAAGATGGCGAATTTATGATGTGTTCACAGTAATAACTTTGTGTTGAGTCTTTGCCAGATTTGTTGTTCACCCAAGAGGCCACCTGTTTTTTTGGCTAACATAAAAAAAATAGTCGTCTTCATTTTTTTTTGTTTAAGTACTTGCAGCACCAACAGAACTGCCCTGCTCTTATACACTTTCCTTCTCTCTTTCTTGTGGCTGCTTTGTCCCTTTTCCAAGGCATTGGTGGTGTCTAATGACAGTCGCAAAGAGTCAACAGTAGGGGAAACGGTAAACCTGATGTCAGCAGATGCCCAGCGCTTCAACGAAGTGACCAACTTCATCCACCTAGTGTGGTCCTGCCCGCTGCAGATCATCGTATCCATTGTTTTCCTGTGGATAGAGTTAGGACCCTCTGTGTTGGCTGGGCTGGCAGTCATGGTGCTGATGGTGCCCATCAATGGACTGCTTGCCACCAAGTCCAGGAAAATCCAGGTACAGACACACAGAGAACACACATACAGCCTAGTTGTTACATTTACTGTACTGACATTTATTCCATAATTTGTACAGTTTTTGCGATCGACACCAACATTTTTATGCCACATTTTTATACCACATGTAAAGTTTTTAAAGTATGAAACATGCCACTCTCCAGTGCTCATCTTAGACATTTACACCAGTGACTGTGCGCACTTTTGGATTTTTACATAAATGCTATCTGAGAAAAAAGTCACATCCTATTTACACTTCCAACTATTTTGGTTGTGTGGAGGCAGCCTGTTATTATATACCTTTTGCAAACAGAAGCGTGGCAAGCAAAATGAAAGAAAAACCTAAGAAAGCCAACACAAAAGAAAACAAGGAGGTGTGCTTCATTAAATATTTTGTAGGTCTTTATCTGGGCCAATATGTAAATATAGTATTTAGTATTGACTAAATACTTAAAGGAAATTCAAAATGCACTGAGCATTTAATTATTATAAACGCTTGCACACCTGCTTATTCAGTGTAATGCATATACTACATATATGCTGGTGTGCCAGTCCTGACAGTACACATACATATGGGAAGATGTGTCATCCCGATGACTTTGAACATGTTATGACATGCAGTATTGACATGCAGTATTCACCCCAACAGTCACTGGGGGTTATTTAGCATGGTGCATAAAAAGAAAATTCATCCAGCGAGGAGTAGATCCATGGACAAAAAATGCACTGTTGATGAGAAAGGTCAGAGGATAATGGCCAATCCAATTAGAGCTGTCATGAAGGCTACAAAAAAACACTCTTATGGTGAACAGAATCCTAAAATGCAAAACAGCTGCAGTCTTGAGGCGGAAGGAATGACAGCAGAATCACAGAAAACCTTAGCTTTTGACACTTCAGTGTGAGCAAACTCTCAAATACTGCATATTGAAGGACCGGAAAAATGTATACCAGTCTAAAATTCTGTTTAGACATGCAGATGTGCTGCCTTGTTATTTAGTGGCCTTCATTGAATCCACCAGAACACCTTTGCATATGGTAAAAGTGGAGATTTGGTACAGGCGGACAAATCTGTTCAGTTTGTATGAACATGTCTGCAGTCACGTCCACATGGAAGGATTCCTGCTGCTTTCATAGGACTGGGAATCCCTCTTCAGTATGGAGAGTGCTCACTGAGCTAATTCCTTGCATGATCCCAAAGATCTTTAGCGCACATTCTGTCGTCTGTGTAGGGCAAACAAACTACACAAACATTTCCAAACAAAAACCTCAGTAACAAGCAAGATTCTTCTTTGGGCAGAAGAAATGAATGAGGTTCAAAAGGGCCGAGTATTTATCTCAAGACTTCCTTTTCATCAGATCAATACCAAGTGTGAAAGGCAGCGTGACTTTTATATTTTCAAGTTTTAGTTTAATGTCAAATGCATTTTCCATGAAACAGACTGTATTTAATTTAAGTTTATTTAAAATTGTTCTGCTGCAGTTAACCTCTCATCCTGTCTGCTTTGTTATTTTTCTAACATGAGGTTAATTGTGAGGTACATGTCCCTGCTAACCTACTATTATTTTCAGATAGAGAACATGAAGTTCAAAGACAAGAGACTGAAAATCATGAATGAAATACTCAACGGGATCAAGGTGAGTGCCCTTATTCCTTTGAACATGGAATTTAAAGAGGACTTCCTCACAAGAAAGACTTTCATGCTCCAGGAAGACACTGAAATGTTAGCCTACAGACATTTAGTAAACTATAACAACCACATGTGGTGTGTTGGTATTGACCACATTAAGTTAACTGGTCCTCCACCCTTTCCTTTTCCTTGTGCTCCACAATACCCCCCACACCTCCCTCTTTGCCTTTCATCTCCCATTAGATTCTGAAGCTTTATGCATGGGAGCCATCCTTCCAGTCCCAGGTGGAGGGCATTAGGGGGCAAGAGCTGAAGGTCATGAAGAAGTTTGCTTACCTGTCATCTGTCTCTACCTTCATCTTCAGCTGTGCCCCAGCTCTGGTGAGTCCTGTGTGTGAGTGTCTCCAAGAGACTAGGACAGTGGATGGTCATGGGTGGTATTTTTGTTTCCTTACGCCGCTGTTGTTTTTTTCTGCAGGTTTCATTGGCCAGTTTTGCAGTGTTTATGGCCGTGAGCCCTGACAATGTGTTAACTGCTGAAAAAGCTTTCACATCCATCTCTCTCTTCAACATCCTCCGATTTCCTCTGGCTATGCTGCCCATGCTCATCGCTGCCATGGTGCAAGTAAGGAAACAACAATAAATACATGAGTCATGCACGCATACCAAGCCTATATGTAATAGAAGATCAACTAACCTCTTCTTTGACCCTTTCTTTTAGACACAGGTGTCTAAGAAGCGCCTGGAGAAGTTTCTGTCAGGTGAAGACCTTGAGAGCGATGTCGTGCGCCGAGACCCCAGTTTCAGTAAGTTCACCATTAGTATTTAAACTACTTCCTCTGATGTGCACTGTAACAGTTCTCTATGACCATCTTTTTTTTTATCTTTTAGACACTGCTGTTAGCATATGTGATGGATCCTTTGCTTGGGAGAGAAATTCTGAACCTCTGCTGAAAAAGTATGTCTGTTGCAACATATGGCTGCAAAGCTTGTATCTGTTCTTTTTACTGTACTTTGCAGCATTGGCTGCATTCATACTCTGTGTGTTTTCCAGTGTGTCCTTGGACATTAAGCCTGGTCGGTTAGTGGCAGTAGTGGGAGCTGTTGGCTCAGGGAAATCCTCTCTCATGTCAGCCATCCTGGGAGAGATGCACAGCACCAAAGGATTTATCAACATTCTGGTGAGTCCATATTTCTGTCTGGATATCTTTAACAGTAACAGTGTGTTTCAAAAGGAATATGCAAATGCGCAAAATTATGTTCCTTTGACATTCTAAAAAAAAAAAAAAAAAATGCTAAAATACAATAAAAACTAAGGGGCTTACAAAGAGGAAACAAAAGCTAGAAAAGCATGATCCCCAATTCCCCTCTATATTTTAGGGGCCATTTTCCAAATGTGGACTGAAGTGAACATTATTAAACTTGAATGAAGCCATATTTCATTCATATATATTTCTTTCCTTTTCTTTTCTTTTCTTTTCTTTTCTTTTCTTTTCTTTTCTTTTCTTTTCTTTTCTTTTCTTTTCTTTTCTTTTCTTTTCTTTTCTTTTCTTATGCCATCCACATGGACCTTTTTGAAACATTTGTACTTCAGGCATATTGTGATAGAAATGTTTTCATTTCAAATAGATGCGATTAATTTCACTGCCCTTTGCAGTATGCATGCAAATCCGCCCTGAATAATGCAAATAATCATGGCTTTCCAATCTTGCCTCTTTTATTCTCTTAACCTGTGATGTTTGGTTTGAGTGAAAATTATGTACATCCTATGACAGGGCGCTGGATAAGCTCTGCTTAGGTGCAGCACTTCATCTGACTTTCATTGTATTTCTCTCTAGGGCTCTCTTGCCTTTGTGCCACAGCAAGCCTGGATCCAAAATGCCACTCTGAGGAATAATATCTTGTTTGGCTCTCCTCATGAGGAAAAGAGATTTCAAGACGTAATTGAGGCCTGTGCGCTTGGCCCTGACCTGGAGCTGCTCCCTGGGGGAGACCAAACTGAGATTGGAGAGAAAGTAAGTGTTACCCTGAACTTAGCCCTTTGTATCTATATAGAGTCCACATTGTGGCACCCTTGTCTTTCTGTTGTGCAGCCCAGAACATTTGAGCCAAACACTGTTTCTCGACACAACATCACTTTTGTCGTGTTGTTTGTTTTAGCACTTTTTTTTGCACCCGCTGTAGTTTTTTTTTGCGGCTGACGGTTGAGATGACAAGTATTGAGTTGTTTGCACTCCGCCATCCCACCACTAGATGGCACTACATATTACACATTGGTCCTTTAAATGGATAAATTGGCTTCATTTGACGTGATTTTGTATGAGGCAATTTTCCATAGTGTATTTCTTATTCTCCAAATACACAAAACACTTGCCAATGAATCCCCAACAAAGAACCTTATCTCTAGATTTATTTTTTTATTTATCTATTTTCCAGGCAGTATTATTGTTGCAAATGTAAGGGTGGTGCAGGCATTATTACACTTGTTTGTTTAAAAATGAAAGAAAACGCACAACATCCGGCTGATTCATACCTTTAACAGAATGTCGGTTTGCTTTTTTTAAACATAACACTATATTGTGCTGCTTTTCTACTCTCCTCACTCCACAGGGTATCAACCTCTCAGGGGGTCAGAAGCAAAGAGTGAGCCTGGCCAGAGCAGCATATAGTGAAGCTGATATTTACCTATTAGATGATCCTTTGTCTGCAGTGGACTCTCATGTAGGGAAGCATCTCTTTGATAAAGTCATTGGACCCAAGGGGATACTGAAAGACAAGGTTTGTGCTATGGCTACAGTAATATGTTGATCCACATTAAACATGTCACTTCAAAAGAACTCTTAATTGAGGATGGTACTTGAAGATGTTACATTTGTAGCACTGATGGAAAACAAAATATTGATATGTTTCAAGATCTCACTCTCATTGGCCCACTGGTCTGCATGCCGTACTCCTTGAAATGATTCGTGATTTCACAGCTGAGCCCTTGTCCGTCTTTGTCTGTGCAGACACGTATCCTGGTGACTCACGGAGTAAGCTTCCTGCCTTACGTTGATGAAATCGTTGTCTTGGTTGATGGACGAGTTACTGAGATTGGGTCCTATAATAGCCTTCGAGCCAGCAGAGGAGCTTTTTCAGAATTTCTAGACATATATGCTAAAGAGCAAAGCAATGAGACCCGTTCAGAGTCAGGTAATTACATATAAAACTGTTCTTTAGTTTTTATGTACAGTGATACATTTCATATATTCCTGGTCCTCATTCATTGTTTATGAATCATTTACACAACTACTTCACTCTAATATAAAAACATTGTGTATATTGTGAATTCAGATCATCATCAGGATACTGAACACCTAGAGCTCATCCCTGAAATAGAGGACTCTCAACCTGACTGTCCATTGGAGGACACGGTTTCTGCCACTCTGAAGAGAGAAAGCAGTATCCACCGCAGCCAGCGCAACAGCAGGTTTGAGTGTGCCAAAATCGTGTATCATACAACAACAAAAAAAAGCCACATGATTCATTTCAACCATACTTACATACTCTTTGTCCATCTCTTGTCTCCTTATTCATAGTGTCAGACTAAGAAAAAACAGTTCTTTAAAAAAAAAGGAATTTTCTGATGAATCCAATAAAGGCCAAAGGCTAATAGAAAAGGAAACTATGGAGACAGGACAGGTAATTTAAAATTTGTTCTGCCTTAATGTATTTTGTATCAGCACAAGTGACATAAAATTAAAACATTTTTCCCAAATTTGTTTTCTCTCTCTGATTTCCAGGTGAAGTTCTCAGTATATATCCAGTACCTGCGAGCCATGGGCTGGGGATATGCTGCTTTGGTCTTTGTTATGTACTTCATCCAGAACAGTGCATTCATTGGTCAAAACCTGTGGTTGAGTGACTGGACCAATGATGCAGTGGAGTACTACAATATGACGTACCCCGGCTGGAAGAGGGACACCAGGGTGGGAGTGTTTGGAGCGCTTGGTTTGATTCAAGGTAAGTGAACGCTCATTCATTCATTTGTTTCTATTCCCTATGTCTGTATAGGCAGCTGGCCTACTGTCTTTCCGTACCTCTAACATATTCTCATTACAAGAATAATTTGGTGGATAATAATGAGTTAGACTGGGCTACCCAGGTAAAAGGGTTAATCTAGGATGTCTTCGAGGATTCTCGGTCATCCAGGGCATGGTATATCCATAAAACCTTAAAGAAAGGCAATTGGAGTTGTAGAGTTTCTTTTTGGATGTTTACCTAGGAAGTTGTGTTTGTGTTATGCCTGCTGGATGTTTGGGATCGGGAAATGTTCATGGCCTGTTAGTGTTCACATTGCTAGACAGCTTGAGGCAGTTGTATAATAAGGGTTTTGAGTAGGCCATATAACACTACATGAATAAAATGTAGGTTTATTTGCAACTTATCATGAGACTTTGCCTGGCACGAGGCATCAGCAGAGTTACAGCAAAGGCTTTGCAATGTCTAAACCAGATATACATGTTAATAAGTGAGCAAATCATGTGATGTTTGGCTTATTTTTGAAGTTTGGATGGAACACACTCCATACTGAAGCCTATCAGTGTACTGCCGTAGACAAAGGTCATCAGGAACACACACACTCACTTGCCATTTTACTAGGTACACCTGTTCAATTGCAATGGTTGTTGGTACCAGACGGGCTGGTCTGAGTATTTCAGAAACTGCTGATCTACTGGGATTTTCACACACAACCGTCTCTAGGGTTTTCAGAGAATGGTCCCAAAAAGAGAAAATATCCAGTGAGCATCAGTTGTGTGAATGAAAATATCTTGTTGATGTGAGAGGTCAGAGGAGAATGGGCAGACTGGTTGGAGTTGATAGAAAAGCAACAGTAACTCAAATAACCACTCGTTACAACCAAGGAATGCAGAATACCATCTCTGCATGCATAACACCTCAAACCTTGAAGAAGATGGGCTACAGCAGCAGAAGACCACACTGGGTGCCACTCCTGTCAGCTAAGAACAGGAAACTTAAACTACAGGCTCACCAAAATTAGAAAATAGAAGATTGGAAAAACGTTGCCTGGTCTGATGAGTTTCGATTTCAGCTGTGACGTTCGGATGGCAGGGTCAGAATTTGGCGTAAACAACATGAAAGCATGGATCCATCCTGCCTTGTATCAACGGTTCATGCTGGTGGTGTAATAGTGTGGGGTATATTTTCTTAGCACACTCTGGCCCCCTTAGTACAAGCTGAGCATGGTTTAAATGCCACAGCCTACCTGAGAATTGTTGCTGACCATGTCCATCCCTTTATGACCACAGTGTACCATCTTCTGACGGTTACTTCCAGCAAGATAATGCACCATGTCACAAAGCTCATATCATCTCAAACTGGTTTCTTGAACATGACAATGAGTTCACTGTACTCCAATGGCCTCTGCAGTCACCAGATCTCAATCCAATAGAGCACCTTTGGGAAGTGGTGGAACCGGACTATTAACATCATAGATGTGTAGTCGACAAATCTGCAGCAACTGTGTGATGCTATCATGTCAATATGGACCATAATCTCTGAGAAATGTTTCCAACACCTTGTTGAAAGTATGCCATGAAGAATTGAGGCAGTTCTGAAGGCAAAAGGGGGTCCAACATTTTACTAGCAAGGTGTACCTAATAAAGTGTCTGGTGAGTATATAGTAGCTGCTTAAAAAGTAGCCTAACCTTTGAACGCATTTAAGTCCAACGGTTCATTGCCTTGTTGGGCAAGTCTGTGTGACTATTTGTAGTAACATACACTTAAAGGATGGACATTGATTTTTCAGGTGGGCCTTCTTTGATGTTTAAAATACTTTTTTTTACTACTGACCTCGTCCACAGAAGTTCATTTAGTTGACTTTAGTACTGGTTCTGCTTCGCCAAACTCAGGGTGTGCCAACTCCCATCCACTGTCAATAATACACTGAATAAGAACCTCATACAACACTTCAAAGGAAATAAAAAGTTCCTTTTTGACAGCAAGCTATTGACAGTTGTTTTAAGTAAATCCACTGGGTTTACAAAATTGTTTAACTATTCCTTTAATCCCCTTTCCTTGGGAACAAAAGAGAAGAAATAAAGATTTGTCTTCGCCCACAATTTATCTATTCATGTTTTTTCATCTGTTCATGTCTGTGCCTAAATTGTCTTCTTTGGTACTGTTACTTTTTCGGCATTCAGAAGCAATTTTAAAACCATTTAAACATAATTTTCCACTGAGACAGAATGAACTTTGAGCCCCTTGTTCACATCCATGTGATTTTATATTTCTCTAAATAGTGAACAAGACAAAAGACCTCAGGGAACATCAGAATGAGAGCTGAAAGTGAGCACTGCTGTCGTGTTAGCTAAAGTTTGTCATATTGTTGGTGGCTACATCTGTTACTTTCTGAGGTTTGTTACCCACGGGACATTTCCTTGGGGTCTAGCTTCATGTTGATGTTTTGATCAAAGTGTCCATTCTAACAGGCATTATGATGAAATAGCGCAGCTTCTTATGTTGTGTTGTGATTGGGAGACCAGTTGTTATGCTAAAGTGTTAGCTTGTGAAGATATAGAGACCTTGTCTTCCAGAGCTAATTCCTTTTAAAAATCATTGCCACTTTTCATTATCTGAGTACATCTTAAGAGACTGCACTGTACATAATTTGGACTGGCTTGGAGTTGTTGGAGTCAAGCTTTATCCATGTGTCCCTGCTCAGGTTTCTTACAAGCCGTGTGAGGGGTTAATGTGAGACAGCATTTGTTGCAGAGACTTGCCTTAATTTCATGAATTTATCTCAACGAGCAACTGGAGTTACTAACTGAATTGCTCTTTAGCGATGATTACCTCCTTGGGATTTCAGTTATGAAGAAGCATGAATGAAACACCTGACAGGATGCTGTGCACATCCCCTCATCAAAATACCCGAGCTAATTTAGTGTTCAATTTTAGCAGCTCTTAATGATTATCTAAAAGATACTTAAAGCAGAATAAAAGCCCTTCAGTGTAAAGGACACCCCTGTTACCACCACCGTGCCCTCATTTAATAAAAATGTTTTCCACCATTAATTGATGCATCAGGTTTTTAAGTAGGTCAAACACAGTTTTCTCATCAACCCTCTGGTGAACGAAATTTGTGAATGTGCAAATTCAGTCTTGCCTCTGTTTGGTATATTCTTGATGAGGAGCAGTGTAGGTGTATTCCTACGTGGTAAAAATGTGGTGCTTTTCTTTCAGGCCTCTTTGTGTTCCTTGGTACTCTGAGCCTGGCCAATGCTTCGATTTCTGCATCTCGCATCCTGCACTCACGGTTGCTAAACAACTTACTGCGAGTTCCCATGGTTTTCTTTGACACCACACCGATTGGAAGAGTGGTCAACCGCTTTGCAAAGGTAATTTTTTTTTTCTTCGTTTTTGCTTCTTTTACACATACCCTGGGTTAGTCTAATTTTAATGTGCGTTTGGTGCTGAGGGTGTAAAAAAAAAAAAATATATCTCTACATATTCTTGAAATTGTAATATTAACTTGAACAAGTCTGTATAAGCTGGAATCTCAGCTGGATCAAAGTTACATCATTCATTTTTAGGAGCAAAGTTAATGTCGCTTCTGTGCTGGTGGCGTTTATTATCACTCATTGGCTCCTGATAGACATGGATAAAATTGAGGACACCTGTACAGAAGACACAATTTCAAAGAAGTCATCTAAGCTTGATGTCCATTCTTAGTGTGAACTCTTTATTTCCCAAATGTTCTCTCAGATGTGCTCAAGTTCCTCGTCTTGCAGGAAAACTCACATTTCAGCAAGCGTTAATAAGAAAATCATGAATCTCTCCATGCTTTTTCTTTTTTAACTATTCTAGGCCGGTTCAAAACACTGAAAGTTACTTAATAAGTTAATAAGTTGTACGTTATTTAAAGACTAACTTTCCAACACTGGTCCCGAAGGACATTTTTACCGTAGATGAAGCAATTCCTCAATCCTTCCGTTCCTGGCTCCTGTGTCTGCTGGGTGTACTGGGCACACTGTTTGTCATCTGTCTCGCCACTCCTTTCTTTGCCGTTATCATCTTACCACTGGGCCTGATCTACTACTTTGTACAGGTAAGCTGGAAAAGGTTTGTTTAAGGTAAACAGAATTAATAAAAGGAGAAAAAGGGGACCCCACTGAAAAAAAAAACAATCCACATTACATTTCTGACTTTCACTGATTTCTTTTTTTTTCTCCCTCTCTCATCACATAGCGCTTCTACGTAGCCACTTCAAGACAACTGCGTCGGCTGGACTCAGTGTCTCGCTCGCCAATATACTCTCACTTTGGCGAGACGGTGGCAGGTCTATCAGTGATAAGAGCCTACGGCCATCAAGAGAGGTTTCTTAAGCACAACGAAATTACTATTGACGAAAACCTCAAGAGCGTGTACCCATGGATAGTGTCAAACAGGTGAGATATTGACTATCTAGTGCATCGCAAAAACACAAAAAACAACATCCAAGCATGATATTCTCCTAATGTGATGATAAAACATGGCACTCTTCCATATGTGTGTGTGTTTTCTCCACAGATGGCTGGCCATCCGCCTGGAGTTCCTTGGAAACTTGGTGGTGTTTTTTTCTGCTCTGTTAGCTGTCATATCAAGAAACACTCTGAACAGCGGCCTTGTCGGCGTGTCGATATCCTACGCCCTTAATGTCAGTTTCAGACACACACAGACTGTAGATAATGATTAATGCCAGTTATTCACGTAATGATTATTATGACTCTTTGAGTTGGTAATACAGTCTTCTCTCTTGTCTGGGCTTGATTGGTGCAGGTGACCCAGACCCTTAACTGGCTGGTGAGGATGACCTCAGAGCTGGAGACCAATATTGTAGCCGTGGAGAGAGTGAGCGAGTACTCCGAAATTGAGAATGAGGTAATTAGTTCAGGAACAGCTTTGTTTTCCTGAGTAAAGATGCACCTTATTTTTCTTTTGATTCCTTACTCTATTCAACTTTGGCACTAACGTGAATAAGAAGAGTTACCCCAGCATGTTTCATTATCCCTTGCTACTTTAATTCAACATTTTTCTCCTCCTCACAGGTGTGAACACTGAAACAAGATAAAGACGTGTCATAATTCATCTTGACAACGCATCTATCTATTTTGTCTTTGTTTCTCTAGGCAAAGTGGGTAACTGACAATCGGCCCCCAGAGAAGTGGCCACAGGAAGGGAGGCTACAGTTTCAGAACTACAAAGTCCGGTACAGACCCGGTTTAGACCTGGTGCTGCATGGAATCACATGTGACATCAACAGCACTGAGAAGGTCTGTGTGTTTGCGCGTCTGTGTGTGTATAAAGCTGCAGTGATTAGTCTGTTAATCAACAGGTCGATGGAAGGGAAATTAAATGCTGTTTTAATGATGGATTAATTATCAGATATGTTTCAAGAGGCTGTATGTGAAAAAGAATTCATAACCAAACAAAACACTTTTGCCTAAGATGTGAAACGATTTGATACAATGGCTACTGTATGACCTTGGTGTGCAAACACAAACTAAACAAGGCAGTCCATACTGTTGCTTCTTAATGAATGCAGAAACCAACCAACTAAAAGAAAATGAAACACATCAGTATTTCTCCTTTGGGGCCCTCTCTTGCTTGCTATCTTTGATGATTGCAATGCTGGTATTTTGTTTACTCTAGCCAGGTTTTCATTTGCTTTCTTTTACTTTTTGTAATTGAGGGAAGTCTCCTATTTATTTTTTCCAGGATTTTCTGTTTTCTGTTGGTGAATCTTGGGTATTCTTTTCTCTTGTTTCTTTATTTTATCTCTTATCTCTGTGCAATGATAATAACATGTGAAAATAAAATATAAGCTATACAGGTTTATGGTGAGACTGACAGTAACAGAAGGTTGTACAGTAAAGCAGAGCTGAGTACAACCCCTGGAGAATAATAGAGTTCCAGAGAAAAGCTCTGATTGTTTCTGTAAAACATAATCTTGACGCAAATACTGTTTGGTTTAAATGCTTTCGCCATCACGGAGTTTAAAAGTGTCAAATTATTCCTTTAGTTTGTGTTTTGGGAAGATAACAACCCTTCTTTTGTGTCCATAAACTGACGGTTGGTGAGTGTAATTTGTGAAGCCTTTTGAAAATATGTACAAGCCACTCAGCTTTGCCTTTTTGTGTTTTCTCTCATTGCATTCAGATTGGTATAGTGGGCCGCACAGGAGCTGGGAAATCAAGTCTCACGAATTGCCTGTTTAGGATTATTGAAGCTGCTGAAGGTCGCATCCTGATTGACGGCATAGATATCGCCACGATAGGCCTGCACGACTTGAGAAACCAGATTACAATCATACCACAGGTATACACCAAAACACATGAAGAGAAAGCCAGGCATTCAGTTTTACGTCTGTAACAGACTCTGGTAAACTGACCTACTCAACTCTGTGTCTCAACAGGATCCTGTTCTGTTCTCTGGGACACTGAGGATGAACCTGGATCCGTTTGACAAGTTCAGTGACGAGGACATTTGGAGGGTGCTGGAGCTCTCCCATCTCAAGGACTACGTAGCCGGTCTGCAGGAAGGATTACAGCATGAAGTCTCAGAGGGAGGAGAAAATCTCAGGTGGGCAGTAAAAATAATTGATTAAAAATGTGAACTAGCGAAAGCAACGTTTTGCTCTGAGTGCAAAACAGTTTCCTTTCCCTAAAAATAGAAATGAGTGTGGACAAATGCCAGTTTTTGTGAATGTTAATATAAAACTTGTAAACATCAGCTATAAATGATTCTAAACTGGGATTTCTAAATGGTGTTTTCCACTCAGCAGTCAAGTTTCCATCAAATGAACTGTGCAAATTCCACTCAATCCATTCACATTAAGACAGATCTTAAAGCCTAATTAGTACCTGCCACTGTGGGAATCTTGAGCATCCTCAGATTTGCACTGTCTGAACCTAAGTGTCAGTGCACACCACCCACATGCCTCAGCTTGCTCCCCAGCAAACCCTGAATCTTCTGGATGAGTGCAGGACCATTCCGTGTATTTCGAGCAAGCACTAATACGTGTTGATTAATTTTGTTTCCCAACGCATGTCACTCTCTTCTCAGCGTTGGGCAGAGGCAGCTGCTGTGTCTGGCTCGAGCTCTGCTCAGAAAGTCCCGCATCTTGATTCTGGACGAGGCCACGGCAGCTGTTGACCTGGAGACAGACGACCTGATTCAAAACACCATCCGCAAAGAGTTTTCACACTGCACCGTCCTGACCATCGCCCACCGCCTGCACACTATCATGGACAGCTCCAGGTGAGTCAGTGTTCCTGAAAACGCAAAACTTATGATGCATCTAAACAATCATTTCAGTCCCGTCAGTGGCAATCTTCCTGTCGTCTGCGCTCCTCTTTGCTTTGTTTTCACAAGTGACCGAGGCCGCACATCAAATTTATTTTGTTGCCTGCATGCATAAATGTCATCTTACCCCTCATGTTATTGCAGCCTAGTCTAGACAAAACATATTCAACAACAGCAACAAAAAAAACTACTAAACTCAAAGTCCATTTCTGAAGCATTTCATCATTGTAGGTGTTGCCACTAGACCGACTTTGATTTTACTTTAGTCTCATTAAGAAACTGCATAAATTATTCCTTTCAAACAACAGGCTGTTTGGATTCAGTGTGAGGTTTTTAGGTTTCATGTGCTCCAGCACTTAAGCAGCATCCTGTGTTCTAAAAGAAGCTCGATGCTCGCAGCTGTGGGGTTCAAGTGAGCCTCAGCCTAGCCACATCTGTGAATAGAATCAAGCATGAAAAGAGCCACGAGACTTCAAAGTCTCCAGGGACTTCACCTGGATGGCCAAGGAGTATTACATACTAGGAGCCAGGGCGTATGAATTTATTCACTGTATTATATAGATTTGTTTTTAAAAATGTGAATTTTATATTTAACCCTAAACAAGACAGCACATTATAAAAGTGAACAACAGACTAGAACTGATGTTAAACTGTGGGGAACCTTTCATACGCACAAAATAAATAAATAAACTACTTATGTTCACATTAGACTTTTACTCTTTCGCTAACACTGGGAGCCCCTGATTTCACGTTACATTAAAATCGACAGCGCAAATATGCACAGAATCTCCTTGACATTTAAGAAGAAGTTTATTCTTGTTCCTGTTGCAGCCCCGTATGGAGACTGCACAGTAGGTAACCGCTTCTCTTTTCCTCCACAGGATAATGGTGCTTCACGCTGGTAAAATTGTGGAGTTTGATTCTCCGAGCAAGCTGCTTGAAAAACAAGGGCATTTCTACAGCATGGCAAAGGATGCTGGATTAACACAAGACCATGCCACATCTTTGTAATGCCACTCCCCCCTCCCCCCGTTTTTAGGATGACTTAATTCCATAAATTTCTTTTCTTGTTTCATTTGTAAATCCATCTTTGGCCTTGATATGAAGAAACACTGTAATATGCATTGTATTTATAGGAAACGATATAAAGGAATCATATCTATATGTCAAGAATTTTCGTATATGTATAATAAATATTCTTTCTGAAACAGTGCTCTGTTGGTTTTAATGAAAACTCTGTGTGATATCGATCATTAGATCGACTTGTTCTTTGAAGAAACAATTTGACATTTGTATAGATGTCTATAGATGTATAGAATTATTATTTATGTGTCTGTAAATATAAAGCTACAACAAGCAGTGTCGAAACAAGGGAGTAGTTTGACTGACTCTGACTCTGACTGAGTGCAAAGGAAGCAAAAATCTACCAACCAGGGCCTCGGAGGCTCACTGATTACATTGTCCATTTTGTCTGAGCTCAGACAAAAATCAGTGTGTAAAAGCACTTTGCTATTTTGGGGAATAAAAGTTGTTAGTTGCCTGATTGCTGCGTGTGCGCCGCGTTTATTTCTCACGTGTTTAAGACACAAATCTGTTCACACAGTCACAATGAACAAATCCACCTCCTATTGGAGCAAAAACGGGTCCCTGTGAAGTGAAAGATAAAGATTTCGAGGTGTTACTCTCCAGGTAATACATAACAGGCTTGTGTGTGTGTACGTCTTTGTCCGTCTCTACGTGACAGCACAGAGACACTGCGTGGGTCTGTCCATGCACAGGATCCACACACCGGTGGACATGAGTATGAAATATTCAAGAACACGGGGCGATTTTGGAAACCTGTTCTGCACTGACTTCTGCTTCATGTTCCAACTGCTGCTTGGTTAGTGTTAGTGTGCAGGTGAATGTCCAGTCACACAGTGTGACTGGAGTGTGACTACTATTAGGTCAGGCTCAAAAATGCGGAACTGCTGAAACACTGTGTGACTGTTTTTAATGATTTTAATCTAATTTAATCTTTTAATCTTTAAATTTAATTAACAATATGCTGTTTGTGTCAAATTAATTCTTTGCTATAATTTGTGCGATGCCTGATGAACGTGATGTTTAAGTTTTCACCTCATCGTGTTTTCTAATTAACTAAGATTGCATTCACCCTATAATGTGGAAACATTTCGATGATATAAATGTTACTCATAGTTAATCATTGATTGTTTTCCTTTGCATGCTCGTTATTGATAGATGATTTTAATGATAGACGTTAGTTGCTTAATTATCTGTTAATTAAAAAGACTCAGCCTGACTGTTATTAATTGATCAGTGGAATGTTTTTCTCTCGGGTGCATTTATTGATTGGCTGCTTTTGATGAAAAGCAATTATCAGTGCTAATGATATAATGATATAACACTGTAGCGCGGTTCACATTTTTGATCATACACACGCAGCTGCGGCAGCTGCATTTACGTGCAATTTCCTACCTGCTATTATTGAGACCCTCCATGTATGCAATGAGTGTTTGTGTGTGTGTGTAGAGAGAGAGAGGCAGACGGAGAAAGCAAGGGGTTAGACAGTGAGTGAGCGAGAGTCAGAAAGAGACTCACTGAGGGAAGGAGGGAATCAAGCGAAGGAGTTGGGTTTTTTTTTTTGCCTGTGAATGAGAGCTGCTGGTCTTCATCCTGAATTTCCTCCTACAGAATGTGAGTATACGCCTTATTCATTCAATACATCTTCAAATAAGCTATTTCCAACTCCACTGTCACAGTTCCATAAGAAAGTCGCCTTGATTTTTAGATTTACAGGCAATGCTGGCAGCGTAACAGGTTGGACGGGGTGTGCATGTCAGATTTTAATTAGGTATTATGAAACCTGTGAGCTTCCTGCTTAATTAAAATGAGATGTTTGACCGACAAGTATAATTACAGTATACTCTGCAAGCTGTCTAATTTGTCCTTTCATTCCACTAAATCTGACTGCAATCATTTTGATGATATATTAAAAAAGATGGCATAATTTAGTCTGAGAATGCAACAGGTTTTTGAGCAAATGTGTTTCATTTAATCTCAGGAGTACACATTATCTCATTTTAGGTTTTCCTTGTCTTGATTTGTCTGTTACTGACTGAAGGGTTAAGCAGGTGGGATTTTATGTATATATGCTTTATGTACATGAAAATGTAATCAAAATGTAATCAAAAAGAATATGTTTTTCTTGCTATTCATGCAGCGGTCAAGAGATTATAAAATCTCTGTTTATGTATGAGAGAGCAAGAATACAGAGTGTCCTTTTATTTGTGCAAGCTGGGCTTCTGAATCTTGCACCCTTGAAAAGAATGAATGTTTCAGCACTCATTGAAAAGCTGTCTCATTAATAACAATGACACCTGACTGTAGTCTGACTGCATTTTAAGGACCAATATATTAATTTTTGTTCAAGACAATGGTTGAATTTGGAAATGAAACACATTATCTTTTTCTTTTTTATTATTTACACATTATGCCATAACTCAGTCAGGGATTTTTACGCTATCCGTTCATGTCATCTTTCTAGTTTTCACCTGCCAGTATCACCATGAACCTCTCAGAGCGGATTTCATTCCTCTTCAGCTGTAATGTCAGCCCAAGTGACATGCCCCAGCTCGACATCAGTGTCACCAAAAGTGAGCCACTGACAATTGCTGTGCCCATGACCATCTTCTACAGCATCATCTTCTTGTTTGGAGTACGACTATTCATTTCCTGGTCCCACTCTACACACAAGCCAGTTTTGTCATTAAATAATAACAGTAGTAAATAAGATAAGATGAAGTACGGCAAAGCCACAGCAATAAGCCACAATGATATCCAGATAGAAAACTATACAACTTTTCACACTGCAAACCACTAAATGCTCTCCCTGGATGCTCTGCAGGTTTTGTTCAATGGTGTGAGCATGCTGACCCTCCTCCTGGATGCTCACATGAGAGTCAGTGCTATCCGGTTCTACCTTCTCAGTTTGGTTATATCAGGTACACATTATTACCATTCACTCCCCTATTGTTCTAGTCTAGTGTTGATGACATTAGAATGAAATAATTCAGGCAATGTGAATTTTCATTTCATGTACAGTATATACCTGCGCTACACTGGGCAAGAAATTGAAGCATAAACAGTGATTATTTAGTCATCTAACCAACTGACCAAGATTCATTTTACTCCAGAGTTCCAAAAAGGTAAATTATGGTGAGGTAAATTTAGTACTTAGTATAGTTTATAATGTGCACAATGTTGACTCAATTCACTACTGTCCCTCTTAGACATTGGTGCCTTCTTTTAAACACTGTAACTACCATGCAACACCTACACTTCAACAAAGCATTTACCTTCCAAATTTGCTAAATCTCCATGTTTTTATCTTTATAAACTTTAGATATTCTGCAGCTACTGACCATCCCAGTGACTCTGTACCGGTATTACTGGGAGAGCTACCCTTGGCGCCTGGGCCAGGCAGTGTGCAAGGTCTACTTCATGGTCCGCCAAATATACTGTGCCACCACCAGCTGGGTTATTGTTACCTTCACCACTGAGCGCTATGCTGCGATTTGCCATACCATGTGGTCTGTCTCCAGCCTGAAGGTATTCACACAACAAAATCTCTGTAAAATTGGTGTTTATTGCAGTGTTTTTGGTAGTATTTACCGTTCCCGTTTCCTCAGCTGCCCTCAATCATTTTATTTTCATGTTTGGGTTCTTCCTCCTCACTTCAATATCTTTGAAGTCAACAACTGAATTAAGGTGAACTTTAATATATACACAGAGGGGAGTAGAGCATCTATCCCCCACAATCTAACAATGCATATTTTCATATTCAAAATATATCCAGATGGAGACAGAACAGAGGGAAAGTACAAAATGAGTCTATGTTTGTGTTCTCTGTATTTGCATCCCAGAATTGAAAATTGATTTTTTTATTTTCACAAAATGGGCGTAAGTACGTTAAGTGCAGTGTGCATTTAGTGTTTCATAAAGCTTTTGAAACAGGATCTAACTAATGGATTTTTCAACCCTCTCTCTGTTCTTTCCTAAAGAAGTCTCGACTGCCATGCCTTCTTTCAGTATGGATCATTTCTCTGGTCTCAGCCGTGCCCTTTGCTCTGGTCTATGACCAGGCACGTGCCTGCATCCTGGACTACACGGCCACCACTCAAGAAGATGCCTTCCAGGTCTCCACCATGTGTGAGATGACAGAGCCTGATCCTGCACACATCTACAAAGGAGCCTTACTCCTCAGAGCTGCAGTTTTCTTTCTGGTGAGATCAGTGCAGTTTGTCAGATTGTGTTTCCTTATCTGTATGAAACACTGACACGTGCTTCTCCAAATACAGATTCCACTTGTCTCCATATTCACTCTTTATATGCTCATCCTGCTCTACCTGAAGAAGAATGGACGTCAGAGGAGGAACATGGGTTTAATGCGTCCGGATCCAGAAGGAAGACGTGATATCCAGTGCCATCAGAATGGAAAGTTACTTTTAAATGAAAAGAGAGCTCTAAAACTTATGGGTGAGCCATACGAAAGTATGAATACTGTTTATATCTTGAGGTTTTGGAGCTCCATCAGGCTGCTCACAAAATAAGTGATGCTGGAATTTGTGCGTAGTTTTTGATCAATGAACTGCAAGGTTTTTCATCATGAATTGTCATCGTTTCAAGCTAATAACTAAACAGGAAAAAAAATCAATGTTGTGAATGTTTCCCGGTGTTGATGATCTCCTGGTGAGTTTTTTGATGATGATGGTTGATGGTGAGTTTTATTGTTGAAGGCAGCAAAACTATCCCACTGTAGGAATCTAAAGTGTCACATTTAGACCAAAGATGCAAGTGAATGCAAATGGTTACAATTAACGAGTGTCGATATCATCTGTGTTTTGTCTTCCAGGTGCGGTCGTGGTGGCTTTTTTTGTTTGCAACTTTCCCGACATGGCCTCGTCACTGATGCAGGTCTATGTGGTTGTGTGGTCTGACACAGTCCTTTTTGTCTACACAATCCTTAAATCCTATTTGTCACTTCCACTGTGGTACATCAACGGCGCTCTGGACCCTCTACTGTTTTGTATTTCCTCCCACACATTTCGCAGAGCGTGCTGGAGAACTCTGGGTAGGCTCAGACCACATTGCTACTGGAAATATGGAAACATGTCTTGGCTGAGGCAGAGGAGTTCTAGTGAAGAAGCGAGCACGACAGCCAGAGAGAGGATTGATGTTCAGTTATGTAGAAAAAAGACAGACAAAACAAGTACAGCCACAAACAAACTGGATCAGAGGGATGGAGATAACCATGAAAGCCATTTTCAACATGAGCTGCAATGACACACGGAATTGAGTGATTTGATGTTTTTGTGTCATCTTATTTTTTTCTTCAAGAATCTATCTCTGTTCATTTCCTTTTTATGCCTGCAAGGGTATTTCAGAATCAAGCAATTGTCAGATGCCATTATAGGTTACTTTTTGAAATATTTTATTGTATTTAGAGAGAAATGTACCTGTACTGTTGTGTTATGTGAGGGTTTCTGTTTATCTTCAGAGAAAATATATGTAACAGTTAGTATATGTGTGTGTGTATATTCTCTGTGTATGTATATGAATCTCAATCTTTTAGCATCTGTAAGTACAAGTTAAGTATAATTTCTAGAGAAATTACCAGACAAGATGCTGGCAATGTTGTTAATATATTGTTTCAAATACATATTATCCCTGTTGATAGGAGGAGGATGAAGGATCTGGTGCAGTGTGGATCGGGTAGCAGACAATCCTCTGTTAAGGAATCTGGCTCTGGGAACATGATGTGTCACTCGGTATGTCACTTCTCTGGCAAAGTGTTGGGTCTGGAACCCTTGAAATCCTTGAAAGGGGTCGGACAATCTTCTTTGCTGGAGTTGCTCCAGGTGAGAGGCGGAGGGCTTCTTGCTTGCCCCCAGGATCTCTGCCTGCAAGTGAGTTCTTGGTTGCTTCCTTTGGGTAATGGGTCCTGACTGTTGTCTGCGCTTATGCGCAAAACAGCAGTTCAGAGTACCCACACAATGGACACTGGACTGCCCCCCGACTGGTGACTCCATTGTCCTACTGGGGGACCTCAATGCTCACATGGGTAATGACAGTGTGATTTGGAAGGGTGTGATTGGGAGGAACGGTATGCCTGATCTGAACATGAGCAGTGCTCAGTTATTGAACTTCTGTGCGAGTCACAGTCTGTCCATAACTAATTTTATGTTCTAGTGTAAAATTGCTCATCACTGCTCTTGGCACCGTGACGGCCGAGGTCAT
Source organism: Mugil cephalus (assembly GCF_022458985.1). Classification (NCBI taxonomy): domain Eukaryota; kingdom Metazoa; phylum Chordata; class Actinopteri; order Mugiliformes; family Mugilidae; genus Mugil; species Mugil cephalus. The sequence goes on from NC_061782.1 coordinate 13,162,963, forward strand.
AGGTCAATGATTGACTTCGACAGAGGCAAAAACTTGGGCATGGGAGGAGTTCAGTGAGGCTATGGAGGCAGCTGCTGACATCAACCACCGATACCATTGGGCCTTGTAAGGATTATTCTGAGGAGCTCCTCAATCCCACCAATGTGTATTGACTTGGTATCTATAGGTTCTGGATGTTGTAGGGCTGTCCTGGTTGACACACCTCTGCAACACTGCATGGACCTTGGGGGCAGGGCCTCTGGAGTGGCAGACCGGGGTGGTGGTCCCTATCTTTAAGTAAGTGGACCAGAAGATGTGTTCCAACTATAGGGGGATCGCACTCGGACTCCCCAGGAAAGTCTGAGGGAAGAATGAGGGAAAGATGGTCCAGATATAAAAAAAGATGGCATGTGTTTATCCTTTCATTAGCCTGTAAATATATAGGTTGGTGCCCTGAGTGTGTCACACATGCATTGTGTGCTGACAGTGTTAAATAAGTTATATGTTTTTCTTTTTCCATTTGGAGCTGTTATAACTATAGCCTATTTATATTTTTGGTCATTTGTTCTGTAAATGCCATAGCACATAGCATATTTCAGAACGATATTTCAAATCTGTATGTTGCTGTATTTTCCCGTGTTACATAAATACATACTTACTTACTAACAAATTTCTGGATTGGGTGTGGATGTGGTAGAAAAGTTAGTTGCCATGACAGTCCTGTAAAATAAATACAGTTATAGGTCCCTATTCTGTGTGTTTATCTCTCTCTATCTTTATCAATCTATTATATTTAGGTATGTGGAAGTAGGCAGATCGAGTGGTGTTATTGATGTGAGATTTGAATGATAGCTGTTAAGGATGACACTCTGACTCTTAACCTTAGGGGAGGGGGAGACTGAGGAGCTGTCAGTGAGAAGGGAGAGACAGTGAACTTTGGAAAGTGTAGATGAGGTGCCAGAAGAATTTCAGTTTTATCACTGTTTAATGTCAGGAAGTTGGATGTGAACCAGGATTTGATTTCTCATAAGCAGTATCAGTAAATACAGCGAGACCAGGTAAAATGAGGATTATTAGATCAAATTAAGGACAACTGGACTCGAAAATGAGCCATACAAACTAGTGTGGATATGGAAAAGTGGACTAGCCTTTGTTTAAGTTAAGGTCCATTACCCCTCAGACTCCTTGCCAGATTTTTATTGTTCCTTAAGTTTTAGGTCATTTCATTATGATAAATGTAGCTAAAGACAAGATGCTAATGCCAATAGCTTTGCTGAGAAGTAAAGTTAGCTATGTAGTACTGTGGCGTCTGACCGGACCTTATAAGGATAATGAGGAGTGATTGCAAATATTATGTTTATTATTTTATTGTTATTTATTGTTGGAACTGAAATAGTTACTGTTAGCAGTAACTACGCCAAAACAACAACAAAATTAAGAAGTAACTTAAGGTATGACTTCATCAAAAAATACAGCATAAATTAATATTACCTGACACAAAATGTGAACTACAACACCACATTTCGGTGCAGTGATCCATTTACCTCTCTTTTCTTTGGGAGTCAGAGATATCTATAAAAAATATATCTCAGAGTGCTTTTCAAATCTGTTGGTACAATCAATTGCAAAACAGCTCTTCACCTTTAGAACCTTTAAATTCATTTTTCAATTTAGATGCTATTAAAGCTATGATTCAAACTAATGCAGGAGATAATCCTTATGTTCCCCGTGTCCTATGTTCCCTGTACATACGACCCTTTTTTTAAAAAAAAGGGTAAGGGTTAAGGTTAGGGTTAGGTACAGGGTTAGGGACCCGGGGAACATAGGTACGCTCCCCTAATGTGGCTAATCTCTGTGCTCAACTGTCACTTTTTGCCACTCAGTGGCCGTAACCACGGAGACGTCAGCCTGCTGTGATGTCACGCGCATACCCTCTATAATGTATTTTCCAATTAGTAAAAATGCCACATGCACATAATGGACAATTCTAATGAATTCATAAGGTTTAGTGATTGACCAGATGCATTATTAGGTGGCTGCTAGGTGACTAGCACATCCTTGACCAATTGTCACTGCAATAATGATTTCCTTTGTGTAAATACATTAGTTGAAGCAAGGCTACACACACTCACTCTGGCAAGCGCTAAATCTCTGAATTTTATTATTATTTCAATTATAGATAAGAGCTATGACTGTAATCTGAAAATGGTTGCTTGAACCAGACCACACTTGTCATTAGATTTTGCTTCCTCCAACTCTTATGAGATCAAATATTGGATTAACATTTGTCGGCTTGCAACCAAATGAATATCAGTGAGGCTCTGCGTCTGCTGGAAGAACAAATAATTAGGCCACGTTTACACGAATCCCAATTTTGGGCGAAACTGCATCGATCTTGCACAGCTCTGCCTGCCATCTATGACAGATCCGTATCTTCCTTATACTGAAACCGCGCCCTTTTGAATCTGGGTCCCAGGGTGAAAAAGAAAAATGTAAGCCAATGCAGTTGCTTTTTTTCATTTGTGTAAACATCCAAATACTAACACGGTGATGTCAACAACCTAATCTAGCCCCTCGCCCCTCGCCCCTCGCCCCCCGACCCTCTAAACAATAGAACCAGTCAGCTGTCAGTAATTTCATAGGACAATTTCAGTTTGTTACAGAAACATACACTTTACCTATATGAAAGTACATTAAATGCATCGCTTTGAATGATTATTCTCTGGTTTTGTTGGTATCACTACTTTATTTCCACTGACCAGAAATTTGCCAAAATTTAACAATAAATAAACCATTGTTTACTGAAAATTATTTAAATCAAACGTTTATGAGGAGTAAAAAAGTGTTAAGAAATTTACCAAGTGGCAACACTTCTTGATTCTGGTAGTTAGACAGTTCAGCAGGGATCTAAGTTTACAGCATTGACTTCCTGTTTATTTATTTTTTTTCTGATGGACAAATGGTACCGCCCATTTTCAACCGCCGTGACGTACATATAATTTGGCCAATCACAAGGCGATGGGCGGGGCTAAACATGAGGCAGCGGAAGATTCAAAACTAAAATGGCGAATGAAAGTGTTCCCCAAAACAATCACAAACTGATCAGAAGGTACGGACTTTTAGTTAATTGCGTCCTCAAATTAACAAATAACTAGTCCTTGTATAGCTTGTGCATTTCAGCTTTCTTTTAAACTAAATCAAATATGTCGGTTTTACTACTTAGTTTTGCGACTTGTTCAAATTGATGGCGCTAACCAAAGCAGCTAAGTTAACCTAGCAACAAGTTATGCTAACATACGCTGTCGTTAATGCGGTATTTCTAATCTCATCCTTTATGTTTTGACATTCAAGTCTTGTCAGATCGAAGCTTAGTTGTATTATGAGCCCACATTGTGAGTATTTCTCTTTGTAACAGGGGGACAACGTGCACTGTGTCTACCAGTCAGGAAAAGACAAACGCAAGCCAGCCTGTGATCTTCAATCCGGACTTCTTCGTGGAGAGGTTGAGACATGAGCATCCACAGGCATTCACGGATTTGGTACTTAGCAATATCACTCGGCTCATAGACCTCCCGGGCGAAGAGTTTGCCCAGCTGACGGGAGAGTCGGAGCCCAGAGTACCGTCATCCAGTGGCTTTCTTCGCTCCTTCAACTTCCTGAAACGAAAAGGTTAGGATCGAAGAAATCGTTGTGCACAATTACTGACAGTCTGGCTTTGAGTAAATGTTGGAGCTGTCAGGGTAATTTAGTGTGTTATTGCGTTAATACGCGAGAAATAGCTTTACTTTCTCCGTAGACTTTAGACAGTTTCCATAGACTTTATTAATTAAGACTTTGGCAGCCTTGCAAGGTATTTATCTCCATTAGAGCTGAAATGAATAGATAGTTAAAGTTATTTATATGTTTAATGCCAAGCACTCCATGTGATTAATCTATACTCATCAAATTTCTTTCATTATACACTGCCTGGCCAAAAAAAGGTCACGCACACTAATATTTTGTTGGACCACCTTTGATGACAGCAGCACTCGCTGTGGCTTTGTTTCGATGAGAAGCTTCTGCAGTGTCCCAGGATTTATTTCATCACATCCAGTGCTGCATTAATTTTTTCACCAAGGTCCTGTATTGGTGATGGGAGAGTCTGACCAGTGAGCAAAGCCTTCTCTAGCACATCCTACAGATTCTCAATGGGGATAAGGTCTGGACTTTGTGTGAAAATGACGTCTTGTGCTGCATGAGCTACTGTTTCACAATCTGAGCCTGATGAATCCTGGCAATGTCATCTTAGAATATGCCAGTGCCATCGGGGAAGAAAAAACCCATTGATGGAATAACCTGGTTATTCAGCTGACCCCATTCTTTGGTCATAATGTTGCTGAACCTAGACCTGAGCAACTGCAGCAACCTCAGATCACAGCACTGCCCCCACAGGCTGGTACAGTAAACACGGGTGCATCACTTCATCTGCCTCCCTTCTTACCCTGATGCCCCCTCACTCTGGAACAGGGTAAATCTGGACTATTTTTGTGGGTGCCAGTGTGAAAGTTGATTGTAATGACACTAACTCTGTTATCAACATCTTACAAAATGCTCGGACTTCTGACATTATGAGCAACTGAACAGCGTTTCCATCCCATTTCCATCTGCTTATCAGAGGTCAGGTTGCGGTGGCAACAGTGCCAATTCATTTGCTTTAGTAACGTGACTATTACATTTTTTATTTTATGGCTGTAGTTTAATTGAATTAACTATTAATGTGTCTTAATGTGCCATTTCATGCCTTTCAGACAAAGGAGTAGTTTTTGGTGCACCGTTAACTGAAGAAGGAATAGCACAGATCTATCAGCTCATCGAATACTTGAGTAAAAGTGAGTACTGTTTAACATGGCTGCATAATCCCTGATGAACCCATTTGTGGTATTATGACCACATACAGTACATTTGCACACACAATGTCAGGAGAAATCAAATCCTTAAACAGAACTATACCTTTGTCACACAGCATCATTAATAATCACTCTATTTACAGATCTCTTGATGTGCTTCGTTCACCCTGTGTGTCTAAGAGGCTTAACCAATTAGATTTGTTAAGCCTCAAGGCTTGTTCACTGCCTGTTCTTTAACTTTGTTGGAGAGCGATGAATTAGTATGAGGTCATGGTTTATTTCTAGAAAGCAATGATGTCATTCACTGAAAGTGGACACCGGGAGCAAATGCTTAAGTCAATAATTTATCTGAAAGCACTTTGCTCCTGCCGTCTCCCTCCTTCCATTTCATTCACTCCATCTCTCTCCTCGCTGCTGTGTCTTTGTCTCCCTCATGCCTCCTTCAATTTGTGTCTATGCGTCGACATACAACGCTGTCTCTCTCCATATTTCTGTCCCACCGCCCAGATCTTCATGTGGAGGGGTTGTTCCGTGTGCCAGGCCACAGTTTAAGGCAGGCAGCCCTGAGGGAGATGCTGAATGCAGGCACAGAGATAGATCTAGAGACAGGAGATTTCCACCCCAATGATGCAGCTACATTGCTGAAAGCCTACCTGGGAGAGCTGCCCGAGCCTCTGCTAACCCACAGACACTATCATGCCCACCTGAAGATTGGAGGTATTGCTTGTCTCATACACCATCGATGTCACTACTTAAGATGCAATGATATGCAGATTGATAAAGATAACAACAAGTGTCCCTTATTATCAACACAATTAACCACATTGAGCTTCTGTAATATCTGTTTTTATCCGTTGTGCACAGAATTGAAGTGTTTTGACGATAAGGGGAATAAAACAAATGTGCCAGATAAAGAACGCCAGATTGAGGCATTTCAGCTGCTTTTCATGCTGCTCCCACCGGCCAACCGCAGCCTGTTGAAGCTGCTGCTCGACTTACTATACCACACCGCTCGCAATCAACACGTCAACAAGATGTCGGCTATTAACTTAGCCAAAATGTTCGCTCCGCACATCATCTGGCCCAAAAACGTAAGGAGCCTTCATTTATTTCTGCATTAAATCTATCCCCATAATGTCTGTGGTCAAGTAAACCTCGAGCAGGTTTCTTAATGTTTTCAATTAAAAATGTATATAACAATTGTATTATGTTGCAGGTGTTGGCAAGTGATCTTCAGGGAAACCTGGAGAAGCTGAATAATGGCGTAGCTTTCCTCATCAGGCACTCACAGAAACTGTTGAAGGTAGGCCGAGCTTTATCACCTTCTGAAGGTGTGCAACCAAAATGCAACATGTTTCTTGTGTTGTATTGCCTTATACTGTCTGGTTCTGATAGGAACAGGAATTTGCCTGTGAAGTTTAATGTCACATCTAGACAAAACAGACTTTACCATTTACATTTAATTTGAATAAAAGCACAGAGAACATCGCAGTCACAAAGTGGTAATGTTTCCTTTGTAATTTTATATTGTTTTTTTCTCTTTACTGAATGAACCTTTTATTCCAAGTGGTGTTGTTGGCATGGTTACAAGAAAAAAAAAAGACATGGTAAAGGGTGGGAAAAATACACAATTAGCATGTGAAAGAAAAATCAATAAAGGCTTTTTAAATGTCGTGCAATCAGCAACCTTTTAGATCTTGGTGACTGAATTACAGTCAGACGGTTCTTATTAACAACACTTATGGATTTGCTTATTTGTTTTTTTTTTTTGATGTTGCTTTAGTGCATTCACTTGGAAATAGATAAGCCACATCAAAGTGCCAGATATGATCCAGTGGTTTACATAAATACAGAAGAGAGGACGCCTAAAATGTATGGGTTTCACAGCACTTGGGCACGTCACCTTAACATCTTGTGGCGAATCCTCTGAAGTCTTCTCATGATTGTTGACAGATTCGATTCAGTTCAATCTTATTTATATATATATACTTGCTCGTCTGCATCATAGAGAACATTCTTGATTTGTGCAGCCACTGAGGGTTATTTTTTGCTCCACTGTTTTAATGGTTTTCCTGTCATCATCAAAGCCTGCACTTATTTGCCAGTGTCTACTTTTACTGTGTGCGCATTCCTTTTTAATAGAAAAAAATATCTTTCTAGTGACCTGTCATTGTAATTCAGTATCTCAGCCATTCTTATATCAAATTAAGTGTGTGAATTGGTCTGAAGCATGTAGGAAGAAAACAACATATCTTCTCATCCACGTTCATGTACATTACACTTTAACTACTGATTAGCACACACAACGTACAGAGTCAGAGCGGAACGTCTTTAATAGACCTTTGTGTTGAGATTGAGTTGTAAAATCATTTATTGTAGTAACAGTAAGTGAATCAACGATATTTATTCAGAGGATTTAATTTGCATGTTTACTTTCTTTGAAGGCCCCTGTGTATATCAAAGAGTACGCCCGCTTATACTTCACAGGATCAAAAACTCTTCAGTCAAACGTAAGTGTTTTCTACTTTGTTAAGCTTAATGAAAAGATTTAGCGCTGCTTTGCATTTATATATTAAGTTTTAAGAATGATTTTCATAAGATACTTAAATGACGCTGTATGTATGTGTTTGTTTGCTTTATCACTATCTCATTTTACCCTGAACTGTGCACATTGTCCTGTGCCCACCTGGTTGTTCAGCGAGCATGTTTCATCACCTCTCATGTGCTGCTTTTCCTAGGATGACTTCACACTCTGTTCCGGGTCCAAAGAAAGACCCATGGCTGCGGCAACACCTGCCTCCCCGTCTCTCGCAATGAGAACAATCTCCGTCGAGGCCGGCGCCGCGAGGCCGTCTGACACACAGAGTTACACCGAATCTGCCCTGAGAGAGCTGTACCAACAAGTCAACAGCATGCCCGACTCCGCCAAGAAGAAGAAACTCATCAGACAGGTAACTCAATCCAGCCACGCTGAGGAGAAGCAACATACAGACCTTGTACAAGCAGAGCGTAACATGGCGTATCTTTACGTGCAGTTTGAAAAACAGTCCGCACTGACGCCTTCAGCTGAGCCTCGGACGCCGTTCAGCCGCAGACACTGGCGCTCGCGCTCTTTGGGTGGAATTATAAAGGTTTGTTCGCCTTTACTTTGGAGTCATTCTTACCTCTTTATTCGCTTTGAAGAAATGTCTAACATAGTTTTCATGTAGACTACAAACTTCTGAATCTGACTTCATGCTCTGATAACGAGTTCCTGTTTGTTTAACAGAGGAAGGTGTTGGGAAGCCAAACGTTAATGGAGAAAGAGAACAGCAAGTTGCAGAGTCTTGAATCCAGCTGCTCAGCTGATGGGCAGGGAACAGAAAACACCAGCTGTGGAGAAGTAAGTATTTCCTTCTTACTCAACAAATGTAATATATTTTCTGAAAACATTCCTCGGAGTGACAGCCTGCGCCTTGTGTGGCATAACAGCAAACAAACCATCACAGTTGGAAAACATCCCCTTCCTCTGTGGTCTGTAGGCTGCAGTAGATGCACCGTGGCTGATATGTAGTTTAGGTACTCACTGGTATGACAGGAAATAAACTCAGTCCAAATCCCTGATGATGTTCATGTGCATGTACAGAGACACACTCGAGGAGGTAATACTTTCATATCAGCACCAATTAAAATGTCACGTTTAAATTATGGGACGGCATGATTCACTTGTAAAACTGTCATCAGCTAGTGACGAGCAGTTTTCCTCATTACTGTATTGAAGAAAGTTTCTGGCACTTCAGCCATCTGTCTGCGGTTCGCCACAGAAAAGTCTGGCTCGACGTTGCTTACATTGCTAACGATGCCTGTGCTCGGCTGAAGGGTTTGAACACTGCCTAATCTTTTTTTTTTTCTCTCCTCTTCTCCTCCAGGATTAATTGCCATTAAAAAAAATGTCATCACAGTTTTGGAAACACCAGTCTGACTTTTCTGTAAAGGTTATAAGGGGGAGGATCTTTTTTTTTTTTTTTTTTTTTTAGACACCATGTTTTAATCAACTGTTTTTTTCTTTTCTTTTTTTTAGTCTCAAAGTTTGACTTGGTTGTCGACAAAAAATCCAAAGAATGTCTTTGCAGCCCTTTACATTTTTCCAAAGCTGAGGAATGTTGAGGAGGTTGGCGGTCTACTTTTTTTTCGGCCAGTTAAGAGTTTCCTCTTAATTTCACTGGTAATGAAAGAGGCATGTTTACGCACCAGTGAATTTTGGGGTATTTAGCATTACTATTATTTAATTTGAAAGTAATTAATTGTATTTATTTTGGATGTTTAAATCCCTAAAAATTTAGTGACAATACGTAGTGACAAATTGTGGTTTGCAGTGGCGTCTATTTAATTTCAAAATTTGCTTATAAATGTAGTTGGGGTCAAACAGACCTAAGTGCCTTAAAAGTTAATGGTTTGCCCACTGTATGAGTTGTTGGGAAGTTATATTCCACTTTAAGATTTTTTTTTTTTTTCCTCCAAAGTATCCTAGTATTTCTTGAAGCAATTTATTTTTAGTCGGTGATGAAATGGTGTGAATAGAAAATGAAGAACATTGGAAGGTCAAAGGTTGTGTTTGAATACTTCTGTCTTTGTTTCCACTTTAGAGCTGACGCTGTGATTCTTAAAACTACTGCTACTTTATAAAGTTATACGTTGGTTTTCTTGGGTTATTGTATTTTATGGTTTTCTCAGGCAAGTTTTGTCCCTTATGTGACATTGTTACAGTTTTATAGCTTTATATGTATTTATCTTTTATTTTTATTATGCAAGTTTCTTTTCCCACTGTTATTTTTTTTAAAAACTTTTCCAGTTTTATAGTGGGTGGTTTAATGCAAATGGAGAATCTGCTCTTTGCCCTCTGTTGAGACTCTTAATCCAGAGGGTTTCTGAGTTTTGCCTACTTTTAAACCTGCTTTGTTGTCTTACTCTTTGAGCAACTCTCACTCAGGCTCAAGCTGTTACAAATCAAGTGTAATGTGACAACTGCTGCATGGTTGTCTGACCATGTAAACATGTGATATTTGGTGCTACTGTGAAGCTATGCAACTCAGTGTAATTAAAAGACATCAAGCTGCCTTACATAGTCGTGTTTTCATTTTGAAAATCGTAATATGTGCTATCGTAGGATGTGCACATAATTATTTTGTAGCTTCTCCCTTAAATTTGTGTGACGTTGCTGTCTGCTGCTCTCTGATGCTGTTCCATTTACGGCCACAAGGTGGTACTGTTTAAATGCAAATAATTAGCAAGCTTTACTCTGCAGCATGTTCTCCTTTAAGCAGACCGTTTAGGTCATGTCAGTGTGTGAGACATGTTCTTATTAACCACTTATATTCTTGTGCTGCACTGTTTATATATAATATGAATAAATATGTACAGTACATGATACACCGGGTAAGTATATCTATTCTACGCAATATTTAGAAAAACAAAAATATTAATCCTATTGACACTGTGTAAGTCAACAGCTGAAAATCAGTCAACAAACTACATGAGGGTCTTTGTAGGTTGTCTTTATTGCCATAAATAAGATTTAGATTTGTTTTAGGCTCAAGTCATGGCCAATAATAATAAAGTGAAAGACCCAGATATCCACCATGAGGGGGAAAAAAATGCTATTTACAAAGAGCAATTTGCAAAAACTGAGCATATTTTATAGAGTTGGAGGGTTCGAGGGTAGATAGTAAGAATGAAGACTGCTTTCCACAATAGCAGGAATGTCTGAGTGTGTCATTATGGTGTCCATGTCAATGCATGCTTGGTATTGTAAGTATATGTTGTAAACATCTGTGAGAATGGGTCTGCTTTTTCTCATGTTCTGTAAATATACAACAGACAGCTTCCATGTTAGGAAGAGTATTGTTTTACAGCTAAAACTCCGGAGGGGTTTTATTTAGTATTCCAGCTCCAGAACGATCATGATGACTGTAAAATGAGTCAGTCGTACTGTAATCAACTTCACATTATCCGTTGAGCGCACAAACCCGCAAACATATATGTTGCGGGTTTGTGTGAGTGGATGTGATTTTGCTTTAAATGTATGCACTGAAATTCTTCTCAGGGACGGCTAATTTTGTCCGTATTATAAAATACCAGCAACAGATCATTTGCTTTAGAAGGAAAACAAAATTGAAAACTTGAAACAGATTTGAAGACTCTTTATTTTTTTTCAACGGTGCAGGATTTTAGTCTCAGGGGCACAGCTCGGTGAGAGTGTAATACAAATAACTCAGGTCTGAAGCACGCTGTGGAATTTTCTTGAATCTAAATTTGGTCTCTGTTTTCTTTCACCATTAAACACATTTCGGTGTTTTGAGTCGAGCACGCAGGAGCTCGGAGATTCAATCCCCCATTCATCCGCGAGCAGCTGCCAGCTTTGTCTCCACGAACATCTTTTTATTTCCAAGTATTCGGGCACGAGCTGAAGGGAAACATTTATTAAACTCCAATTGCTCAATAAGTACCGTACATTTTCAAATTGGATACTGTTCCACATTAATTGTTGTGTTTTGCAAACTCTCCTCTGCCAGACGATTGTAATTGCTGCCATGTCCTTGCACGGCTTTGAGAGCAGCAGAATAAGTCCTGTTGTGTATTTGTGTGCATTCCTATCACGGCTCTGTGAGAGCGAAGGGATGTTACCGCCACCCCCCATTACCGCTAAACACCACTGTCTCCTCTTTAATTAACCATTCATAGAGGAAAGATCTACACTGCACTGACATTTTTACTGGGACAGATGGAGCTTTCCTTTTTCCTTTTTTTTTTCCTGAGGTACGTATTGTGTGTGTGTGTGTGTGCGTGTACACCTGCATTTGCACATATATGCAAAAGCTACAGAAAACAACAGATGCACCAAATATTTCTGCTGACATTTTCCCCGGCTATGTTGTTTTTCCTCTTTTGTGTCTTTTGTCAGTTAAAATGAATAGAGAGGGAGGGGGGTGGTGGGGGGTGGCTGTGTGATTTGCTGATGTTAATGTTGGGAGGGATCCACCCCACAGGAAGGCCCTCTGCAGAATTAGACCAGAAACTGAGTGGCTTGGGCTGGGCGCAGCCATGGCCTGAGAATAGCTGAGCGGTTTATTTGGCTCGGTAGCAAAGTTTCAGTTACTCTTTATTAAAAAAAAAAAAAGTATAAACCAACCAAAGGAGAAAAGAGCAAAGTAGGAGCAAGAATTATATGAAGAATAAGACAAAACTTTGGCAAAAGCAAAATGTAGTAGCAGACACTTTCACAGTTCTCATTGTTTTGGTTCCTTTGTTTAAAGGAAAACTAAATATGTGCATAGAAACATAAACCTTAAGTATTAATCACCTAATCAGCTGATCCTGCGTGCAATTTGCACTGAACAGATGCATTGGCTGCTTGTTTTGGTTTCTTATTTAATACAGTGTCATTCACTTCATTTTAAGGTGGTGCAACTGCTAAATAAGGATCCCTGCCCCCCCCCCCCCCCCCCCCCCCCCCCCCAGCTCATCAAAATGAGAGATCACCATCCCGAACACCACTGGCTTGTGATCCCGCGTAGAGTAAATCAATATGCGTTTGGAAAAGTTTCCTGAAAGCTGCAATTACATGGTCGACAGCGGCTAGACCCTAATATATGTACGCTGTTTTAAGTTAACGTCAGCCTCTGCAAAATTATGTTTATTGAGAATTCATTTAAAGTAAATAACGGCCCGCGAACGCTGCTTATCATTCGTCCCCCCCACCCCCCCCCCACCCCTTTCAACACAGCCCCAGTTTATGTCTTTAGGCTTCGTGTCCACTTTAGGGAATGCATGGTCTTGGCATTAAGAGAGGGATTGTGTGCCAGTTGCTCTCATAAATCCAAATAACAGAGCAGGTAGGAGTTTCACTGTAGCTTTTTGTCTTTTCCCTCGCATACATTAAGCTGTAATCGCTGTCCCTCTGCATATACTGTGCCCAAAATACAGTCCTGACTTACTTGTTATGGCTGTGGTCTGCCTCCCCAGTAGATTCCCAATCTGTGGGGGCAAAATGAACGCATTTGCTTTTTCTCCCCTGTTTCCCTGCTGTAGGTTTTGTTTGTGTGGCCACACATGTTTGGTCCCTTGGACCACACTTACTGATAATTTATTCCGGCTTTTTGCCTCCCCGGGCCGAGGTGCTGATTCCCCTCTCGCCCCTGGAGGATTCTCCTTCATTACATGTAGACGTTCGCGCACTCACACGGCACCGTCTCCCCGCGGCTTCTCCCTCCGGGCAGGGGTTATGCGGTGTCACGCAGGTTAGGTCTCTCTCTGAGGGGGGGGTGTGGGGGTTCGCCTGGAGGCAAACCTGAGAGAAAAGAAGGAGTGGAGTGAGCGGAAAAGAAAAAAGGCTGCAAAGGAAAGATACTTGGAGTAGATTCGTATTGTGAATAGAGTCAAGCGAATGAAAAGGGGATCTCAGGAATGAGAGAGAGTGAGTTCAGGCAGGGTTCTGGGGGGGGGGTGTTGTATGAGGAGGGGGAGGAGTGGGGGAGGAGAGGAGGGGTAGGGGTGGAGTCGGGGGCTCTGCTATTTGTAGATCCTTGTGATGGATGACTGGTGTGTGTATGTAAGAGAGGGAGAGAGAGAGAGAGAGAGAGAGAGAGAGAGAGCGACTGGCTTTTTTTTTTCTTTCTGCTCTTTCCTTATTCCCTCTCTCTCCAGGCGAGCAGAGCAGAGCGGGACTGAGTGAGAGGAGGAGGACAGAGGAGCAGACGTGTGCAGACCAGAGCGCACTAACTCCACAAAGACAAGACAGGAGAAGAGTTTGCAAGGAGAACATAAGAAAAGAAAAAAAGAGAGAGACAGAGAACAGACAATTTTTTTGTGTCTTTTTTTTTCCCCAGCAAACTGTGGTGGATATCAAACCTTCATCAAAAGAACAAAAGGGATTTGTGCGGCATCACAGCTTGAGAGGAAAATATTAGCACTTGTTATACATCTGATTTGTTTTCTACTCACATTCACCGCAAATTGAAATTTATTCCAGGGGGCTGGTGTGAGGTGTAGCTAGCGGGACTCTTGGAAGCAGAGAAGCAGAGGGAGAAGGTGGACTGATAGAGAAGTGAGGGTTTTTCTAGAGACGAGGAGACGGCCGTTGTGGTGAATATGCCCATCAGAGGTAGCTGCTTTGAGGCGGGCATGGGCAGGCTGGCCGGGCAGCCGCTCTGGATGTGGGTGGTGATGCTGTCCGCCCTAGTCGTGGGCAACGCCAGCGCCTGCCCAGCCCTGTGTACCTGCAGCGGCACCACAGTGGACTGCCACGGGCTGGCTCTCAAAACCATGCCAAGGAATATCCCCCGCAATACTGAAAGACTGTGAGTACCATCTCCACTCTCTACTTCCTCGTGTGTCTCAGATAGGGAAACTTCCTGACTCTGTCCTTCTGCCTTGTTTTCTGACTGCTTCCCTTCTGTTAGTTCTGCACATGACTTTGCTTAGACTGAATCAGAACAATAGCCCTGCCTGTGAAGCTGTGTGTGTATGTATGTATGTGTGTGTGTCAGTCAGTCAGTCAGTCAGTCAGTCAGTCAGTAACTGGCATTCCAGTCAGGTATAAATAGGCATGAGGGACTGGAAAGAGCAAGAGCAAGAGCAGATGTGTGCCTTTCACATGTGTCCATAATTTACTCACTCTACCTACTTCTCTATACTTGCAGCATGTGGTTTTATATATATATCTATTTTATTTTTATTTTCTTTCCTGTGTCCAAATCAAAAGGATGGAGTCGAAATTTTGTTCCACTTTAAATAATGATATCGCATGCAATTTATAAAGTTAAGTCTGTCAAAAAGTTCAAGATGTGCGTCTTATTTTATTTAGAGGTGTCGTTTTCTCAGTCATATTATGAGTTTTTATCTCTTCTCCCACTTTTCACCCCCCCCCTCCCTCCACACACACACACCTCCCCCTTCTCACACTTCTGTGCCAGTGTCTCCCCTCCTCTCTTCCCTTCTCATGCCCCCCGAACGCTCACTCCACAAATTGTTAAATCATGTAGAAAATTAAGCAAATCTGCTGCTTAAGTGACTCCTGCGCGAGGAGCACGTAGCTGTCTTTCAAAGCGGCGGGGGAGGGAGGGAGGGGGAGGACGGGAGAGAGGGAGAGGTGAGGCAGACGCAGGCTCGCGGAGTGGAGTTTTCTCCGTCTTTTCTGACATTCCTCTGAAATATTCATCAGTAAATCAGAAGTGAGGAGTGCAGGGGGAAATAGATTGTTCTATTTCAGCTTTTTAGAATATCAGCCGTGAATAAAACATGCGGTGGGAACGGAGGGGGAGAAAGCCTGTGTCAGAGGCAACGTTGGCATAGTGGGAGCTGGCTGCATATTTTATGCTTTTCATATTTAATTTCTAAGAACACCTTTTATCTCTTTTTTTTTTTTTTTGGCGTGGCGGCCTGCATGTTTTCGGTTCGCATACATGCACACGCGGGTTTAGCAGCGAACCGGAGAGGAAGCATGGTCATTTTGCGGTTTCCTTTTACATGAATGACCGTTCACACTAGAAATATCCCCCTGCCTCTTCGCTCAAGAGCACTTTTATGTTAAAAGTTGGTTTGTGCATTCACAGGTCATGCACGGCTGAGGGTTTGCATTGTCGCAGCATCCCCGGCTCTTCTTCAGCACGTCCAGCGCACTCAGGACGTCGCATTTTAAACACCACGCGTACAAAGGTCACGTGTAATTTATTCCTCGGTTGATTTCTTTTTTCCCCCTCTCCTTTTAGCGCGCGCGCACGTATAAGCCGCGTGTGTAGGTCAGGTAGAAGATAACCAGTCTCCGCTGAGAGGTTGCGATTAACAATGGAGGCTCTCCTCCTCCGTGGGCCGTTGTGTAGGGTGATTCATCAAGGTGATTGCGCAGATCAACACAGCACCGCCCGGCCTCACATGATGGTCCCATGTGGATAGCTAGATTTATGTGTATGTTTCTGGAAAATGTGTGTTTACGCGAATGAAACTGTGCAAGCGCCGCCGGGGTCAAAGATGAGTAATGAGTCTAAGTTTCTGTAATTGTTCTAGAAGTTGTGGCCCTTGACTTTTCTATAACAGATACATTTTGTTGTGGAAATGTTTAAAAGATATAATCAGAAAGACTTAGGGCGTGCTGCTGTGGAAAATGATGTTGCCCAACTTTAACGGATGGGGGAGATGTGGTGTTAGTGTGGGGAGGGTTCTGATAGAGAAAAGCCAGAAACGCACAAAAGATTGCGCTTCACTTCGCAGGGCCGGCCTGCCCGAATGCTCCTGCATCACTCCTTAGGCGCGTGCTCGCGCAATGCTTTTTGTGTGTGTCTGAGAACGGAGGGGGTTGGTTTTCGAAGGGAGCGCGTGTGTTTGTGGGGGGTGACAACGTGCGCGTGAAGGAGGCTGTTGAGACAGACAGCGGAATCCCATTTGCACTTGTCAGTGTGGGTTTGGATCAGGTCTGACCCCTGCGCTCCTCAGACCGGAGCCCGTAATGAGGCTGCGAGCTCCACGTGTTAAAATCACACCCTGTCGTGTACGGGCCACTGGCCGATCCCTCCCCCTCTGCTTCCTCCCTCGCGATCTGTTTTCTTGCCTCTCTTCTCTGTCTGTGAGCATTTTTTTTATTTATTTTGTTCATCCACCGTGGCAAAATATCAGCTGGTAATCACGCTGACACGCGGCTGAACTGAAAGAAAATCAGCACCTGCCTCCACGCTGATTAAAGTGGCAGACAGTAAAGGTTGTGAGCTTAAGCTTTTTGTTGGACAGGTATCAGCCCTTTTTTGTCTCCCTCTGGGTTTAAATTAAGTGTGTCTTGCCTGTGAATGAATTGATTTGATGAAGGGGAGGAGCTGTGTGTCTTTGTGAGCATGTGTGCCCTCATCTAATTGCAAAAAAAAAAAAAAAGCCAGAGCGCTGGTGACGTAGTTTCTGTGCCAGAAAATACCTTCTACTGAGACTGGGGGTGGAAGGGTGGTGGAAGGGTGGGGTGGGGTTACATGCTGGAGCTCTTCCAGAGTAGAAGAGGTGGAAGCTGCGCACCAAATTTGTGTGTATGTGTGTGTCTGCCGCGCACGCCTGCGAAAATCTGATGTTCACTCTTGTTTATTCATAAACTTGCGAATGTGGCTCCGTGTGTATGTGCCGAGAATAACCAATGTTAGATGAAAGCACATGAGGGATCGGAGCGGTTGAAGATGAGGGGATCCGTCGATTCGATAACCGTGTTTGTGTGTTTTGTGCATGGACGTGTGTGCGTGCATGTGTATGTGCATGTGCATGTGCATGTGCCAGGGAAGGCCTGCAGTGTTTTTGGCTCCAGTACATAGCTGATACTACTGACAGCTCACCAGCCACCTGATCCATAATTTACCCTGACAAGACTGAACACGGCCTGCCCACTACCTGCCAGCTCTGGCTCTGTGACCAAAGAGGAAATGGCAAGATGGGAAAAGACAAAAAAAAAATATGTTGAAGGGTGGAGTTGGATGGTCGAGAGCAGGATGAGAAGATCCATCAAGGCAAGACTGGCACAGCCACCGAAGTGGTAATGAAGGGATTACTGCACAGAGGAGCAAACAGAGCCGTAATTCAACCACGAGGCTAATGGATGAATAAACAACATTATGTTATTTATTATAAAGAGTGAAATAGCTCTAACCCTGAGGCAGACTGAGTTTCATTCAGCTCCTTTTTACACTCTAATATATCCATCCTCGTAGCTGGTAATCCCGTGAGGAGTGATAATGCCTGGAATGAAGATCATTCAGAGGATGTTTATGCACAGTGTAGCAATGTGAAATTACAGGCCAGGGACTCAGTCAGTTCAATTTACTGCCTGTGCTACAGTTATTTCCTTAGTACTGAATATTTAGTGAGCCTGTCCAGTGTGTGTTAATGTACAATACATTACAGTACAGTAGGATAGACGTTGCAGGTCCTTGTTCCTCCTATATTACCCCGTCCTGATGTGATTTCTCAGTTACCCTCAGCCAGCTTTTTTACATTTTACTTACTTGTGTGAGTGCTGAGTGGTGACTGATGGTGGATTACACACCACAGACCCACTAGTCTGCTCTCCGTATGAGCACAGCTACTTGGTGAAAGTGTTTAATTGCACCCAAGAGAGTTTAGAAATGACCCCATCAGTATAATGTGTATGTCTGTCCAAACCCACTCCGTACACTTTTTTTTTACATTTGTGTGCTGGACATGCGTGTATTTACTTCATACCCCCATCTAAGAGGGTCTGTATCTCAGCAGACCATGAAAATTGAATTTGGAGAATCCGACTAGATCACCTTTCACGTCTCAGAAGACTTGGAGTCTTTCCTTTTTAACACTCCGGACGAGCCAGTAGGGAGCTGGAGAGCGAAAGTGACTGACACTGAATAATGTGCGTGTTTAAATGCATGTCAGTGAACACTCCACTGACATTGTAGATGTACCTTCGTAATCCACATTTCACGCTAGTCAAGACGCTTATGTTCGGGATCGGCCTGACGTTGAGCAAATTGTCGGCGGCGTTCCAGCGTAAGATCTGTAACTGTTTGCGCACTGATCATATCAGTGTTGTTTCTGGACCCATGTTCATATATTTATCGAGTTAGTCATGAACAATTAATCAGGAAAAAAAAAAAAAATTACACAAATCAGTTATGCGCAAAGTTACACTTTAATCATAAAAGTCCTCATCTATTAACTGCATTATGTATAAAATATCCAATATCTAGGAGAACAGAGGCAAATCCGCCGATTTAAGCGTTGCAGATTAGTGAAAATTATTATCAAAGTGTTTCATACATTTTCCTTTGATGAATAATCTTTTAATGTGACATTATTATTTATTTATTTTGTTTTTTTGCAGTGGGGGGTTATCTTGTAACAGATTAACTAAT
This sequence comes from Mugil cephalus, assembly GCF_022458985.1. Classification (NCBI taxonomy): domain Eukaryota; kingdom Metazoa; phylum Chordata; class Actinopteri; order Mugiliformes; family Mugilidae; genus Mugil; species Mugil cephalus. The sequence goes on from NC_061782.1 coordinate 13,181,714, forward strand.
CTCTTCAGGGCGGCTGATATCAGTGCGCTTAGTGGGGGAGAGAGTCGTACGCGGAGCAAGTCTTTATTCTGAGGGACAGATTGTAACACACATGCAACACCCATAAAAGAAAAGAAAAGTTGCGCGGCAGATGTTTTACACTCCGTAATCAAAGTGCTCATTCATACAGACGAAATGCCTTCGTATGGGACGCAAAGCCACAACAGAACCTCAGAGCCTGTCGCTGAACAAACTACAGTTACAGTATAAGCCATGAAAGACCCTTCAGTCTCTGCTTCTACTACAGCCCCGTGTGTGTTCCTTTTCCAGCCTGTGGCAGTAACACACATCGGAACAGATGTTTAATTGATTCACTTCAGCTTATGTGTGTGTGTGTGTGAGACAGAGAGAAAGAGTCACAAGTCAGTGTTTGATCACAAAGTGTTTTTTTGTACTTGCTTCTCTTGTCTTTTCTCCGGCCCTTTCTTCCTCGCTATCTGTTCGGTTTTCGCTTAGAGCAGCATCTGCTACATGAGGAAAAAACAACCCCTCTTTATCTCCTTGTCAAGGTTGTTGTTGTTGTAGTGCGAAGGCCAACTCCAAGCAGCGAAACACGGATGCTTGGGTTTGGTTGTTTAAAGTGTGTGAGAGAGGCTCTTAAGGAGGGTGCATGAGACTCCGCGCTGGTCAAGTCTCTGTGAAGGATCTGTGTGTGTGTGTGTGTGTGAGTGAGATCTGCTTGATGTTTAACTTTCCTATCAGTAATCTGGCTCCTGAGGCCTGACTGAGCAGAATGAAAAGTGTAAATAGCCCTTGAGGAGCCCGGGAGCCGGGAAAACGCTCTCAGACGGTCTTTACGCGCTGCGCACACTCATACTGACACACACGCGCGCACACTAAAAACGTACAGTGGAGGGCCTAAACTGCTTGTCTGAAAGCCACATTTCAATGGAGAGGGAATGTTTTGTTCAAGCTGAGCAGAAATCCGACCTCTTAGTGTGGATAGAAGTGTTCCAGTTGGGTTTAAGAGTGTGTTATTTTGGTCGTAGTGGTCTGCTTTCTTTCTGTCTCTCCTTCTTCCTCACTCACTTGCTTCTTCCAATTGCTACCAACTGATTCCATAGCCCATTTGACCAACTAGTATGTAGGTCACTTTCTCCCACTGAGGACTCGTCTCTCCGTTGACGTTTCCCAGACAGCCCGTCAGCTCTTCACAGCTCCTCGGCGACTCGCAACACTCCACCACGCTGCTTCACACCGTCGCTTTCAGACAGCTAACAACGCTGTCAGGGTGGCTCTCCCTTCTTCCTGTCTCTCCGTGACTCTGTCGTCTCCCCCACTTTTCTCTCCACCTGCACGCTTCACGGCTGTCACGTCCATATGCCGTCAAGTCTGCAGGAGGAGGAACGCTTTGCTACTTCACAGCTTCCCAACCTGTGCAGTTCATTCATTAGGGAGAGCGCTCGCTCGTCTGGTCAGATAGCATGCCAGCGTGCGACTGTGGTTAATGAGCATCAGCGCTTTGGGATGTAGAGCCTCAGGTTTCTGGTCTTCGCATCGTTTCCACGGGGAGGAGTTTGGACGGCGCGGTGCAAATGATCCTCAATCAGCTGGTTTCTGTTTTCCCTGCCAGGCTAAAGCTGTTCAGGACAAATGGTCCTGCGGCGCCTACGGCAGCGATGCAGAATGACGGCAAAGCAAAAAATAAGCACCTTGATGAAGCAATTTGAGTCGATATTCTGAGGCGGAGAAATGTGTTTGCTTCAGTCAAACTCTTGACTTTTGACCTTGTTTAGGGTTCAGTCCGTGTGAACTTTGACCTGCAAGATAAGCAAAGCTCCAGTGTGATGATTCCAGGTAAACAATCATCATGTCAGTGCCTCAGTTTGTTTGTGCATGTCTAACTCCACCCTGACAGAAAATCAGCAGCCGTACTGAGCACACTGCACACACTTGTACACGGCAGAAGTGTCGCAGCAGTTCATTTAATCTGTTAAAGCAGACTCCATGATAAAACCAGTGAGATCCACAAAGTCAGAATGGATTTGTTTAGCATCTTGTCCCTCATTATTCTACAAGAAAACACTGTCCCTCTGCACCTTCATTTGCAGATCTGTAGCGTTTCCGCACAAATTAATAATCTTGGTGAAAGTCTTTACAGTCAACAGCAGTTCATCTCGTGATCATGATGTTCTTTGGCCAGCTCCGAGCACAAGTGCCCTTTACCCGGGCCAGTCTGTGTGCCTCAATACATTTTTTTTTTATCCATTTTTAGGTCTTTGCATATGTGCCTAAGAGACAGCACATGCCTCAGTGAGCCACTGTGCTTGCTTGTCGTCCCTCCAGTCTCGGCCTCTTGTCTCATGCGATGCCGCTCAATTCAAAACAGGTCCACACCAGCCTCAGCGGCGGGACCCCGGCACCTGGCAGAAATAAACGTAATGAGTTTTTCAGAATTGTAGCGCTGCTCGGAGCCCCTTTGAATTATAGAGATGTGGAGCGGCGGAGCATAGCCGCGGCGCGTCCACTCGAGGGATGGTGCACCAGGAAATACTGTCAGGCATCTATCAGCTTGGGACGGAAGATGGAGGGGGATTAGATAGTGATGTCATAAATCCACTTTCTCCCCAGGAAGTGTGTCAGCAAAGGGAATTCTTGCAGAGTTTCCAGAGGATGGAATGGATGTGACTGAAGGAGTTGGAGGTGGAAATCCTCTGCTGCAGGAACTCGGAATGATACCTAATAATTTTCAGCTTCTAAAGTAATGCTGTGGTACCGTAATGTGAAAACCTGCACAAAGTCAGTATTACAAAACATCTGTCTATGCTGTTGTGCCAGAAGCCCTTACTTAGCCCTCTTTGACCAGAATACAAAGAAAAGAACAGTGACTAACAAATACCTAATAAACACCAGATGAATGGACACCATATAATATGAAGTTTAAATAATAAGTTTAAATGTAGAGTTGAAAACTGCTGAAGGTGCATCCTCTGCTGTGTTTGTGTGGGTGCATTCACATGAAAACGTACTTCTCAGACTAGACTGATGTGAATCCCACTCACTTTCCATCAACCAGAGCAACGGCGCATCCTTGCAGTCCGCAAAGTTTTCCCATAGACAAAATACTCCCTTGGATCGGGGGCGTCCCAACATCTGCGCAGCACTATACTTGAATTATATTCTCTCATCATAAAGCTCAGTGTCCATTTTATTACGATCATTTAACATTTTTTTTTCGTGTGTGCAAAAAAACATTGGGGCAGGAAAATCTCAGAGCAGTTTATGTTTGCTGCTGTGTGCAGCTTTGAACTGCAGAGAGTCATGCCAGCACTGTATGCGCGGAAACAGTCTTCAGTCCCTGAAGAAGATGAGCTACAGCAGGAACATTATTACCCCAAGACCTTTTTTTTCTCACCTCAAGGACTTTGTAGTACTTTGTGCGGTTGGTGTTGCAAAATGCCAGCGGAAAAGGTCAGAATATGTCATTAACAGTATGGATCCACGGATTTATCTCGCTGAGTAGGTACATCAGAGGCTGCTGGTGGCATTTGAGCACTGCCTTAAATGCCACCGCTTTACAGAACAGGTGCATGCATTAAGATGACACTTAAAGCACCATTTCATACTGTCTCCAGGACGCTACGCGCCTGAGAGGTGTTGCGTAACGGCTCTGATAGGTGAACTGTTGGGCGCGTGCAGAAGCGATGGCATGCTTATTATTTCAGGGCAAAGCAAGACCCCAGTGCTGGAGGAGAAAGTTGCGGCTCGAGTTGTTTATGTGTGAGTCATTTTTCCACACATTCCCCCTGACATCCCTCACTTCAACCGTCTCCCTTCCCCTTCCCCGTCTCCCGTCTTTCTCCCTTCCTCGCGTCCTCCGGGTGTCATCAGTAATGACCACCCTGAAGATAAGACATTGGGGATCTAGAACAGCGCGTGGGTGTATGTGCGTATCTGCGTAAGCACCTGTAATGAGCACCACATGCGTGTGTATCGGAGCCCAGGCTAATGAAGCCCAGTCCATTATTTATTTTCCCGTGGCCCTGTCGCTTGGCCTGTCGACGCACCTGTGTACACACACGCACACGCACCATCTGTCTATAATGACCGTTCTCGTTCGTACTGCATAGCGCTACAGTCCCTCGAGTGGTCATTAGACGAGAAAGCGAGAGAGTGGCTGAAAGAGAGAGACCAGTGCTTTCAGTGTAGCTTTGGAAGCTGTTTTTTTGTTTTTGGTCTTTGGGAAGGAAAGTGCATTAGAGCAGAGAAACTGTGTGTTTTGATTTCTCTAACCACTTCAGGGGCTTGTGCGGTTTGTGCGCTGAGCTGGCTTCATTGTCCCTTTGTCAATAAAATACAACACCAGCCTTTTTTATCAGATGAATTAACCAAAAAACGCTGCTTGTGCCACAGTCTTTTTCAGGTTTTTACTCTTAAGCTTGCACTAAACTTCGGTATCAACCACTAGAATACAAAACATTTTAAAATCTCTCTTTCAATTAATTTGCTTCTCCCTTTTTTTCTTTTCCTTTCTTTTTTTTTTTTACAGCGGTGGCCAGGTCTCAGCAGGGAGGCTGCTACCATTATATACACAGCACTTAGCTTTCTGGCCTTGTGGCCCTACCCAAATCCCCACTGCTGGCTTCTGCTAATCCCCACCAATTGTGGAAGGACATGGCAGACAGAGCGAGGTGGGAGGGGGTGGTGGGGCTGGTAGGAGAGGGCTGGGATAGAAAGACAAACAGGCAGCTCAAATGTGGCTTCCATTTTAATGGGACTTCTTAATATCTCCCAGTGGACGTAGAGCTGAGCGTGAACTTCCCCTTAGCACAAACCGTTCTGTTTCTACCCAGCAATATATGTTACATTCAACATCTCATCAATTTGCACTTCATAGAAATGCCAGCCTTTCAGCATACATTATAGCCCGAATATGTACACAGTGTGTGTGTGTGTGTGTGTGTGTGTGTGTGTGTGTGTGTGTGTGTGTTGCAAAGCTGCACCTGAGATTTTAACATGGGTATCAATATACAAAGAGGCCCCCACAGCGCTGTCTGCGCCGTGAGTCACCGGGCTGAACAGGCCCAGTGGGAGAACAAATATTAATTATTAATTCATGTTTGCGTGTTTCTTTTCGCAGGGAGCTGAATGGGAATAACCTCACACGCGTCACCAAGAGTGACTTTGCTGGACTGAAGTACCTCAGAGTTCTGTAAGTACTTCCTTCATGTTCAAGTTTTTTTTTTAGACAAGTTAGCTGAACGTGCGTCTGCGGAGCACGTCGGTGTCTGAGCTTATCTTTTCACACGCATCCGAGCTTTGCCTAACCTTGCAGCATCCAGTCGTACGGACTTCCTCTTCAAATTAGCATAAACCCAGAGAAATGGCAACGCTTTCATCAAGAGTCCTACTCCAAAGTACATTAAGCCGCTGAGTGACTGCAGCTGCTGATGTAACAGACTTCTCTCTCGCTGTGTTCCACCGGTTGCCGTTGCACTTAATGTCCCCTGGACGTGCACGCTCTCGATCGCTCTCTCTCTGTTCCCACGCATCAACATGTAATGTGCACACAACACGACCTTAAGTCCTGAATAGCTCTCAGCGCAGTTAACGCACTCAGGTGAAGTCAGCGACTCCCCTCTCCGGTGAAATTAGGTAATAAAATAGTTGTAAAAGTGTCCACATGTGTACGCGTGCGTGCGCGCACAATTGTGAGTGGTGCCATAGGTGTTAGAAGCGCTGCTGGAGGGGAAGCTGCGTATACCCGAACATGTTTTAAATGTAACGCGAGCTGAGCATAATTCCTACCACCCCAGCAAAGCCCGACTGTTTTCAAGCCCCGTCGTTGCTCGCCCGTCCCCCTGTCCTCCCCTTCTTCTCCCAGCCTCAGCTCGTTCGCATCCGTATCTGCACCGCCTTCCACGTGGAGGTTAAATGCCTACATGTCGCCAGCTTGTCACTGGCAAGTACGAAGGAAACAGCCCCTTGCTCGGGTACTGATTGCAAAACTTCCCCTTGCTGTAAAGTCTCTAATTTTCCTCATACCTCCATGGCTGTGCTTACAGTACATGTAACACATACTACTCACTTATTTAAATGGCCAACCATATACGTAACGCATGACTGACAGGTGCACAAAATGCCTGTGTGTGTGTGCAACCAGAAAAAAAAAAGAAGTCTGGCTGTGTGTTGCTTCTGTGTGGCACAGCAGTAAGACTAACAGCGAGTTGACCTCTGATCCCGCTGACCCCTGAGCAACCCTCCAAAGGAAAAAAACAACAAAAACGGCAACAGAGGTTTATCTTTACAGTCAGCTGCCACCTATTCTGTCACTCTAAAATCAACACAGCTGATTTACTTCCATTAATTTAGCGCCGTGTGCTCGGCTCTGCCGAACCAGCAATGTGTGTTTGTACGTCTGTGAGAAAAAAAACAATAAAAGAACAATTGGTAGGAAAAAAAATAATAATAAAAAAATGAAACATATCAAAAATTGAAGGCTACGTGCCCACAGGCAGTCTGTCTAAAAAAAAAAAAAGTTTTCTCAATTCAAAAAGCACTCATGGCAATTTTTTTCCCCACTTCCATCTAAATTCATGAGAAAGAGATCTGAGGTGAATTGAACTTTTCTGCCCATGTTTATGGAGTGCGAACAGTGATTAGCATTTATATTTGATGGAGAGGAAGCCCAGATTGCTGAGTTGCAGCGTGGCGTGGCTTCACAGGAGACATTAGAGGTCGCCTTCAACACAGAACAGTTGTATATGTAATGAAGGAAAGCTCTTGTTGCTTCTAAAGCCGCTGGACACTTTTCGCTCCTTCCTGACTTTGTGTTATTGTAACACTTCCAAGCTGTAACGCTTTTTGTGTGTGTGTGTGTGTGCGCGTTAGCCTTGGCAGCGTAGGTGAGGAAAGGAAAGGATGTGGCTCGGCTTGTGTGCACGTATTCTGCTGTACGTGTGCATCCGTGTTTGTTTGTGTATGACTAATACACTTGATGTATGGCCTTAAGCTCTGACACTGGCTGGTAATCCTGAGCTTTCCCCTGATTGTGCAAGTTGCAAAAACCTTGGAGCACACCTCACACATTCTGACCCCCTGCCTACTTTTCACCTCGCCTCCGCCCAGCTGCACCCAGTGGACCACACCAGAGCCCAGATCCACACTTTCTGAGCCACCTTGGAAACTTTCCTGGCTGCTACCGCTGCTTCTCTTGCCAAGATTCCACACTATGCCCCCAGTCCACACGAGTGCCCTGTGTATATCTGTGAGAGAGAGAAGTGTTGAATACACCGCAGCCAGCTTAAATATCCATACTCCAAGATGTCTTGCCACCCAAAGGCCCATAAACTTTGTCAAAGCCGTAGTGACTGTCTGCAAACTTGTACAAAAGTCAAAGTTTCTCCTCTTGTCACTTTCCACAGGCAGCTGATGGAGAATCAGATCACTGTGATCGAGCGTGGAGCTTTTGATGACATGAAGGAGCTGGAGAGACTGTGAGTACCACTAGAGGCTTAACGCGCTTTGATTTCTTTTCAAAACTTGAACTTAAAAAGAAAATCCCACCCTTCTATCCGTTTCAGTGCTTGTATTAGTTGAGAGTAATGAGAATAACAGGAGGGACCGGTTGTAAATGGTGTATCAAGTGTGAGGCACTTCCCTGCCATTCCATTGTGGTTGGATGGTGCTGAGAGGGTACCGTGTGGGCTGGGAGAAATTTTTTATTAGCTTAGTCTGACAGGAATGCCCTCAGTGGGATGTGTGGGCTTAAAAGGCCTCCCCCACCGCAGACCCTGGCTCATCTGGACAGCACCAGGCCCCCTCAACAGCTTGTAAACCGCCTGGGATAACACACAAACAAACACAATCAACCACACCTCAGCGGCCTCATTATTAAATCAATAGTGCTACTCACATGGAAACATGCACAGCAGATGACTTTATGGACATGGGCTGTCATGCTGACATCGCGGTTAACTCATGAAAGTCTTTCCCCCGATCTGAAACCCACATTAACAATCTACATTACCAAACTGGAGGCCACGCACCGCTCGCATTCCCTCCTCCTCCGAACCCACCCATCCCAAATTTTTGGGTAGACGTTTCCATGTGCCAGACCAATGTGGAAATTAAGTGGCTCATTTCTGTAATGTTTAAAAGCCACTAACCCAACAGCAGGTACAGTTCAGTTCACCATTAAATCTACATGTCAGCTGGCCGGGCCCTCTTCTTAATGTATACACGAATGGCACAGCTCCCAACATCTGTCTGGACGTGTCTGAAGGCATGGCAGCGGCCTGCCTTTCAGATTTGCAGCCGCGCCGTGCCACAGCCACTGCATTCACTCCCATGTGCCTCCAATGGGCCATTCAGAAAAGAGAGAGTTGTGGTTTCCAACAGATTAGCAACAGTCTGTTCCTCATTGACTTAACTGTTGTATTTGCATAAAGGCTGCCAGTCTTGGATGTTAGTTGTTTGACATGGAGTCGGTTGCCAACCACTACTCCTGTCGGCGCTTCCTCGGCCTTGAACAGGCTCAACCTTTTCTCTTAATTTTATTTGGGAACATCTTGTTTTGATAGATCGCAGATAAAATGTGTACATCCTCATACGACTGGTGGATGTAATTCACTTGTTCAAATGTTTCCTGGGAAAAAAGTCGGCGTGACACAAGATTCCACGAGGTGCAGCGTTGTAATTTAGCTGTGCAGAGATAATTTACGGCAGTGTCTCAGACTAGCGGTTTAATTCCCCTGAACTTTCAGTTGGATATTTATGTGACATCCAGAGCACACTGAAACACAATAGCCTGTGGCTAAGCTGATCCTACAGCAGCTAGGAGAAATTATTCACAGCCTACACACTCATGGATATGCACACACACACACACACGCACTAACTCAATGGCTGATCGTACGCTTTCCCTGCCGCAGGCGACTGAACCGTAATCAACTGCAGCAGCTTCCTGAGTTGCTCTTTCAGAAGAACCCTGCCCTGTCTCGACTGTAAGTACATTCACTTTTTTTGTCTCAGTTCAGTTGACTTACTTTTTCTACTCTCAAGCAACTCCAACTTTGTCTTCTTCTTCTTCTTCTTCTTCTTCTTCTTCTTTATTATTATTATGCAAGCCCCCAGTATTGCTTAGAGATTAATCCAGGCTTTGGTTTGATTTGGTTTAAACACAATTACAGAATGATTAAGATTCAATTGGACTTGCTGGAATGGACTTAGAGACTCATTCAGAGTTATTAATGTGTCAACTCGTATTGTCTGTGAGCCAAAATGAATTGGATGAGTGGAAATCTGAGTTCTTTGCACATCGTCGCGTCTCCGTGCCAAGTCATCTGCAGTTTCTTTGTGTTGGTGTGTCCACTGGTGACAGGGAGCTGATGTAGCATTAGTACTTGAGCTCAGCTCCAGGGGAAATGATGCCTGTGTTTCTTAATGAGATTGTTTCAGGTCAAATCCTCCGTGCTCACTCTGACAGTCGACTCCACCTCATATGAATAGAATGTGCCATCGCAGTTTTATTCTTGTTGAGACCAATCCTATATTGTCACACACCCACACATCCTTCCACTCGTGCACCTCATACAGTCACACAATCCCACAGTAAGCCTTAACTTTTATTCCCGTCTGCAACAGGACCTGGTGTTTTGGTCTTCGGGATAATCAGTGTCCCCGTCGCTGTCTGATCATTTCGGCCCCCATTATTCCAGTTCGGATTACCTGGAGCATCTGGGAATAATGAAACAGTGGGACATGGAAAAATCATTTCCCTCGCTTCTATCCACACAAAGTGGTACTGCTAACCCGTGGTCCCGGCCTCAGCCCTCCGTCTGTTTATTTTGCGTTTGATCTTTAACACCATCTTGAATCTATCTGTCACTTCCTTGCAACTATCTCCCCATGTCACCTATCATTAAGCCAAAACCAGCCCATGTGGCTTTGGGGCAAAGCCTCGTCCTTTAGGGCAAGGTTGGCCTTTTTCTGCGGCTTCCTAACACTGAGCAGCACTGAGTTGTTTGTCTCGCTGGAGAAGGCGCAGAGCCGACCGAGGCCTCCCAGACCAGCGCACGGCCTTGAACAAGTGTGATTAGTCCATCTGGAGCAGCGGGCTCTGCCAACAGCCAGAGGATTGTGCTAACACAGCTCCTCTGCTTCCTTCAATCTAACTTCATGGTCATTATTCTAAATCTTGCGCTGGCTCTTATGCCATGCTCTGGAGAATGAGACTTTGTTTAACATTGCCTAATCGATTCGCTATGTGTCTGTGTATACACTCATTTGCTCTTTATCCTTGGCTGGATAAAGGAGAAACGTAATTGACCTCGAAGCTTTTCAGGTGTGGAAATGCCACACTTCTTCTTCTTTTCTTTTTTTTTTTAAACACTTAAAACAAATGAACGCTTCCCGGTCGTGCAATCGATAATAACGCACAATAATCTCCATGCTGCCTGTGTTTGACTGACGGATACTTTGTTGCGAAAGGCTTCTGGCGCTTGTTAAAAATTAGGGCTGGTTGTAGCGCGGGATTAGGAACAGCAGTTGAAGACAAAGGTTTCTCCTAAGGTGTTTTTCTGCTCCTGAGTGGTGTGTCTGGGCCACACCGCGGGTTCTGGTTGCAGTCTGATGTGGTTAGGTTACAGGCTTGTCTCGCTCCCGCCAGCAGCTTTTAATGGACTTAAAAGGTCCTCATCTCCCAGAGGAAGACTTGCGCCGCTTTTTCATGTGCACATTTGTGCGTGTGTCTGAGGAACGACAGAGAGTGTGTGAGAGAGAGAGAGAGACAGATGGAGAAGGACAGTCTATGGTTGCAGATGTATTTTCTGTGTGTGTCTTTGCACTTGCTCAAAGAGCTCACTGGGACTTGTTAGGGTCTGCCTTTATGATCCTAACAGAGAGGTTAATGTGAAAGCCCGCTGCCCTCAGGTGGATCACTAACCCAGATGGTTTCTCTTCTCTTGGAAGAAGGATTAATTGCCCCCTCCCCCCCAACGCCACCCTTTTCTACACTCTTATACACTCATGCTGTCTGTCTCATCCACTCCCCTCTTTTTTTTTTTTTTTTTACCTCTTTTCTCTGATTCTGGTGCGAGGGTTTCCGGGAAAACGTGTTTAACAAAGTGACTATTTTGTCGTGGACGTCCCGCTGAGAGGACAAACAGAGCGAAGGGCAAAGGGGATGGAGGAGCGAGGGACAGGAGATGAGATCGTTGCTCTCATTAAACTTTAGAGGAAAAGCTGCCGGGTTAATAAAAGGCTGCTGGTTAAATGAGCGGTGGAGTGTTGTGTTGTGGGGAGTTTTTAAACACTTGATCCCATGCAGTCATTAAGCTAATGGGGTAATGAGTTTTCACTACAAAGGCAAGATGGGAATTAATGCAGGCGCTCTAGCTGGAACACTTTTTGATTCTGAAGAAGGGCTTGACTAAATCAGAGAACCCTAATTCATATTTAGAAATAATTGGTTATTATCTCCTGCACAAATTCAGCCGAAACTTCAAACTCATTTGCAAAATGAACAAAACGCAGTGTGTACACAACTGTTTAACACAGATCACGTCTTTCGCTTCCTTGAGATTCGACGTCTTTATCTACGCCCCGCACTCCCCCTGTCTCTTCCCATGCCAGGGAGATACCAGAGACGCTGATGAATGCCAGGCAGAGGAAAGAAAATTGGAATTGATTAGGGATGATTAGAGATGGTTAGAGTTAGTTAAAGCCACCTGTGATTGATGGCAGCGACGAGAAGGCATGGGAGCGGTGGCGCGGAGGTGAGAGCGGCCGCGCTGAACGCCGGTGAACAATAACAGCGAAAAATAGAGCTGCATTCATCACTGTTAACGACCTGTTGCCCCGGCCCCACCACCCTTGACTTTTCCTTATTCCACTTCCACTGACTGCGCTTCAGATCTGTAATCTACTCATCCGTGTTTGTAATTAGCGTCTTTTCGCTGTGGGAGAGCGGGAAGAGGGGAGGGCCGCGGCGTGGAGGCCTAGGTGAGCGGAGCTGGAGGAGTGCAGAGCAGTTAGCCTGATAGCTGGCCCCGGGGAACAGCATCTGGTTTGGGCTCAGGATGGGGGTTTGGCTGGAGGAGGAGGCAAAGGGGGGTATTTTGCGGTTTTTCATTACCGTGTTGCCGTCTCGCTGCCACAAACAAACACCGGCAACTGCGCGGGCTTGTTCGAAGGGGTGTTTCTGTCATTAACGGCCGACGTGCTGAACATGACGTGATCGGGTGAGGGGATGGTTAGGCAAGGTTTTCCCTTGTGTGTATCTCCCCCCGGGGGGGCATGGAGGAGGGGGAGGTTGAGAAGGGAGGGTGTGGTAGTACCTGCTCTACAGGGGAGCAGAGGAAACCCTGGCAAAAGGTTTTAGAGAGGGCGTGTCTCATCTTTCAATATCAGGTTAGCGCCTGGCAACTGGGTACCTCAGTGTACACAAACCCTAAACACACGCTGAAATACTGCAGGGGACACGCAGGCGTATGCACACGCCCACACACACACACACCCACGCATAAGCGAAAGAGAAAAGAGAGGGAAAATGTAAATAACACTAATTAGATACAAACACACACGGAATAACGCTATAATTACATCTCTGTGTGCTAATGTGTGGATGGCATGCACACACGAGGGATTACGTTCTTTATATGGCTTTGACTGTAGATAAAAGAGCTGCTCCAACTATGTGTTGATGCAGCGCTGCCTCTTCTGTGTTTGCGTTGGAGGGATGCTCTGTTTTCTGTTTGTTGACGGCTTGATGCTTAGGGAACGGTAGCTCGGTGTGAGAAGAAAGAATTGTTTGGTGGAAGGAGGAGGTCTAGAATAAATAATGTGCACTATCATTAAACCTATAAATCATCTCCCTGTCACCGTATTCTCACTCGCCGAGGACTTCGTTAACCTTCAGCATGCAGCGTTTCTCCCTTTTCATTTGCTTCACGACTTGAAAGCTCGCCGGCGTTCCAGTGAGTTTTTGTGCCGCAAAGCAAATTAACTGTTTTGGCTTTTGGCTTTTCGTACATGACTGCATGAAAGACGGATGTGAATGCTTTTTTTTTTTTTTTTTTCCCTCCCCTCATAACTGTTTCTAAGTGCTATGTGTGCGTCTGTGCATGCATGTGTGTGTTCATCTGGCAGCCTGTTAATGCTCCGAGCTGGTCTTGTCGTTTCCTTCTCTTTGTCCCTGCTGATGAATGACCTGCTAGGTCTCTCTCTGTCGTTCCCTCGGAGGACTGTTTGGGCCCCCGCTTGGCAGCAGTCCCCATGGCAACCCATCTTCATCGGGAGGTTTCTGTGCCATCAGTAGCAGACATCCTGATTTCTTGACTGTGGTTTGTCTGACACTAAGTAAACACGGACAGACTTCAGTGAGCTGAGCTAACTTCAGGCAGACTGAAAGCCGAATAGCTGCATGCACAAAAATGGAAACTTTACTTCCAGCATCTACTCAGATTCTTCTTGTTTGAGTCATTTGGATATTTGTAATCCACGTGTCACTCAAAAGTCCGTGTTCGGGGCTAAATTTGTTTGAAATCATGTAACACAGATTCTGTTTCTGTAAAGAAGCGTCACCATCTAAACAAATGAATCCATTTGCTCTTGGGAGAGTGCACGGTTGAGTAAATGAAGCGAAAGTCTCTCATTTGGATGGAATTACAAACTTAGGAGATGTTAGGCTGGAGTTTTTTTTTTTTTTAGGATTGTAAGTGTTGGGTAAGTTACTTCGAAACATAATGCATTACTTATTACTTTTTTATTTACTGTAATTTCAAAGTAATTAGTTATATACATTATAATATTGCTGTCTTTGAATTCTTTGATTTTTTTTCTCCTTTGCTAACCATCAATTTGTATAAAAACACACAATTAATTTATCAATTCTGGGTTTAAAATCCATTGTAACATATTTGTACCAAGAAAAGTATTACTATTATTATTTTTGTAATGCCTCACATTGCTGTGTTACAGCAAAAAGTAATGCATTACAGTAATTGCCTTACTCTTGTAACGCGTTACTCCCGACACTGATTGCAGAATACCTGATCTGCATGGCAGTCGACCAAAGAAATACCAGGCCGGCCTTAACTCCTTGCCCCTGCCCCTCTTCCTGCCCCTGTCCTTGTCAGCTGGTAAAAGTGGCTTTTATGGCTTGTCACTGTTTTCTTTACGAGTCGGACCGTGTGTGAGAGAGAAATGCAGACCAAACCATGTGAGGGGAGCGGAAGCCAAAAGGGGGTAATTTAAAAACCACTCTGCCATCTGAAATATTCACAACCGCACAGCACAAGGAGCGAGGGAGAAAGAGGGGACAGAAAAGCAGACGGGGGAAGAACGAAGTTAAAGAGGAGGGACATGGAGACGGTCAGAGGTGCAAAGAGAGACGAGCGGAGATGGGGCAAGGGCCGGAGAGAAATGGCGGTGTTTATATTTACTAACAATTCTGTGTCCTTCCTCATGACTAATTGAAGAGATGGATTGAGGCTGGTTAAATATTCACACTAAAGCGCGGGGATGTCGGCGTGTCCTGTGTGTCCGTCGTTGTCTGGCACATACACACTCATGCCGCCTCTGATGCTCTAAATATTCGAACAAACAAACAAACAGGCGGGGACGAGTTCTTCCACGCTGACCGTCCCGGTCTTGAGCGCGTGCATGCGTGTGTGTGTATGTGTGCGCGCGTGCATGTACGTCTTCTCGTTGGGGACTGTCCTGGTCATTATGAATTGATACGGCATGAATAAGACATCACAGTGTGGTCTAGATCCGTCATGAGTATACACACACAGGGATTTCACTTGCGGAGCTGCTGAAAGAGGCCTCCTCCTCCTCCTCCTCCTCCGCCCTGCGCCGCTGCCGCTAGTTTGCCTCTGTGACGGCTGTCTTTGCATGGTCCAGATTGGAATTGACACACTTGGGAGAAAAGGCTACCCTCATGTCCTCACACATACACACACACACACGCACAGACAAACACACACTTAATCCCTGCAATCTCAAAGCAGGGGTTTGAGGAATGCTGCAGTCCCGTTCCAGGAATAACAACCAGTGCTTGTAGGGTTGTTCTGCTTGTCTGTGTATGAACGCAAGCTTAGTGGTCGTGTGTGTGTGTGTGTGTGTGTGTGCATAGTGGTTCTATACAGTCAGGCAGCATGGAGTATGAGCGTAGCTATCGGAATGAGAAACCCAGCTCATTCATCACGGCCGTAATAGAGTGCAATCGCCCTGCGATGGGTGTTTCCCTCACTCAGTGCATCTGTCCATCTCGTTTCGGTTCATTTCGAGATCTGGGGTTTCGATCAACACTATCTGCTCTGGATCATCGCGTGGAAGTGGCGTGTGTGAGGGGCTTAGTCGGAGGACTACAGTATGTTTTGTGTAATCTCTAGTTATGAGCTGTTAGGGTCTGGTCTTGAGACTCTGGAGCTCAGTGTTGGACGTGACCCAAGCAGACCCAAACACAACCTCTCATCCCGTGGGTGGGGAGAGGGGGCGAGAGGGGCTTTCGAAAAGCCTTCCCAACATCCTGTCGCCCGACGCTCACACTCAGAGAGCCCACACGCGTACAGTAAATGATTGTTCCAGCCCTATCCTGTGGCCTCGGGCTCTGTCTCTGATTCTGAGATTTAAAAAAAGAACAAACAAACAAACTGCAGGGCAAATTATGTCTTCACAGACATACACACACACATAGGCATGCACACACACACACACACAATCACACGAATGCCACTGCACACATTGCTTTACCCGCCTCCTGCTGATGTGCTGCTGTAGCAACCGAAGCTCCGCAGGGCCGGGACTCGGGCTGTTTACCTTCTCCGAGCAAGCGGAAGACGCGCAGAGAAAGAAAAAGTTGGGAGGTGAAAAAGTTCAAAAAGAGCCTCATATTTTCTGAATGAAATCTGATCCAATAGCTTGGGAAAGTGTGGTGTAATGGATGGAAAGAGATTTTGGGATTTTTAGTTGTGTGTGTGTGTATGTATAATTATGGGCTTTGGATGCATCCCTTTATCCTCTGGAAGGAGAGTCTCGGTTGAACTCCTTCCTCTTCCCTCTGGCTATATTTCTGTGTCTGTGTGTGTGTGTGTGTCTGTGCGTGTGTGTGTATGTGTACTGTGGGCTGTGTCTCCTCTCTGTCTGTAGTAAGGAGGTCCATTCTTAGGCTTTTAAACTTAACACACCTTCAGGCCTTTTGTTCTTGAGACTCCACAGGCTACAGAGCTGCTGCTGCTACTAAGTCACTCAGAAAAGATGGTGTTTTGTGTGGCTTGAGGTTATTGAGGTGAGGATGTTGCGGGTTAATGGTGAAAAGAAGCAGACTTGTGACTACAGGTCTTTTTTTCCTTTTTTTTTTGTCAATCTGAGCTGAGTAAGACCTTTTTTGTCCCAGTGAGGCTGTAGTTTGTTCTTTCTGGTCTTTCTGTGAGATGTCCTTGAGAAAACTTTATTCCTAAAACACAAAGATCAGCCACAACATTAAGTCCACTGACAGGTCAAGTAGATGACATTGACCATCTTGTGACAATACAATGTTCTGCTGGGAAACTTTTGGACCTGGCATTCATTTTTGATGTTACTTAGACATGTACCACCCACCTAGACCAGACCAGGCACCCCCACCCCATAGTAATGACACTCCTTGATGGCAGCAGCCATCCCCAGCAGGATGCAAACACAAACACACAAAAACGGTTTTAGTACAACGTAGGGTTAGGGTTAGGATTAGGGTTAGGCATCAAATTCACTAGATCCCAAACTGAAGAAGAATCTGTGAGATACACTGGAACAAGTCTGATCCACAGAGGTCCCTCCAATCAACACATAAGACCCAAAGGCTCACACTAACAACATTCTGTTAACACACACCACAGGACACCCTCAGTAGGTCCATGTCCATTCTCTGATGAGTCACAACTGACCTACACAATATACAGTAAGTAGTCATACCTGATCAGGGTTCATTTTTATCGAGTTTGAGTTCTTTGAGTTGTCTACTACTTCTTCAAATACAAAACTGGCAACAAAACATTATATCAAAATTGAACCTACTTTATGTTTTGGTTATTTTTTCTACTGTATTACTGGTTGGCATAGCTAGCCAACTTCCCACACTGAAGGAAAAGTGTGGTTTTGTTTTTCTTTTCTTTTCTTTTCTTTTCTTTTCTTTTCTTTTCTTTTCTTTTCTTTTCTTTTCTTTTCTTTTCTTTTCTTTTCATTTCTTTTCTTTCACTTTAATTTGCTCTTCTTTGCACTATATGTACCATACTATTTTTTTTATACTATTTTCTCCATCAGATACGTCCAAATACTATATTATACGTTCCTAAATTTAATAGTTTTCACTTATTGTATAAATAAGGAATATAAAAACTGTATGGAATGTATTTCTAGCGTCCAAACCACTTACACACAGTGCAATGAACCTATTATTATTATTACAATAGAACATGGTCCATCTGGTCCAACACACATCCAACACCCAGATCGACATCATATCAACTTTCAGGCAAACAACTGCTACTTTGAGTCATGAAAACACTCGAGTCGACCTTTTTCCCCCTTATTTGGAGATTCATAGTAATGAGTTATGGGCACATGTAAACATTCTCTGTGTGACTGGTGGAAAATGACAAACATGCGCGGCACCTGGGAAGTGAAGTTTAAACACGACATCGTTCAACTGTTTCGAATGCCGAATCCAACCAGAACCTTCTGCCGTGTGCCTCTGCGCTCTCTCCGGCTTTCCCGGTAAACAAAAGACACTTGTCTGCTTAGGTAAGTGGACAGCCTGCATTCCAGTAAAAAGACATATTGAGCAGTGTGGTGGCTGTGAGCGTAGCAAAGAGGAAAAATCTGAATTCCAGTACAAATGCCTATCTGTTTCCAATATTGGCTCCCTCTCACAATACTTTCCCACTGGCATCACAGCATGGAGCCGTGATCCCATTAGCCTCAGAGTGTATGTGTATTATTATTGTGGATATATATGTTGTTGTTTTTGGGTGAGAAACTGTATGATGTTCTGTGCATGGGGTGTCTTTCCTCCTCAGCTTCGTACAGTTTAACAGGAAATCGCTGGGGGATGGAATTGATTCTCCTTCCCTGCAGTTTCGGCTAGACGTGTACACACACACACACATGCACACGCGCTCGCCCGCCCTGCCCCACCCAAACAAAGCTTTCAGAAATGAGTGTTACATCTGAGATGCAGCCAGACCTTTGTGTGTTTACCTGCTTGGCAGTCGCACCAATCTCACACCTCAGAGGGAGCGAAGAGGAGGAAAGAGACAGAGTATTGATTGAAAAGGAGGGAGTCGCCGAGACATGGAGAGCAGAGAGGATGAAAGAGAGACAAAGATGGAGCAGGATGGAGAGGAGTATGAAACACCTTTTGCAATCATTTCATTTTATAGATATAATATTTTATATTGGATTCCTTATTTTCATAAAGTTTTATTTATTTTCCTCCCTCCTGAACTTTTTTTTTTTTTAAATTTTGGATAGTTTAAAGTCCTTTCCTCCCAAATCCAGTGTACTGCTGCAATTCAACCGAGCAAAAAGACAGACAATGAAAGGAGTGGAAAGAGGCTAAAATAAGTTAGAGGGCAATAGGAGGAACTGAAAGTGACAGCCGGTGCCTGGGAAGCAATAACTAGTGCGGGGATAGAGTAAGTGGGGTCGACAGATAAAGTGAAAGAGGGAAGAAGGGGCACAGAGAAGAAAGATTGGCCTCATCTGTGGACTTTGAAAGGATTCTCATCTCTTCTCATCTGTGTGGCTGTTCTGGGAGACAGAGGAGGAGAGGGAGCCAGGGGCACCTGCAGAGGAGCATTAGCCAAAAGCCCCATTATCACTTCAAAGCTGGACTCTGCTGGAGGAGGCCTGAGTGACACTGGGGCCCTGCAGAGGATGAAACAGTGCACAGAGATAGGAGCAGGAGGCCTCCTCCCTCGGCCAGTTTCCCCCTCTCTATCATCCCCTCTTCTCCTTTTACTGTACCTCACTTCCTCCATGTCATCCACCTTGTCCTTTACCTTCCTTATCGCTTTCCATTCCTCCCCCTCTGTTATTTCCTCCCTATGCCTTATCTGTATCTTTAACACCTGGCTGCTCGGATGGCAAGCCCTATGCGAGATCTCTTCCTCGCTACCCTTTCCCTCCTGGCTGGATTTCTCCATCTTCCCTGGCTTATAAAAGGCCCGGGGAGGGGAGGCCCTGATGAGCCTCAGGCTGTGGTAATGAGCTTGCAGACCCTTTCATGTGGAGATCAAGCCAACGGCTGGAGGGGGGTGTTGTTGGTGCTGGTGTTAGTGAAGTGGATATTAACTGCACAGGGCTGTGGCTTGTAGAGTAAAAGAGAGTAGTGGGTCAAGCTAACCCGGACCAGACCTGGAGATGTTCCCATGAAGTCAAGAGTGTCCAAAGGCAGGCATGGAGACACGCACTACTGTCAGAGAGCGGGGTGAATCATGGTAGTCTGTGTAAATTATAGCATTCCTCTGTCCAATACATTATCCCCCCCTCCCAGACCTTTACTGATATTTACAGGCTACAAAAGGTCAGATACTTAAGGCAGGGCAACAGCATAAGCCAGAAAGCAATAGCGAACACACAGGCAACATTTTCTGTTGCCACTCCCTGCTTTCTCTGTGTCAACACTTCATAAATTTTCCATGTAAATAAGTCTAGGGAATAGAAATATATTTGAACAAGGTCGGAGGCTCTTTGACCCAAAACTCCTTAAATTCTTCTTCCCTGACCCATCATGTCCCTCCACCCATGGATGCCCAGCCACAAACAATTACTGCACCCTCATCCCGACATGTTCATCGAGCCCACAGACAGGGGTCACTTCTGTCTCGTCGATTACGGCCGCCATGTTTCACGTGCGGTTGTAGGTGATGAATAATTTTTATCCAGGCTGTCGCACGTCATCAAATATTAAGAAAAGCGCATCTGTCTCGCGTTTTCCGTTTTCACCTTGCAGTGGCTCCAAACAGCAGCAATTAGCAAATATGTTCGGTTTCGTGCGACACAAATAAAGATGCTGTTTGTGTGTACACCGGGTAGCAGGGAGGAAACGTCCAGGTTCCACTTCATAAAGCCGCTGTAAAAGAGAGGAGGCCATTCAAGACGAACAAAGAGTTTTCACATGAACAAGCTAACAGACTGGTGACCAACCTCCCTCCGCACTTCCTCAACACTCATTTTACCCAATTTATTTCCTCCCTCTTTCTTTACCTCCCCCTCGCTCAGCACTTCCTTGCTCTGTCTCCCGTTAATAATCGAGAAACTTTTGTTTGGGTTTGCAGATTTCACGGCGGTATCAGTGTCAGAGACCTCTCGTCTGTTTTGCCGTCAGAAATGGGAGATAGCGGCAGAAGTCCAATTAAGCATTTATGTCTCATAAATATTTCGGTGAAATCATTACAGCTTGAGCCAGTCATCTAGGCGGCTGTTATTTCCCGCATCCCTTTGTCTTTTTATAGTGTAGCTCCTAATAGTTTCTATGGAGACTGAATTGGCAGAGCGCTGTTATGCTGCATTGGGCCCCTCGGCGATCTCACCCTCACTCACCTTCCTACCTGTGTTTCTGGATATAGAAAGCTGAAAGATGGTGATACATCTGCGTTAACACCCTCGCTGCTCTAAGGGCAGAGAGAGACGAGGAACTGTTAAAAGTTTGTTTCGCGGCACAAGTAAAGTCAGAGCTTCGGGATGTCAGTGTTAACAGTCAGGTTAGTTAAAAGTCTCCCAGGCTGGCTGTGAGGAAGTCGTCAGAGCGCTGTCAGACCTGTGTAAGTCTGCACAGAGACAAAGACATTATGTATTTTTTCTTGCTTTTATTTTGCTTTCCTGTTTTTACTCCCAACCTCCTGTCATACTGAAGATTTGAGTAAAAAAAAAAAAAAAAAAGACAGAACTAGATGATTTGTTTATTTTTTCCCCCTCAAGTTGTTAGAAGTAGCTGAGACGTCCAGCGGGGTTAGAGAAGCACTGCCTTGTTTCCCAGGCAGGCACCCTCTTTGTGACATGGTTAAAGATGTGTCCTAACACCATTCCCATCACCCCTACTCCCCTCCTCTCCCCACCTTGGCTCCCATCCCTCCATCCCTCCCTCCATCTCTGCAGAATAGCCTGCCCTTTGCTCAAGCCATTCCGTCTCCTTGGAGCTCATTGTTCCCTGGTTGCTAGGCGATGGCTGGGGCCTCATTTGGTCACCTTGGATACAGGGGGGAGCCTGGGTATTTGGTGAGGGGTCAGGGCTGACAGAGGTGACGTGAAGGTGTGTGTGCATGCGTGCGACTGCGAGGTTGTGTGAACGAGATGCGTGTGTGTGTGCGTGCATGTTTGTGTGAGTGTGTGTGTTTGGTTAAGGGTCAGGCGTGACAGCGCCGCTACAATAGGGTGGGGTGTGACCAACCCCTCCTTCGCTATTTATTAGCCTATTCAATCACCCACTCCCCTGCTCCAAGCCAGGCTGGGCCAGGAGGCAGCCGGGCTGTCAGTCAGCATGGAGGGGGAGGGGCAGAGAGGGCATCCCAGAAAACATAATTAATGTGTAACACAAGAGCTGCTGTATCGCTCTATAGAGGAAATTAAAGAAACAAGCGGCCACTGCAACCGCAATTACGCCACTCTGAATAGGCCACTGTCTTTGAGTTGTCAGGGCTGTTTCAGGCCCTCACACCTGCTCTCTCTTTCATCTCTCACCCTTTCCTCACTCTCTCTCTCTCCCTCTTTCTGTCTTTCTTCCTTTTCTTCTAAACTGTGAGTTTCCCTCATTCTGCAAAACACACGCCAGGGGAGACCCTCTTTGTCCGTCGGCCTCCTGAATTCCGATCCTCAATCGTCAAGCTAGCTGCGGCTGGCCAGTCTTGGAGGGCCCTGGAGTGGCTTTCATAAACCGCCACAAAAACGCGCGCGCACACATACAAAACCTATGCGATTGTTGCCGAGGCTTGAGCACTCATCGAGTGAGTGGAAGTGGTGAAATGAGCAAAACGCGGAGAAACGGTTTTAGAGAAGCGGCTCTTATTCAAATGAGGCCCATTCTCATCTCTATTCCTGTCCGTCTTCCTCTACCTCTGTCTCTCTGTGTGCTTCCACGTTATTGTCTAAATAGCGCAGTGATTAGCTGCAGATACCGGCTCTCTAATATCATTATGCTTTGCTTTGCTTTGCTTTGCATCCCTGGGCCCTTAGAGGAAAGCCGTCAACGAGGGTTTTACCCCTAAATTAAACTTTATTAAGAATGACTCACCGCCAGTGTTATGCGAGTGTGAGTCATCAGTGTGTGTTTTATTTAACTTCTTAGCCACAGGCAAGCATTTCCCCTTCCCTCTATCTCATTCTTTTTATCTCTATTTTTATCTGCATAAAAAGTGTGCATCCATTGCCTGTTTTGTCCCAGCAGGAATGTGAGTAGCAACAAGCTAGCGCCCAGAATGGATTTTGCAAAGCATCGCAGAAAAAGTCTGCGGTTGCCGTGCAAAAAGTATTCCCTTGGGAATCCACTTTACTCCGCCAGCGTCTGCGTGTGTGTGTTCCAAAACCAACCGTGGGGTGAAAATCGTTGCAAATTACCAGCTAAATGACTGCCTTGTGTTCTCATCACTCTTAATGAGCCAGAAGGAATGCGATGTCCTCACCTGAGCTGTAACTGATAGCAGATATACGGAGGATCCGACATGTCAGTGCAAAAGGAAATGAGCCTGGCACTGCGGAGGGCATACCTGAACTGAGTGGCAAGGGTGTGTCTGGCCTCTCAGGGTTCACCGCTCTGACAAAACCACAGTGGTAATGCAGCAGAAAATGGCTCCAGAAACTGGCATGTGACCTCGGAATCAGTATGACACTGGGAAAGTCGGTCGTGCTTGTTTTTCTGAGCCTCACGCAGTTTCCGGAAGAGTCATTAGAAAATCATTGAGTGAGTGAGCAGGGATTCATATTCATGGTATTCATCAAAACAAGTTATTGAAAGCAGCCAGCGCATTCATTTAGTGGCTCGGCTGAATTCATCCGTTGGACTTCATTGATGTGGTGTTGACCCCGGACCACGGCGTGCACTGCCGTCAGTGTGGCTTTGTTAGCAGTGCGGTAACCTTTCTTTGTGCCCGTGTTTGGGCCAGTAACCTTGCTTTGTGTTGCCGTGTGTATCTGGGTGTAGTGTGACTCCCCTTCTCCATAAATCACTGTCAGATTCCAGTGGTACAAAACAAAGCCCTCGCCTGAAGCTTGGATAATGGGGTTGTTGGTGCATCTGTGTATGCATACGTTCGTGTGTGCCAAGCCTGTTGCCCTTCATTTACCAATCAGCGCCGCACAGAGTTTATGAAAATTCATTGAGTGTGAGATGAGCTTTTTTTTTTTTTTTTCCTTCAGATGAATATTGCACGAAATGCCGCACTGGGTGACAAAACACTCCATCGATTTTGAGTGGGAAGGGCTGCGGGGGGAGGGGGGTGGGGGGGACACGGGTGAGGGAATGAGGTTGATCGCTGGTGCGTGATGGAATAAACTGGAGAATTTCTGTCACTGCATGTGTGACTGTGCGTGTGTGTGTGTGTGTGTGCATGTCACACACAGGGGTCTAATAAATAAATGATGTCTGAAATGAGAGCAGCTCTCCCTAGACCATCTCCACTTCATGAGAAGTGCTAGTTTACAACTCCGCACAGACGCATGCTCACTCACATGCTACATCCATGGCTACCGGAGCCGCCGAATGCACTGTTGCTCTCCTTTCCAGGAACGTGCCTTTCCTGCGGGCCCCTAAGTGTGTGTTCTCGCTCCCAGGCCTCCGTCGCGTTGCACTCTGAATTCCGCCCATGTTGATGGTGGAGGGATGGGAAGCATTACTGCGCAGGCCAAAGCAAACACACACACACATGCATATAAACACCTACGTTGTGAGAGAGGCTGGAGAGCATTAGCGAGCTCAACAGAGCAAACACGGTGATAAAGGCAGGATTTGGGTGAATTCTAATGGGAGGAAGCAGTGGGGCAGGGAGAGGATTTACCCCTGGTATCCCCGCAGGCCCGGGCACGACAGGAGCCCCGAGTTTGGTAACCAAACAGTTTGTGGCGCTGACTCACAGTTCCTGTGTTTGCTCTGCGGGCTGTCCTAACATATCATTACTTCTCTCCGGAAAGGCAACCTTCTCCTCAGGAGAGACTTCTGCCTACCTTCCAGACAAAACCTGACCTTTTACTTTCTCCCACCGGTAAATGAACCGACGCCGTCCTAGATGAGCTGTGAGAGCAAACGAGAAGTGGCGGTGAGAGACGAGCGGATCCACGGTGTCAAGTTGAGGGCAGTTGTGGCACAGAAGATTCCCACAGTTTTATTGTTTTTGGAAGATTTTCAAACATCCCATTTCTAGGCAACTGAAGCAAAGGTCAAAATGGAGGAAGGAAGCAGAGAACAACAGACTGGAGGGAGATGGAGGGAGAGAGAGGTTGATGGTAGGGGATACAGCCTGGAATGCTGCAGTGGTTTTAATTACAGACAGAGGAATAGGCTTTTTAAATATTTAGAGAACAGATGATCTCTCGGGCTGCGTGTGTTTGTGTGTATGAGTGTGTGTGTACGCGCACATGCATGTGTGTGTGTGTGTGTGTGGGCCGCATTACATGCGTTGTGTATGCAGTGGGCTTGTAGATGCAGCAGTAAATGAGTGCACAAATTGCAATGTCACTAAAAACCTTCATTTTGAGTTTTGTCTCGATTACGATTCGGATTTTCTTTTCTCGAAATTATAACTTTTTGATCCAGTTATTTTAAGTTCCTAAAAGGCTGCTGTGTTAAAAAAAAAAAAAAAAAAGTTGGCAAATAACCTTTTCCCTCTGGAGGCAGAGCTTGGCACCTAATGATACACTAGGCAGAGGAAGTAACACATAAGAAACACACAGACACGAGACCGGCTGCTCTCTCTTAACAGCACCAACTTAATCTGCCAGACAAAATGCAAAAGAGACTTCACTCAAACTTGCAGGCCCTCAGAAAGCTTGGGAAGGCAGTAAAAGTCAGCCATAAGTGTGACGCAGTACAAGATGAAACAAGAGGTAATATTCGAGAAGTGTTTCGAAGGTGCTAAGTGCTCGATCTTGACAATGCGGGTCATGTTGTCGTAGACAAGCCTGAACTCCTCTCACAGATTTAAACTTTCCAGTCGGCTGCATCCGTCTGACTGACATCAGGGTGCAAAAACACGCGAGGGCTGTAAGCTCCTAATCATTAAACAGGGACCTGCGGGATGTAAAGAGACGTGGCTGCCGCCTGTGAGCACTAATCCATAGGAAGCTTGGATGCCAGAGTTAAGTGGACCAATATCCTCCGAGCATGTGTGAGGGGGCTGCTCTTGTTAAATGGGCGCTATCATGAGCGAGCATTCTCCCCCGTCTCTTGCCGCATTGTGTGTTTGTTCAGAGCGATGCCAAGGCCAGTCCAGACTCCGAATGGTAAACGGGCTGTAATTTCGAGGCAGCGGCGCGTTCTGCAGCCTCACATTGATCTGTCATTGACAGAGTTAATGAGCGTGGACATGAGGCACGAATCCTCGCCACAAAGACATCAAAGTGCCGCCGCAACGACCGGCCCGCTGTGAGACTGGCCTTAAGGCAGACACCCAGGCTGCCTCAACCCCTGACTCCCCAGGGGGGGAGAGGGTTGAGGGGAGGCATGGAGGAGGAGTAGGAGGAGGAGGAGGAGGAGGAGGAGGAGGAGGAGAGGATCTTGGCACCATGTGTAAGAAGTTTGCATGTCTCCATCCCTTTTCTCCCCGTATTTTGTGTCTCCCACACAAACAACCGCACATTTTTGGAGCATGTTTGGCATGTGTTTGCGGTCCTAATCAGATTCAGTTGGAGAGTCGCAGCAAACAAGGTTCCTAAACTAGATACTTTCTGTCTTTGCTCACCACCTGCTGCTTGGGAACCTGCTGGCTACGCACACACACATATATACACACAAGCCTTGCTAGGTAACCTGCTGGCTATCTGCCTTTTCATTCCTTTCTGTCAACAGCAAATAAGAGAAGGGGAAAAAGCAAAATCCGAGAACAAATATTAGCCTATGCAGACAAAGGCATTCCAGACGGAGTATTCACTCTGATTCGCTCATCCTTAAAGTCCCATCTTCCTCCTTCCCTCCGTCTCCTCAGCTGCCCCCACCCCCTCCTCTCTCACACTGCCACTCCTGTTCCTCCTTTTATTTCCTCCCAAGGTTTCCCTTTTCAGGCCCGGGCGAGGCTCCTCTGCTGTTATTGTCACTTTTGAAATCCCATCTGATTTATTACGGCAGAATACGTGTTTGTGTTTGTGCATGTGCGCGTGTCAGTGTTGTTTTTAAATCGTCAGTGGCATGACGTCCTTAATACGCAGGTAGAAACAACATCCATTTTAAGATTTAAGTTGTTCGTTTGTTGTAGAACAGACACACAAAATGCAAAAAAAAGAAAAAAAAGAAAATCCTCAATCAAGTTGGATCAAGTCGTTCAGACAATCAGAAGCTGACTGCCATCGCTTTCTTGCTGTTAGGGAAATGACTGCAGGCGGCACCAAGGCATTTTCATTTATTCAAACAATAACCACAGAGAATCAAAGCTGCTGTTTTCACTGTTGTGTTGATTTTGATTAGGTTCCTCTTTTCCATTTCGAGACAAGGCAAGGACAGAGACTTTTATTTTATCGACCCCTCAAATTCCTCTTGTGTCGTCCCATCTTTTTAGTAGTCCTCCTCCTGTTTGTCGTCTTCGTGCCTCCCTTGCCTCTGGGGGTTCAGATGTCATCCTCATCCTTGTCAGAGGAGTCTAATGGATCGGTCACGCTCAGGGCCCTCCCAGCCTGAGTCACAGAGCCGGGGTGAAAGGTCGTGACTAGGGTGAGATAGGAACCGCGGGGCGAGGACATCCGCTCGGCTGTTCCCAGCCGCGTACGAGCGCGGCTGCGTTTCGCTGTTCGTGCGTGCGGGTGTTATTTTCTCTGTAAACGCCTTTGTGCCCGTATGTGGAGCAGTTGGAGGGCAGTTTACACGGAGCAGAAAAATACACCAAAGAAAATAAATAGCAGAGTCCCGCTGCAGGATGTAGCATTGTCAGGTAAGCATATGAATGTGTACCCACACATGCACATAAATACACACACACACACACAGCCTGTGTCTGGCATATCCATCACAGCCTCTCGGGGCCTCCTGTTCTTTCCAGAGGTCAGAGTTGAAAATGGTATAGAGGACGCCTGCATAGACATAGACGTGTTTGTGTGTGTGAATGTATAGGTGCCTGATGGGTGCACAGCCTCGGCGATGGTTTGGTCTAGACCAGTGGGGTGATCTATTGCCATCTCAAGAAACACAAACCAAATGTATGTCTGGCAACGTGACAAGTCAACACATAGGGTGATGTATGGCGACTTGAAGTTTTGTGGGTCGGCAGCACTTTTACACCAAACAGTCGATGGTCTTTGCCATGTGTGTGTGTGTTTTTTTTTTGATAGGTGCAGGTTTTTCTCTATGCCTGATGCTTTTTATTCCCCATGACGGAGGTATGGTATAGAGAAATCGCAGCAGGCATCATTACTGCAGAGCACATTTCCACGCTTCTCTTGCAAATTTCTTTTGTTTCCAGTTTGACCTGGGTGATTTTATATTGCCAGCCCATTGTGTCCTGTTCTCTCCGTCCTGCATCTTTATTATCCTTTGTTTCTCCTCCACCCACCGCCCCTCTCCTCCTCCTCCTCCTCCTCCTCCTACTCCTCCTCATCATCATCATCCACCTCCTCCCTCTCACTTATTCTCTCCTTCATTCCTGGGTGGTGAGTTTTAATTTCATGCCCCCTGCTCTGGCAGTTGGTCCTTTAGTGAGTGCCAGGGTGGCTTTGTGACACACAGCCTCCTCTGGGACTAACAGCCTCTCTAACACACACACACACACACAGCCACAAGTATGCATGTGCTCAGCCCCGGGCTATCCATCGGCATTCATGCAGAACTTATGGCAATAAAATGATACAGAAGTTGCTTTCAAGAATGCACAAAGACGCATCGTGCCAGAGACAAGATTACACAAGTAAGCACAGTGACATGTTAGTTCAACTAGAGCAAATGAACTTCATTCAGTGTGCTCACACACGGGACAAAGAGCCACTGTATTCCCACTTATCCATCATAACTGTCATTGTTTCAGTAATTTATCTAAAGGTATTGGACTCATCTGGCTAGCTACGGTATGCTAACTGTACTGGCATGTATTCATTAATCCAACAGACGACTCCTGGCCCTGGGGAGCAATCAGTCTTTATGCTAATGCTTGTAGATGATGATGGATGGACGTGCTCCAGCCGCCATTGTGTTGGACACCGTTGGAAAACGGAAAGACTGCCTCTTTCATTCAGGGACACGTTTGCGCGCGTACGTGTCTGCGCGTTTGAGTGTGTATTCGGCCCCCGCGGTAATAATCCGTGCCTACGGCCTCACCTCCGCAACGGTTCATTAATCCTGAAAGCGCGGCCCGGCCTCATCTTTATCTCCCGAGCATTGCAGATCACATCTGCTGCTCCAGGCTGGCCACTCATTAATGAACACACCTCAAGGCAGTGCGCTTCTAAAATATTTCAAGGAATGCAGCTGACTGTCAAACAGCTGGGGGAAGTTTATGCGTTAAAGGAGCAGCTGAATCAAATCACCAAACATATTTTTGTAGTATTTAATCACGTAGGTCATTTTGGTTTTACTTGCCAAGGTTTTTAAGTAGCTGCTAGAGTATCTTTAGAATTAGTGTTTGACATAATGACATAAAATCTATGTGTCTTTTCAGGACCTAAAAGCACTTCTTTTACCAAGGAAATAATTCCAGTTGGATAGTTCACCATAATGCTATGAGAAATATGTCTAAACGTCTACGTGGAGCTTGTAAAGTTTGCTTCATTCACTCCTTTGCCCACCACTGTCTGTGGGCCGTCAGTGTAGGGGACAAGGTAAACATCCAGAGCGGCCGCTGACATCCATTGTTATGCTCTTTTTCTCAGGACGACTCCCACCCACTGCAGCACAGCTGGGACCAACTCCATTGTCCTCTCCTTCCTCTGCCAGCCTCAGCCGCGCTCCCACAAACAGAACACACACATGCAAACGCTTCCAAACGCACACACACACACACACACACACACACACACACACACTACCCTCAAGGCTTAGTCACAATTCCAGCTGGGTACCTTTTTTTTGTCTCCTAGCAACCGGCACCTTTTGCAATTCCTGGCCTTGCACCTTTAGTTTGGACAGAGCACCCCACCCCGACGTGAAGACTGAATGAACGCACGCACGCACGCGAGCTGACTCGGGGGGGAGTTTTTGAGTCGCCGCCTGAGCCAAATTGAATCTGAAAAGCATTGGGCCGTTAGCTCTGGTGGAACGACTTTCTTTATGCAGTGAAGTTAATGAAGAACACTGATAGAAATGGAAGCCCAGAGGCTCTGGTTCGCTCTTTTATTCAGATTCAGTGTCTTTTTCAAACTGTAGTGAAACCCACATGAACTCATGAGAACAACAAAATAACCGTATGACTTCGAGCATTAGAGAGAGGCATTGCGTTAACCAGTGCTGAGTCATCTAATTAAACGCCAGAACATAATAATAATGAAAGGAAATGCGACGCTAATCTACACACGGTGAACACCAGTACAAGCTGAACTAATGTTAATTTTAACACTTGGTATTGTGTACTTGGAGAGCGTGGCCGTCTGCCCTCCTGGCAGCCTCATGTGATATTCATGGAGGAGCTACATAGTCTCGGAGATCCTGCTGTTATTTATTCATAGCTTCACTCTGACCCCTGACATGTGCGCACACCTGTCACAGGAAGGAAATGCCGCCTCCTCAAACACACAGACACAAACTCACAGTGCTGGCTGACCAGTGGTTAACTTTTACCCCTTTTATTTATGTAACACGCCGCCTAGGACGCGCAGCGCAGTCTAGCTGAGCAGATACAAGGCGGCTAAACGTTTTTCACACCTTAAAAGCACACAGTCAGGGCGATGACGCAATGGCTGCACTGTAGTCGCTGCCACATTTGTTTAAATCCCCAGAAATGTAGCCAATCTTACCATTTATAGAGATGCTGCATTGTGAGCTTGGCCGCTTGTTATTTTTTTTTTTCTTCACAGGAACACGCATCTCGTAACCTAAACACATTTGCTCACATCTTCTTTCGCTAATTCCGCCCCGGTCATGTGTGCGTTAGTTGCTCTTGTGTCTAGCTTATCACTTGCCTTGTGTGTTTTGTGAATCACCGTGTGCGGAAATATTGGTACAAGAGGCCTGACTTACTGCTGATTGCTGTCTTGCTGCCTTAAGATAACGCGCGTGGGAGCGAAAACGCTGTAAATTTGTGGACACATGCTTTGACGGGCGTGTTTGTGTGCGCGACAGCGTGTCCCATTAAAGATAAGGTGATATATGGATGCATGTCCGGGGCGAATTGTTGACCTGGTGTCGGCCACAGTGCACCTGTCTGGTAGCAACCTTGTTTTCGCTGATTTGCTGATTAGCCAGTGCACAAATCTGAAATGTGAAATTTATTTGTAACAGGGAAAGTAAAAGTTGGGGTGGGGGAAGCGATTGCATATCCAACAATAACACGGTGAGCTGAACTGAGATTTGACATTATAATGAGGTCTTCTGTTTAGAGTAGGTGTCCTTGACTTTTTTTATATCCAGGCATGTACCTCTGGGCTGTTTTTTAAGTTTAGCTTTCAGAGGGATTTGGAGAGAGAACAGACACGATATAAAGGTAACTGCTGCGCTCACCTTCCCTCTGGCTCTCTCCTCTCCTCTCCTCTCCTCTCCTCTCCTCTCCTCTCCTCTCCTCTCCTCTCCTCTCCTCTCCTCTCCTCTCCTCTCATGGTAAATTCCATGTGCAACTGTGAATACTTAAAGTAATAACTATAGGTTACGCTCTCAATTTCAGCGACTCCGGAGGATGCAAAACGTATATAAATATGTTTAAGTTCCTCAGAGGAAACGAGGAGAAGATCAATCCAGTAGCTCATTTTGGTCTCCTTGCGTTTCATATTTTTAGTTCTCTTCCTTCCAAAAAGCGCTTTCGCTCCCTCCGCGCCATTGCATGGAGTCAATTAAGCATCTTGAAGTGTTCTGTTTTCGTGTTGATTGAAATTGCTCCCGAATGTGTGTGTCTTGGGGACGGTCCTCTGATCTCATATCTGCTGCCTGTGGTTAGGTGTGGTGGATCTGTCGTCGCAGCGGCTCAATAACGCTGACCTCAGACCGGCGCTTCCAGGAAAAGCTGTCATCCGATCTTTGGGATCAGTTTTCCATTTTCTAGGTAGCGAGCTGTTACACAAAGAGGCATCTTTAACTAGTTTAGGAAGACCACACAGTATGTGTGTCTGGGTGGATGGGTGGCTGAGACCGGCCAACCAGATTTACTTTGTTGTTTTTCTAAATGGCTGCCTCCTTCCCCCCCCCCCCCCTCCTGCCCTGACTCAGTGTAAAACATTAGTCCAATCTAGTAAAATGATTTCCCGGCTATTTCCAGAGATGGAGATCATTATTTCTGGCTTGTAGGGAGCCTGCTGGCTAATGTAGGGGATAGGTAATGGCAGTGAAAATGGACCTGTTGAGAGCTACGTCCTCCCTCGCTCTGCCTCGTTTTCGTCCGCTCCCCTCACACTTTTCCTTTTCCACCATTGTCCAGCAGGTAGACAGCATGATGGATGGACATGGCTTGGCCGCGTCCCCGCAAAGAAAAAGCGGGGCTATCTTACACCCCGCCGTCCGTTGATAGCGCCTGTAAGCATTCGTCATGATCGATGTCGCTCAGCCCTCTTCCATCACTCAGCTTGACTGCCAGTGAAAGGCTTGCACACACTCAGAGACTCAAGTGCACATAATGGCAGAGGGGATATTAGGGTGACTGGAGAGCTCAGGGAAAGTATAGATTTTCTCCTTTTGTCTTTCCTTTGCCATGTTAACTCTTTCATTTGCCTCACGGGTGGCAGCGGAGCGCGCGGCCAAATGTATGCACTCATATGGGACTTGTAAGCCTGCGAGTACACACAGACATCATGAATCATTTACAGTGAAAGAAGAGATGCGGGCAACAGTTAAACTCGACTTGATTCACTGTGTGTGTGTGCGTGTGTGTGTGTGCGTGTCTGTCTGTCAGCCCTCATGTGGACTTGATAAGTTCCACTGACATCGTGTTTTCTCTTGGTGGTTGTTGAGTGTTCCAGTCTGGGAGCGCTGTGTGTTTCGCGTCAACTGGTGAGCTGTAGATGATTAGAGTGGAGTCCATCCATGAAATCCCCTTTAGGTCCCATCGAAAAGGAGACGGCCTGCGTGTGTGTGCGTCTGTGTGTGTGTGTGTGTGTGTCTATGTGTGTGTTATGAGAGCGAGAGTAAGGGAGAAACGGAGGGTGGTATGCTGGCTGCATTTCTCAACATCAGAATAAATCACAAACCCTCTCCAGATGCGTCCACGTCACACGGCCTCCCTTTTTCTTTCAGCGCGCGCGAAAGACGCCCGAGGGTTAAATACATATGGGCTATGGGGGCCTGCTGAAAATTAGATAATGCTGCCCGATGACTTACTTCCACATGAGTAAACAGAGAGAAGTGACACTGCGGAGGAAAGACGAACTGGGGAAGTGACATGCGGCTCAACTCTGTCATTTTCTTTGCGCCAGTTTTGGTGGATTGGTGTTGACGTGAGCTTTCAAGAGAAAACAAAAGCAACGCCGGCGACCAGATGCTATTGAGTGATGCCGCATTCTGTATTAGTACAGTGTTTGTTTTTCATTAGGGTTCTTCGCGGAGCCTATATTTAGTCCAAGAGAGACGTCTCTGCTGGGTTTATGTGTGAGAGTGTTCCTAAAGCTAAACAGCCTGTCTATTCTGCCTTCCCTCTGTAAAAGCAGCAGTTTTCTTCTTCCCCACTTAGCAGCCCTCCTCCCTCTGAGCTCCATCCGGCGCTCTCCTCCTCGTCTCATCTCTGCCACAAAGGGACCAGACAAACACCTTACTCGCTCCGCACGTTCTATATTTGTGCGTCGGCGCATGATAATTTGTGTGAACACGAGTGAAGTATTTTAGACTTTAAGGCCGTGTTTTGACCCGGGGAAGATAATGGTAATCAAGATGATGATAGTGGTGGCGCCCGGGCTCTTTTGTCCGCGCCACCAGCAGCGCGGAGGTGCAAAACACAGGCAGGAGAGGGAAAGTGAAGAGGAGACATGGGTAGGAGGCACGTTTGCCGTTTGTTTTAGCGAGAACGGGAAGGTGTGGAGAGAAAACGATGGATGGGGGCCGATGTGAGGGTGAGTAGGGGGGCGCGGATACTCTTGGCTGCGCACAGAAACACTCAGTCACTCTCTCCGGGCCACACAAATACACACACACACACACACGTAGATGCCTGTGTTTTGGCAAAAGCCCAAAGGCCCCGCAGCGTCGATCTATACTTCTTCTCACCTCATTCTCCTTATGTTATCCCCCACTCCTAACACGTTCTCTCTGTATTCATCTGGCTGACACCGCGAGTTTGTTGTCTTTCAACTCAACCAAAGACATGTCTACACATAAATGAAGCATGTCAACATAGCTTGGTTTTTCATTTTCCACTTTTTATTTCTTACCACTAAGTATATATCCTAGCTGAAAAAAAAAAAGGTCTAACTGATGAAACTTCCTCGGACTCTTCCTCCGCAGCCTTTCCTTTTTCTTTGTGTCTTTCAGTGGGCCGCATAAGCTGCAGCTTCAGGGACAGAGCCATCTCTAACCGCCTCTTTTTGGGTCCAATTCAAGTCTTTTAGTCGAATCACACGAGCTAATGGGGGAAAAAAATAAGTTAATTACAGCATTCAGGTCCCTGAGTGCTGCCAGCTGACATAACATCTGAACATTTCACTTTCAAATCTGTGTTTGAAGTGTGAGTGTTTTTTTTTTTTTAGATGCAACCTAATTAGATCTAATTAATTATAAATTCAGGGTTTGATGACATCCAATTCCTTCCCTGTTGCCGTCCTCTTTGTTTCTTGGTGTTCTGTTATGTTGTCGTGACTAAGTCTCCAGTCAAGTGGAGCCTTTTGACAGTCGAGTCCAAACTTTTGCAAAACATCTGAACTGATTTGAACACCAAGCCTCCACTCTGCAGCCCCCGCGTTTTCCTTTTTCCAAATCACATTTTGATTTCAGGAAAGTTTTCTGCTACTGTATCATTAGAATGATTTATCATATATTTTCGTGCTCCCCTGACACACAAGAAACTGAGCTGAACTCATAACCTTTATAAATCAAAGTGGACGCTGTATAGATTTAAACAAAGTGTGCACATAAACACATCGGTTTGTTTATTTGAATGCATCGCTCCCTTATTTGCAGTCATTTGCTGGTACACTTCCAGGTCCGGCCAGGCCCACGATTTGTGCATGTGGTTGTTTACGTGTGTGTGTCTACTTGTGGGTTTTCACTGTGCAGGGAGGAAGAAAGTAGTTAGCATTTAGTGGCAGCGCACTGCCATTCTTTTAACAGCTCTCACACACCTCATTAACTCTCTTAATGAGTAAGTAATCAGACACGTTCCCCCCTTTTTCTGTCTTTTTCTCCCCCTTTTAAATGGAAGAACAAAATTAAGAGCATTTGCCAAGGGTAAACATTTTCTTATCGTGCAATTGAGTCAAGAAATCAAGAAAACAAACGCTCTATTTCAGACGCGCTTATAGTGAAATAATTGCACTTACACTTTCGATATACACAGAAGCACTAAAGCAGCGCATTTCTTTTAGCATCAGCAGTTATTCACTTGCTCGTACTTCACCATGGAAGTAAGATTAAGATTTCTGGGGAGTTTGGGTTTTAAAACAAAGCGCCATCGCTGGATATAAATCTCTATAAATGCAATGAAAGATGGACTGAAGTGATGAAATAAGGGGAAGAGAAATGAGTAACAGGAAAACTCTGGTCCTCCTCCAATGCTGCGAATAAGGTTTCATTAACTTGTTAAAAACTTCTATTCAGCACTTTCCTGTCATTTTTTTTTATTTTATTTTATTTTTTTTTTCATTAAAATAGTCATAAAATGATCCAGATCTCTCCTTGTTAACATTAGTATGCCACATTTACTTGCATTTTTATACTTAATTACATGACACTCATGCCAGCTGGATTTCCCAATTCATAGTGCTGTCTATAAATTCCCAGTAGTGTTATTTATTCGGTTTATGGAGTATTTTCAGGAAGAGCTCTTGCCTGAGTTTGCCTTTTAAAATTGTAAGGAAAACATCTTAGTCTTAATTGCTAATACAAGTTATTTTTGGGGGTGGGAAAGAAAGAAAAAGAAGCAAGAAAGGAAGGAGAAACGGCGAACAGTACCCGTGAAAGGGTGTCACTGAAGGAGGAGCTGCGTTGCTAAGTGTGCACTTCCACAAAAGTATTTAAATAGCGCCGCTTATTCCCGTCAGTGAAACCTTTAAAACCAAAACATCAGAGAATCAGATCGTCCCAAATGATTTATGATCCCGCGTATCAACCGCTGCCATCAGCCAGCGGAGGGGGGCTCAAAGGAGGAGGTCATGAAATATTTCGGATATGAAAGGAGCGATTGTTTGCGCTCGCATGCGTGCACATGTGCGAATGCGTCCGTGCGCATGTTTTCATTTGCTGCATTAGAAGTTGTATGTTGCTAATGAGCCCGAAGCTTTGAGGATTTTAACCAGGCGCGCTGTCTGTCCCTCAGGTGCCTGAATCCTGAGAAACTCCTTTCAGTGTCACAAAAAAACAGATTAAAGGATTTGTGTGGCGGGATCAACGTTGTGCAGCTATTGCAGGTATTTGTGTCATGCAAAAGAAAGTTGAGTACAGTATTAGTGCAACATACTGAGATATAGATCAGAGGTTAATGATGTGAATCAGACAGGAACCAGACATTACCTTCAGTGTGCGGCTAATCTCCAGACCAGGCGCCTTGAGCTATGTCTGATAACGTTGCTAATTATCCCAGATATAGACTCTGCGGGGATTCTTGTAAACAGGCATATCAGGAGCTAAGTTCATTGTCAGAGCACTTTACACTGATTAAACGGTACCATTGTTTGAGGTCTTCTATAAGTGAAACCTTAAAAAGCCTGACCGCAGCGCACTGGGGGCCACGGTTCATACGGCGAGGACACACCTGAAAACATGTGTGCTGCCTCATCATTAGGGCAACAATGGGAATGAACTGTGAGCAAAGTCACCTAAAGGGAGGCAGGCTGCATTAATGAACTGACTGCCCACTTGCGAGGTATGCAGTGCATTAAGGTAAATCTATACCAGGTCTAGGCTGTTTGAACACCAGCACTCACTCATTGGTTCACACACCTGTAATGAAAAAAGGACTTGTGGGCATGCTGAGTGCAGGAAATAAGAAAGCGAAAAGCTGCAGGCCTGACATCATTACAACACCCTGCGAGATGTATGGAGTTCCTGGACTGGAACTTGAGGCCGGCGGCTGCAGCCCTTCCTCGGGATATTCTTCATAGCGTTGTTATGAGTGCATGGAAGGAGTCTGGGCAGTGGTGAGCTCTGATGGTTTCCATGAGTCTTTTTACCCTGACCGGAGCTGTGCAAGTGAGATGAAGTCTGGAGGTTACGACCTCATGTCCCACTTCTTCATAATCTGAAAGTCTGATGTAACACACAGGGTCAAATTTAGACTGCACTGGATGGACAATCTGGTTTCTCAATGAAACACATGACAAAAAAGGAAGGAAAGAACTTTTTTTACATATAATTATCCTTTACTTTCATTTCTTAATGCTCCATGCGCACCAATTTTGTTGTTAACTATGTTTGGGCTGCTGCACAAGTGATGCACTGTTGTGGTATTTGCTGAGGGGCTGTAACATAAGATTTACTGTCGTGACTTAGTGTTGGAGACCATGGCGGCCAGTAACCCTATTTGCGGTGACTGTTCTCACATAATCATGTCTGTTTTTGAAGGGATCCGTGCATCCATGAAAATCAGCTTCCAAACTAATCAGAAATGTCAAATATCTCGGAGCCAACACAGTCGGGGCCTCGCTTAGAAAATACCACTGAGGGGCAACCACAGACTATGTAAAATACAGCATGGTCTTCCACAGAAATGTCCTGTTTGCCATTTTAAGAATGTGTAAATGCAGAAATGTGGCGTTGCTAAATTTAATGTCGTCCTGGCTGCTGAAGGAGTTGAACCCGTTGATAAATCCTTAAAAGAAACTGAAGACTGCAGACTCCAAAACCATGACCACTGTGATTATTCTGTTAAATGTGACAGAGGAGAGAAAGAACTGGGCGGAGGGAAGAAGGCAATATAACTAAATGAGAGAAAGGCAGATTTTCTGGCGTGATAGATAGCATCATTTAGGGTTGTCGTGGGGCTCTTTGTGGGCACTCATTGTCCCAGAACAAACCTACATTTTTAAAATGACCTCCCACGATCTCGGTAATCCAATCAAACAGCACCATAAGTGCGAGCGCATAGATCACTGCAGTCAATCGTGTTATAGCGTGCTAACAGGATTATGGGGGTTTTAGTGTGTGGATTCCACCGTACAGCTTTCATTTTACTACTTACACACAAAGCATTGTATTCATATCTCTGGAGCCCTCCTGCCTTTTCTTGCATTCCAGCTTCTCTAGCCTGTCTGTCTTCTTCCCCTTGCACCTATTACCAAAGCCTCTGGCACGTAAACAGCGTTGTCCCGGCAAAAAAAAATGTTTTTTAACCCCGGAGCGAACACACACATACAGCCGCACAGAGAAATAGCATCTTCCCAGATGTCTGGCGGGCGAAATCATTACTCTTCACTTTGGCGTCTCCGTGTGCTTAAACGCTTGTTGCAGAAAGGTGAGGACAAGGTGAGATGACTAATTGGTAATTAGACAGAGTGTTGGGCCGGGCAAAGCAAGCGCATTCCTCTCGCTTGGAGCCACTTTGATAAGAGGCACTGATGCAGCCGCGGAGCCAGACTGACTCAGCTTTCAACTCTGCACTCAGGCTTTGCCTTTGCCAAGAGAACAACAAAGGAGCTGGATGGAGCACAACTGTTCTGGCTCCCATGCTCGCCGGTTGGGAGACATGAAGCCAGTTTGATGTTTGGGATATGATCCTGCAAAATATGGCAGATTATTGTTTTGTAATTGCCCAAATTGTCTGCTTACTGTGCTGCTCCGTATCTCAGTGGAAGCAGATGTCGCGCGGATCTGACGAGGAAATCTCAGTCAAAAGAGCTGCGCTGATAAAATTAGAATGTGCCACGAGTTGGAATATTTATGTCCTCTTTGAACGCAGGCCAGCGATGCGTGCGTTTCATTTTGCACATCTGTGTACTTGCACTTCGCATTTTTGTGTGTTCAGAATGCCAGTCGTAAAAAGATATACTGAATGTGATAAAGTTAAGATAATTGGACTGGCTTATTTATTAGTTCAGCCAAGATATAAAAGTGCTCCTTTTATAGCCGTTCCTTTGCAGTGTCATTGTCATGCAAATCCACAACCATCTTTTAATGCATCTGTAAACACGGGCCAAGACCCGGCAAGTTATAGACTGCCAGCGTACAGCTTGAACTCACTATTTCATCCCGTGAAATCAAACGCACAAATTCCATTTTTAATTGTGGTTTATTTGCAGTGGCCTGCCTGCAGAGAGCTCTCTGTACCATAAAGACACAGCCACCCATTCATTAGATAGATTGCACAACACAACTGCTGCGGTGGCTCCCCTCTGTTGTATCCCACTGCAACAATGTCTGTGCAGTGTTCATTCCGTGGAAAGCTCTGGAAAGGATGACCCGGCAGGGACGCAGTGTGAGGCTACGTGTCGGTCTAGTCTTGGGAACTCGTTTGAGCGTCACCCCGTGGGGTTTTAGTGTCGTGCGCGTCACGGGATTGCGTGCTGTGGTGCGCATGAACATTAAATAAGCAGGAGTCATCAAAGTCTTGCGCCGAATAGTTGTGTTGTGAAGTTTTCTAGATTCGGGTGTTGCGCTTAAGCCTTTCTGTGGGCGACCATAAGTGCTCTGTTTACATCTGTCCGAGCTGTGGGAGAACCTCTGTGCATGTGCATGGTGCGTGACGTGTGCGCGAAACCTTTCTGGATCAGGTTAGCTCATCATTTTAACAGCAGACAAAAGACTCCGCTAATTACAACTACGGCAGCTTGTGTTTCACTCACTCTCCTCCCCTCTCCTCTGCCCTCTCGCGCTTTTTCTTTCCACACGTGCTCTTCTCAGATGCCGTAATTTGGAAGCGCCGTTAATCGCCGGACACACACACACACACAACCCTAATGTGAAAAGATAATGTTCTCTGCGTGCTAATGCGTGCTAATGAATCCACTCTACGGGATCACTGAGAACCACTCATTGGTCACTGCCCTGCCTGCCTGTTTGTTTCTTCTGTGTGCGGGCGGCGAGCCGGGCGCCTCACACCAGAGCACGGTCAGGACAAATTACAGCATGAGTGAACACTGAATAATGTCAACTCTAAAAAATAACCGCACCATTGTGCGTAGCCTTTCCGCGCGCGGCACCACACCTCAGGATGTTGGCACACATCGAAGAGAAAAAAAAATATTGCCCTCAACTTACCGTTCTGCACTGATGAGTGTGGTAAAAGAGGGAGTGACAGTGAATGGATTGTGAATTCTGCTGGTTG
The DNA here is from genome assembly GCF_022458985.1 of Mugil cephalus. Classification (NCBI taxonomy): domain Eukaryota; kingdom Metazoa; phylum Chordata; class Actinopteri; order Mugiliformes; family Mugilidae; genus Mugil; species Mugil cephalus. Next base: position 13,221,403 of record NC_061782.1, read on the forward strand.
AAAAGCAAGATTAAACTCTGGATGTGAAAGGGGGAAATTGTTGAAACATGTTGATATTGCTTCCAAGAAAGAGTTGTGCACAAGCCCTATTGAACCAAAACAAACCAAACTGGAGCATCTCTGGGATAACTTGTGTCTAACCAGTGCTTTCTTACTCCACAGAGATCTGAGTGAGAACTTCATCCAGTCCATCCCCAGAAAAGCATTCAGAGGAGCTACAGACATCAAAAACCTGTGAGTACCTCCTTCTTCGCAGCAGAGATGGCTGCACACAGCCGCAGTTAACAGTTGTCTTCATTATTGAGTAATGCTTGGGCTATTGAAGGTCAGCTAAAAACAAAATGAAACCAGAGCCCCAAATTATATCTTATTAAGGATTGTCTTAACAGTTTAGTCTGGTTATCGTCAAGAGCCCAGGAAAAGCATTTTAGAAGTGACCACTCGGGAAATCACTGATGTTAAGTTAATAAAGGCATCAATAGTATCTGAAGCTAAAGATGGTTCTCCATGCACAACTTGTTCAGTACAATTAATAACGTTAACATTTTGTACCTGGCCCTCAGTGAGAGTAAAAATATGTGTATATCACCGTGTGTATGCGTGTTTGGTGGACCCTGTATTATGGAGTGAACTAGAACACGCATGCAGCTCCCCAAAGATGTCTTGTAGCAACAGTGATTTACGTCCTCACCAGTGTTTATGCGCGTTCACACGCGGACTTTAGATTTATGAGGTGTATCGATGCAGATAAACAATCGGCGAACTCCCCGTTCGCCACTCTTGGGGTTACAAGAGCTGACACGACTAAACCTGTATCGATTTACTATATTCCATCAGTGTACTACTTACCGTATCGATGATTACAACTACCCTACAGGGAGACAGAAGCAATGTGTGTGTGTGTCTTGTGTAACAAACCATCTCTCTCTTGTGCGTGTGATCTGTAGCCAGCTGGATAAAAACCACATCAGCTGCATCGAGGATGGAGCCTTCAGAGCTCTGAGAGGCTTGGAAGTGCTGTAAGTATTTGAAGTGGTGCTATTCATACGGCCCAACACTGTGTTATTCTATTAAGGCACTTAGTTAAATTAAGACATTGTTTTACCCCGCCGATAACCATAACTGATGTACACATGTAGCGCAGGCCTTTTGTTATTACATCAAAATACCCCCTGTGGGCCTCATGAGGGGGCCAGCATCCTGGAGACCAAGCTCCATTAAGTCCCAGTTGACAGCAGGGTTTCCCCGCCATCACATTAACACCCCCTCCACCCACTCCAGCAGTGCACCTCCATCTACTCACTATCCAGCCTTGGGCAGGCCATCTGACAAGGGGGGCTCCTGTCATCCCGTTCAAAAATCGAGTTAGAATTCCGCGCCGCACGCACTGGCGACCACGCCGCTCGGTTTCCGAACGTCCAATTAATCATCTCTTGTCAAAAATCATAATCACAGGCCTCCGTTATGAGCTGAAACAATGCAGACTAACAGTGCAGGCTGGGGGGACAAAGGCACTCTGACAGCCTTGTTATTTTGATAGTGAAAGACTGTCGTGCATATGTGTTTGTGGGGGGTTTAGGGGGCGTTGAGACCCAAAAAACATTAAAGGCTGCTTTCATGGCGTGGATGAATTGATGTAGTGATTTGGTTGTCATAATGGTGTAAGAGGGGATAGGGGGTTGTTTTGATGGGGTCTGTATGTAGAGGTTTTTATGGGGGAGGAGGAGGACAGCTTGTGCTAAAAGGGGGAGCAGGTTGAAATATGGTAAAGGGTTATTAGGCTGATTGAAATGACCTGATTCTCCTGCTGCAGCTGATGCCCCGGGTTCGAAAGAAGTGTGTGTGTTTGTGTGTGTGTGTGTGTGTGTGTGTGTGTCTAGCGCGGAGTGGAGGCTCTTTCCACCGGATCCGCGTGCCAGTACGTGTGTGCACATTTGCAAATATGCACGACTGTATGTGCACGTGGGAGGTGCGAGGGCTTCCCATCTGTGTGGAATGAGGTGTTATATTCCCAGCGGGAGACGAGAATAGAGAGAGGGGACCGACTTAAAGAGGTGGAACCGTAGACGACGAGTGCAACAAAACTCTTTTTGAAGTGAAAGATTACAAATGGCTCTCCGCCCGTTTCTACAGATAATGTGACTTCTCGCTCTTTGCTTTTCACAGGACGCTGAACAACAACAACATCAGCGGCATCCCCGTCTCCAGCTTCAACCACATGCCCAAACTACGAACTTTGTAAGTCCAAACTATCTCGATCGGCAATGCCCGCGACCTATTCTTTAGAATATAACTATTTCCACCCCAATGCAGGCGAAGTAAAGAAAGGGCTGAGCTCGATGGGAGTAGACAGGTTCTGTCATTCCAGGCAATGTTGGGTGGCAGCCATAACCACGGAGTACCACAGAGGGGTCTGTAGCAGTGCCAGGCCCCATTATCTCCTCCATCTAAAGACAACAACTGGCCCAGATAGACACAAATAGCAACAGAACCCTATTGTGTATTGTGCATTGTATGTGATTACTAAATCTGAAATTATGCACGAATTAAAACAATTATGCCTGCTGAAAGTCTGAGCCGTGACTCCACTGCTCTTGTGGTGACATTTTGGGCTCCCAGTGGGGTTATATTATATAGCTTTTCTGTTTGCGCACACACTGTGTGCCTGTGTACGTGGGTTTGCAAGTTAGCATACATGCTCCAGAGGTGCACCGCACCACGGCAAGAGTTATTCTGGACCGGCGCAGCGTTGCAGGAATGCGCTGTTTGGAGCGCTGGGTTTTAAGAACAGTCCTCTTTAGTCTTCCTCCTTTTTAGAATGTGCCATTTACAATCATCCATGTAGCATATCATTTAGGGTGTTTTGCCGCAGGGGATGAATGTGATGAGCTGCAGGAAAGAATAGACACTTTTTGCGCTATTTGTGTCTTCAGCGGGGGGTATTTTCGACGGCAAAAATAAAATCTATTTCGATTGCGCCTTTTCCCGTCTGACAGCCGTCTCCACTCCAACAATCTGAACTGCGACTGTCATCTGGCCTGGTTGGCCCAGTGGCTCAGACAGAGGCCTACAATCGGTCTGTTCACCCAGTGCACGGGCCCCACTGAGCTCAGAGGACTCAACGTTGCGGAGGTGCAGAAACATGAATTCAGCTGCTCAGGTAAGAATTTCTTACACTTTATAAGAGTTATGCTACAAAAACAGTGCATTTTAAAGAGTTAATTTGCATGCTCAGTTGACAAGGAAGTTTCGCAGTATCTCAGCAAGGGATTAAATGAGTCTTTCTGTTGTACGTGTCTACTTTAATCAGCTCATTCATATAAAAATCTCCCTGTTTTCAGTTGTACGTGTTCTCTGCTCCTGCTTCTAATCCCATTGAGTTGTTGTGTGTGTGTGTGTATTCACCTGGCAGACACCTGACACCTCCTCTGCCCAGAGGCAACCCCATGGCTATCCTCTGGCCTGTGTTGAATGCGCATCCAGCTTTTTCGGAGCTGGCACAGTGGCGCTAGGAAAATACCCGCTGTGTATTTAAAACACGCAGCTGGAGCAAAGGCAGCGCCCGCTGACAGTGGAGCCCCTCTCTACAGTTGTAATTATTTATGGCCTCTCACGTCTTCGCACAGGGATTATTGGGACTTTGAAGTCGCTGTTTCCCCACCGCCTGTTTGTGTGTGTGGGTATGTGTGCGAAAGAAAAAGAGCATGTGCATATGGGCGTGTTATGGCGTGCACTGGGGTTATCACATCCGGACAATGGAAAAACAGCATGAGAACCTCCACTCCCCACAAGGCCATCTCGCTCGCAACACCAGCTGCAAGGGGGTGTTTGTGTCTGCGTTTGTGCGCGTTCGTGGGTGCGCGTACCTCTCTCCACGGGTTGTGATTTTTACGCGGCCATACGGCGTGACAGCACAGATCATTAGCTATTCATCGCCCAGGGAAAGACGCTCAAAGCGTGGGAGTGTAAGGATTCCAGATAGAAATGGGGAGCGGAGAGGGAGGGTAGGGGGGTTGTCAGGGAGGTTTTGGTTTCTGGTAGGATAAACATACAAAAAGTTCAGATTTTGCATGATAAGCTTCCATCATGTGAGAATTTTAAAGGCTTGCAGACCAACAGACCATCATTCTTGTTGATTTTTTGTTTTTAAAACAAACGAGAAACATGAACATGAAATGCTTCGGATTTCTGTTTGTGAGTACACAGTCATGCATTCACGCAAACTCCCGTTTTCGTCTTGAGAGGATGACCAGAAGTTGAACTCCCAGTGAAGAAATCATTAGGGACTCGCACGCTGGCACACACATACACATGCACGCACATTTATTTTATTATTACATTTTTTTCTCTTTTGTATTTTTCATGTTTAGCACTATGCGGTTGTGTATGTATTTAGTTTGTGTTGTGACCAGGCCAGGCCACCTGCGGGGGATTTGGGAGCAGGGTGGCGCTGTGCTGAAAGAGAAGAAGAAGAGAGAGGGAAAGAGGGAGAAGAAAGGCGTGCTGCTGTTGTTGTCGAGGCGAGGAGGAGGAAAACGGGGTCCAGTGTGTTATTCATTGATGAAAAACATAATAAACCTCTGCAGCGTTCTGGCATAGTGATTTACTCGCTGTCGGTCCAAGTGTCCGGCTGGAAAGCATCACCGCACGGTAAAGTTTTGCCAGTAATGAGCACGGCAACACATGTAGTTGTTTTTCCAGGCCATCGCTTGTCGTCAGCCTCCTTTAAAAAATACAAAATCCCATTAAAGTTAAACAATCCAAAAACTAGCGCTCATTATTTGCTCTTTTTAAAAATTGCTCTTTTGTTCCGACTATTCATATTTAATGCTTAAAAAAAATAACAAGAAAGAAAAGCTGGTGAAAACTAAATTTTTTAAAAATAACATTTGCAGAGCAAACACTTTAACTTTTTAATTACTTGGGGGGAGGGGGGGACGCTGGTGCATGACCAGCAGCTCATTATCTTTCCACGAACAGATGCAGTTTCTGAGCTATGACCACAAAGTGTCCGTGTGTGTGTGTGTGTGTGTGTGTGTGTGTCTTTTTTAAACTTGTTCACCAGAAAATACACGCTTTTAAAGATTTCAAATACGAGTAAAAGTCTAGCTTTTGAGTAAATGACTGCAAAACTATTTTCATCCTAGTTTAGATCAGAGTCGTCCCTCTCAGTGGCCTCTGCTGTGTTTTTATTGAGCGAAACCTTTACACGTAGTCCCTGTTTGCTCCCCTTGTTCATTTACAGCCGAGGTAAGTGAATGTTAAAAGCTGCTTGTGCTAATTTAATGTTACATGACAGAAAATTTATGAATATCACACCCAAGGAATAATAAATGAAGCGAAAATATTATGGTTGAAATGAGCGATTAGTAATAAATTGCCACGGGGCTGAATAAAACACTTCTCTTGTCGCATGAAACGTGGGAGAAATGGCAATACAAGGAAAGGGGAAAACGGGAAAGGGGGCGAACGCAAAGAAGCCAGTGATAATATTTTGAAATGTTAAGAAAAATGAGATGTGGTGCATGCGCAAAGGCGTGAGAGGAGCCAGTGGAGTTGATAGAGAAGTGAAAGCAAATGAAGGGGAAATGGCACGCGAATAGAGTGACGGAGACGGATGGGAAGAGATAACTTGGGAGGAAGCCGCGCTTGAAGAGCAGGGGAGGAGTGAACATCAAACAGCCTCACCTCAAGTATACCTGTCAGGGAGCTGTCATTGTTAAGGCCGCTCCAGCTGTGCTCTGCACTCTCCCTGATCCCAGGCCTGTCAAATATGCCATGTTAGATCAGAAGGGAGTTTTTCTCTGCCCTACACCTGATCCCAGATCTGTCAAACCTCTGCCATCCGAGATCACACGGCCTCAGATCACGTGAGCCGCGCCAATACTGATTCACGCTCCTGACACTTTCTGCTACACCATTCCCAGACCTGTCGAAGCGTTCAATCCCTACAGGTAATTGATTGACCAGATTTGCTTTCTGGTCCAAGAGCTACAGCCAGTAATTTAATGGTAAACCGCAATGTTTCGTTCTGTTTTTTTCGGAGGGTGAGTTTTGAGCACTGGGCTTTCTCTGTCACTGACTTCCACCATCACTCACTCTGTCTCTCTCTCCCTGAGTCTCTGCCACCCCCCATCACCCCCATCGCCAATATTTTTTACACGAGCCGAGCGATAGACAGGAAGGTAATTAAATATTCATGGTTTGAGCATTAGTAATGCTGTGTAAATGAGGCCATTTAAAAGTCTGTTTTATTCATTTTATCTGGGTTAGGCTTACTTACACACATTTTGCATGCGCACAAATATACACACACACACACACACACACGCTTCACTGTGCGGTGCACGCGCCCGCTCTTCGCCGCGCCGCTGACAGTGCCGTAGCTATTTGAACAGGTATCTAGAGACAGCGTGATGGGCTGCGTGCTCCGTATGCAAATGGAAAAGTTGAAGTGTTTTAGAACAAACGGAAGTGAGGAGGTGGGGGTTGTAAAGCTGAATGTGCAGAATGACATCAATTCCACCCAGAGAACGCAGACTCAGGAGAAAAATTTGCAGAGAGATCAATGGATGTTATTGGGAGGCCTTCCATTGCAACTGCGACTCTATTATTCAAACCTTTTGTTCTACCCTATATCGCGGCGCTCCTTTGATAGATAACCCAGTTTCTTGCCCATTGATTCTCAAGGATACACGGCGTATATGAAAGTCAAGAGTACGACGCTTCAGTTTTTTCCTCTCAATGTCGAGGCAACCTTGGCGGCGGGGTGTTCATTTGCGATTCGCTTTATGGAGCACGCAGGGCCTGATGACATGAGCGGCAGCGGAAAGATTTCGAGCTCCACTCGAGAGCAAGAGCCGCTCCGTGTCACCGCGCAAATCCTTCGGCACACAATCTCACCCTGTAATAATCCTGCTCCCGGCGCCCGCACACCTGTAGGAGCTCCACTTTCCCGTCATCGGAACCTCCTCATTCACCTTGTTTTTTCTCCCTCCTGCTCTTCCCTTCAGGACACCAGGAGTCCTCTGGGATGCAGCCGTGCAGCGTTGGCGGAGGCTCTTGTCCGGCCATGTGTACCTGCAGCAACAACATCGTCGACTGCCGAGGGAAAGGCCTCACCGCCATTCCGGCCAACCTGCCCGACAGCATGGCAGAAATGTAAGCAAACTACCTGGTTTCTTATAGAGGATAAGTTCAGTCCACCTTACAATATGTCCTCGAGACAAGCAGAAACTGAATGACAAGCAGAAAATCCTTCATGTATTCTAGCTTATTTATTAAACCTTGTCCTAGTCAGAGATGAAACATGGTCACATTTTTCATTCAACATGTACTTTATGAGTTTGGTCACGGAGGAGTTTAACATGGCTCAGAAGATTCAAGCGTTCTTGTTTAATGTACTTACTCCGGTTGCTTTTTTTGTAATATGCATCACCTGGCAGGACATTCATCAGAGACGCACGCAGAGTTGTTACAACTGAGACTGTGCGCTCTTATCAGCTCAGATGGCTGTGAACCACATGCGAGTGCTTTCCCTCCCTCACTTTATCAGTCCTGCAACATCTGTCTGGGCATTAACCGTTTACGGCCCACATACTATCAGCCTACTGTAATTCCCGGGAATGCGCGGCTAGACTTCTCAAAGTAGTCCCTTTACCGGCTCTTTCGGGGGGTTCCACGCCACTGGCTGGAGTCTACGCGAAATGGTACAGCAACGCCATGATTTATTCACGGCGTAAGGACGAGAGGATGAGGGGAGAAAGCCAGCGGTCGCATTGCATGTTCTTCGACACAGCAAGTTTCTAGGTCTCCTCCTCCCCATGGGGCCTGTTTATAAATACCCAGCTAGCATGGAAGTCACAGATCCCATGTTCTCCAACAACCCTGACCCATTTCTAAGGTAGTGGTGTGCTAAATTCCCAAATTTGGATGCACAGTTCACACTCCTGTGTGTTCTTGTCTAATTGAATGGCCACCCACGAAACACTGGGATATTTTATATCATTTAAAAGGCTTCTGTATTTGGACTTTTGAGATGGAAACAATTGACTGTCACTCTCCCTGATGGCCTATAAACCATAAAACATAGAAAGTGCAGTTTTTTTTTATGGATTTCATGGTTTGTAGAACTCGTCGGGATGCCCTCCAGTTGTAATGTTCCACAAGTGGAATATGGTGGAGAGTGATGTGATCTATGAGCCCAATAACCAAGTCAGCAGCGCTGATGGAAAACAGGGAGTCTGCTAAAAGATAGCTCCACCATGCACAGATTTTATAGACAGTGGACACCCTCTGCACAGCAGATGAGTCAAGGCATTTAAAACGTTCCATGCCCTTCACATCTAATTGGTGCTTAACCGCGTCCTGCTAATAAACTCCACTATGTCCTAATTCATCTTTTACAAGACCGGGGAGGAACTTATATCATGAGCATTCCTCCTGTCCTGCCCATCAGCCTTTCAGGTTGAATTCCCACCACACTTTCTCCTCCGATCTTGATATTTTTCTACTCAACATTTCTCTCTCTAAATCCCCCCAGGCGGGTTCAGGGAGGCAGATCAGCGGGGGGAAAAAAATAAAAAGGCAGGGGGTGGAGGGGCTCAGTAACTTGGTGCAGCAGGTTTGATCTGTGCTTGAAGTTCATTATAAAATCAGTTTCATTTACAGCGAGGCGGGCTGCTGGGTATCAAGGCCAGCCTAATGCCTTGTTAATGAGGCACTCGGAAACTCACACACACACACACACATACACACAAACACGCAGACATGCTGCTCTCATTACGTACAAATCGAGAATTGCAACCTCTCTGCCCCGCTCTACCCTAATGAATGCCAGTGTTTATGACTGTGAGGATGTGAGCTGGTTTTTGTACTCTTCTGTTGCGAGACCAGGCCCAGTTAGCCTAAACACTACCACAACAGATTATTATGCACCATAGTCTCTGTCTACAAAGACTGAACTCCCATAAAAATGTTCCCCCTGCCTTTCATCCACGCCGCTACGGCCCTGCCATCCATTTCTGACTCACGCATGCACTGGATGAATACCCGAAGGCGTAATGTGTTTCCCCTTAATGAAAACCATGCTCAGACCCTAATGAAAAGGATGAAGAACATTGATTGGGCAGACACAAACACCAGCTCACGAACACACATACAAATGTTCAGCCTGACAAATTGGATGGGAACCATTGATTGTCCGTCCACAGGCAACTCTGAGAGATTGTTTTTTTTTTTCTCGCTGCCAATTGGACGGAGGAGCCCCTTTGTTGATTGCGGGGATTAAGTCGCTTGCACATATCGATCTGCGAGGAGACGATGTGAAGGCTAAGAAGTTGTCAGACTGCGCTGTGCGTTTGTGTGTGTGTGTCTGTGTGTGCCTTCCGTCTGGCTCGGGTGTGGCTTTGCTTTATGTCGACTCACATCGGAGTACGTAGGCATGCACATACAGTCGACTGACACTGGAGCACATGCAAGCAGCATGTAAGGGTGCCAGACTGGTTTGGACCAGTCAGACAGACTGGTTGATGAGAGGAGGCGCTAAAGCCACTTGGCCCTCTACTCCGCTGCATGGTGAGGGCAGAGGAACCACAGTGCTGTCACTCTGCTGTAAATCCACAGACACACTGGGACAGGCAAACAAAAACAGACAGAGAGAGCATGTCCACCACAGGAATCTGTGGTCTGGAATCACTGCTATCCTAAGAATGTCAGTTGCGCTCGTCTATCGCCCCATAAATGTAGGCCACTCCTTTGAAGGGGAGCGACCCTTGATTGAAAAATTTGGAAACTCAAAACTGTTAAATGACTGTGGCTAATGTCTAACAAAACATTTACCACCCCACGAATAGACATAAACACAGCGACGCGGGAGGCTCGTAGTAAATCTTAAATGTCCCTAGCAGAATAATTAAATCCTGTGGAAATGGTTCTCTGGCATGGAACCACGTACTTAATAAGGTGATGGTTAAATCTATCACTGACCTTCCTCTTTGCCAAGAGGTTTCGCAGATTTTTTAAATATTTCTCATTTTCCTGTGGTGCTAGATTCCATTGTAGCCGCTGACCCACCACAGCTTGCACAGCCCCATGCCTCCTGGTCTACAGCCAGTTCCTCTGCTGGGAGGCTGAATGGTAGAACAACCAGACAGGCCTGCAGCTGGCTCCCTCTGGGCCCTGCTAAGCCTCGGTAAGGACAGTTTTAAAAGCTGTGAACTGACCTGCAGATAAACAGCCCTCTGCCAGCTACACCAGGGACTTGGTCTGGGCCCGAGCTGTGTCCTAAGTAGCAGCCTGAAACGCACATGCATGCCCACACCAACGGGGTTTTAGGGATGTCTATTTCCCTGGGACCATCTGAGACTGATTAGAGTCTGTTACTGTTACTGCACCACACAAGCAAGTGTGTGTTTGTCTGTGTATTCATTTCATCCTCCGACAGTTGTTTTACGGGGAGATTTTGTCAGATCCTTTTCTCGTCAACCTCGCTTCAGTTGCTCTTAAGCTCGCAGGAGAAAAAGTAAACTCGGCGAAGTAATATTTTAACACACTGCAAAGGTTTCACTGGACACTTTGCAGACGCCCGGAGGATAGCGGGTAATTTCACAAGAACAAGTGAGATCATTATTGATTTCGGGATCTCATATGAGAACATGAGCGCTGGAAACTGTAAATGTTAGACCGCGAAGAAATATGACTTTTAGTCCAAGGCCTTAACACCCTCTCGCAAAGCAAGACAGAGCCTTTCCCCCTCAAGTCCTTTTCCACGGCACTTTAGTATTCAGACTGTTTATTGGTTCTGAGGATGTTATGACTCCAACATGCCTGGGCCTATTACAGCTGGGGAATAGATCTCCGCTAATATAATCAGGCCAATCACCAAAGGTCAGAGGTGATTACTCAGCTCTGTTACCGTGGACAACTCCATTGTTTAGTTAACTAATGGTATCTCCTCTCCTCTCCTTTCCTAACCTCTCCTCTCTTCTTCTTTTCCAGACGTCTGGAGCAGAATGGGATTAAGTCTGTTCCTCCCGGAGCCTTCTCTCCCTACAAGAAACTGCGTAGGATGTAAGTACAGCAGTACGCTCACCTCAGGGCTAAATAATAAAGAGGAGAACAAGAAGCTGAGGGCTGGAAAAAGAGGCGACAGTTGGCAGTCTTCTCATTCCTCTTCCAAGTTGCATGAAGTATTTATTTTGTCTGTGCCTTAAGAACATATTCTTGTTCTCAGGCTCGGGGTGGCATGGAAAGCAGGCACTCGGATCCTACGTGAGCGTAATAACAGCTCTCATTTTTCATAGCCGCTCACTGGTATTCCCCTGCCTAGAGCCATGTCCAGTCTGTGTGTGTGCGCGCGCCGTGCCTTTCGTGGGCAAACTGCAAACTGCCGACTGGCGCAGTAATGATGGGACAGAGAGTGTGTTGGAATGAGGGTTGAGGCTTTCGTTTTCTATCCGGGAGTGAACAGTGACAGACCGTGTGGTAATTCACCCGCTGAGCCAGCTGTCCGGTCACCTAGCCAGCACACACCAGTCGGCCAAAACCATAACTGCAACACCACCGCGCTCAAACTGACTTAGCAGCAGGGAGATGGAGGAAACGGAAGGTCAGGGAGTTTTCTCTGCCCTTCTTAAAAGATCCCTCGCTGTTTTATCGTCCATCTCCTGGGATGGTTTTAAAGTCATGTCAGGTGAACACACAACAGCACACGGCTTCTATCTTCACGCAGCTCCAAAAGAATCTCAAGAAAGTTTTGAGATCAGCTTAAAATCAAACCAAATCTAAGTTGTTGGCTCGTGCTAGGTATGTTAGAGTAAGTGAAACCTTCAAACCGAAAAAAGCGACCATTGCTTTTTATTGAATAATAATATAAACTTTTGTGGGAAACCAATTCAGTGGCAGGTGTTGAATGACAGATTCAACCAGTCCAAATATTATTAAATTGGAACAGAAGTGAACAAATCAAGGTCTTATTGGAGTTTCACAAACCTCAGACGTACAGGAAATTAATTTACTTTTAACAAAATAAGTGCAAATATTCTCATTTTGCTGTCAGTGTAGGCACAAGAAAAGACCGTGACAAAAGCTTGCAAAAGCAAAAGCTTTTAAAATGAATGCAAATGTAATCACTTTATTGTCAATTTATGTGCAAAAAGGCTGATTCTAACTGAAGGAAAAATGGAGACAAAATGTATCTAAATAGGTGTTATCCATCTGTTCTTCCAAACAAACCTGACCTGCTGCTCCTGTTGCTGCTGCTGATGCTGCATTTAGCAACAACAATGCATGGCCGCATGTCTGTGCTGACCCTCGGGGTCTCTGTTGATTCAGCTGGCTGTCTGCCTGGCTGTCCTGCAGCCTAGGAACACAGTGTGTAGACAGCATCCATACATCATGACCAACGCAGTTACTCTCCCGCGTCTTTTCCTCTGCGAACGCGTAAAAGTCTTTTCCTCCCGAGTATTATGTATGAAGAATCATTAAATATTTGATTAGGAGGCAACTTTGGATAAGACTGTGTGTCTGTTTATTTGTGGTCCGCACAATGCCCGCCGTGACCCTGCGCGTCCCTTTGGCCCAGTAACTGTCAACCGCACACATTCTCTTTCACCTTGTCCCAGTTTGGATGACCTACACATGAACCAGCGCTTTAGACAGGGATGCAGTAACAGCCCTTGCACACCGACACACACACACACAAGCACATCAGTGTCTGAGTTTGCAGACACACACCAGTGCACACGTTGGCTCCTTTGCTGCGTTTTCATTTCCAGGAAACCTCAGTCCTTTGCAGGAAGACAAATGGGTACTTATTTAACTGTTACCCCCAAATGAGAAAATATCCCTCCTCTTCACCACATGATGATTTTCCTTCAAAGGTATCCAGTCGACTGGAGTTCAGTCCACATACTCCATTAACTCTCGCTCTCCATCTGTCTTCCTCACTTTCTGTCCCACTGTTCCTCATTTACTGTTGCATTTACTCACACAGACCCACACACACATAAACACATATACACACGGGCTTAGTGGTTATCCTGTGGGGAGAGGCCTGCGGATCCTATTAACAACGGCTATGTTCGGAGGCAGTCTACTGTATTTCGCTTTGGAATTTGGCCCCCGCACACACACACACACTCACACACACACACACACACACACTCACACATGCCGTAACACAACACAGGATCGGTTGATAGGCCACAAATAATACCAGTAAATATTTTGATTGGCTGCAAAGCTCCCCTAAAGGGACACACAATCAAATATGGGAAAGAGCTGCATCTGGATCTTCATGCAGCTCACGCAACATCTGCATTGTCCTCGCTTGCCAGTGACAAGCAGGAGCTTTGCATCTGCCCCGCATTCCTCTGCTGATGACATTACCGTGACAGTAATGAGGTTGAATCTATCGGGATGAACAGGATGCTGGCGTTTGCCCAAAATCTCTTTCTCCTTTGTTAATTCTTTGGCCTTCTCCTTCAAACGCAGAGACCTGAGCAACAACCAGATCTCCGAGATAGCTCCTGATGCCTTCCAGGGCCTGCGCTCCCTCAACTCCCTGTAAGCCGCCCCGAGACGAGTTTGCGCATAAATAGCTGTGCGGTTGTCATTTTCTGTATCTAAATCAAGTCTGTTTCGTGATTTCTCTCAGCGTGCTGTATGGAAATAAGATCACCGATCTGCCCAAGGGGGTGTTTGATGGCCTCTACGCCTTGCAACTGTTGTAAGTGGAACACACACATGCTCCGCTGATACTCTGCAGACATACACTGAATACTGAACGCCAGACACCCTTTCCTCCCACTCAGTAAACGAGTCATAACCTTCATGAAAAAACTTTGTACAGTGCGCGCAGTTTTCTGTATGGAATGTATAATGAATGAATGCATAAAGGAACTCTGACAGGCTGCTTCCCTCCGTCTTCCCCCTGCTTCCTCCTTCCTCCTCCCTCCCCCCCCCCTCTTCTTCCCCCTTCTATCAGGTTGCTGAATGCCAATAAGATTCACTGCGTTCGCGCCAACGCCTTCCAGGACCTTCAGAATCTCTCACTGCTATCACTCTATGACAACAAGATCCAAACCCTCGCCAAGGGCACTTTCACTTCCCTGCGAGCCATCCAGACCCTGTGAGTCAAACACACACTCTGCTTTACACGCTCTGACACATGCCGTTGCCATAAAACAGGAGCCGGCACGGGAGTTGTTTACTCACAGGTCTGTGTAAATAACACGGCGATGAAATCACAAGGTAAAAATGGGGAGTAAATCTGTCATCTTCACACTCTTAATCAGAAAACACGAGCTCTGTGTGTACGAACACAATCCATCACAAGGTTAAAACCACTGACAGGAGAAGTTCATAACATTCATTATGACCTGACATTCATTCGTGTGGATGTTACTTAGATATGAACCACCCACCTAGACCAGACCAGGAACCCCCACCCCATAACAATGCCACTCCTTGGCGGCAGCGGCCATCCCCAGGAGGATGTAGACTGACACAGACAGGCACAGTTTAGGAATGACCCGAAAAAACATGAAAAACAGCACAAGGTGTTGACCTGGCCTCCAAAGTCACTAGATCCCAAACTTATCATGTATCTGTGAGGAACCCCTCCCCTCATCCTGTAGGCCCCCCCAAAAACGACATTCTGTCACCAGGCACCACAGGACACCCTCAGAAGGTCCACGTCCATTCTCTACACCACCCGACACAATATTAGAAAGGTGGTCATAATGTTATGCCTGATCGGTGTATGTCTCCCTTTCTCTGTCCAAAGAAACAGGCAGACCACACACGCTTTTCAGTACTGTGACACATACCATATTTCAAACACACTGCACGACAAAGGCTTTCCTGAGAACACACCAGTTGGAGATGATGGATTGTGCTGTCGCTGGATCACCACAACACTCAGGTGTCCCAGTCTAAAACAGGCTTCTTCTTTTTTTTGCCTGCATTCTGAAGAAGGGATAAAAATACACGCGTTGAACCGTCGCCCAGACTCTTGTCATCCAAACTGACACGCACAAACCACAGTAGTGCTGGGTGATACGGTTAGACTGCAAAAGCAGCAATCATATGATGTTTCTCCAGTTCCAATGGAGATCCTTATCATTAACTTCAGTTGTCTCTAATCTTTTCCGATCTCCCTCTCTGTTCTAGTCACCTGGCCCAGAACCCATTTATTTGTGACTGCAATCTGAAGTGGCTGGCAGACTACCTGCGCTCCAACCCAATCGAGACCAGCGGCGCCCGCTGCGCCAGCCCACGCCGTCTCGCCAACAAACGCATCGGGCAGATCAAGAGCAAGAAGTTCCGGTGCTCCGGTAGGCTGGTGCCTCCGAACTCTCTTCCCTTTCCTCTTCTCTGTGGTTCTCGGTTTCTCAGACAGGCTTTGTTGTTTTTCTTCCACTTGTCTCTCACTGCTTACCTTCTCTCTCTCTCTCTTTCTCTCCGCTGGGAGTAGCTTTTTATCTCTGCATTATTCCCTCTCCCACATACCGCATTTAATGAGTGATCATTCCTGGCAAAAGGTTTTATTCGGCATATGGTTTGCTGTGCCGGTGCTCCTCAATCAATATCCCCCCAGTTGAACTTGGGGGAGGGATCCTTTCTCCATTTTTCCCTCCATTTTCCCACATCATGAGTCTGGTTTCACATTCAAACCGCAGTGAGCTGAGGTCACCAGTCAAGGCCGGTCTAAGGGCTAGAGTTTCTATATGTGCCCACCGGTCCTCTGCCCCGTGCCAATCTCAGGCTCCCAACTTCCATCTTGTCTTGCCCGCTCATTGCTTTCAGGCTCAGGTGTCCTCCATGCCCCCTCGTTGTCTCACTCTTCTTCACTTCACTAGAACCTCACCATCTCCACTCCCTCCCTCCACCAGGTGCCCACTGTTGTGTTTATGCGCTGCGCTACGCTGTCTGGCACTCGGCACTGCTGAGGTTTCACACTTCTTTATAGCCTCATTTGTTTGGCGGGACCTAGTGAGGAAGGGAGTCCATGTGTTTTTCTCTTTCTTTTCACGTTCTTTTCCCCCTTTTTCCTTCTTCTTTTTTCTTTACTTTGCACCGTCTCCTTCTTCTGCCCGTGCCACTCTTCCTTAGCAACGGACAAATATTTACCACATTGTTCATGTAGTTTCTCCACATTGCCATTCACAGAGATAGCCCTGGGCTTCTCTGTTTAACTGTCATATACCTTGTGTCATGTGTCGTCATATATAATCTCTATATATGACTGTTCTGAAGCATAGCGACGCCACAGCTATGCCGGCCAGACTGGTCTCACTGACATCCGTCCCTCTTTCTTTTCTCCATCACAGCCAAAGAGCAGTACGTCATCCCAGGTGAGTGGCTTGTAAACGTTCACACCTATCATTTGTCTTCCTCTTTTCTTTAATTTTCCACCCTACAGCTACGTGGTGGCATCATTTTTTCCACTGCTTACTGTGCGTTTCACGAGACTTCTCCCAGAGGTTAAGGGATCATTTTGCTTTATTGCGGCTTGGTATCACTTTGATATTTCTGCCATCATTCCTTGTACTAAAAATAACATCATTAAGGTTTGAACAAACCCACAGGTAAGCCAACATTTTTTTTTTTTTTTTTTTTACTGTACTTGGAGGAGAAAATAATAGACAGCGTCAAGATTATTCCCCCAAATGCTTAATGTTTCCAGTTTTTAGACCGATTTCTTAGTTCAGCTTTGACCTTCCATAATTGCCCATACTTTCACGCAGTTTTCTTTACATTGAGGGGTAATTATCAACTAATGACTCATCCTCTTGTGTTCTTTTTCAGTTTTTTCTAAAAGTAAATGCCAAAAAACACAATAAAAACTTGTAATAAACTGCAATAATTGTTAAATGTTGCAGGTAGCGTAGGACGTTCAAGTTTCAAAATTAGTTGAAATGTACCAATGGCGGCACAGAGAACTGCTAATTGGGCCCAAGAGTGACTTTGTACCCGCGTGTGCATTTTAACGTGATAGAAATGAGTGAAAGCATCTGTTTCTTCTCAGCTCTGTTTTCCTAAGCCGATAGAGCGAAAGGGAAGTGTCTCTTTGCTTTGGCGTTAGCACAGACAGTCAGTCACCAAGAAGGACAGAAATGGAGGGAGGGAAAGTGTGTCCTTTCTATCAGTAAAAGCTAAAGAAAATAAAGCCCACCAGAGGACCCAGATTCCTATCAGCGGATGTTTCCGGACCTCTTAACAAGAGGCACTTCCAAGAAAATAACTAGGAGGAGCAGTGATGTGTGTCAAAGTCTCTCCGTGTGTGTGTGTGTGTGTGTTTGGGCTGCCGCGGATGCTTGTGTGATTCATTGCCTATGCCTGTGCGTCTGTGTGTAAATTAATGTGCCTTTGTGTGCTAAGTTGAGATAAAGCTCTGCACTGGCTCAGAGAACAAATGGGAGTACTATGTAAGCAGAAGGAAGATCAAAGCCAAATGCGATTAATAAGAATTTCACCCTCCCTGAATGATAACAATAAAAGCCTCCACAATACACACACACACACACGCACACACACCCGCGTTAAAAACACAACCGTTCACAGCACGGGAATTCCATAATACAATGATAATGAGGAACCAAGCTGTAGGGAATTGTGAGAACTTCTACAACTCCAGCAATGAGTCACTTCGCCCCTCGGAGAGGGAAAAAACCTCATCCCTCTTTGTTTTCTCCAGTTTTGTGTAAATCTGCTGACAGTAAAAGTGTCGCCGCCACGCTCTTGTGACGC
This sequence comes from Mugil cephalus, assembly GCF_022458985.1. Taxonomy (NCBI): domain Eukaryota; kingdom Metazoa; phylum Chordata; class Actinopteri; order Mugiliformes; family Mugilidae; genus Mugil; species Mugil cephalus. Next base: position 13,239,157 of record NC_061782.1, read on the forward strand.
TGACGATGACTCAGGCTCACGAAATCTCCCCTGGTTCCCTCTACATCCTCTAGATCAAAGCCCAGTGCTTTGCTTTCATTGCTTCCTCTGTAGCAGGAAATGCCTTTTCCTGTTGTCTGGCCTAGCGAGGGAAAGTTCCTTAATGACCAGCATTACTGCGTCTGTCTGCACCCTTCACTCAGGCCCTCTGAGAAGTGACACAGCTTCGGGAAAAGTCTTTGCCCAGGCAATGAGAATGCGTTTAATCCTTTCACAGCCCAGCTGTATTCCAGTAAAGTCGGTGATCAGGTTTGGGATTAAGGTTTCATATGCTGCTCCATTTGTTTGGACAGATTTTTGATTCTCAACCGTCGGATTTTGTCTTGGTTGTTTGAGGTTTTCCTGCTCATGATTGTGGTCTGGGTGTCCCACTGTGTCCCGCTGACGTCATCCTCCAAACCTCAGCCGCAGTGGTGCACCGATGTGAGCATGCAAAAGAGGCACAAAACGCTCTCCGGAACAGAAAATGCCGGCCCGCTCCCCCTAAGTGGAACATATGCGCACACACAAGCTCTGTGTGCACGTATACACTTATATGCACAGACGAGGGACACAATACACTTTCACAGACACACACACACTGTTCTAAGTAGCTCCCCTCGCTGTTCTATTATTGAGCAGCCATGATGTAACTGGCAGCACACTTTTTGGCACGTAACATCTATTCATAGACGGAGGAGGTGCAGGAAAAACGTCCCACACTCCCCGCGCTGCCTCATTCTTGCTCTTCCTCTATCTGTCAGGACGGACTTCTCTGTGCACCCTCACCTTTCATATCTCTCCCCCCATCTCCCTGTCCTTCTTTTCTCTCCCCCCCTTTCTTTTCATGCATTCATTTCAACTCCACCTGTCTGCTCCCGCTTCCTGTGCATCATTTCAACTTCCCTCCTTCAACTTCCCACCGTCCTCTCTCTCTCTCTCTCATGGGTGCTCCGCTCCACTGAAGCAGGCCGTCCAAATCCTCTTTCTTTTCACCCCACCGTTCCCACTCCTTCACCTCGCTCTAAAATAACTCACCCCCAGCCGTACGTCTCTCCTGTGAACGGAGGGAAAGCTGCAGAATGTTCTTGAGGCCGTTTAGGGTTAAAGATGAGATAGGGAAGTCTGTATTTAGGTCACGACGGGACAAAGTGCTGACATACAGCTGTGGAGGGAGCAGATGCGTGACTGAGAGCGTCCTGGGAAAGCGAGGTGCACGTGTTGGCGTAAGAGATGGGTTGATGTCATTCTTTTTTTTTGTTACGTGATCGGTTATGTGGTTGCGATTTCTCCCGTTCAGGTACAGAAGACACGCGTCTCAACAACGCCTGCAACAGCGACCCGGTTTGTCCTCCAAAGTGCCGCTGCGAGTCCAATGTGGTGGACTGCTCCAACCTGAAACTCAACAAGATCCCCGAGCACATCCCTGTATCCACCACCGAACTGTAAGAAATCAGGAATGTTTGTGAATGTGTCAGTGAACTGAGGGGAAGATAAAGTCTTCACTGCAAAGTTGTCACCTAAGTAATTTAAAAACTTCAGCGGGATTGTTTTTTACGATTGAACTTCTTCATCTTATTCCTTCTAGCCGCCTGAACAACAATGAAATCACAACTCTGGAGGCAACTGGAGTTTTCAAGAACCTTTCCCAGCTGAAGAAAATGTAAGCTTTCTTTTCTTAACGTCGCCTTCTCCACAGCCAGTCTCTAAACCGCGAGGGTTGCACTCTGAGTTCTCTGATGATTTGATCTGATTTCCCCGCAGTAACCTCAGCAACAACAAGATCACGGAGATCGAGGACGGGGCCTTTGAGGGCGCGTCATCTGTCAATGAGCTCCACCTCACAGCCAATCAGATCGACTCGGTTCGAAGCGGGATGTTCCGTGGCCTCGAGGGACTGCGCATGCTGTGAGCGCCGCACGAAAAAACACACGGCCGCGTCAATGGTGATGATTCTAAAATATACCGTGGCTGATTTTTTTTATTTTAATTTTTTTTTTCAGGATGCTGAGGAACAACAAGATCAGCTGTGTCCACAATGACAGTTTCACGGGGCTTCACAACGTCCGCCTGCTGTCTCTTTATGACAACCAGCTAACCACCATCGCCCCCGGAGCCTTTGACACTCTGCAGACCCTCTCCACTCTGTAAGACGCTAACAACGTTCATATACATATATATATATCTTCACTGCTTCGAGTTTCATTGACCTCCTTTACGCTCTCCTCGTCCCAGTAACCTCTTGGCCAACTCCTTCAACTGTGACTGTCGGCTGGCCTGGCTCGGGGATTGGCTGAGGAGCAGGAAGATCGTGACTGGTAATCCTCGCTGCCAGCGTCCGGCCTTCCTGAAGGAGATCCCTCTGCAGGATGTGGCTCTGCCCGACTTCCGTTGTGAGGAGGGTAGGTGGCACCAAGAAGACACCCACACATACTTTGCGTCCTTCCTCTGCTCGTGCTTATTTACACCACCGATGCAGTTTTGCCGAATGTTCCCCACTTTAATTGGGTCGTTCATCTCCTCAGAGGAGATAGGAATCTTCAGTGTAGTAGATAAGCTACGTGTGAAACTAACCTGCCTGAGTGTGACTGATGAAGATCTTAACGTCGCACTCTGCTCCACAATACGTCACGACCAAGAGCTGCTTAAAGTGTCTGAGCGCATCTTAAATAATGGCTGCTATTGTATGACTCTTTTGTTTACTGAATAGATTGGTACTCAGCAGTTCCTAAGCTGCTGGTCGATGCCGGGCTGAGTGGAGCTATTGAGCTGTTTGCCTTATTGACCAGTCAGCCTATTTGCACCTGAATGACTGTTAGACTTGTCTTCAGGCCTCGGGCCGCTTCCATTCTTTCCTCTCGCTGGTCGATATTGCATTACCGAGGCTCTTCTCTCTCCGTGTCCTATCTTACTTTTTCACATTTTTGACATCCATCTCTCTTCATTGTCTAAGTGCCGCGCCAGCTTGAAGGACTGTGATTTTTTTGGGGTGCTCTCAAGTTCTTTCTGCTCTTCTTTTTGTGCTGATTCATTTCACACCTCCCTGGTCGTTCTTTATTGTACTCTCCCGTAGCTGACTGACTTCTTTTCTTTCTTTCTTTCTTTCTTTTTTCCACCAGGCCAAGAAGAATCAAGCTGTGTGCCCAGGCCCCAGTGTCCCAGTGAATGTACTTGCCTGGAGACCGTGGTGCGCTGCAGTAACAAGCACCTCCACACACTGCCTAAAGGCATCCCCAGAAATGTGACCGAACTGTGAGTGCTTGCCGTTAATTATGCTAACTGCATTTTTAGTTATGTGCTCGATTTTTAAGTATTATTGCCCTGAATTAAAGCCAGAGGGGATTATAAGGCTTAGTGAAAACAGCGGAGGCAGAGAAAACAGATCCCATCATTGGGAGAAGAGGAACAGAGTCAATAAACCCTGGAGTTATTCTCTCAGACATTCTTCCTCTGTGTTCCTTGCAGCCTTCAGGGCTAGCACTGATGTCACTCTCACACTCAGAGCCAAGGATCAGTGTGTGTGTGTGCATATTTGTGTGAAGGCCAAAAGCCTGTCCACAGGAGCATAGGGGAGCAACGGGACATTTTAATGAGCAGTTTTCAATGGAAAGGGGAGGGAGTGGAATAGGTCTGGAACTTTCCAATAATGCTTCAACTGGCCCTGACTAAAACTGGCACACACACACACACACACACACATACACAAACATACACGGAGGTGCACACACATGTTGTGCAAGCCTTAAGGCCTGTCATTGTCCCAGCAGGTGTGACCAGGTGTACCCCTCTGTTCTGGGCTTTCATCTAGGCATCTGGAGAGTTTGCTCCTCCATCATTATCCCAAGTGTCCTCTGCACCATCATTACCTATCATTACCTCTGAACCCAAAGGCCTCCTAACTAACCGCTACCCCCCTCCCACCCTCAACCGCGCCCCTTCCCACCCTGTGTACAGTCAACAACAATAGCAGGAGCCTGCATCTCCTCTGCAGCTCAGAGGCCCTAAAGCAGCCATTTATCAAGGTGACAGAGCACTGGTAGCACTTTGTGTAAAAAGGATGGTTGCAGGCCCGCGGGTGCGATGCCAACTGTGGGGTCTCGTACGTAATCAGGGTGATATCACACACATGCAGTGCACGTGTAAGAAGCGCAACTCGTACCCCAGTCACTTTCAAAAGTTAAACAGAAAATGTTCTGTTTTAAAACTTGAGATGTCCTGCAAAAATGTCTGCAGCCCTTCTTCTTCCAACCAGCCCAGTCATGTAAAAAAAATAAATGACCTTACAGCAAACCTGATTAAAATGAGGAATGGAACAAGTAGTTTGCAAGCTGGATAAATGCAAAGGGCCTCCTCTGCCCTGTGTTAAACTGAGATGCAGCTGATTCGTTGTCATTTACGTAAAAAAATAAACCACAAATGATTACGCACTTGCTTTCTACCTTCACAGAACCTAGTATTTTCATTCAGCATTCATACTTATAATGTACCTACCTTATTAAGAGCACTACACTGCAAGTGGTTGGATTTAAAGACATTAAAAATAGTAAACATCAACAGCAGAGTGTTGTTACCTCTATTTGTTTAATATTGTGAATATATTGTACTTTGAGGACTGTTTGGGGATAAATATCATATGACTTTTTTTTAGCTATCTGGACGGAAATCAATTCAGCGTTGTGCCAAAGGAACTGTCTACCTTCAAATACCTGCAGCTGGTGTAAGTTTTCGTCCTCCTCCCTCCGCCGTCACACTTTGTCAGTCCTGCTTAAATTAAACGTATTTTAATTTTCCTCTCAGAGACCTGAGCAACAACAAGATCAACTCTCTGACCAACTCGTCCTTCGCCAACATGAGCCAACTTACCACTCTGTAAGTCCTGACCAGCCTCAGCTGTCAGACCTAAGAGCTAGTATTTCATTTCTCTGCTGACAGTAGGATGGAAACAGCTGAATTTTACATACGGTCATGTGTAATTATTTTTTCATTGCAGAATCCTGAGCTATAACTCCCTGCGCTGTATCCCCAAAATGGCCTTCAGTGGGCTGCACTCTCTTCGCTTGCTGTGAGTTTATTTTTACGCTTTAGATGCATGCATATACGGTACATATGTGTGCGTTTATCTTAAAATGTTGGTTCGGGGCTCGGTCTTTAAATCCTATTTTTAACACATAATGTGTCTCGCTGTTACTGCGAGAGCGCCGGAATTGTTTCGGCGAGCAAATCAAATGTTTTTTTCAAGCTCAGAACAACAACTTCATTGGAAACAATTGAAGTTGTTTTGAAGGAAGAGTTCTGAGACAAGGCAGGGCAAACTTTCAGGCTAAATGTGTTGTTAAGGGGGATATTTTTGCAGCTTGCACCGACTACAGAGACGGTGTGGCAGATGCTGAGAATCTTTGATTGACTCCAGAGAACTGAAACACAGTCCAAACAGTTATGACAGCTTATAAATTCACACACACACAAACTTCGACCTATTTTCTCTGTTGAAATGGCAGCGGCAGTGTTGTTCCACCTTCTGCTCCCAACTACGCCACCTCCTCAGACATCTGCCCAGTCTGCTGGTTCACCTCTGAGTGCCCCGAGCTCATCACTATACCTCACCATCGGGGCCAAACACACACCGCCCCCGCAATCCACTGTACAAAATCACTCTGACACTGATTACCAGAGAATGTTTGCCCCTGTAACTGTAATGGTTTTGACTCCGCCTCTGGGTTTTTATGAAATTATGAAGTCTTTGATTGTGCACTCTCAGTGGCCATGGACTCCCTGTGCAAGAATTGGTCTGCTAAATAACTGGGATGTAGAACGTAAGTGTGTTCGACAGAAAGATGACGAAATCAAACCAGTCTTTGGAACTGCACCCAAAGACACAGCAGATGGAAGCCTCGCGCTTTAACTCGAACGTACAGTTCAGCTCCGCGAAGGAGAAAGTGAGACCAGGCCCGGCAGTGGTCCTTATGAGATTACGTACGCATTTGTGTGCGTTTGTGCCCGTATGCGTAGTCAACATGTTTGTCATTTACTGGCTTGGTGCCCGTTAGTATGTGTGTGGGAGTAAAACTATCAGCCTTCCATGTGCGCTCATAGCAGGCACACTTTTTATTACCGACAACAAAGCTCCAACAAAGACTCTTTTTACGGCGGGATTCGACCAAAGTCCCCCCCCCCCCATCATTATGAGACACAAAGCGTAAGAGCTCTTTTAGCGTGCAATGAGAGTGAAGCTCGGCCATCATTAGCTGATGCCGCCTTGCTAGCCCAGGCACGTCGCTTTGATCTCTAATGAAGCTGCGTCCGTTATTCCTGCTCTTACTCACTCACGCCACCTTCACTTCTGAAATATTCCCTGTGCAAATGTGCGAGACGCCATGTGAGGCCCCCCTGTGCCACCCGCACCCGCACCCCACCCCACCCCACCCCACACACACAGGGTATATAAGCTCACACACACATATATGCACAGACTGTCTGGACTACCCTATTGTCTCAGACTGACGGGAGTCCAAATGAAGCAGAAAACTTTGATGTCTTTACTACTTGTGCGATCAATCATAAGCCTCCCATTAAATGTCATTTGGTGCCACGGTATTTTTTTTTCTTCTTCTCCGCTCAAGCAAAGCTGTGGGGGTGCAACAAAAACTGAAGCGACAATGAGCTCCTTTTAATAGTTTCGACTTTAAGACTCCACAAAGGGTTCAAAGTTCAAAGTTGGAAGCTTCATCGAAAACCGCAAATTCCCAAGGCGCCTGCAAGCGGGACACGCTCGCGCACACCAAGGTGCCAAAGCCTTTATAAAGCTGCACCTTTGGCTTTACACAGCAGTAAAGAGGAGAGGAATCATTAACGCTCAGCTCTTCAAACAGACCAGGGGTCTGAGCCTGGCATGGATGTGGTGCGATAAGTGTAAGTGTGCATGTGTGTGTATGATGGTTGTGGTTTGGGCTGCAGATTAATAAGCTGCTAATTGGCCTGCTGGGTATTAGGTGTGAGGTGAGTGGGTTGAGACAGCGCCAGGGCGCGGCCCGCACAGGTTTGAGTGGCAACCTGTGATATGAAAGAGGGTGATAGAGAACGAGAACAGAAAGAAAATGCAATCGGCAAATGAAATCAACAGCGAAGAACTGAAGTAGAAACAGTGGCGAAACAGTTGGTAGCCGTTATTCTGCCAATCAGTTTTATTCTGAGAACCGTGCCAGCCTAGAGATAAGATGACATAGGCAGTATGGACTGTCATAATGATATACGGCCGCAGAAAAGCAAAGTAAAAGGACACAGAGAGAATGTTTGCAGGAGAGCAGATCAGGTTTCTTCCTGGAGACTCCCTGACTCCTTTTCCCCATGAGATCTCCGCCTGGCTGGCACACTGCTGCTGGCCTAACGCCCTCAGTATCCTCCGACTACCACAACCCACCTACTCACCCTGCACTAATAAGCATCCTCCACGGCACACAGGCCAATTAACGTGCTGTCTCACATCGGTTACACTGTATATTTTCCCTCCAGTATACTTTCCCCCTGACTCTTCTGCAGCTTAGCAGTAATTCATAGATCAAACCGGCGATGGAAGTTTCAAAGTCTGTTTATACATCAGTTCTCCTCATTTAGGCACGCAGAGCAGAGGTGTCGCGTATTGTTGCTGCGGACCGAGCAGCGGTAACATTAGCTTGCGGTCAGCTGAGGGTTTGAGGTGGTAATGACCTGGTGGATTACGACAACCATCAATCATCTAGCCATTAAGCGGCGGAGGCTTGTCAAGCTCGATAGGAGTCAGAGAGCGACACGGAAAATAGCCTTTAATATTCTACGAGTACACAAATGCTATTAGAATCGCCCACACATAAACACACCTATTTATCTGAACACACGTGACTGCGCTAAAGCTTTTAGTTCTCCATGTGGTGCAACTCTTAGCCCCCCACCACCACCACCACCCCCTGCTCTGTACCCTTCTTGGCCCTGCCAGCCAGACGCACATAGAAACCTGACACCAGCCTTTTCCAGACGTACAGAGCCTCATATCTTTGCCAGCTGCACAAGTCTGCACCAGAAATACAAACCACCTATCACTCATTTATGAGGCCAGCACAGAACATCAGCACATTTTTTTTCTTTTTCTGATGTCTCTAGTATTAAGTAGTAGAGCTGTTGATTGTTTTATCTAAAAAGGAAAATCTCAAGAGGACACTTTGAAACATTCTAGCATGAAAGACACTTGAGAAACTGGCACATTCTGTGTATACATTTCAGCTCTAAAAGTAAAACATTTTTTTTTCCCTGACTGAATTGTGTTCACGATCCTGATTTTTCTTTCTCTCATCTCCTCCCTCCACCGCCCCAGGTCTCTCCACGGCAATGAAATCTCAGAGCTTCCCGATGGCATCTTCAGCGATGTGGCCTCTCTTTCTCATTTGTAAGTAGTGCCCATCAACTGCGTGCAGTCTTTGCACTTACCACTGACTTTGTGAAGGGATCTCACAAGAAGACATACACCCACACACACATATACATTTTCAGGTACAGAGAGAATCTGGTCAGACAGTGAGACTCACAGTGGCCTGTCTGTGGTGCTCTCCATGAGCCGAGGTTTCCCCTAATCAGCCGCAGTCCTGTGGTAAAAGCACACAGACCCCTTTACTGTCTCATCTGTAACATCTCTGAAACACACACTTTGACTCGCACACACACACACAGATTCTTCATGGTCTGGGGACTTTAGTGTTTGTTTATTTATGTCTGTGTGTGCGCCGGCTGTGTGGCCGTTGTGTGGTCGTGCATGGACTTTTGAACGTGCTACACAGCGGCATCTTTGCAGCGTGCCCTCTGCCATCCAGCCTGGATATTCACATCATCCCTTGACTGTCAGCGATCAATAGACCTATCAGTGTCAGAGCTGGAGAGGAGGAAGGGAGGATGGAAAGAAAGACCTAAACAAAGACATTCTGTGGAGAGCAGAACAGGATTCAAGGCTGCATGAAAACGGGCCGAAGGGAGGGACGCGGGGCTGCCATTGATCCACGGTCACAGTCAAGTGGCTTTCATGTTAGCAGATGTCAGGTGTCAGCTATTGGACCGGCCTGAAAGATGAGCCTGTGTTCCGCTGTAATGGAACAGCATCGATTCAGGAGTGTTTGTGCATCCAGCGGGAGGACAGAGCGGCATTGATTCACGACCACCATGACAGAAGTGGTTAAGAGTGCCTTCTGTTTGCACCTTTCGCTATAATTGAGAGGCCTTCCTGCAGATGATGCACGGCACAAAGTGGCATTGAGCGTTAAACTTTAAAGCCGTTTTACTCTGGGAGATCCCGTGATTTATTTGTGTAGTGCACCAAGTTGAGTTAGGTATTGTTTGGTTTACTCAAGGATGCAGAGACACCTGCTGGTGATAGGGTGCACTGCAGCGATATAGCCCGACGTAAACGTAATCATTCTGCATCATCAAATCACTGATTCTTTTATTTTTATCAGGGCAATTGGTGCCAACCCCTTGTACTGTGACTGTCGCCTGCGTTGGCTGTCTGACTGGGTGAAGACTGGGTACAAAGAGCCTGGAATCGCCCGCTGCGCTGGTCCACAGGGCATGGATGGCAAGCTGCTCCTCACAACTCCTGCAAAGAAATTCGAATGTGCAGGTGAGTCATTGTTTTGGACACATGGCTATAATCTACACAGCGCTGGCATCTACCCAGAATTCATTCCTCTCCCCTCTCATTTGTGCAGGTGATGTGGACACTGTAGTGCTGGCTAAGTGCAACCCCTGCCTGTCCAGTCCATGTCTGAACCAAGGTATCTGTCACAGCGACCCGGTGGAGATCTACAGGTGCAGCTGTCCTCCAGGATTCAAGGTCTGAGAGACACACTGCGAAAACCCACTTATGTGTAAATGCAGCTATAATTTGCTGCAGGAGTTGCAGACAATTACATCATATCTGTTGTGTGTCTCAGGGGAAGAACTGTGAGGCAGGACTGAACGCCTGCATGAGTAACCCCTGCGCCAACGGAGGAACCTGCCGAGTGAATGACGATGACGAGGGAATGTACAGGTGAGGAGGGCGAGCTTTGGAGCCGGCGCGGGGGGAATGAAATTGTGAGGAGCTTGACGAGATGGGGATGTTTTTCACAGCTGCACGTGTCCACTGGGCTTTGAGGGCCCCACTTGCCAAACCAACATCGACGACTGCGAGGACAACGACTGCGAGAACGGAGCAACCTGCATCGATGGAGTCAACAACTACACTTGTTTTTGTCCCCCCTACTACACTGGTAGGTGCATGCAAGCAACGGAAGCAAAAGAAGGTGTATTCATATCAATAAGCCAAAAGAAATGCCACTGTACACCGATAAAAATAGACTTTATAGACATTACTTTGTCTTTACTTGGGATGGGATCATTCTTGAGATAAACAAAGCCTTCTAGTTTTCTGTCAGTACGTCTCACAAAGTAAGCAATATTATTTCATGTAATAATTTTTTTTTCAAACGTTTCTGTATAGGGGAGATGTGTGAAGAACTGGAAGATGTGTGTGCCCCTGGACGAAGCCCCTGCAAACATCAGTCTACCTGCCTCATCTCCTCCAATGGTCCCAAGTGAGTAATTTATAACCAAGAGTCAAGTAAAACATTAAAATGCTATATGGTGTTAAATACAGACTAGTGAGTGGATTTGCCAGTGTTAATTTCAGTATCGTGTGTTTGCGCGGTGCAGGTGTGTGTGCTCTCCTGGTTACGTTGGCGATGACTGCAGTGTAGACTATAACGACTGCGCGGAGCATCGCTGTCAGAACGGAGCCATGTGTGTGGATGAGCTCAATGGATATTCCTGCATCTGCCAAGAAGGCTATGGGTGAGAAGAGCACACGTTTTGAATTGATTCGACAACATTAGCCGCCTCAGCTTCACTTACACCTCGTCCTCCCTCTCTTGTTCCTCTCTCCAGTGGTCAGCTCTGTGAGGTTCCCCCATCTCCGCTGTCGCTGTGTGAGCTGGCCGACTGCCAAAACAACGCCCCCTGTGTGGAGCGGGGCGGGCGCGCGCTCTGCCAGTGTCCTCCAGAGTTTGGCGGGCCTCGGTGCGAGAAGCTGGTCAGCGTCAACTTCATCGACAGGGACTCCTACCTATTGCTCTCTGACCTCAAGAACTGGCCTCAAGCTAACATCACGCTGCAGGTATACACAGTCATCTCTGGGATGTGTTGACACTGCCTCTGTGAAACACGAATAAGCCGAGCGTCCAAATATGATCTCTCTGAAGGTGTCAACGGCTGAGGACAATGGTATCCTGCTGTACAACGGAGACAACGATCATATTGCAGTGGAGCTCTTCCAAGGTCATGTCAAAGTTAGCTATGACCCCGGCAGTCAGCCAGGACATGCCATCTACAGGTAAGCTGCCACGTGCAAGTGGAATTCCACTGCTGACTGATTCGCCTGTTTTCTGTTCTCTCTCGTGACGACATTATAAGACCGATCTGTGTTTTCCTTTTCCAGTACTGAGACCATCAACGATGGCCAGTTCCACACAGTGGAGCTGGTGACCTTTGACCAGATGGTGAACCTGTCTATTGATGGGGGTCTCCCTACCACAATGGACAGCTTTGGGGCGGTGCGGCCCCTCAACGGGGAGGCTCCGCTATACGTGGGGGGTAGGGGCCCTCTCCAGAACACACCTCCCTCCTCTGCAGGCACTCTTAACTACTACACTACTGTCAATCACCACCCCTCCCCCTCACTTTGTCACCACCGCAACCACTCCCTCCCCTCAACCATGCAACCCTTCAACCGCGTCCTACCTCCACCCACAGCCATCCCCACCTTCAGTCACGACTGTGTTTGCTAGACGCTTTGCATTAACACACAGTATGAAAAATATGCACACACGTATACTGAACCTGGCAAACAAAGCTCTAAAGCACACGAATTAACAGTTTGTAGTGAACAATCAATGCACCACTCCAGAGTCATTCCAAGCACATGTTTAGTGTGTTAACTGCGCCCTCTAGTGGTTGCAACGGAAGAACTACCAGACACAGTCTATACTTCACGTTTGTTTCATATTTGCATGAAGTTTACATTTTGCACAAGATGCAGCCGTATTAATTTGTGTGTAAATGTGTAACAAAGCCACTCATGCCATTAACGGAATCTGACGTTCATAATGTGAAAATGCAGCTGATGAATGGAAAAAAAAAAAAACTCGCGTTTGCTGCCACGCATCCCAGTTTCTGAGCTGAGTTTGTTCACGAGTGGCGTTTGTACAGTTTGTTTGTCACTGTTGTGATGTGGTGTGTAGTTCCTTCATTCACACAACACTAGAGACGTTTTCCCATAGCTGTTTGCCGTCCTTTGTTTCAAGGATGGTGTGTCTTGTGGTGCAGATACAAAACATCAGTCCATGTTTAAAATAGTAGAGTATATTAATTTGAGTATGCACTGCTGAGACACACATGTTTGAAATGCCTTCCTCCATCACACCTCATACCAGCCCTGTGTTAGCTGTTTGTTTGTGGCCCAGTACGCACGCCTTCACACATGTAAACATCTTTATTCCGTTTCCTTTTACAGGCATGCCAGTGGACGTCCACTCGGGTGCTTTCCGTCTCTGGCAGATCCAGAACGGTTCCAGTTTCCACGGCTGTATCCAGAACCTGTACATCAACAATGAGCTCCAGGACTTCACCAAGACCCAGATGAAGCCCGGCGTGGTACCGGGCTGCGAGCCCTGCAAGAAGATCTACTGTGTACATGGCATCTGCCAACCTGATGGGGTCCAAGGACCTGTGTGCCACTGCCAGCCAGGCTGGAGTGGGCCGCAATGTGACCAGCCTGCTACCAACCCCTGCCAGGGCAGCAAGTATGTTAGCAAATGGCATAGGCTCAAGTTGGATCTAGTACTTAATATACAGTCAGGTGGTTCTTCATTTAAGGCCAAGGGGTTACGAGATAATTACAGGGAAAAGGAAGGGAAAAGAAAAAAAGCTGTACTGCAGATTGTCTCCTTTTAAGGGAATGAGAGCAATAACATAAACACTGTTGACACATGGTTATGTACTTTCTGTACTACCTAAACAAGAAAAAGTTTGACCAATGGTAATCTGTGTATGTTGTCAATATAGATGGTATAAGTCTCATCTTTCATCTTAAGCATCAGAAACTTACCTCGAAAGCTTCATTGTTTAATTTTTCGTCTTCTGACCCAAAGAAACTGAATTCGTAGAACCCAAGTTACATTTGTAACCTTGGTTCTCTGCCAACCCTGTAGTCGCTGTACAGTTTCCACCACAATGGTTACTCTTACCTTGTTTTTATATATTTTGCTCAAAGCTCTTTTCAGTCACAGACACATCTACCCGTTAACTTACCTGAGACAATATATATATAAAAAAAATATATATATATATATATATTTAAAAAATCTACCATCTTGCTTAAGGTTGAGGCTATTTTGTTAGGGGCAGATTTTACACAAACTTAAGCACTGGAGGCAAATATTTTTCACCACCGACAAGGCCTCTGAAAGATCAACTTAATTGAGTTTTTGTTGTTGCTGTTTAAGCTTGACATTTGATTGCTGTTGTCTCTCACCAGGTGCGTCCATGGAAAGTGTATCCCACTGGACACTCAGTCATACCGCTGCGAGTGTGCGGAGGGTTACCGCGGCGCCCTGTGCAACCAACAAGGGGAGCTGTTTAACCCGTGCCGTCGTCTGTCCTGCAAACACGGTCGCTGCCAGATCTCTGACACAGGAGACGCATACTGTCACTGTGAAAGCGGCTACACTGGGGAGCTATGTGATGCAGGTTGGTTTAGTCAGAGTTTGGTCTGCAACTATAAATCAAAAATATCAGTGATATCATCAAATATACTAACATGTGGGTCTTCTGGCTGGTCCGTAGAGTCTGAGTGCCGAGGGGAACCCGTGCGAGACTTCTACCAGGTACAGCGAGGATACGCAATCTGCCAGACAACGCGCATGGTGTCTTGGGTGGAGTGCACAGGAGCATGTGACACGGGGGCGTGCTGCGCCAGCCAGAGAATGAAACGCCGGAAATACACCTTCGAGTGCAGCGATGGAACCTCCTTCAGTGAAGAAGTGGAAAAAACCATCAAGTGCGGCTGCGTGGGCTGCATGTAGCACCGTTCACTCACATTTCCTGTTGCTGCCTCAGAGCAGAAGATGGAAAGAAAGGAAGGAAAGAAGGAAGAAAGAGAGAAGACTGGAGCAAAGCAAGGGAGGGAAAGAAAGAAGAGAGATTATAAAGAATATATATAAAACCTCTATCTATATATTATGGACAACAACGTTTGTAAAATAGGACATTTCCTCCCCTTCCAAGGGTGTGTGACCTACAGTAAAACAGAGAAACCAACATCATGCGCAACAATGTAGACGTGACAACAACGGCAACACCACCATCGTATCTGCAACATTGTTCCACGGGGTCCAGAGATTGCAAATGTGTTGCATTCAGAGCGAGGCATCCCTCCAAACCAAATTACCCGGTGTGAAATCCCCATCATTCTGCGAGGCCTCTGACGGCCTAGCCACCACCTACCATCTTTACTTCATGGAGGCAGTGGGGTCCACCCTGGCAAAAGCGTGGAAGAAGAGGCAGAAAAGACAAAAAAAGGAGAAAACTGAAGGTGAAGAAGAAGAAGAAGAGACCTGGACTGATCGACTTGGCAAAGCTATCTTGAGTTGAGCTTGGCTGGGTTACCTGGACTGGCCTGGATGAGGTTTGGGTTGAGTTGTTGTTGGTTTGGTTTGGTAGCAATTTCTCTGCCCGGATACAGTCATCCATCCACACACATGCACATGTAGAAGTGAACGGGAAGAAGGAAAAAGTAGGGATAGAGCGGCACATAGTCTGGTGCGGACGTCGTGGCTTCGAGGCTAGGTGGTGTGGCGTCACAGCTGTTTGCTGTGAGCTACCGTAACATATAAAGTCCATAAAAGTAGAGACTGCACTGACTAGCAGCACTGAGAACAGTCGTACACCTCTATGAAGTACATGACCGCACATGCATGGCATACACACATTTACACGGTCTTAACACAACGTGAGTGGGCTTGTGTGGTGCAGCTTTTCTATTCTATCCGTACAGCGAACCAGTCTGGTGCTGGCAGTGCCCGGTGCTCATTGTTTCCCCCCCAAGCATGTACCACCTCAGGGCTCGGGTGATTTGCATAACCCCGCCCCCCCGCCCCCCCATTTTAGCAGGAGGCCCATTAGCCCTGCTCATTCTGATGCCTGCAGTATTAAACTTGTGCAAACTATTGCATGTTCGGAGAAGAGTTTGCCAACAAATATGTAGAGCTTCTCAATATCATTATAAATGTTATTACGAAACAAAAAGTTCACAGGATCATCTTCAGATTTTTGTTTTTGTTTTGTTTGATTTTCTTTTTTGTTCTGTTATATTTTGTCTCATGATGTAACCTAACCCTTTTAGCTGTCCCCACCCTCCCCAACAACCCTTTATATAGAAATGCTTAACAGATTCTAATATATATATATATATATTTGTATTTCATTTTGGTATAGTATTTTTCTATGTTAAAGAGTAAGTCTGTTTCTAGAAGCTTCGGGACTGGTGGAAAGGCATTCAGTTGGTTCCCTAGGTGTTTTTATTTGTTGATTTCACTTGCTCCAACAAAGGTAATTAAGTACGTTAATTGGCCAAAAGAAACGCAGCAGCTGATTGGCCTTGTTGTATAGGAGGCAGTATTGGTCTAGAAATATGTTTAATATTGTATATGTTGTCTTCCATGTGAATATTACATCTAATTCATGAGAGTCTGTGCTCGTTTTTTATTTATTTTATCTTAAAGGCGTTTTTTTTTCTTTTTTTTTCCTGTAGAAAGTGATAAACATAAATGTTGCTGGCATTCAGATATTTTCAAAAAAAATCTAAAAAGATGAAAAAAGTAAAATAATTATATATTTAAAAAAAAAAAAAAAGTAATCTGTAAGGTATTTGTAACATCACTTATGGCGACAGTGTTTTCCTGCTCTCCGGCTCGGACATTTCTCATCCGCCGCTGAACCAAAATTAAGAGACAACCCCCTCACCCTCAGTTTTACCACGTGATTAACTACACTTCTGGTTGTTGTTTTTGTTTTTTTTGCTTTTTTGCTGAAGTGCTGGGTTACATTTCTATAATTTGAATTAGAGCGCTGTTAGAAAGAAGGTGTTTTCAGTTCAACAGAGTGAAAGTAGTCAAGCTCAACTGATCATAAGCTGCTGTCAAGCCAGAAGAAACAGGATGAAGTTGCCTCTGTGGACAATGATCATGTCAAGGTGTATCATCCTCTCTGATTAGGGCAACTGCGTGAAGCATCACATGCCTACTACTGACAGATAATAAACCAGAGAGCTCTGGACATTTTCAGTGTCTGTCAATCCATACAACAACAACAACGACAACAACAAAAAAAGAACAAATGGTGCCAATTACAATGAACAGTCATACCTGAATGTATAAATGTGTATAGATAAATATGACCTATGCTTATTCATGAAGTGGTAACTTTTAGCTGTTATTTAGTTTCCAATGTAAGATATAGAAATCACATCCTGTTGCATAAGTGACAGTCCATCAGGATGGTGTAAGGCATTGTCCTCCCTGCAGATTGTGTTTCTCCATTTTGCTGATCTAAATGTTTAAAGTCTCCTTATAGTGTGAAAAGCTGCGGACCCAGGTCTCCAGCTTGGTACAATGTCACACCACCGAGCTCCCACTCATACTGCTACCCATGTTAACTTTGTTTTACATGCTGTTGATGTGATCCCAGTGGTGTACAATGACATTTAAGAAGATCTCGTAAAGGATACTGATGAACAGTCACTGTAATACTTAGGCCGCGCGCCTCGTAAAGGTGCACATTTAGTGACTTTGTTTCCATGTCTCCTTTCCTTCCTCTGCACTGATCTGTACTGGACTGGTGCATTCAACTTCCTGGTAGACATCTTAGTGGTGCTTGTGCTATATTGAGATGTAATTCAGTTATCTGGTCACAGGACTAGAGACACAGATATTTTTTTTTCTCCCCTCTCCCCCCCATCCTATGAACTATATACATACTTGTTATTGTGAACAACACAATGTCTCTGTTGTATTGAAATGGTGCAAAAATTTTAGAAATCCTCCTGCTTGGGTTCCGTCGATTTGCTTTTGCGTTACAGGACTGATGGTGGGATTGAACTGAAGACTCAATAATGCTGAATGTATGTAGTGCCACCGACAAAATGTTTACCAAACCTCCACTCTTTTCATTAATTAAACTTAAATGTGTGTGCTTTTAAGAATGTCTTTGTCTTTTTGTTCCCTTTCACTTGAAGCTCAAAGCATTTTTCAAAGACGTCAGATGAGCAACTGGAATTCCTGAATAATTTCGATTTTTGTCCATCGACCTTATTTTTTTTTTCTCCACACTTTTTGTTTGAGGATTTAAGTCCCAACAGAGCTGATTACAAAAAATAAAAATGAAAAGAAATCTCCACTTGACCTAGCTGAAACAACAAGGACGATCCCACAGTTCAACACTTGAGTTTTTCGTTTAGTATTAATGACCTGGCCGGAATGAACATATCTTACTGTCGCTTTAATTTTTTTCTATCGCAGTTTGTCTCAAACTATCGTATGTACTAAAACGACTTGAAAAATCACACCATTCTATTTGCATGGAACTGCAGTAGTGTAAGGAATAAAACTTGTGTACCAAAGTACAAAGTAGTATCAAGTACCAAAAATTTGTTCTTGTTCACCTCAAGAACAGATTTCTCACCTCTCACTGGTTAACCATACAGTAGACAAATACTGTACTTCCTATGATTCACCAAACAATCACTTATCAGTGGAAAACCCTGCCCGCTAATGTCACCACCTTGGATACTGGTGATTTTAGTAATTTTTGTCAGCGATGGCAACACTGGCAGGAACTTAAGTGACTCATGAAGCACAGTCTCAGTCCATCATCTTTATGAAATAAAAATGGATGAAACTGATAAATCATTCACCTTCATGACATGATATGTTAATTTCCTCATGTCACATCAGTTCCAGTGAGAAGTTGTTCATTCACCTTCTGTGTTTTTTTGTTTTTTTTTTATCTCCAAGTGACAGAGGCCGACTGTTTACCAATCTGTCCCACAGTGGGAGCTTCCTGTGGTGCTCAGGATTTTCGACCACGGGCCGTATGGCAGGTCATGGCAGATCCCAGTCATGCGAAATGCCATTGTGGCTGCATGAAAGCCATTTCACAAACCTAATGATTTACCTTGAGGGAAGGTACTCATGACGTTTTTTTTTTTTTTTTTTTGTCTGTGTACATACATCTCCAACACTCAACAAGATGCTTCTTCTTAGAAGTACCTTGTTAGTGCAGTTAGACGTTTGTCTTTGATGAAACACTGGTTAAATAAATGAATAAATAAATGCCAAGAAACCAAAGATAAAATTCAAACATCTTTATATCAACTCCAGCAAAAATACAAAGTTCTCAACATAAAGATGCATCATTCTTGAGATTACCACAAATAAAGCAGGTATTTCTTTCTAATATACAAAATCAAAATCTTTAAATAGCAACTGTAAAGGATAAACATGTTCAAGTCTGATATTTGGTGGGCTGTATTAGATTTGCTAAAGTCACTAGCCTACAAGAAGCTCTTAAATAAGAATAAAAACATGGCGGACTGTTTTTCTTTTTTTTTTGCATTTACAGGATGATTTACCCTCTGAATAAAATAAAAAGAAAATATAACACTGTGCTAAAATGGTAACACGCTACTGTAAGTTACTACTGGAGAAGTAAACAAACTTCACATTATGAGAACATCAGCCCGACAGTCAAAGACAAAAAAAAAATAAAAATAAAAATATATATAATAAAACTGCTTCAGAACTTAGAAGTGTGACTAAACTACCCCAACCCTATCCAGCTTGTGAATTATCACTCTTTAATGTGTTATTACTGGTTGTGAAGCCACAAAGTCCATTCATCAAATATGTTTTTCAGGCATTTCTGAAAAATTATTACCACAAGTGTTGCAGCCAGTATCTCAAAGTCCTATCATGTAGATTTCTAGAATAGCTTTTTTTGACAAGCACTAAATGTGCGCACAGCCTTGAAGGTGGCTTTTATAGATCAGGGACATAAAGACAGTGCTGGGTTTCACGGCTGCATTGCCAAAGGTTGCTGAAACTGACTCCACATCAACAAGATTTAACACATGCAGAAGCAGGTAAAATACTCAATGCTACCATTTTGAACAGGTGCAATAGTCGGAGGAGGTGCACAGCAGTGAAACCTGACCCCCGAACAACACAAAATAATACAAACGTTTGTCATGACACATAGAGAACACGCCTGTTTTGACAATTCAGACCTCAACATCTAACACAACTATAATAAGAACGATTTTCTGTTAATGCTCTGGGAAAATGGGTATAAAAATAAACCTGTCCGGTACGAGGGTGTCAGAAGATCTGAATGCCTTAGTCAACATAGGAATTTGCGGATGAAGCACGAGACGCTGGAACAAATGAATGTTGCCTCCGTGGGACAGAAAGCAACTCAAGGACAGGAGTTTTCACATTTAGCGACACATTCTATTACATTACATTTCATAAATAAGGCACCTGGTCACAACAGTCACATATTCACAATGTTGTGATTGGAAGACAGGCTGGAGATACAAACTGCCTAGTCACTGTAAGTAACAATTTTATTCAAAGCTCCCTTCTCGCAGTGCATGCCATCACCTAAAACAATAATTATATACAAAAATAAGAAGGCGGTGAATTAATGTAGATTCACCTCAATAACTGCATCTACGCGTCTGTTAACCTTTAAAATGAGGTTTTGATAGGCGGTTGCCATCTCCAGCCGTGTCGTAGAGTGCTGAAACACAAAGCCAAACAGCAACTGCATTCCCTAGACATCATGTAGGACTGTAAGCCCCCGAACGAATGCTAAGCAAAATAATCCAACACACTTGAGTTTTCACGGTGGCGCATTACAAAATAAATGAATTTGAAAATATGTTCCTTCCTTACGTATTGAACAACGTATGATCTGAAGAGTTTGGTGAAAGTACAAAATAGATACTTTTGGTCCTTCTGAGTATATTCCAGATAAAAGAAAATCAAAAAAAGAAAAACAAAGATGACCTCTCTGCAGGTTCGTTTTATTTTGAGTGTGATGTCCTGGTGCGCTTTGCTGGGGTCACTAAATGCTCCTGAGCTCTCTTGGTTGCCAGTTTAGTCGCACTTCGTGGCAGTGAGGCTCCCCGTTTCCTCTTTGCAGGAGTACTAAAAGCCCCGCTTCTCCTCAGCTTAGGTTCTTCAGCTTTTTTAACTGATTTAGGAGAAGCGCTCTGTGTTTTCATGGACTTCTTGCCCCTCCCCAAAGCATGACGGGGGCTCAAAGGAACCGCCGACTCCATTTTTCTCTGCGACCTCGTCAGTACCTGGTCAGGAGAGGTGGGAACCTTGACCTCCAGACTCTGCTGTGGAGTTTCGTCAACTCTATCTACACCTGAATTTGCTTTATTCACTGCGAGTTTTTCCACCTCTGTTTTTTCTGCTTCAGTGTGTTTTCTATTGTCAGCCTTGTTTTTAGACACATCGACGGGGTGAAGTTCAGACATTTTAGGAGACCCCAGTCGTCGAGAGTATCTCTTTGGCAGATCTTTTTTAGTTGCGCCTCTTGAAGTTCTACTACTGCCCTGAGCCTTAACAGCCCTAACTTGAACTGTGTGCTTTGTTGATTTTTTTCCAGCCAACATTTTACGTCTTTGCATTTTTGCCGCAGACTCTTTCATTCGTTTACTGACAGGTAGGGCGGATTTCCGTGCCTTCAGCGACGGCCTCAGATTTGACTTAGCAGCAGCCTTTGTGGTGGCCAGTCTTTTCATTTTGTTGGTTTTTAAGATCTTTGAGGCCTCTTTTAGTCTAACAGTGGTTTGCTGTACTTGCATCTTTCCTCGGATATTAGAGTATTTCCTCAAGATCCTTGCACTAGCTGGATTCTTTGATTTGCCAGAAGATTTCTGGGATTCTGTCTGTGCACTGGCTTTGGCCGAGGTGTATGTCTTAGTCTGAGCAGTACTGGGAAATTCTCCTCTGTCTCTCCCTTTAAATAAATTTGCCTCCAGCTCCAGTGCTTTCGCAATCAGTTTCTGACTCTTGGGATTGCTCTTGACAGGAGAGGCGATGGCAAATTTTTTTAAATGTTTCTTTAACCGCTCTGCCTGTAGGCTTGGAAATACCCCCTGAGAGGTCACTGATGTACCTGATGAGCTGTGGAAGCACAGCTGAGTTTCTGACGGAAGACGCGTGTTCACCTTCTTGACTATGACAAGGGACTTTGTTTCTGTCGATTCAAGGAACCAGCGACAAATACTGGTGAGATTAAAACCTTTCATAAAAAGCATTTGGACCGGTGAATATTTCTGATGCTCCAAAGACTTTGGTTTTCGTGCCCTGCGTTTGCTTTTCCATATAGCTGCCTGCCTGTCTGATTTATTTTTGTATTTTGCCGTCGGCTGACCTTCTTTGTCCATTTGCACCCAACCTTTCTGCATCTTATCATACTTTAAATTCAGATTCGAAATTAGTTGTTGGCTGTCTTCTCCAGTGAGCGTCTCAAAGAATTTGTTGACTGTTTGTTTTGGGGGCTCGTGTCTTGGTGTGATGATAGGAATTTGCGAGCTGTGGGACACAGGCGCACTAGACGCTGAAGGGGGCCTGACCTGAGCTTTTGTTACTCTTTCTGGCAATATTCGGATAGGGGAAGCTGCGTCAGTTTGTCTTGTAGCTACAGTTAGAGTACTGGTAGAAGGTGCAGCCAGTGTTTGTGACCTCAAAGCTAATTTCTTGTTGTCCACAGGTGGTAACTGTGTAACAGACTGGTGGGACATTTCAGCCTTAGTGCTCTCACTTCTTAATGGCATTCTTGTGGGTCTGTCTGATATGGAAGGATTGCTATCATCTCCATTAGCAGATTTGTCTTCTATAGATGCTACATCTGGCTTCTGCTGCAAAACAACATCACTTGCTTCTGCATCCTTTCGGAGCACCCGTTTTCCCCTTAATGGCATTATCTGTGTTTGAAGTTCTGTCTTTACTGGACTTAGATTTTCTAATGGACTTGACACTTCACTAAGTTGATCTTTCTCGTTCTTGCCATCATCTACTGCAACCTTGGCGGATCTTAGTTTCTGTTTAGTTTGGAGTTGCATTTCTGCTTTGTTTTTTTCTAAGTTTTCAGAGGTTGTGTCTACTGGAGGATTTTTGATTTCTAATTCATGAGTGTCCTGCATTGTGTTCTGTTGAGGCTGTTCAGATGCAGGTTCAGATGTGGTTATTGCAGGGGACTCAGTAACTGGCAGTGGATGAGGAAGAGGGAGGGAGGGCAGCTGCTCCAGAAGGTAACCTCCTGGGGCAATAGAAGGTATCTCAGATGAAACAGAAGTGACAGCATTTGAAATGGGCAGAGTTGCTGGCGTCTCAAATGGCTTCTGGCTGGCAGATCTAAGTTGCCGTTTGGACTCAGGGCTGAGAGAATTTCTCAGAACCCTCTTTTGTTTCTTGATTTGTTTATTACACGAGGGAACTTCAGGTATTGGATTCGATGGTGATTCAGATGAATCTTCTGTCACCTGCTGAATCACTGGAGTTGCTTCAATCTTTATGAGCGTGTCAGTTTCAGATAAAAGTTTCTCCAGATTTGTGTTTCCAGTGGTTGAATCGATAGTTGAATCAGTACTGTTGTTGGCTAAATTATCACCCAATTTCACTGGAGTTTTACTAGGGGATGTGTGGTTACTTGCTCTTCGACGCAGATTTCTATCAGAAGCCGATATGGGCCTTCCATTAAAATAACCTACTATCACCGTCTCTGCTTGACTGAGCCGCTTTGCAGGCAAAATTCTGGTGCCTTTTTTCCTACGCCATGGTGGTAGTTCCTTTAAGAGAGCATCTAGTGACTTTGATGACACGTCGTCCTCAATTTTATCTTCTGTGTCCAAAGGCATAACACTGTCAACTGCTTCTGGGGGCATAACATTGTCAACTGCTTCTGGGGGCATAACATTGTCAACTGCCTCAGATGTTTCCATTTCTGTTTCTTTCACCAACAGCTGCCCTGCTGAATCTGTGGTATTAGCTTCTTCTGTCACTTCTAAGTTCTCATGTATCTGTGGCTCCAGTAGAGGTTTCTGAGGTTCCTCATTTTGCATTTCCTCCATTTTATCTTCCTCAATCTCTTCCTCACCTTGGTTCACTAGTGATTCACTATTCTGCTGAAGAACAGGTTCACTGTTCAGAGTAACTACGGAAAGCTGGGGATCAGTTTCTTCTATGCTAATGTGCTCAATTCTATGCTCAATTGGCTCAACCACTGTCTCTGGCACTATTTGCTCTGTACTTCCATGCATGTCCTCGTGAGATTTCTGCTCATTTTCTTTTTCTGCTTCAAATGCCACTTGACCAACGTTTTCTTCACCTCCTGTTGTCATCTGGGATTCTACAGTGGCTTCCTGTCCTACATCTGTGTTCATAAAAGTTTCTTTGTTTTCTACTGTGCAACTTAATGGAGATGGAGAATCAGACTGCTCCTTGCTTTGACACTGATCCGTCTGACTGGTTTCAACTATAACATCTGCTTTACTGGCTGCTCCCTCTACCACATCTCCTGTTCCTGGTATGAGACTTTCGCCGGACTCTTCTGTGGGCATTTGTTGAATCATTGTTTCCCTGCACGGTCTAACAAAAGGCATGTCCACAGGTGGCACACCTTCAGGCTTTGAAAGTATTTGCTTTGGGGTGACCAGTGTAATCAGTGCTGGCATAGGATTGACACAGTTGCCCCTCCCGGCCAGTGTACGAACAGTTTTTAACTCCCAGATTTCGTCTGAATACATATGTCCTCTGGTACTCTTTCTGGCATTGCGGCGTGGAACCATGCTGCGCTGTTGATTGCCAATATAGTCTGTAATTGGTCTGTCGATATAAACAATGTCACAGTGGCCGAGATCAGGGTCAGCCACTCCCCTACAAGCAGAGTCCCTTGTCCGATGATCAGAGGATGTCCTAACAGTCTTTCTGGCTGTCCGAGCAGAATCTGAAGAAATGGCCAAGAGACTGTGCCTCTGTCTAGCTTGATGTGTGTGACCAGCCGGACTGTGTCTTTTCACAGAGGAACTGAGTCTAGCGCTATGAGTCTCTGCTCTGTTGGAGGCATCCGAGTTACTCTGTCTGTCCTCCAAAGCATCAGGTTGAGAAGAACGAGAGGGAAGCACACGTGACACCTTCTTACCATCAGCGTTGCTAGTCATGATTTTCATCTTCAGAGGTGCATGATCACCATGACGGTTGTTGTCGGCCTCCACCGGATTAGCAGTTGGAGTGGCCGAAACTTGGTTACCCCCTGACCCAGGGGTGCGCAGATCCAAAGCAGGGGCAGATGTTTTCAGCGACACAGCTTTCTCTGGAGGTCTTCTCATAGCACCACTGCTTGGGATGGAACAAGACACATCATGGACTTCTAATTTGGGAGTAGACTGGTTGGGAAATTTTAACTCAGGATGTGATTTTTCAGGGGTGACTGCAGTGGATTTTGCAGTGGAACAAGCAGTTCCCTGGGCGCCAGAGGTAAATTTAGAGGGTTTCTGTGTTTTGGAGGATGCAAGTGCTTTGACCTCTGTCTGAAGAAAACCTATGGCATCCACTATCTGTCTCTGATGGTGGGGGCAGAGTTTTGCCATGAACTGTTCCAGAGTTGAGGTGGACTGCAGGTCTTTTGCTCTTGCAACACGGAAGTCTGGAGACTCACTATGGGGGAAAATAAAAACAGATGTAAATGTACGTCAGAAAGAAGCAATACTGGTTCATGCTATTGACAAGTAGGTAAGCTAAAGGGCTAAAAGTTTGTGTGAAATAAATCACAAAGTTACCAACATGGTGATTGTTGCATGTTTATTAGAAGAATAAGTGATTTTAAAAGTGAATTAATCATCCAGTGAATTTGACCAATTACATTGTTACAGCTATTATTTTTTTTTTCTTCTTTTCACAAGTGCTTGTTTACAGTATACATCAAGAAAAGAAATTATACATGCACAAGACATTTAATAATGGTAGCCCACTCTGATTAAAACAAGTCAAACACATATTTTATCACTTGAAAGAGCAAGTACATTTAGGGCAAATATTAAGTACATCAGTTTCATCAAGTTTTCATGTCAAGTTTTTTAACGACTAGTGCAAAGGATGACATTTAGATACTAATGCTCAACAACTTAATCCATATTAAGCAGAATTAAAATCCAAATAGATATTCAAGCATGACTGATGATATATAGAATTAGTTATTTGAATACTCGTTTGTGAATAATGTGTCAATACCAAATTTAAATTTAACACTCAACGGGGTGAGGGCATATTTCAGTATTTTTGGCTAAAAGTCGTGTCAGTGTGGCAGGTCTATTACAAAATCCTCCAATACATTTGGAGTATTTATACCAGCACATTATACCAAAAATATATGTTTTTTCCTTTGTAAAAACGAACAAACAAAAAAAAAACTAAATAAAAATATATCCTTCCCAAGCTACAATGCAGTCTTTCAAAAACAGACAAGAAAAAAAAAAATCACACCTAGATTCCTGAGGTGACATGTTACAAGGCTATGCTGAGTGAAGAAAATAGTTTAAGGGCCGCATATACTGCAGAGCACAACATACTGCAAGCTGAAGTAGTAAGTCTGATGTCCTGTTGACCAATATTTGCGACATTATACTGATAAACAATAGTGTTGGATTTATTATTTAATCTGTAGTTTTTTCTTTTAATCACCTCTGCTACAGAAACGTTAACGGGAATAACTAGAGTTAAGCTAGCTATGTAGTCGCTACTCAGTGTTGGTTTCTAGCCTTATAGAAAGTACATTTTTACAGATCAAGCAGGTAACTACAGGTTGCATGTAAAATTTAAGGTTTACTTTTGGGACTGTAAAAGCTTCAGACTAATTGTTAACTGTTTTGTTGTTTGTATTCTCCGCTACATGCATGACTAACGCAACAGAAAGGTGATTCAAACTAAATTTTCAGATTTCAGCTTCAGTAATGTACAGCAAATGAGGACAGTTCTTTTGTTGAAAATGCTTAGTCTGTTACAGTAAGCCTGTATTGTTTAGTTTTGAAGTGAATAGTATATGCTATTTCAGGCACTGACCTGGAAAGAAACTTGTCAATTAAATACCACATTGGTCAACTTCTTACCTGCACTGAAGTTTTAATGACATTCATCATGTAAGAGTATAAAATGAATGAAACTGTAAAAAGATGTACTAAGGTTTTTTTGGCTCTAAACACGAAATAATGTATACAGCATGCCAAAATATCTCTAATGAAACGTTTAGAGTTTTAAAAATAAGTTTTAGAGATTAAAAAAATAACATTTGCTGCAACTAGAGGACCCCAACATTTTTTTTTTGTTTTGTTTTTTTTGTTTTTGCTAAGCTCATTAATTTCATATCCCTGCTTGCAAGATGTAAGGAGTAGAGTGGAGTACCTGAATAACTAGTGGTAGTGTTTTATCCCTGAGGGTTTTGCTCTATGTTTCACTTGAAATTTCAGTAAGGAGCTGACTCAAAGTACATGTCTTTTTTTCTGCTGAAATATAATAACCAATCTTACAAGCACAAGCTAAACAAACTCCAACTCAATTTCACAATATTTCACGAGCACACATGGATGTGTTTGCTCATATACAATGTTCATATACTATGCACTATAAATAATCTGGCAATTAGAAACGTAGCAATGACATTTTATCATACACCTTTAGTGAACCATTAACCAGATTTTTGAACTGGTTTAGTAATATTTCAGGGTCACAATTAATCTACTTACAACACTGAAAACTTGACAGTAAACACACCAACACTCCAATAATTATTTTCAATAAAACATCCTCAAAGTTAAATGTCACCATATACAACCAACCCAATGACAAACATGATTTAGTCCAATCATGCAAAATACAACTCCTTTATACTGTAAATATTAAATAACTGTACATATTTTTATGGACAGGCATTTCTTTAGTCATCTGAATAGCCACATCATTTGCAGCTGCAAATAGACTTTGGTCCTCACATATATTTATTTTTTTATATATCAAGCAAAAGATCAATTTGTGCCAGAATAAGGACAGTCTTAAATCGTAAGCCTTTACATCTACCGTGTAAAACAGTTAAATATACCTCTTATGCAGTACACTAATCTTAATCTCAGTCTACATGAACAGTAATGCGAACAACAATTTGTTTTATTAAAGCCGTTTACATTCATGGTTATTTAAGTGATAATAAAATCATTGCTGAATCAATGCTGATTAATAAATACTGCATTAAGAAAATAACTCCAAATATACCACCCATTTCAGAAAGTATCTAAACTCTTTCCCTAATTTAGAAACACAGTGGTTCCTCCAAAGCGGGAGACCATCAAATATTCTTTTGTCACCACAGAACTGCTCAGTCCCCACCCCAAAGAGAAAGATCGTTGAGAAAAAAGACGTTAAATAGAGCAGGGCGCAAGTATCTACAAGGATCCTCCGCTGACATATTTACACATGGTTGAACTTTCACATTTTCTGCAATTTTATATCAACACTACTCGCCTTTACTCGAAAATGTGTGTAGTGTGCGTGAGAAACTGCTACATAAAACAGCTATGAGGACAGTAGACTGTGATATGGGTTTCCAGATGAGGTAGTCAACCATTATATATTTGCTACAATAGAAAGTGAAGACCGCAAAATCATGATCTATCTATCAATACAGTCAGAGCACTTGTACATCTTTCATATAGTACATAAAATGCATTGGAAAATAAAGGGAGACATCGAGTAATGATCGATGATTGTCAATACAAGAAAAAAATGTATGTGACGACAGCGAGCAAGTGACTAGATTTTAAGTGATGTGTACTCGAAGCACGTGCTTTGTCTGACTTTTTCAACCAAAGCACAAGCTATTCATATATTGTGAATATGCGGAACAATTATATATGCTTCATTATTTAGAAATAATCACGAGTTTTATGTGAGCGAGAGGGAACTCCAAACATTTTAAAAAAAAAAAAAACGTGTCAGTATACTAACAAAACAAAAAAGAGAAGTTTACCATCTAACACAGCGTTATATTTCTGTTACAGTGCTATTGATATACCCGTCCCTGAAATAAATTACCATTACAGAACCAATTTTCACCAAAGAATGTTTTACAATCTGAGTTTACATACGAACTTATATTAATTCTTCAATCAAAACAACCAGGACCAAGTTAAAGCAACTGTCTCTGCATCTGAGAGGCTGCAAGATTTGCAGAAACACCATAACCAGTATTTGCTACAGTTTTGTTGTCGACCTGATAAAAGAATAATGGGCCATGACCCCATATTCCAGAAAGTTCTGAGGTAAGAGTGATAATGCACAAGGATGTCTTGATCAAAAACCAGGCAAAAATTCAATGAAAAAAAATAAAAATAAAAAAGACAACATGGAAGGATTTCAAGCGCAACCCTTACTCTATATTAATAGCACCATGATCCAATCTTTGTGTCCATTTTAAGGAAATGGTATTAACCTGAGCTTTGATATAGCAACTGAAAACAGGAATATCTCAAGGCAGGGACAGTGACAACCCACATCCTTGTGTGGTCGGTCTCGAAATAAGAATTGATTTAATTCTTATTTAAAACTAGTTTTGGATTCAGAAAATAGCTTTAAATGATGATCCACACAGTAATGAAACACATATACAGTTTACTTGGGCTTGTTTGTAACTGCACAGTAAGCAGAGCCACTAATGGTCAACTAATGACAAGGGCATTCCTAAATGCAATGCGGCATGACATATTTTTACATTCAATAATTTAAGACAATGAAAATCATTTCTATTGAATTTTTGCCTTGGTAACTTGATAAACCGGTTGAGTGCGTCATGAGGCATAACTGTAATCACGTCCATGGACATGTGTGTGTATACATATATGTAATTAAATATTGTGTTTCTGAATTATTTTTGAAGAAAAGCCAAAAACAGAAATGTTTTCTCCTATCACATCCCAGACAAAAAAAAACTGAAATCTGAAAGAATACAAGCTCTAAATCACTGGCACTGAAATGCTACTGATAACTACTTAAGGTAGGTTGTGAAGACAACTAAGAGTAGAACCCGCACATTTGTCAGTAAGACAACCTGAAATGTTACCTCAAAAGGCTTATTGGGTATTATATGCTTCCCTGTTAGAGGTTACTTATGAGGCAATGACTTAGCTGAGCATATCTGTAGCTGAGGTATATTTGTGTGTGTACAGTAATGCTGTTATTTGATTTACATTTTCTTTGACTGACAAATATTGCATCCCAATCTGAACTTCTCCTGAGTGCACAGAAGACAAACAAAAACTATTACCAACCATACAGGAGACCAAAAGATATAGTAAATAAAATGTAGGTGAAAAAATGGCATGATTGTGGAGGTAAGTATCAACTGAAAAGGAGAGCGGAAGCCAGAACGACAAACTATGCTATTGCATGAGTAATAAATAAATGTTTCATTGAGAACAGTGTTCGGGATTAAATGTGTTTGGACAGAGGTCATCTCGGTCACAGAGGTGCATTTGCAAGAAAGTGGCTTTACATTAATATGCTGGGCATGCATATTCACAAAATTAACTCTATATTTACTTTGAGCATATGACCAGTACTGAGAGAAGACTCTAAGGGGCGCCACATCCTTAAACAAGCTTCCATGGCTTTTTCAATGAGCGTAATCATCTCTAGATCCAGGAATTATTAACATTAAAGCGTAATCTAGATAAATAAACTGTAATTAATAAATAAAAGATAAAGAATATAAGTATAAATAAAAGATGTGCTGTAGTATTTGTTTAAATCCCGAAGTTGAGTTTAAGATAGATGGCCATACACATATAACATATTAATGTATTAATGACCAAGGGGAGGACTAAAATTAAATAAGTTAATAATAAATACAACTACTGAGATTTTATGATCAACAACGTCAGCAACTAGCACTGTCTGGCAAATGCAATGGTAAAAAAAAAAAGTAATCACTGTTATTGTGTTATGGATGGATCACTCATTTGATATGATTCCCTCCTGGAAATCAGTCCCATTCTCTTCAGACGCACTTTTCTCAGAAGCAATGTGCTCTTTCGTTTTGGGGGAGAGCGAAGCCCCCTGATCCTCCCCCCGACTCAGCAGCTTCATTTTCTTTTTGGGGGGATGCTTCAAGGTCCCCAGGCGCTCTTTCACTTTGTATTCCAGGGTGCTGTGTGGAATGCCGTAGATGGTTTGGGCTTTGGACACACTCATTTTCCCACCCATCACCAGCCCTATAGCCTCTTCCAGCAGCTCAGTGTTGTATTGTCGATAACGACCCCGCTTCTTCCTCGGCTGCTTGGTACCCAGGTCTGACTCAGAATCCATAAGGTAGTTTCCACTCAAGGCTTGGCGGTCAGAGGAGTAAGGCCAGTATTCCTTCTCTGAACCTGAGCCGTTAAAGCCTCCGCTGCTCTTTTTCGGGATCTGCCTGGGCAGAACGGAGCAAAGCTTCTTTCCCAGACTGTTCTCACAAAGTGAACCTGAATATTCAGTGGACGAATCCCACGACGGGTCTGTTCCTGTAGCAAAAACTCGCACTTGGGGAATCTTGAGGTCAAAAGACGATGAACGAGAAAGGGAAAGGCTGTGGTCCCTGCAGGCATCCTCCAGGTTACCTTTCTCATAGGCGAGGGACTTTGTCAAAAGTCCAGCAGCTTCCAACAACCTGGGTATGTCTTTAAAGTGCTCGCTAGTTTCACTGCTGGTTTTGAGTTTGAGTAGGGCCCCAAAATGAGTTTTGGAATTCCAGGAAGAGGTCGCGTTTCTGAAAAGGTCAGTGGGACTGGAGCTGTGGTTGAGAGGTGACTCTGGGTCGCTTTCCAGATCGGCTTCCTTTTTGATGTGCACCGAGTATGCGAGAGACGAGGAAGGCTTATAACTGGCGGAGTGGCCGATATTTTCCCTCCTCCTCCCATCCTGCAGGCTCCTCATTAACAGCCCGACTTGTCCGTCCGCTCTCAAGGATCGCCTGATTGGATGGAAGGAAATTGGGTGTAAGCAGAGCTTGCACAGTGCCCTTTTCTCTTTTCTAAAGGAGGATGGGTTGGGGAGGGGAGGATGTTGGCCACTCCTTTATTATATGACCTTGCTTTGGTAACATCACTATCTTGGCGAACAACTGACTCTGTGAATGTGTGCGTGTGACTTTTAAGAACAAAAAAGGCTCAAGTTTGACATGTTTTTATTTGCTTGCTTTTATAATTGTTTACAAAATTTTGAATAAACATGATAAAATAAATGAACAAAAAAAAGAAAGGGTAAAGAAACAATGAGGAAAAAAAGGAAAGAAAAGGCGCTTTTGGAATACAAAGAAGTCTTAGTATTCCTGTGGCTGAGAAAGAATAGCCAAGAGGAAGGAGTATTTGCCACTGCAGTAAGGGAGCTTTGCATGTAGATGTTAAGCAGGGCACAGTAAGTATGCCATACGAAATTACTGATGCAAATAAAGCTCTTGACATTTTGTGTGTGACGTTACCACTGAACAAGCGCAGCAATAAAAGAGTAAGCCAGCAGAGGGTTGTTGTTTGTATTAAACTCAAAGCCTAACTGACTAACTTGGGTCACAAGCAAATGCACAATTCATCGGTGACAGCGGGTTGCATCAAAATATGTTGAATGATTTATCGAAGGACGTAAGACTTTTCTCCCAAATCGTACCTTAATAGCCAGAGTTAGAATTTTACGGACATTGATTGGAGGTTAAGTTATTTTAACATAAAGTTAGTATGGCTGAATCCATGGTTTTACAAATCAAACATAGTCTGTCTGTTTCCTCTAGTGCCTCATTAGCTTCTAGTTGGTTTTTACTTCATATATAGTTTTTGACCTATAGTTTTCATATAGTCATTTTTATCATGAGAACAGTGTATATGCTGAATATCATATGCAAAGTAAGATGAAAACCAGAGGCGGCTTTATTTTACGAGGCATAAAAAGCTATACATTCTCCAACCAGTATAAGAGAAGAATACAATGTCACTGGTGATTAATTAATCCAAACAGAAATTTGATATTGGGTACATTCATATTCTCATTTTTTTTTTTTTTTTGATACAGCTCATTTTACCAGCACATCAAATACTTTAATAATAAAACAATTGAATGTAATCCGTTGGATCTTTACCAGGGAGACATAATTAATTTCAACACCTCGACTGCTACACTTCTCAAAGGCATGGATTCATTTAAAATTAGTATTTACTTTGAATGATATAAGGATCTGCATCCTTTGGGACGTGTGGGAGGTTTAAAAGAAGTACGGCACTGGGGTGTATCCCGCCTTTCTTTTGAAAGAAGTTCTGTTATCACAACTTTGTTGTTGTTCACTTCCATCAAGCAAACAAGTGGCTAAGTGATCTCCAAATTCATGATTCAAATTTCAGACTTTGGCCGGTGCCAGTGCTACTGATGCTACTACAAATAACCCTTCCACCCATTTCTTCCAGATTCATTTTGTTCATCCTGAACTACAATGTAACAAATCCTCTACAACATTACTGCTCAAGGAACTGGAGACTTACCCCTTCACCATGGATGTGGCTGGAGAAATGCAGGGGCTATGGACAGACAGGCTGCTGCTGCTATAGCGATTCTTCTTGATCGATAAATCAAGAACTCCATCTATTAGAAAAACAATGTTAATAAGTTCAGGCTGGCCTGTAACCGGTGCACCGGTTCGATGACGAATTAAATTCACAGATGCGTTTAACCCCACCTTGTTCACTGTGCTCGGACGAGGGCTTCTTGATGGTGAGGTCAAGAGGAGCATCCTGGTCGGCCATGAGGAGCTTGCTTAGAACAGGGTTGTGGCTGTGTGCTGGCGCAGCCGGAGAGGCAGCAGGGCTGGTAAGAGAAGGAGCCCCTGAGACCAAGGGTGGGGTCGGCAGGCTTTGGTCAGAGTGAGGTTGGGAATCTGAGCGGCTGTCCTGAGGGGAGCTGGTTTTTGAGGTATATTCTGCAGCAAACTGTCTGATCATTCTCTGAAGAATCTCTCGAGCCACTACTGGAATGTGTGGGTCTGAGAAATTTGGCACATCTGAACGAAAAAAAGAAAAAGAAAAAAAAAATCATGGTCATAAGTGTTGTTGAGTCTGCATTCCTGTTCTGTCTAAGTGATGATTAGTAAACATGCCATCGGACGTGCAAACGTCAAGACTCACCTTTTTTGCAAAGGACTGCATTGAGAAATTCCTCAGCTTGTTTCTCTAGTCTGCTGATAGTGAGCTGATCCTTAACCAGGAGAGGTTTCGGTGTGTCGTCCAGCTCCTCTTTGTTTAAGCCAATTAAGTGTTCCTGTCAAAATGCAAAACTGTTTACTGAGACGCCTTCAGACTTCTACACATTAACATACATATAGTGTAATAGCAATAACTCAGCAGCTCCAGATGGCCAATGGGCGAGATAATTAAGAAATAACAATGGATTAGAGAGCGGAAGCCACTTTAATAAAACAGCCTCCTGTTGACCACCCAGGGGCACCGCTGAATCTAGATCCAAATGTAAATCAACGGAGAGAATAAATCTTACTTTTACTTTGTCTCTTCTCAAACAGCAGAATAGACAATTTTCAACAAATGACCAGTCGGACACTTCTATTGGCTCAAAATCTGCGGAGACAAAACACATGGCAGGTAATGAAATACAGTCCTGTGAAAAGAAATCACTTCTTTCAAAGCAAAGTTTTGTGTAACAAAATATTACAGCATTATAAATAATAGAGAAATAACTGAGCATAAATTTCATCAATGACTGACTGATCTGCACTAAAGAGCACTACATTCCTTTAGGGTCTGAACTATCACCAACACAGGAATCATATTGTCTAGCTGCTGGAATACTGAATAGTAAAAAGGGTTCATTTTGAAATAAGACTTTCCATATTCAGTTTGAATTTCATCTTCTTCTGTGCACAACTCGGTAACAAGACGCCGACTGAAATGTATGAATGGGAGGAAGAGGAGGGCCTTAATGAAAGCGTTTTGATTTGTTTTAGTGAGGCTGACAGAATCGAGATTCAGTTACGCTGAAGCAACTTCTCTTGTAGAGAGTCTACTTACTGCAAATGTAATGCAGTCACAAATAATGCATAGCATTGTACACCAACATCATACACAGTAGAAACATCCAAAGGGCACTATAGACTCTTATACCAGCCCCACACCACCCAAAACACCATCTTTATAGGAACACAAGCCACGTTCTCTTCTGCAGTCAGTAGGACTCTCTTGTCTTGAGTTGCTATACACGGGTACCAGATGGTACAATGTAGTTGTTATAACGGGCAGACAGCAGATTACACTGAATCCACAAAACTCTCATTCGCACACTTGTATGACCAAGGCCACCGTGAAGCTAGAGAAAGTGGACTGAGATACTTACCCTTAAATAATTTTAGGTCTTCAACCAGCTCGGAACCAAACAGACCTTCAAGAATGCTCTCCAAGCCTGAGGAAAGACATGAAGTAGAATTAATATGTATTTTTGGTGGTACTCATACAAAGGGAAGCTCAACATATATATTATTGAACTAACATTTGTTCAGTTACTCTTGATTAAAGCTGAAGCCCAAAGCAGCAGAACTGACACTCAAAATGAATCACAGTTCAAATCAAACCTTTTCTGCCCGAGGGCCTAAATTAATTTGTTGCACTCGAGAAAAAAAAAAAAAAAAAATATGTTGAGCCTCATCTACTGTACATCACTGAGATTTCATGTGATAAGGTCTTAGCCGTGTGTATCCAGGCCTCTCACAGCCTTCCCATTTCAACTTGACAACCGCTGTGAGCAACCCTTTGCTTCTCTTAAAACACACATTATCAGCTTTCACCTCAGGTTTTTACTTCAACAGTAAATGCATGTACTCCATCCTGCTGTTGCCAAGCAACCAAAGCACCTACAGAGTTGAGAGTGACTATATGTTATGATATAAAGACGCCAGTAACAGACTGCTAAATCGTGATGGCAAAGACTCACATCAGATATTTAACCAAGTTCAAATATCCAGCCCACTAAACATCCGTTTGCAGTCAAGCGACTTACAAAACACTGGCTAACGGGTGGACATTATATCGCACTTATACAGATATATAACACACGTATTAACAAATATTTTATAGTATATGCATTGCTGCTATATGGAGCCGCTCTATAGTCTCAGCTGTTTGAAAGCTCTGGTGCACAATGCCACGTAAGACTTCACTTTACAGTGCATTAACACAATATGCAATGTCTGCCTACCGCCGCAGGGTCAGAATAACCAATCCAAAACCCCTACATGCGTTAAATCAAGCATTAAAGAGGTCAAAGAGAACATCTGTTTACTGAACTGGATCTTAAACGAGAGCACACTATTCCAAATGTGCAAGCCACTAAAAGGCCAAAAGTAATGACTCAAACTACTCTGACGCGTATTACAAATTACATACGGTTGTTAAAAAGCTACATAAAACACACACACACACACGTGACATTGAAAAGTAAAACTATTTAGGCTCATAGGAGTTAAATCAGATAAGTAATCGTTAACACGCATCATATAGAAAACGCTTACTTACACTACATCTTCACAGATGAGCAGACAATGTCGTGAGGAAATTGCCAGCTCTTACCATGCACTCTCCACCATTCCCAAACTCACAGTGATTTCAGTAAAAAGCTGTCATCTGTTAAAATGCCTCACTCCGCTTCCCTACAAATTCCCCTCCCACTTTTCAGCAGCCAAACATAAAGAGAGAGAGAGGGGGGCTTGCCTATAGCGGCAGCGTAATTCTGTTTCTGGGTTAGTGCACAGGACTTCAGCTGAAGCTAACCAATCCTATTTCTGAAATATTTCAGAGGCAGGAGGAGAAAAGTAGGTCATCCACTTTCGTTTGACAGAGCAGCACCATGACATCAAACTACTCTTTAGGAATACAGTTTAGGGCATTTGAAAATGTGTCATACTATAAACCATGACTTTGCTAGTAGGAAAGTAAAACACTGCTTTAGCGCATAGGATGGCACAGGGTGTGATAAAAATAAACTACATACAAGCATTTATTGTAATCAAATCATTTTGGGACAAGCACTGTAACTTTAGAAGCTGCCTTCATGTGCTATGGATGAAATATTGATTATGTGTAGATCTGTCATGCAAGCTCTAAAAAATAAATGAGCGTAATAATAGGACTAAGCAGAATAAAAAACACACCAAAAAAAGCAAAAGCATTGTATTATCTGTGACACCTGCTTCGTTACAGCTGCCATATGTTATGCACCTTTGGATGCAGAAATTACAACACAATGCTTTTAATGTGCATTTCCTGTCTGAAGAAAAAAAAAATACACCAATTAAATGCATATGAAGAAGAAATTAGGCCACCGCTGAGCTACTGCTACACATGCCCGTGTTGCTCTACGTTGAACAGATAAACTCCAGATACAAAAATAAACACAAGGTATAGAGATAATGACAAAAAGAAACAAGCAAACCCAGTATGACGTGTCAATGGGTCCTATAACGAATAATATTAAAAGGTATCAAGGACTAATGAAAAGACAAAAATATGAGGTTGGTGGGAAAAGGAATCTTGATCCATTACAAAAAAAAATGTGGAAAACACGCCTACAGGTCTAATTACTTTGAAAACATGTCACAGTGTCTCTTGAGATATAACGGGGAGTTTCTCTTTCAAGCCACCAGCTTGATACCTACAGAATGATGTGAACAGATAACTTTGCTATTTCAAACCCTTGTTGACTTGGATTTTCCGTCTTTTTTTTCTCCTCTTCACTCCAAACAAATATTGTGGCTTCCCTCCAGGCAATTTATAGCCGAGTGAAGGCGCAGCTTATTTCTCATAGAGGTATGGTGGAATGAAAAATTAAATCAATTTTGTTCTGGAGATGAAAGCAGTAATTTTTTTTTTTTTTAACTACACATTATTATTCAAAGTACATTTCTCCCCTTTGACCATGAAAGAGGGAATAACTAAAAATAAATAAGGTTCCGCTGAAGCTGACAGTACATCTACCATACGTTTGTATTTTAAATAAGAAATTCCAAATTAATGTATTATTGTAGGAAAGTTATGGATTTTCAAACCAAGCCTTCTCTTGTGATCATATCTATTAAGTGCAAGACATATGTAGTTTAATATAGATATCATATCTATAGAACTAGGGACAACTATAATAACATTATTGATGTGTGTTGACACTAAATTAAATTAAGTTCAATTGTAACCTTTTAAATTCATTCAATTAAATTACTTCAGACTTACCTTGATAAGTGGGTATTTTGTTCATGATGTACAATTGTTTAGGACACTGTTATTGAGAATCCAATCCATACATTCAGTTCGGTATCATTAACAAACAGCCCTAGAAATACTTTGTATGACCAGCAGTCAAACAAAAAGGAGAAACGCAACAGAATCTTTTGTGAATCCTTGGGGGAATTGTGTTGCTTAACAAATTACTTCAGTTAGATATCAGCCACAAACCTTTCTATGTCTTTTCATGGAGCTTATGGATGCACACGGTGAGCAGCAACTGTGTTCAATCTGCCTTAGCCTTGTTCTGACCTACATCTCTAGCCAATCAGAGTATGGAAGATTTGAAGTGTGTGACACCCTTGTCCTTACCACCAGCACTTAGAAAGAGAAATCCCAAAGATCTTGGATCAGCTTAACCTTTCTAAATCCTAACCTTAACCTATGCTGTGCATCACTGCGAATTAAATAAAATGCATGATGAGAACCTTATTTACTGCTTATTTCTGGCTCTGGTGTATAGATTGTTAGTGTAGCCACTGTTTTCAATACTCTTTGATGAGTATATGGACAAAATCAGCAATCCTCTTATCATTTTTGCAGCACACTGCAATTCCATGACACCATGCATGTTCACTGTAACGTGTTCAATCA
This sequence comes from Mugil cephalus, assembly GCF_022458985.1. NCBI lineage: Eukaryota > Metazoa > Chordata > Actinopteri > Mugiliformes > Mugilidae > Mugil > Mugil cephalus. Next base: position 13,277,288 of record NC_061782.1, read on the forward strand.
AATACAATGAAATAAATTACTATTTCTGTGGCTACAAATGTTTTAACTGACACAAAAGTGCTGTATACACAAGCCTCATATTCAGGAAGACGCCAAAAGCTTGAGCTTAATTAATTTCTTCACAATGCTCCATCTGTATTACAAAACACCTGTAAAATAATGAGGGATTTTAACCTGTTCACAAATACTGACGGAAAAACTGACTTTAAGATTTACCTACGTTCAGGAACACTGTTACAGAGCTGGTGAAATACCAACAGTCAGCCTCAATATGGGGAAGCAGTGCTTCTTTCACTGGATGACCCACCCTCTGCTGCATCAACCCACTAACCCATCCCCCACGCTGTACTGTATGCATACTATGTCAGAAGGCATGACCACTGTTTCTGAGCTCAAACTGGAGCCAAAACACTTGATAAAAATTGAATTTTTGGCCATCACCTTTCAGTGTATTAACAGTATTATCTCTAAATTCTTTTAATTATTCAACACTGCGTTGTGCTTGATCTTAATTTTATATATAGGGGGTCACTGATCTCCCTGAGCGATGCTCTTTTAAGATGTAAGATGGAGCTGGAGGCTGCAGGCTGAAGGCTGAGCATGAGTGCAGAGATGACAAAGTTGCACAAATTAGTTGAGCTGCCACACATGACTATCCTCATCCTAAAACCACCCTAATGCTCAAAGCTCGACCATTAAAATCATTCACTGCTGCCTACTGAGGTGTCCACAAAAGGGCCACTCGCAGTAGGTCAACAGCTAAGCTTAGACATTACATGAACACGAGCAAAGAAACGCATCAGATTTGATTTAGTGACAACAAATTTTGTTCACTACAGGCGATAGATGGGCTACACAGGGGGCAATGAGGTGGCAGCAAGATCTACAGAGATAAAAAAAAAAAAAAACACCCCATGAATAGTTAACGTGATATGATGTAAGACGACATCCAAATGGTGTAATACAGCACAAAGCCCAACTTTGAATAGCAAATATGAGAACATCAGCATTTTAGGCAAATATGAATATGAAAAATAAAACATGAAACTGCCCACGAAGACCCACATAAAAGCAAAAGGATATTAAAGCTGTTGATCACATCCAGCAAAATACCAACAGAAATCAATTGTCTCTTCAAAGGAAATGTAGTCCAACAGAAAACAAGTCATGCCAAGTTAAATTATAAACAAGACAATCTGTCTAATGCCAATGTGTGTTTATTTGTTTGAGCAGATCCTTAATCCCACTCATCCAGATGTCAAATACAACCACAAATAATTGACATTCCAGGCATTTCTTGAATGTTAGCTGGTACTGTTACAGTCCAAATTTTCCCAAATCCAGACAGAACACACATTTTCAGCCACACAGTTTGCATCTGGGG